>NC_137959.1:17927958-18527958 GCF_963924665.1 Micromys minutus
AGTCTCCCTTGACTTACCTACAGTTTAACCTATACCAAGTCAACGCAACAGAGTCAACATACAATAATATCCCCCGGGTCTCTATTCTTCCTGGAAGTAGCCTTGGGTGACTATACCACCTACAAACCTCATGTTTTATGGAGGCACAGTAAAGCTGGGCCATAAGGTGCGCCTGATAGGACAGTCAGCATTTTGAAGGCACAATAAGCTTTTTCAAATGGATGACAGACACATTGTTGATACGGCTGAGGACGTAAAAACCAAGCATGATTGAAGTCTGTGCACAGACGGCCGTTTTCCTGTCCAGGGATTTTTTTTTTTATATTAGTCAAAACTGGGTTATTGTGTGACACAGTAGGCCAAGAGAAAATCTACGATCAGGACTTGGGTCAACAAATGCCTGGCGTCCCCTCAGTAAGTCAGATGTCCTGTCCCTTTGTCCTGAACACATAAGAGAGGTCTGTGATCCTGAGTGCCTCCCCCCGTGACCACATGTCAGCAGAAGGTGCACTTAGGTTGGAGACTGCAGGAGCAGGTTCTAATCGAATTCTCTCAATGACTAGCTCTGTGACCTTGAACCAATCACATCTCTTTCCTCGGCTTTAGTTAGCTCTTCTGTAATTGAAGGGACTGAACTATGTATGCCTTTGTCTACGGGTCATCTGAGTGCTTCCGCAGGAAAAAGAGTGGGATATTTTTAGATGGTTAAAATAGATAAAAATTAGTTTTTAACCTCACTGCCATCATTAAGTGGCTACCTAATCAGACCTCTCTTTCATTCCAAATTAATCTGTAATGATTTACTTGCACAGTACTTTCTCTATTTCTCTCTCCAGCCCTGTGTGCAGTAAGCAGGGCAGCCATTACAACTTCCTATCTCTCTCCCTTAAATACAACCCTTACTCCCGGACACCTACAGCAGTGGTTTAGAGTGTGGCCATAGCTCGCCTCCTCTAAGAGGACACCTGACAGGCACTGTTCTGGACTCTATCCCAGACTTACTAAGTCAGGGCTCCTGGGTTTTGCGACAATACTGTTCAAGTGATTGTTAAACACTCTGAGTTTGAGACTCACTCGTTTACAGAGAAAGGGTATAAAGAACTAACAGTTGAGATTATTGTGGCGGTTGGGATGAGATGTGCCTCAGAGTCTCGAGTTTTTGAACACTTGGTGCTCAGTTGGTGGTAGTGTGTGGAAAGGTTTGAAGGTGAGGTCCTTCTAGAGGAAGTGTGCCATTGGGAGCAGGCTTTGGGAGCTTTGAGCCTCAGTCTACTTCCAGTTTGTTCTCTCGCTTCGTGTTTGCTATTCGACTTCTCGCTCCTGCCACAGTATCTTCACCGGCCATCACAGACTTAACTCCCTGGAACAATGGGCCCATTGTTCTTTTATAAGTGTCTTGCCTTGGTGTTTCATCAATAGAAACGTAACTAATATAACTGTGTACTAACGGCTTTGTGTATGCCCTGCTCCCAGTCAAGTCTCATAACTACTCGTGGAAGTGTGTTTGGCTGGTAAATGAAGATTTCATTGCGAACCCTTTCCAGGCCCATGGGAAGGCTGTGAAATATTAGTATCGCTTCTCCGGAGACTCCCTGTTCTTATTATCTTACATTCCTGTGTTTAATTTGTCAAACCCAACATCGGCACCATGTTGAATGCTAGCTGGATGCGGCATCCTGTTCCAATTTCATCAGGATGGTCATCAATGACTCCCTTTTTCTTTCTTTCCTGGATGTTAGTCTTACAGTCTGCACTTGATTGTCATGTCTCCTTGGTCTCTGTTACCTTGTAACCGGTTCTTAGTCTTCCTTTGTTTGATGACCTTTAATGTTGGAAGAGTATGGCCAAATATTTAAATACAATGTTCCTCCATTGGTATTTGTCTGATTTTTTCCCACCACCATGGTTAGAAGTGACTGTGGGCTTGAGGAAAGAATATCACAAAGGAAAATTATTTTGCTTATCATATAATGTTGGATGTGTGGTATCATTTAGTGACGGTAATGAATATGTTTGTGATTACAGTTAAAGCAAATGAAAGCACCAGCATTCTATAAATTCTAAGGAACAGCCCTGGAACCAACATTTATTTTCTCCCCTACCATTCTGGTTCCACCCTAGGTTCATCGTCCCACCATAAAACCGTTCATCTCAGCTCAACTCTCTGCTCTGTTGTGTGGTTTGATACTCCATTTTACTCCCCGGCTCTTTTGAGTTTTCTCAAAATCTAGTCTACACATTGACTCCAGCACGATCCCTAACCCACTCTTATCTCAGGACTTGCGAAACCATTTACAGCCTGTTTCTTTAACTGTCCGTTCCTCTCTGAACATCTGACAATAACTTCTGTCTTTCCAAGACACAATGGAACAATCATGGAAAGTAACCAGTCGGCCTGTGAATCCACTGAGCAGACAACCTTGACAGTTTATCTCCTACATCATCCATCCATCCTGCAGTCAGAATAACGTCCTCAATTTCCTACCTAACTGTAACATTAATTGACTTACTGCTTCAGTGAGGCTGAGGGGATGGCACAGTAAGTAAAGCACTCACTGCACAAGTATGAGGACCAGAGTTCAGATCCCCAGTACCCTTGTAAAAGTCCAGCAGGCATGGAACCTAATCTCTGTGTGGGATGTAGAATGGGGCAGTGCAAGCTTTCTAGCTAGACTATCTGAACCAGCGAGGTCTGGAACCCGATGAGAGAATCTGCTTGAGTAAGAAGGTAGCAAGATCAAGGAACACACTTGACATCAACTTTGGCCTCCACATGCACAGACAGGAGCATGTCCACCTACACGCATACATGTACCTACACACATGCCAACATGTATGCATCCATTCCACATACACATGCAAAAATAAATAGGGTTTTTATTCCCCAGTTAGAAAAGAAAGTCCAAGTGTCTCTAGCATCTAAGGTCCCTGTGGTCTGAGCTCAGTCTGTGTTACTTTATCTCTCTCCATCACCTCACACTTCGCTCCACAACCTCTCACACTTTGCTCACAGTGGATGATTGGTGACTTCTAAGTACCCTGGGACCTGGCTCTGCACTTCTGCACATGCTCTGTTATCAGTGAGGATGCCATTTTAGAAGACTTCAGCTAGCGCTCTCTGGTACAATGACAATTATAACATCACGGAACAGCAATTTGAAAGGCAGACGGGCCAAGCTGCAACTCAGCAACATTCAGCAAAGATCCATGGTATTTTCATCCCTTTGCTTTGTCATCCTTGGAAATTTTGATACACCCTTAGGCTGTTTCTCCTCATTGTTACAGAGTGTCTGCGGTAGTTCTAATAAGCATCCTTTCTAAGCACAGAGATGCCTAAAGGCAAAAGGAACAAAAGATGTTTTCCTTTATGGTCAAGAAGCATTTCTTGGAAGCCTTATCAGACTTTCTTTTATATCTTACTGGCTCAAAATATTACATATTCTACTCCTAGGCTAATTGAACAAAATTAGGAAGCCTACCCAACCTTCTCTTAAGGATTTTATGGCTAGGGGTAAGTGTGCTCTTCCTTGGTGGAGAACAGGTAACTGAGAAAAATCCAGAAATAGGAAACTTAATGGCTACTGAGTGAGCATCCAGGAGCACTAGCTGCACTGTAATTAGTGCCTGATTCTTCTGTCCACCAGCTAAACTCCTTTTTACCCTTTATTCAACTTATTTAATTCAACTTAAATTACCCCCTCCCAAGCCACAACTTGTATAACTACAGAGGTTATGATAAAGTGAGAAACTGTGGGTAGGGTAGGCCAATAGATTGCCCTAGGAAAGGGAAATGGAATAGCTATGAGAGGGTGGGAACAGGGGAATCAGAGAAGGGAATAGAAGAGCAGGATGAGGGGAGGGATATGAGGAGAGACAGGTAAAATTAAGGGCCCTTTGAGCAGTAGTATAGAAAGATAATGCAGAAGAAATGTCCTAAAATACATACATAAGAAAGTTATCTAAATAAAATCACCAGATAATGGTGGAGACAGTGCCCCAGTTGAATATCTCTCAGAGCCACATGAGGCTCCCAATAAAGCCAACTGGGATTTAGTTATATCTAGTTGAGTTGTTGGCCAAAGGGCTGGGAGCCACCAAACAACCCAGACTGTTGCCAAGACTATAGGTTGCTTTTCACAAACTGACAGCAAGACTCCGTTGCTGAAGACAACGCCTGCACAAGTCACTGAGAACAGAGAAGTCAAGCTTTGCCTACATAGTGCCTTCATCCCTACATACTAGCATCATTGGTACAGGAAGATAGGTTGCACACTACCAAAGAAGAAACATAAACACCAACCCAGCCAGGCATCATTTGATCTACAGTAGTGTCCTGCCTGCAAGATATGGTAGTGCAATGGTGGCACTTGTGAGAGTGACCAACCATTATCTGATTCTGCTTAAGCTCCACTCCACAACATGAAACTCATACCCGACATTGCTTGGTTGACCAAGACTCTAAGACTAGAGAGCCCAGGGACCTAAGGTAAAACTAAATGCTACTGTTCTAAAAGGAAAGAAAGAAAGAGTAACAGTAATGAAAATGATTCCTAATGACGTTCTGCTATACTCAAAGGAGCGCCAAGTTCAGCCTTCATCAGAGAAGCCTCCTCCTGCAGCAGATGGGAACAAATGCAGCAACACACAGTCAGATGTTAAGCAAAGAGTGAGAGAGACCTTGGAAGACTCAGCCCCAAATGGAATGTTTCCGCCAAACCCCTCTCCTCATGATACAGGGAACCCCACTGAAGAGGAGACAGGAGGAGTGTAAGAGCCAGAAGGGAGGAATGGAAGACAGTAAGCAAACAAGGCCCTCTAAACATGATTGATGTACGTGTGGATTCACAGAGACCGAGGTAGTATGCACGGAGCCCACAAGAGTCTACACCAGATGGGGTCCTAGAGCTGAAAGAAATAGACACGTGCCTCCACCCCTAACCCGGAAGCTGTCTCCAATTGACACCAGCTTGCATATGAAAATTTGGTTTTCTTCAATGGAGTCTCACTGACATACTCTTGAGGGTATCTCCCTTCTGCATATCCAGTAGCAAAAGGCCAACAGAAAATCAACTCAACGGCATCTTTGGAGTGGAGGTTTCTTATTTCAAGACATCAGGCCAGAGCTCCTCCTTTTTATCTTATTTTTTAATTTTTATTTTAGCTTATTTATATTTTTCCCTCTTTTTGCCCTACACATCCTCTGTGTATATAGTATAGTATTCCAACTTACTGTTTTTATATGATTTCTGAGTGTGCAAATGAGTGTATCACCATATCTACATCTACTGCTTGTGCCTTTTCTTGGGGTCTTTCCCATGTTTGTTTTGTCCTATTCTGATGTTACTTTTTGTCTTTTCTTGTCTTGTCTTTTCTTGTCATTATCCCTTAGAAACCTGTTTATCTCCTAAGGAGAGACAAAAAGAGGACAGATCTGGATGGAGGAGAGGAAGGGAGAACTGGGGGGGAGGGGGGAAGGACTGCAATCGGAATGTATTGTGTGAGAAAAAAATTTTTTCAAAAAAGGGAAAAGAAGAAAGAAAAATGACCTCCTCCCAGCAGCCTTCTTTGATAGCATCAAGCAGAATCCAATGTTTCTCATCCTGAGCTCCGTGGGATCATATTTCTACTGTAGCATGTACTACAAAGCTGAGATTCTGCTGGCTTTTAAAAAAAATGAAACCTTGGAAGGAAGGCAGTTTGTTCTATTAATCCTTCAGCCCAACCTTGAAAGGAAAAAAAAAAAAAAAAAAAAAGAAAGAAGGGAAGGAAATTGAGAGGAGGAGGAGAGAGAGAGAGAGAGAAGCTGAAGGGAAGGGGAGGGGAGGGGAGTAGAGAGGAAGGGAGGGGAGGAAGAACTTCCACTTTCCGTAATCTATAAAAATGAGGGTAACTTTTTATTTTTTAATGATTGCTTTAAACTTTACATAGGATGATAGAAACCATCCAGTTCAGTTTTCAATACACTCTGGACAAGATGTGCCTCACCTTAGATTTTTCAAATGCCATTCTTTCTCCGCACCCCCACACCTGCTTCCCGCATAAGACTGTACAAAGTTGTCCCTTTCATTGCAAATTTATTTCAATTGAAAACTTCTAAAAAGTATAGATCATGGAACTAATCAATCCAGTTCATTTTGGCCTGTCTTGACGCCCTTTGTTTGGTTGTCTTAAAGGTTTCTTTAATAACATTAATTCTTCTCAATTCTCTATTAGCAGACTTTTTAAGAGGTGTTCTCTGTAGTGTAAGGGCTCAAGGCTGTATTCTCCTGAACATCCTTCACAAGTACCCTTGTGCCTTCCTCTCCCCTCTCCTCAGCATTCTGGGCTTCATTTCAGATCTGTCCCTCTGAGATATGCCTCCCTCCCCTTCCTAACACTTCTTTGTTGCTAAAAATAGGTGATGTCCCTTCAGAGCAGAAACAGTTGGCAAATCAGTTTTTATAGGTACAGCTTTCCATGGGGCTCTGTGAGATGGAGGGACGGATAGATTAAATACATGAAGCCAAACGCCTTCTCCTCTCTGTGGACCCCCGCATTCCTCAAAGGAGTTCACAAAGCCCATGTAAAAATAGCAACACCATCCTCATCAAAAATGCACACTGTGAGGGATGCTAACTGAGACTTTTGCAGAACGCTGACAGTAAATAAGATGGCCGCTCGGAAGAGTACTAGACAAGGCTTCAGGAAGCATTTAATTAAAGGGCCCGACACAAAATGTGTTTAACAAATAGACCTTTCCATAGAAAACTGGACCATTTAATGTGGCTAATTTCCTGTAGACAACAATGAGCATCTTCTGGAGTTTTATTTCCTAGGTCATCTTACTGTGGTGCTGTCACCTTGTGTTTGACTTCTATTTGGTTCCCTATAATATCTTGGGAAGCTTTCTGACGTTACTTATCCCCTGAAAGAAGGGTCACTGTACATTGAACTACTCTTCTTGGCTATCTTACGTGCCAGTGCCTTCAGACACCGTTTCTCTACCCGTGAAGGTTTTCTATCAAGCACAACATTAGGTCCTCCTTACAAATGCTGTGAGTGAATTGATGCATTTGCCTAAGGGGATACATGTCTCCAAGGGTATCAAGTCACAAGCATACTGCGTAACATAGAAGTGTGTGTGTGTGTGTGTGTGTGTGTGTGTGTGTGTGTTCAGGTACACACTTGTTTGCATTTCTGAAAATCATGTCTGTAATTTCATCACCCTACTTTCTTTGAGGAAAGCAGAGAAACCACAGTACAGTCTACAATTTGAGTCTACAAAGCTAAAGGCAAGGTACCAGCCCGATTTAGTGCTCAGTCAAATACTATCCTGTCCAGTCTGTTGGTAACTGTGTTGACCTCCTTGGTCAACCAGTCTTCTGGTTCTTTTCATCTTAACTCACGAGTCAATGCATCTTTCTCCACAGTTCATGACAAATCCCCTGTTTGCTATTCCGTAGAAGCGTATCAAAGAGGTGGCTGAGAAGAGCATTTCAGGTCGGTACTAAATGACCCTTCTTCTGGGGACATCTCCACAAGATGATATAGGGGACTAAATAGATATCAAACCTAAGCTGACATATCCTTTAGGCCATGGTTCTTATGACCTGATTGGTAGGCTTTCTATTATGTACAAAAAAAATTCTTTATGAGCATAAATAGTTCAAAGTGTAAATCACACCAAAGTACCTAAGGAGAGATGGGTAAAGATGACAAGTATTCTCTAATGTAGATTAATATAATCTTAGGATCATGGGGGGAAGGAATACATTACCGTTATCAAAGTGAAGCTGCCATTGATGAGGTAACATTTATTAACTGGATGCCTCTGTGTTAGGAAGCTAAGAGCCATCACCAAGCATACTTCCCAGTCCTAACAGTGCTCTCTCATACATGAAGGCCAATATCTGTCTTCCTGTAGTTCCTATGAGTTATGTGCATCATAGATTCGTGATGGTGATTAAAATCTTGAGTGGCTAATCACTGAGAAACCAGCCTTACACCTACAATGCTAGTGAAAATGACATAAGACATTTTTTTCATTAGCATCTTTTTGAAATTTGGAAATAACATTTCCGTCCACCTCACTACATGATCCATAACATTTATGAACCCAAAACATGTTTCAAGTGAGTTAAAACTTTTCTTTTCAAGTGTCTAGAAATTTCTCTCCTCCAGATAGAACCAAATAGGAAGGGACACTGTACTTATGTTTCAATTTCTTTTTTTTTTTAAAACAACTTTATTTTACAAAACAAAGATAAATGTACAGATTTTAAACATTTTTTGCTTAAAATTATACATTTTTGTCAGTACTTTTTTTCAGATTTTAACATAATTTTTACATAAAACTATATGAATATATTTTTTAGTCAGTACTTGATTTTTTTCAAGGTTTGATAGTATGCCTTGAAAACTTAATAGTTACAATGAGCATAAAGTACATGTAAAACAAAATGTAACATGGAAATAGTTAAAGTTTTCTTGTTTTGTAAATATTTTTTGTTTTGTTTTGTTTTCTTTATTTCTTGGACTTCATACAGTCAGTGAGTTGTTTCTGGGGGAGTGCAAGCCTCTGGGGTTAGAATCCCACTATCAGTGACTGCATATTATGTCTGTTCTTTTGTGACTGGGTTATCTCACTCAGGATGAGATTCTCTAGATTCAGCCATTTTCTTAAGAATTTGGTTAAGTCATTGTTTCTGGTGGCTGAGTAGTATTCCATTGTGTATATGTACCACAATTTTTGTATCCATTCATCTTCTGAAAGACATCTGGGTTCCTTCCAGCTTCTGGCTATTATAAATAGAGCTGCTATGAACATTGTGGTGCATATATCTTTGTTGTGTATTAAAGTGTCTCTGGGGTATATGCCCAGAAGTGGAATAGCTGGGTCTTCAGGTAGTACTATATCCGATTTTCTGAGGTATCGCCAGACTGATTTCCAGAGTGGTTGTATTAGCTTGCAACCCCACCAACAGTGGAGAAGTGTTCCTCTTTCTCCGCAGCCTCGCCAGCATCTGCTGTCATCTGAGTTTTGGATCTTGGCCAATCTGACTGGTGTGAGGTGGAATCTCAGGGTTGTTTTGATTTGCATTTCCCTGATGGCTAAGGATGTCGAGCACTTCCTCAGATGTTTCTCGGCCATTCGGTGTTCCTCAACTGAAAACGTTTTGTTTAGCTCTGTACCCCATTTTTTAATAGGGTTATTTGATTCTCTGGTGTCTAGCTTTTTGACTTCCTGTATACCTTGGATATTAGGCCTCTATCTGATGTGGTGTTGGTAAAGATCTTTTCCCAATATGTTGGTTGCCGTTTTGTTTTCTTGACGATGTCCTTAGCCTTACAGAAACTTTGCAATCTCATTAAGTCCCATTTGTTAATCTTTGACCTTAGAGCTTAAGCCATTGGTGTTTTGTTCAGGAAATTTTCTCCTGTGCCTATGTGTTCTGAGGTTTTCCCTACTTTCTCATCTAATAGTTTCAGTGTATCTGGTTTAATGTGGAGATCTTTGATCCACTTACACTTGAGCTTTGTACAAGGAGATAAGAAAGGGTCTATTTTCATTCTTTTGCATGCTGAGTGCCAGTTGGACCAGCACCATTTGTTGAATAGGCTGTCCTTTTTCCATTGAATGTTTACTGCTCCTTTGTCAAAAATCAGGTGACTGTATACATGAGGGCTCATTTCTGGATCTTCTCTTCTATTCCATTGATCCACATGCCTATTTCTGTACCAGTACCATGCAGTTTTCAGCACAATTGCCTTGTAATATAGCTTGAAGTCAGAGATAGTGATTCCCGCTGATGTTTTTTTTTTTTGTTGTTGAGGATGGATTTCACTATTCTAGGTCTTTTGTTATTCCATATGAAATTGCACATTGATCTTTCCAATTCCATGAAGAACTGGGTTGGAATTTTGATGGGGATTGCATTGAATCTGTAGATTGCTTTTGGTAGGATGGCCATTTTTAAGATGTTGATTTTTCCAATCCATGAGCATGGGAGATCTTTTCATTTTCTGAGATCCTCCTCAATTTCTTTCTTTAGAGGTTTGAAGTTCTTGTCATATAGGTCCTTCACTTGCTTAGTTAGAGTCACACCAAGGTATTTCATAGTTTTTGTGACGATTGTGAAAGGTACCTTTTCCCTAATTTCTTTCTCCACATGTTTGTTCTTTGAGTATAGGAAGGCTACTGATTTGTTTGAGTTAATTTTGTATCCGGCCACTTTGCTGAACTTGTTTATCAGCTGTAGGAGTTCTCTGGTGGAATTTTTGGGGTCACTCAAGTACACTATCATGTCATCGGCAAAGAGTGATGTTTTTATCTCTTTCCTTTCCGATTTGTATCCCCTTGATCTCCTTTTGCTGTCTAATTGCTCCAGCCAGGACTTCCAGTACTATGTTGAATAGGTAGGGGGAGAGTGGGCAGCCTTGTCGAGTCCCTGATTTTAGTGGGATTGCTTCAAGTTTCCCGCCATTAAGTTTGATGTTGGCTGTTGGTTTGCTGTATATTGCTTTTATTATGTTTAAGTATGGACGTTGGATTCCTGTTCTTTCCAGGATTTTTAACATGAAGGGGTGTTGGATTTTGTCAAATGCTTTCTTAGCGTCTAGTGAGATGACCATGTGATTTTGATCTTTGAGTTTGTTTATATGGTGGATTACATTGATGGATTTCCTTATGTTAAACCATCCCTGCATCCCAGGGATGAAGCCTACTTGGTCATGATGAATGATCATTTTGATGTGTTCTTGAATTCGGTTTGCAAGGATTTTGTTGAGTATTTTTGCATCAATGTTCATAAGTGAGATTGGTCTGAAGTTCTCTTTCCTTGTAGGGTCTTTGTGTGGTTTAGGTACTAGGGTTATTGTAGCCTCAAAAAATGAGTTAGGTAGTATTCCATCTGATTCTATCTTCTGGAATAGTTTGGAGAGTATTGGTGTTATGTCCGCAATAAATGTCTGATAAAATTCTGCACTGTCTTTGTTGTTGTTAAAAACCAGCCGTAGACTGTGGTGATCTGAGAGGATGCATGGGAGTATTTCAATCTTTTTATATTGATGGAGGCTCGTTCTGTGTCCAATTATGTGGTCAATTTTTGAGAAGGTGCCATGGGGTGGTGAGAAGAAGGTGTATTCTTTTACTTTAGAATAATATGTTCTGTATATATCTATTAATTCTAGTTGGTTCAAAGTCTCTGCTAGTTTTGCAGTGTCCTTGTTCAGTTTCTGTTTCCATGATCTGTCCATTGGTGAGAGTGGGGTATTAAAGTCTCCCACTATTATTGTGTGGGGTGAAATGTATTTTTTTTGAGCTTTAGTAGGGTTTCTTTATGAATGTGGGTGCTTTTTTATTTGGAGCATATATGTTAAGGATTGAGAGTTCCTCCTGACAGATTTCCCCGGTAATGAGTAAAAAGTGTCCTTCCTTATCTTTTTTGATAACTTTTGGTTGGAAATTTACTTTATTCGATATTAGAATAGCCACTCCAGCTTGCTTCTTGGAGCTGTTTGCTTGGAAGTTTTTTCCCACCCTTTTACTCTGAGATAGTGTCTGTCTCTGTCTCTGAGATGAGTTTCCTGTATGCAGCAAAAGGCTGGATTTTGTTTATGTATCCAGTCTGATAGTCTATGTCTCTTTATTGGGGAGTTGAGTCCATTTATGTTAATAGATATCAAGGAATAGTTGTTTGTGTTTCCTGCCATTATTGCTTTTTTGGGTTGAGTTGTGTCTGTGGTTTTTTTCTTCTTTTAGTTTTCTTGTTTAGGAGTTTTCTTGTTTTTACTAGGCTGTATTTTCCCTCATTGTATTGGGTTTTCTACCTATAATTCGTTGTAGTGCTGGATTTGTGGTCAGATATTGTGTAAATTTTGATTTGTCTTGAAATATCTTCATCTCTCCATCGATGGTGATTGATAGTTTTGCTGGGTATAGCAGCTTGGGCTGGCACTTGTGCTCACTTAGGGTGTGCATGATGTCTGTCCAGGCTCTTCTAGCTTTCATAGTCTCTGTTGAGAAATCGGGTGTGAGTCTGATTGGCCTGCCTTTATATGTTACCTGAACTTTTCCCCTTACTGCTTTTAGTATTCTTTCTTTGCTTGGGCACTTGATGTTTTTACTATTATGTGTCGGGAGGTATTTCTTTTCTGGTCCAACCTATTTGGAGTTCTGAAGGCTTCTTTTATGCTCGTGGTCATCTCATTCTTGAGGGTAGGGAAGTTTTCTTCTACGATTTTGTTGAAGATATTTAATGTGCCTCTTAGTTGATACTCTTCTCCCTCTTCTATTCCTATTATTCTTAGGTTCGGTCTTCTCATTGTGTCTTAGATTTCCTGAACATTTTGGGTTAGGAGCTTTTTGTTTTTTGCATCTTCTCTGGCTGTTTTGTCTATGTTTGCAATGTTGTCTTCTGCCCCCGAGATTCTCTCCTCGATCTCTTGTAATCTATTGGAAATGCTTGCTTCTGTGACTCCTGATTTCTTTTTTTGGTGTTCTGCCTCTAGGGTTATCTCTTTTAGCGTTTTCTTTATTGTGTCAATTTCCGTTTTAATTTCCCTCTTCCATTCCTTTATTTCTTTGGTTCTGTTTTCCTCTAGTTCTTTGAGTTCTTTGAGTGTTTTTCTTGTTTCTTCTTTAAAAGCTTCTGAATCTTTTTGCTTTTCCTCCCTTTCTTGTTTAAGTATCTCTATCAGCATCTTGAGGTATGATTTCAGGTCTGTGTCTTCTTTTTCTGGAGTGTTTGGAATTCCGATGTTTGCTGTTATGGGAGAGCTGGGTTCTGGTGTTGCTAGATTGTCTTGGTTTTCTTGGGATATACTCTTTCGCTTTCCTCTTGCCATTTTGTTGTCAGTGATATGTTCTTGTTTTTCCCTTGTATATGGTCTGTGTCCCTGGATCTCCACTGGTCCAAGTGTCAGATGGGCCGAGCCCTGTTCTATGCCTCAGAGTCGTCAGGTGGGAACAGAAGTTCCAACGTTCTGTTCCTGGTCGCTGGCTCAGGCAGGGCAGGGCAGGGCAAAGCAGGGGGTGCACTTTCCGTGTGCACTCCGCAGAGATCTCTCTGCTCCCCGCAGCCCAGGTCTCCCACCCACCAGTTGCTCAGCCTCTACGAGCCGCCTTTCCGGGTGGCAGATGGGCCAGGCTCCACTCTGCGTCCTGAAGTCGCCGCTGGGTGGAAACAGAAGTTCTAATTTTCTGTTCCCGGTCGCAGGATCAGGCAAGGCAGGGCAGGGCAAGGCAGGGGGTGCACTTTCAGTGTGCACTCTGCAGAGATCTCTCTGCTCCCCAGCAGCCCAGGTCTCCCACCCACCAGTTGCTCAGCCTCTAAGAGCCGCCGTTCCCTCAATTTCTTAATAATAGTATCTTCAGCTAGAGTAAGTATACAGCTTTAAGAAGTGATTGATTTTCTTTCAAATCCAGATGTTAACCTGCCTGATATGAGAGTTACTGGAAAGTTCCACAAGAAAATGTCTTTAAGCAACAGGAAAAACCTTATGGTCAATTCCTAATCATTCCTGCTTGCTTTATTAAATATTCTATATGAATAAAAAGATGATATTCACATGGAAATTGGTTCTTCATGCATATTGTGTAGTGTAAGGATGCTGTGAATTTGGTGTACCTTATGCTAATGTAAAAGAATTGTACTTTCACAAGACAAAATTTTGTAAGAGAATCCAAGAATTCCAACAACAAATGAAATGGATAGCTTCCTTTAACCCAGAGGCTCTCAACCCCCTTTGAGAGTCACATATAATGCATTCTGCACATTAGGTATTTGCATTATGATTCAAGACAGTAGTAGCAAAGTTATAGTTATGAAGTAAGAGCAAAAATAACTTTATGTTTAGGGGGGTGTCACCACAACATGAGAAACTATATTCAAGTGTCACAAGTACTAGGAAGGCTGAAAACCACTGTTTTAACCCTTCGTGAAGTCTTTTCCTCCCAGACAAAGCAAACAATTAACATGAAAGAATGATCCCAACTCTAAACCCCCAAAAGTTTCATGATCCTAATCAAATCACCCAACGTCAATTTTCTCTCCAGAAAACAAGGACTAATAAAACCTGGTGTGATTCTTTAAGGTTGGAATGAGGTCACAATGTGGTTCAGCCCATGAAGACAGACTTTTTAAGGCACTGCATCAGTTGATAGAGCAATACACTTTGCTGTGGAGAGACACTTACCTGGAATGATGCTGAAGCTTGCATCTGCTCGTATGGTACCAAAGCCTCGAGGGACAGACTGGAGGAACGGTGCAGAAGCTAAGGTCCCAGCTATTCCTACATCTCTTTCACCGTTGACTACCCCCATACAGTACTGGTAGGGTTTTAAGCATCTGAGATGTCCTAGTTTCAGTGTTACTTCAGAAAAATGCAAGGCACTGGGCTGGAGAGATGGTATAGCAGTTGAGATCACACACTTCTCTCGCAGAGGACCTGAGTTTGGTTCCCAGCACCCACATAGGGCAGCTCACAACCACCTGTCACTCCAGTTCCAGGGGTCGCCCCTGGCCTCTGTAGCTGTACTCACATACACATACCTATGACGCAGATACATAATTAAAAACAACAACAACAAATCTTCCTTTTAAAAAGAAAAAGGTAGACACACTAACAGACTTAGATACTCCTCCTAAAGTCTGAGATCATAAAACAACAAGGGAATTGAGACAGTTCTGAATCACCAATTGGTTACTCCGTTGTCACTGTAGTTACTAAGGTTTACTAGAATGTAAGTACATCCTTATGACAGGGTTTATAAGTGGACTCAGAGTAGAGGACAAGCAGCCCTTCTTCAGTTAAAGGATATGGAGAAGGACAAGTTTGGAGGGACAGAAACTCAGAGGTACCGTGAAGAGCAAAGGGTCACTCTCCGAAAGCTATCTTAAACAAGGAAGTTTTTCAAGGTGAATTGAAACAAATGTTATGATGTATTTTGTACAAAAATATAGATCTTACACTAAGTACTTCCCATCATGACTGGCTTGTGAACTAGTTTAAAGAAGTTACTAAAATTCTGTCACAAAATTCTTAATTAACAGTGTATTTGGGTCTGAGTTTTTCCAAATTTGTGTTCTGTTCATCATAGGGACCTATGTAGTTACTTCTAATGTATTCAAGACATTTAATTTTTAATCTACTCACCCCATCATCTCTTCTCCCCACGCATTCCTCCTTGGTAGTTCTTCACATTAAAATATAATAACCACCTCCTCTCATTTTTATCTTTTGGAACAAAGTCTCATTTTAACCCGTGCCACCCTTGGCTTTGTGTCCTTTCTGCCTCAGCCTCCCAAGTGCCCAGATACAGCTTTGTGACACAGGCTTCCTTTCTATTCTTCTAAGGTAAAGGTTACATATGTAAAGATTCAAACACAAATGCACAAACAGAAAAGCAGCATTGTGAACAAGACAGGAAGATGAAGATGATGAAGATGATGTGGTGTCCTCTGCCATAAAAGGTTTCTCAGAATACAGCATGCAGACCACTGAAAGACACACAGTTGTTCAGGATAGTGGCCAGGTTAAAGTTTCTTAATGGTTCTAAGTTTATTTTATGTGTCAGGAAAAAAGTACATCTATTGCATCAAAGTTGTGACTGTATCACTGGTGTTCACAAGGAGATAAGACATAGGAGGAGCCATTGTCATGGTTTATCTTGTGTATGTAGCCCAAGGGAATCTCAAACCAGGTCTGAGGTATGTTCACAATGTTCTCGGTTCTCTACTATGGTTTTAGGGACATCGTAAGCCTGGGTACTGTTCATCCAAGGTTTTCAGCGGTACAAATCCCAAACACCTATATGTCTTATTGTGCTCTTGTCTGAGGATTTCCATTTTGTCCCTGGAGATACAACAGAATAGTCCTAGAAAGGGCTAACTCAATCAGTATGGGTTATTTAAACTGTTAAGGCAAGCACTGCACTCTGTGGAATCAGATTCTCATGAAAGGGTTTTGTGTTTTTATTTATGTGTCTGTGTGAGTTTATGTCACAGACGTATGTCACATGCATACAGACACTCATGGAGGACTGAAGATGACATTGAATCCCCTGGAACTGTACTTATATCGGTTGTGAGCTGCCTGACTCTATGTGTTGAGCCCTGAACTTGGGTCCTCTGGAAGAGCAGCAATGGCCTTAACTACTGAACCACCTTTTACTCCTAAGATGAAAGTTTCAAATTGACCAAAAATTTAAATCTGACGGCTCCTAGAATCTGGGGCTGAGGGCAGCACTAATTAAACCATAAACACAGACAAGGCGGGGAGGGGGGAGGTAGAGTTCTGCATAAGAAACCTGAGAAACTATCCCTCATCTGCATAATGAGGACAGTAACTCATGCAATAGTGTCATGAGAATTAAATGAAATGAATGTATATTGTCTGATGGATCCAGTGAACAGATAAACCAGCAGCAAACACAGCTTTTGTTTTTTGCTACTAATACGCTGATTTTTGGTTGGAAGAGAGGCTTTCTACAGACAGCATTAGGCTCACATTTGTTATCTTCATTATTTTATCAACCTACAAATGAAGGATAATTATTTGAATGTAACCTTTGCAGGGCCATTAAGAAAAACTGTTTCTTCCTGCAATTATGGCCTTAATTTGTTTATCAACCCCATGATAATTGAGGTACTCTGAATTACCACAGTGAAATGCTCAGCATCTCACTGAGGAGCATTTTGCTTCGGTCTTAAAATGTTTATCATGATACTGTCTTAGGTAAATGGTCACTGAAACCAACAACGGTGAAAAATGCTATATTTAAAGAGATAGGCTTGGAGGTTATGTTCAGGGCACTTAAATGAGTTGGTGATGTCGTGTGACAATTTATATGGACTGCAAAGTTAAAAGTGCTAAGAAAAATTAAGCGACAGTATTTTCAAGAGCCCATGCTGCAGAGTCCTTTTCTTTTGGAAAACATGTTATATAGGAAAAAGACTGAAAGCAAACACAAAGACGAAGATACAAAATAAAGCCGGGTGTCACTCTGAGCATCAAGCATGGTGCCTACTTGCAACCTTTTGCATTTTATTTTGTTTGCTCGTTTTTGAGACAGGGTCTTACTATGTAGCCTCAGCTGGCCTGGAACTTTCTATGTAAATCAGGCTGACCTTGAACTTGCAGTTATTCTCCTGCCTCTGTATCTTGATTGTACTGGGGTTATAGGCATTCATCTTCACTCCCAATCAATAAGGATCCTTGAAACTCCATAGCTTAATAATAAGCATAAACCTAAAAAGCCATCCATATCACTCGTACCAAAAGAATAAATCAGTAAAGTACATTTGTTTTATCTCTGTGAGCAAAGATTATCATCTATTGGGATTACCATAAAAAATACACACAGCAAATTGAAGCATTGAGCTTCTTTGTATATCAGGTTGCCAACAAAATATGAAAAGAAGTCAAGTCTCTTGAAATAGAGCTACTTTATGTTTATTTAGTCTTCCTCAATGCAAGTATCAACAATGGTCAAGAGAAACAAGACATGAGTAGGCAAACTACTATCTAAATATCAGAAATGATTAAATAATGGAATTATAACACTCTGGGGCTACATATAGTAGTAACTTGGAATTTTAGAAAATGTAAAAATGGTTGCCAAAGGAAACACAAAATGGAGTTCATCCTCAAGTTAGGTTCTATCCAGTCCTTAGAATTAAGTGAGATATGAGGAGAGGTGGTCTCTTCTATATTCACACAGTGGAGGCAGCAGTAAAGCTCTCAGGTCAAAGCCATTTCTGTCCGTAGCTTTTATATACTACAAAATTTCATTGGACATCATTAGTGCTTTCAGAAAAACATGGAACACTGTAGTAGGTATATAAATATAGTACTTATTTTAATAAAAAGGTAAAGGCATGTGAACTTCTAAAGAACTCAACCAAGAAAGCATTTGAGCTTTTGTTTTCATTAAAGGGCTCTGAATTCTCCCTTGGATGCTTGACTCTATGCTCATGAAGGATACTGGCCTATCATTCCCCACCCCGCCCCCGTTGGAGCATCTTTATCTGGCTCTAGAATAAAGCTCAGGCTGGCCTCATGGACTGAGCAGGAAACTGTTCCTTTCTCTGTAGTTTTTGAAAGAATTTCTGATAAATGACGGCATTTTTTAAATTAAACAGAATTCCCAGTGAAGCCGTTTTTGCCTCCCATCACTGAAAGATTTTAAACTATAAATCCAGGTTGGATGTTTGTTTCTTAAGCATATGTAAAGACCATGCAGGTTACTTATTTCTCTTGATTAAGATGATGGCACCTTGTGTCTTCTGAAATGGATCTGTCCATCTGGGTGCTGAATGTATTGGCATGGAGTTATTCAGACCACCCTCTATCAATGGCACAGCACATCTTGTAGTGATGTAAATGTTTATATTGGAATGAGAATTTGTATTCTACATGATTTTTCATCAGTTTCAAGAGGTTTATACATTTTATTTACCTTATTGAACGAACCTTCTGCTGTCAAAGAACAAATGTCTTCAACTTTTGCCTGTTATTTTTCTTTCCTCTTTCACTGAGACCCTGCTCTGTTCTGTTATAATTTCCTTTATGCTACATGTTTAGGTTTTAGTTTACTCTTCTGGTTACTTAAGGTGAAAAGTAATTGTTGATCTGTGATTTCTTTTCTGATTTGGGATATAATGCTCTAATTTCTAATCTAATACTAATTATTAGTATCCCACAGTTTTGGTATGTTTTATTTCTTCTATTATTCAAGACAAAATACTTTCTATTTTTTTTTTTTTTTGGTTTTTTTTTTTTTTTTGGTTTTGGTTTGGTTTTTTGCTTTGTCTCATGGCAATTAAAAATTATTTAATTTCCAAATACTAACATATTTTCTAGAAATTGTTTTTGTTATTTATCTCATTAAGCATTATGGTATAGCTGTCCCTTGAGATGCTCTGCCAGATACTGACCAATTCATATTTAGATGCTGGCAGCCAATCATTGGACTGAGCATGGGAACCCCAAGAGAGGAGTTAGAGGAAGGAGTGAAGGAGCTGAAGGGATTTGCAACCCTAAAGAAAGAAAAACCAACCAGACCCTCCAGAGCTCCCAGAGACTGAACCACCAACCAAAGGAGGGATCCATGGCTTTAGCTGCATATGTAGCAGATGATGGCCTTCTCTGGCATCAATGGGAGGGGAGGCCCTTGGTCCTGTGGAGGCTCAATGCCCCAGCATTGGGAAATGCTAAGATATTGAGGCAGGAGTGAGTAAGTGGGTGGGGAAGAAGAGGGAGGGATAGGGGGTTTATGGAGAGGAAACCAAGAAGGGAGATAACATTTGAAATATAAATAAATAAAATAACCAATAAAAAATATACCTTATATGAGCATTTGAGTATATTAAGAATATTTTAAGAATATTTGAAAATGTAATTTATGGTCCACAATATGTATACTTTTCATAATTTTTAAAAATGTATATTACATCCCCATTGCAGCCCCCCTCCTCCCAGTCCTGCCCTTATAAATCCCTCTTCATTACCCACACCCCTTCTCCTCAAAGATTAAGAGGACCTTTGGGTACCACTCCACTCTGGTACATCTAGTCCCAGCAAGACTAAGCACATCCTTTCCAAATGAGGCCTAACCAGGCAGTCCAGGCAGAAGAAAGAATCCAATGGCAGGCAACAGAGTCTGAGACAACCCCCGCTCCAAACTTTTGTTAGGGAACCCTCATGAAAACCAAACTACACAACTGCTACAAATGTGTGGGGGCTTAAGCCTAACCCTTACATGGTCTTTTGTTAATGGTTCAGTCTCTGTGAGCCCCCATGAGCCCAGGTTAGTTGACTGTATAGGTCTTCTTGTGGTGTCCTTGACCCTTCCATAATATACATCTTAAAATTGTATATTCCATATATGCTGAACAAGAGGCTCTGTAATTATCATTTAAGAAGCTCTATTAATAGTTTTCAAGTCCTTCATTTATTTGTGTGTGTGTGTGTGTGTGTGTGTGTGTGTGTGTGTGTGTGTGTATGAGTGTGTGTGTGCAGGAATAAGTGAGAAAGGGGAAGAGAGAGAGAGAGGAATGTGGAGGTCATAAGCCAATATCAAGTGTCTTCCTTTGTCTTGTATTTTGAGATAGGATCTTCCACTGAATCCAGAGCTCAGGACCTCTACTCTCTTCCCTTGTGTCCTCTACTCTTGCTTCTAATCTGGGAATACAGACACGTGCTGTTGTACCTGTATTGGGATTCAAGCCTCAGGTCCTCCTGCTTAACAGTAAGTGGTGTACCCACTGAGCTATCTCCCCAGTCATATTTATGGTTTTTTGTTTTTTTTTTTTTTACGGTCTTGAGGCACTGAGAAATAAATGCCGAAAACTATAATTTCTGTCAGTTTAGTCGCATGTATCTCGAAGTTACATTCTGAGATGCATAAATAATTGAACTGTTTTTATTAATCCACTTACTATTTTCAAATGACACTTATAATTCCTGGTACTATTCCTTGCTCTGAAATCTACTTTTGTAGAGGAATTTCAATCCAGCAATATCTGGCGAGGAATCGCATCAAAAGCCCTAGGTCTGTGTCCACCTTTAATCCTAAACAATAATGTCGAATTGAGAGGCAGACAAAGTGAAAAACCAGAGAAAGATTTGACAGAATGAGTAAGAAATAGGATACACCCAGCTCTCATGAGAACAGACAGGAAAAAGAGGTTACTTAAGGGCAGTTTGGGGAGAAGGTGAAGGGAGTTCAGTTGAATTTGGTGCAGTTCAGGTGAATGTAGTTGAGTTCATGCAGTTCCATGATGTAGGCATAATGTTATTGTGCACTGTGTGAAGATTCAAATGCTAATTACTGCCTCTCCAGTATCTGGGTGCAATCGGTCAGGTCAGAGAATCTCCTATATCAATCTTGTGTAAATAGCAGCTCCTCAATCACTCCCTGATGTGTTGATAAAAAGAGCTTAACAGCCAATGACTGGGTAGAGGAGAGAGTAAGAATAGACTTCCTGCCAGCCAGAAGAGGGGTGAGAGAGAGGGGAAATGGGGATTAGCTATGGGGTAAGAGTCCAAGAGACACCATGAGAAAACAGCTCAAAAACAGCAGAAAAAGCCATAAAATGCAGGTATCTTTTTGGCAAGGAGGTAGCCAGATTAGCATAGAAGGTTAAAATAGAGTAATATTGCTCAGTTATTGTGCCCTTAAAATTTGTTAAATAAATAACATAGTCCAGTGTCAATTATTTAGGAGCTACCTGGGTAAGAGGAAAACTGTAACAATTATTAAAAACCTACTAACACCATTCAGTTTGCTCAGTCAGTTTAGCCAGTGCAATTTTTCCAAGCAGAACAATTCAGCCAGAAGCTGAGAGAAGCCAGCTTGAATCAGTCAACTCGGAGAGTAGTTTGAGCCAGAACAGCTGAGTTGAACCAGCCAGCGAGAGTTCAGAAAGAGCTAGAAAAACTGAGCTTATTCAGCAGTAAGTCTCAAAGGCTGAAACATTCTAGGCTTGGGTTAGCAGATGGAAGCTGGAAGCTGAAGCCTTCAAGGTCCTGGTTTGTAAAAGATTAGATTGTATGAAGGCTAGAAACGTTTAGGCCTAGGCCTAGGGATAGTTAGATAGAAACATTTTGGGTTCAACCTAAGCCCTGTATTGGTAAAGCTTAGGTACAGCTCTCATTTTATCCCTTCTTCTAAGGAAATAAAACCAACATTTATAACTTTTATATTATTAAGTTACCCCAACTTTCTTATGCATAGTGTTTGCATAAACATCTTAGTATATTTTTATTTTGCTTTTAAGCCTACTTGTATATTTATATTTCAATTGTTTCTTGTAATGAGCATATAGTTAGGTTAAATTTTAATACAATCTGATTTCTGCATTTTATCTGAAGTGTCTGGCTTAAAGCTGGGAGAGGTTTTCTATTTTTAAGGATTAATGTGATTAGCTACTCAAGTCTAAACTCCTTCTACCCCATTTAATTACTCTACAAAATCTCTACAAAAATTTATAACATAAGCTAACACACTCATAGGATCTAAGGATTAGGTTTGGCCCCCATAGACTAATGTGTTTGAATGCTTGGCCCATGGGGAGTGGCATTATTGGAGTAAGTGTGTCACTGTAGGGGCTTTGAAGTCTCTATGCTCAGTCTCTTGGCTGCCTTCATATCAAGATGCAGAACTCTCAGCTTCTTCTCCAGCACCATGTCTGCCTGCAAGCCAACATGCTTCCCACCTTGATGATAATGGACTGAACCTCCGAAACAGTAAGCCAGCCCCCAATTAAATGTTTTTTTATAAGAGTTGTCTTGGTCATGGTATCTTTCACAGCAATATAACTCTAAGTCACATAGACATATTTGGGACTACTATTCTGTCTATTCCCACAACAGTGACCATTCTATCCCCCTCCCTCTCTTAAGCCAACTGCTAATTCATATTCTGATTAGTTTGTTCAGGAAAAAGTTTGTTTCTTTTTTGCCCATGTTAAAATCAAGGTTTTTCATTAGTTAGATTCACTCCTCGAGTCTTCTAGATAAGTTTATCAATGTCAGACTATCAAATATTTTCTTTATTCCATGGGTTTTCTCTTGCTAGAGATTTTTGATGCCCAATATTGTAAATGTTCCACAAAGTCAACCCTGCCTTTTTTTTTTCTTTTGTTGTCTGTGGCTTTGATGTTAAAACCAGGAGGTTATTGCTAAACTCAATATCATAAAGAATTTCCCTGTCTCCTGTTAAGAATTGTATAGCTCCAGATCTTATATTTAGGCCTTTGATCCATTCTGAATAATCCTTATATTTATGACAGATAAAGTTCAAACTTCATTCTTTCACATGGAAACATCACATTCAAGCCCATTTGTTACAAACTGCTCTTTCTCCCCCTCAAATATCTTAGCATCAATGTTATAAGAGGTTATGACACTCTCTTTTCTGTTTTGTTGTATAAGATTGTCTATGTATAAGGTTGTTAGATTACCATAGAGTTATATAGTACATTTTGAAATCAGAGCTGTGGAATATGTCAGCTTTGTTATTTTCCAAGAACATTTGGATTAATTGGAGACTCTTGAAATCCCACAAGAATTTTCAGAAGAGATTTTCTATTTTTTCAAAGTCTCCATTGAAATGTAAAAAGATAGCATTACACCATAGATCCTATTGGGTGCTTTGAATATCCTAACAATAGTAGTCTAAAAATGATTCTTTAACAATTGAGTAGAATTAATTTTTTTTTATAATTTTTTATTGTACCATTTTCTTCCTTTCCTCCTTCTCCCTATAACCACTCCCATGCTTTCTCTCAAAGTCATGGCCTCTTTTTCTTTAGTTGCTGTTGTTGTTGATGATGATGTGGTGGCAGCAGTGTGTGCCTGTATGTTTGTAAATACACAGATATAACCTGCTCAATCCATATATCGTTCCTTGTGTATACAGTATCTCAGGATTGACCATTGGGTATTAGATACTAACTGGGGTGGCTCTTCTCTGGGGGAGAACATTTCTCCCACTATCAGCATTCCCAAGTTGCCCAATGTTCTTTACCTACAGTAGAGGCCTAGAGAACTTCCTCTTCCTTGTTAGCATGTCCATTGCTGTCTTGGTTGTTCAAGTCTTATTTGGGCAGCCATGTTGCTGAGACTTCATGGGTGTAGCCTCTCTGAAATTCCTAGAGACAAAATTTCACAGCAAACTTTGGTCCTCTGACTCTGACCACCTCCTCGTTAATGATCCCTGAGCTTTGGTGGCAGGGATTGTGCTGTAGATGTAGCTAGATACCACAGTCTCTTGTTCTCTACATTTTTATTGCTTGTAGTTTTCTGTAATGGTCTCCTTGGTAGAATTTATTAATGAAGCTATCAGGTCTGAACTACTCACTGGATGATTTTAAATTACTAATTGTAGCTTTGTTAAAAATTTAGTCATATCTTTTGAGTTGTTTAGTGCATTAATCAAGTTACCCATTTGTCCAGTTTCATTAGTCTGTCTAGTTTTGTATTATGTAATTTTTTGACATACAGTTTTCCATAGTTTTTATTCATAATATCTTCTTTTTCCCTGTGGCTGGTAGTAATATTTTCTCTTTAGTTTCTGGTTTTAGAAATTTAATTCTTCATTCCAAGCCAGTCTAACTAAATGTTTGCCAATTTAGTTGACCTTTTCAAAGATCATTTGTTTATTATTTTTTCATCCAGTTTCCCACTTTCTATTTATGCGTTTCTCTTTTGCTCTTATTTTTCTCATCCTCTTGGTCTGTGCTTCCCGTCCTCTTTTCCTAAAGCTTCTTGTAGTAAAAGTCGACGATAGTAACTTTGGAAAATTTTCCCTCTTTTTTAAATGCTGGAGTTTATAATACTTACTTTCTCTCTATGTTAGCTGAATGTCACAGATTCTAGAATTTTGAACTTTGTTATTTATTTCAAAATATTTTGAAGTCTCCTTTGCCATTTGTTCTTTGGCCCATTTTTATGTTGTTTGATTTATTTCTTTGTCTGTGGAGCCCAGGCTGGCCTCTAATTTATGCCATCATCCTGTGTCAGCTGCAGACTACTAGGATAACTGGCACATGCCACCATGGTTAACCTGGCCCATTGTTTATTTAGTAACTTGTTACCGGGGGCCTCTGATCTCTGGGGTTGTTCCTAGATAATTTCAGGATTACTTCTTCACAAAAAGAGTTAATAGCTAGCCAAGTAGAGCAGAACCCCAAAGTAGCAGTTCTGAGAAGTCCTTGCTGGAGGCTAGGAACGCTAGAAGAGAACTTTCTGTTTTTTTTTTTTAATCTCCGAAATGTGGGCCTCTGACTACAGGCTGGGTACAGTTCAGTGACTGAGAATGAAAGGGAGTACCTGGACACTGGATGGGCTAACTGGCCTGACAAGCCCAGTCCCCTCTACATCCCAGCTTCCAGTACAAATCTCTGAAAGGTTCCCAAACTGACAGTTTTGAACTCTCTCTACTTATTGGAACCCTTCCTACTATGAAGGAGCTCTGTTCTCTCATCTTTCTTTTACCCCTCCCCATAAGAAGATACTTCTGAAAGTCATAAACAATAGAAGCCTACTACGTGATTTTCATGTATTTGTTCAATACCCACATTTCCTTGTTGTTTTTATTTTATTTTACTAGAACATAAACCCGTATATTTTTAACTGCCTTAAGCTTGCCATGTAACCATGAATGCCCTTGAACTTCTCGTATCTAACTCCCAAGTGCTAGGATCATAGATGTGTTCCCCTACACTTGGTCTATCTGATGATGGTGAGGACTAAACCCAGGATTTCATGCATGCTAGACAAGCACTCTACCAACTGAGCTCAATCCCTAGCTGTTTGCCCTGCCGTGTGTCACTGAGCTACACCACCATCTCTTTGCTTTAATAAATTGTGGCTCAAGGTGTACTTCGTTGGTATGAAGTCTTTTCAGTTTAGTGAACCTTATTTTATGACCTACAATTGATCTAGTCTAGAGGATATTCCATGTGTGCTCAAGAAAGTGAGATTCCTCTGCTCTGGGGCATACTGTTCTATAGACATCAATAGGCCTGTATGATTTATATGCTATTCATTGTCTTCTGTCTCCTTGCTGATCTTTTCTCCAGTTACTTTATCCAGTACTTAGGGTAGAACGTTGAAACCTACTGTTGTTGAAATGTCTGTTTCTCTCCAGTTTGGTTAGCTTTTAATTTGTGTATTTTAGTACTCAGTTGTTAAGTTCAGAGATGCTAGTAATTGTTCTGTATTTGAATGTTAGATATTGGTGGTGGTGGTATTGTTATCTTTCTCTAGTACTGAGATCAAGACATCAACATCCAACATGGGATGTAGGTCTGGGCTCCCAAGCTTTCACGCTGGCTGAGGAGCTAAGGGGAGAAAGGATCACTTTTCTTTAGCGGTAGAGTTGGTTCCTTGTGAGTCAATCATGTTCCAGTGGATGGTCCCATACTGTGCTTATACGGGCAACAGAACCTGGATTAAATGAGGTATAATTTTTTAAGAGGACATGAAGTTGAGAAGAGGGGTGAATCTAGAAGGATTGAAGGGATTAAGTAGTCTCAAAATACACTGTGTTCACATATTAAATTCTCAATGGAGCAATAAAAAGTATATTAAAATTGTTGTTTGATACTTCCGTATTTCATCTCTCTTTTGGTTATTGTTTGAATGTTGTCAATGTTTCGCATCATCATCTTGCTTTTAATACATTTGTACCTTTACATTAAAATATGTTTTAGCAGGGCATTGTGGCACATACCTGCTAGCCCCTGAGAGCGTCTGAGACAGGAGGCAAGCCTGAAATACACAGTAAGACCATCGTTTTAAAAATAAATATTTTAAGTGGTCTTTTATATAGTTGGGTCATTTAAAAATCTATTTTGCAAATATTCATTTTTCATCTATTTTACATTTAAATATAATTACTGGTGATTTATCATTTCTATCTGCCTAATCTTATTTTTGTATCTTTATTTGTGTATGTGCATGCATGTGTGTGAGGGCACCTGTGTGCCACGGCGTGTGTGGTGGCCAGTCTTTACCTTCCACCTTGACTAAGACAAGGTCTCTTAGTACTCTTTTCTATGTAGATCAGGTTAGCTGGCCTGCAGACTTCCCTGGTGTCTCCTGTCTCTGCCTCATGTCTTACCATTGAAGCTGTAAGACTACTGTATCTGTCCTAGGTGGGTTCTGGTGATCTGAATTCATGTCTTCATGCTTGCTGAGCAGAATTTTACTGATGAGCCATCTCCCCAGACCTGTATCTGCCTAAGTTTAATATTTCACCATCCCCAAATGTGTGCCTTTTTTAGTCTTTGCAACCAAATTCATTATTTTCTTTTGAACATTAAACTTGCTATTGATCTTATATATTGTTTCTTTTTTTCACCAAAGAGATGCCAGTTTTCAGGTCTAGAAGACTGACTTGTGCCTTTAAGGAACACATTTATATAATGCATGGTAGCTCAAGCCTTTAATCCCAGCATCCAGTAGGCAAGCAAGAGAATCTGTGAGTTCAAGGTCAGCCTGGTCTTACACGCCAGTTTCCAGGGCAGCTGGGACTAAGGAGAGACACTCTGTCACAGTAAAAGAAACAAAATTCATTTTAAAATAAAACATTGCTGAGTCTAAACTCACAGATAAGGTCCAATGAGGTTAACTTAATGTTTTTGACACTCTTAATATCTCTATTGGTTCTTATTGTGTTTTGGTTGTTGATTCTTCATCACGAGTCAGATTTTCTCTTTTTGTTTGTATGCTAGATACTGCCAATGTTACCTTAGTGGGGACTGAATGTATTATCTTGTTTATTTAATATATTTTAGTCTTGTTCCAGAACACAATTAAGTTCTTTGAAAACAGTTTGATCACTTTAAAACATCTTTATTAGGCAGGATCAGTAGAATTTTTCATCTGGACCTGATTATTCATGTTGCTGAAGCAATCTCCCTTGAATCTGCCCCTAGTCTATAAATACAAGGCATTCTGGTTTGACCAGGAGGGACAGATGTCATTACTGGAGATTTGCAGAGACTAGCAATCTTCCTTCTAATCCCCCCCCCCCCTTTTGTGGTGCTAGGAATCAAACCCAGAATTTCATGAATGTCAAGTATGTGCTCTGGTGATTACTCGTATTTTCCTAATTATAAGCAGTTTTCTTGCTTTTGTATGTCTACACATCCCTGTCCTCATGGTGTGACACAGACCAAGGATGCCATCTCTCCTGCTGTAAATAAGAAGACACTAGGGGCAGCAGCATCTCAACGCGATTCTATTCTCTGGTGCTCCTGGGAATGCTAGCTTCCTCCATCTCTCCAGACTCTCGATTCCAGTGCCAACTCAGGGAGTTCATATCCTTCTGTATGGCTCTCACCTTATTGCACCACAATCTAAAACTTGTTTCAAGGCAGTATACTGTGGCCAGCATAGGAGACCACTCACTCATTTGTCTCCTGTCTCTCAGTAGATCCCTGGCACCTGGCATCTAAGGTCCTTGGTAGGATTATTTTGTGCAGTTTGTCTATTTTCTTTTTCTGGTTGTTTTACACAGGACGGTAAATATACAATAAGTCATCAGGAGGGCAGGATGAAGGTCCCACAGCTTCGACATGTGGAAACCCACTCTTAGATGTGTTGGGAATCAGACATTGACAACAAGCCAACTACCAGATAGACAGATGGTGGACACCAGAGATCTGGCGACTTATGGAGAAGATCTACTCACACAGACTGAGAGACTGGCTTCTTAGAGTCTGAGGTGGGCCTGTCTATAATCCTGAAACAGTTACATAGAGCCTAAAAGAGGCTGATGTTGCGGACCAGCCTGGACTGATCTCGTGCTCAGAAATCAAGCAAGCTCTTTATTTTCCTCCTTGTTCATGGCCTGTGAATCCAGAATCTGTGACAAGGATTAACCTTGTCCTGGGGAGCTAACTGGACCAGCTTAAAGACAGGAAATGCTGGTTCTATCTGACTCCACTTCCCACCCACCACCTGTTCTCTTTTTTCAGGGGCATGCCCTCATGATGCCGAGTTCTTTGGGTGGTTACAGTGACAATGCCAGCTAGCTGTGGGGAAAGCAGATTCCTAAATAGAATAGCTCTCCGAGGAGGGTAGAGTGCAGCTGGATCCGCAGTCAATAGCAAATTGTCTTTGCCCCTATGGAATTCTGAAATGTCACCGCTTAGTCACTGTAGGGAAGACAACACACGTTTCCAGTGTAATTCTGCTTTTCTTTGCAGTAGCAGACTACTTTTGTGGTAAAATAGTAACTTTGTTATTACATATGTAGGTGTCCACTCATTTTTAGTGTGAAGCGAGAGTTGTTATTGTCTTTTGTTTTGTTTACTTGGTTTTTGTTTCTTTTACTTTGGTTTGTTTTTATTTAAGATACAGAAACTCCTTATGTGGTCCAGGCTTGCCTCCAGCTCAGGCTCCTTCCGCTCTCAGTCTTCTTAGTTCCGCCATCACAAGATGCATCAGGTGCCAAGAACGACACTAACACTGCTTGTGCTAAGTTCTCTGGAGTTCCAGCAGTCCAATGGAAATTACACAGTGCCTCTAGCATCTATTTTCGATGCCTGAAAAACCCAACTTTCTGTTCCTTCACACTCAGAGCGCTCGTGTGTCTAATGCAGCGGAAGCGCCATGCTGAATTCTTCTATCCCCTTTCAACAAGTGGGAAGGAACAGGAAGTGACGTGAATGGCCAGCATCGAGGAAAGTCTGAGGCTGTGAGTAATGGTAAACCTTTGTTAAGCTCGTGTACCCCCTTAGTTACTTGCATGTGCACCCCTGGATCTATGATCCTTCAGCAATCCTTTCCAGCCCCTGGGATGATTGATACCCACTTATTCACCCGCAAAACATATTTTTTTACTTTTTCAGAATCAGTTGGGTGGTTGTTGTGTACCTGCTGTGCTGTAAAGGCTTACATCTGCAGTCTGGAGAAAAATCTTTCATGATGGGGAAAAAAACAATAGCAGAACAAAGAGACAGACAGACAACCGCACATTTCAGTCACTTCCGAGTCGAAAAGTCAAGGTCAAACCACACTAATGTTCTCACAATAGTAACCTGCTATGCCCAACCAAGGCGTTTTATTCCGAAAGCAAATGCTATTGGTGTATATAAGAGTCAGGCTTACTTTAAAAGGGAGAACAGAGTAAAGGCCACTGTTTGACAGGGCAACAGATATACCCAGTGCCTGAGTAACAGTAACACTCATGCTTTGCCCTCCAAGCCACTCACTGTGGCTGTCCCTGCTATACAGGCTCTATGATTTGCCACCGTTCCTGGACTCAGATTTACAAGCACGGGTTTGGAAAACTGAACATACCTAAAGCCCAGTTTAGCGGAGGAAACTGAAGCCTTGGTGTGTGAGTTAAATCTCCCAGTGTTAGCTGAATAAAGACTGTTAGATCTGTCTCTTTGTTCTGTGTCCTTTGCTTTGAAAATGGCCTTCATTTATTATTTATTCACACTTATTGGGAATGACGTTTATCAACATCTTCCCTTGGCTGAACAACGTGGACTACCAACCTCTGAACTCCCGACCTCTCATACGCTGGCTCTGACCTCCATACTCACGCTCTTTGTACTTCTGATCTCTGCACTCCGAATATCCGCACTTGGAATCTTCATACTCCCGATCTGCGTCCTCCCCATCTCCGTCCTCCTACTCACCACTGTCTGTATCTTGGTGCTCCTGCTCTCTGTATTCTGGATCGCTGTACTTCGGATCTCTGTATTCTTGCTCTCTGGACTCTCTGGACTCCCACTCCCTGTACTTCTGCTCTCAGTACTCCTACTCTCGGTACTTCAGATCTCAGTGCTCCCGTTCTCTGTTCTCTGGATCCCAATGCTCTGCTCTCTGTATTCTGGATCTCAGAACTCCAGCTCTCTGTACTCTAGATCTCCCTACTCCAGATCGCTGTGCTTTGGTTCTTAGTACTCCTGCTCTCTGTACTCTAGATCCTGGTGTTCCTGCACTCTGTTCTCTGGATCTCCGTCCTCCTGCTCTCTGTATTCTGGATCTCCGTCCTCCTGCTCTCTGTATTCTGGATCTCCGTCCTCCTGCTCTCTGTATTCTGGATCTCCGTCCTCCTGCACTCTGTTCTCTGGATCTCCGTCCTCCTGCTCTCTGTTCTCTGGATCTCCGTCCTCCTGCTCTCTGTATTCTGGATCTCCGTCCTCCTGCTCTCTGTATTCTGGATCTCAGTCCTCCTGCTCTCCATACTCCCGATCTCTGTAATCCTGATCTCAGGTTGGCACTGTTATGGGAAGGGTGCCACAAAAATACATATAATATTCTAATAAATACTCATTACAATGATAATCTAATCTTTTTAAGACCTAGAAATTATTTGGCATAATAAGTACCCTAGGAACATTAATTTATTGGATTAAATTTATTTATAAAAGGGCATGGTGGCTCCAACTTAAAATCTCAGCTAGAAAGGTAGAGACAGGAGGACAGCCTGGAATATCAAGTTGGCTTGGGCTAGAAGGCTTAACCACTTACAATGATGCTCAATAAAATCTGACCCAAAAAAGGGAAAGATTACTGAATAAGAACTCAGTAAAATACAAATAACAAAGTGCCATTAGTGCTACTTGAAAAACTAATTTAGAATGTGGACATAGGAGCTTTCTGCTGTCCCCCCGCCCCCAGCTCCACTGTCCAGCCTCCTCTCTGCCCTCCTCCAGGAACCAGGTTAGATCCTTCCCCCCACTACATCCCTCTGCCCAAAGTCCCATAGATCATGGCCAGCTGCCCTCAACTGCATGCTGTTCCCTGACCACCACTCAGCTCCATTGTCCAGCCACTACACCCCCCCTGCACCAGGCCTGCTACACCAGGAACATCCAGGTTAGGCCCTCCTTCCCAATAGCTGCTGCACAAGGAATGTGCAAGAATCACCAGATGGCTAAAGGCCAGTATAAGAACATAATCAACAAAAGCCAGAATAATGTGGCACCTTTGGCTCACAGCTATCTTACTACAGCAAACCCTGGATATCCTAACACAACTGAAACACAATAAAATAATCTTAAATCCAATCTTATAAGTGGGATAGAGGCCTTCACAGAGGAAATGAATGAAACCCTTAAAGAAATATAGGAAAATACAATTAAGCAGGTGAAGGAAATAAATGAATTAAATGTTCAAGACCTGAAGATGGAAATAGAATCAATAAAAAAAAAAAAAAAAAAAAAAAAAAAAAAAAAAAAAAACTGAGGCAACTCTGGAGATGGAAAACCTAGAGGGGAACAGGAATAACAGATGCAAGCATCACCAACAGAATGCAAGAAATAAAAGAGAATCTCAGGCATATAAGCTATGTTAGAAGAAATTGAAACATCAGAGAAAATGTTAAATCTAAAATATTCCTGACTCAAAATATCCAGGAAATTTAGAATACTATGAAAAGACCTAACCTAAGAATAAAAAGAATAGAAGAATCCCAGCTCCAAGGGCCAGAAAATATTTTCAACAAAATCAAAGCAGAAAAATTTCCCCAACCTAAAGAAAGAGATGCCTATGAACACACAAGAAGATTACAGAACTCCAATTAGATTGCACCAGAAATAAATCCCCTCACCACATAATAATCAAAACACCAAATCTATAAAACAAATAGTAGTAAAAGCTGTAAGGGGAAAGGCTAAGTAATATATGAAGGCAGAACTATCAGAATTATACTTGTTTTCTCACAAAAGACTCTAAAAGTTAGAAAGGCCTGGATGGTTGTCTTGCAGCCTCTAAGACACCACAGATCCTAACCCAGATTACTATATTTTGATGCAAAAATACTCAATAAAATACTTGCAACCCAAATCAAAAAACACATCAAAAGTAGCATCAACCATAATCAAGTAAGCTTCATCCCAGGGATGCAGGGACCATTATATATACAAAAATTCATCAACATAATCCACCAAATAAACAAATTGAAAGAAAACCATCACAGGATCATCTCATTAGATGCTGAAAATGTCTTAGACAAAATCCAACACCTCTTCATGTTAAAAGTCTTGGAGAGATCAAGAATAAATGGCACATAATCTATACATAATAAAAGCAATATACAGCAAGCCAATAGTCAACATCAAATTAAATGTAAAGAAATTTAAAGTAATTCCAATAAAAAGGGGAGGGATAAAACAGCACTGCCTGCTCTTTCCCTATTTAGTCAGCATAGCACTTGAAGTCTTGCTAGAGCAACAAGACAACTAAAGGATGTCAAGAGGATACATATAGGAAAGGAAGAAGTCGAAGTATTACTGTTCACAGATATATGATAGTATACATAAGTGACCCCGAAAATTCTACTAGAGAACTCCTACAGCTGATAAACACCTTCAGCAAAGTGGCTGGATATAAAATTAACTCAAAGAAATCAGTAGTCCTTCTTTATACAAATCATAATCAAGCTGAGAAAGAAATTAAGGAAACAACACCCATTTAATAGACAAAAATAATACAAAGTATCTTGTTGTAACACTAACGAAGCAAGTGAAAGATCTGTATGACAAGAACTTCAAGTCTCTGAAGAAAGAAATGGAAGAAGACCTCAGAAGATGGGAAGATCTCCCCTGTTCATGGATCAGTACGATTAACATAATGAAAATGGCCATCTTATCAAAAACAATCTACAGATTCAATGAATTCCCATCAAAATTCCAAAATAATTCTTTACAGAACTTGAAACAGCAATTCTCAAGATTCATATGGAAAAACAAAACAAACCATAAAAACCTACAACAGCAAACAACAAACAAACAAACAGGATAGCTGAAACAATTCTGAACAACAAAAAAATCTTCTGGAGAAATCATCATCCTTGATTTCAAGCTGTACTACAAAGCAATAGTAATAAAAACTGCATGGTATTGGTACAGAAACAAACAGGTTGATCAATAGAATAGAATCAAAGATTTATACATAGACTCACACACCTATGCACACTTGAAATTTTAAAAAGAAGCCAGAAACTTACAATGGAAAAATGAAAGCATATTCAACAAATGGTGCTGGTCTAATAGGATGTCTGCATGTACAAAAATGAAATTAGACCCATATTTATCACTCCACACAAAACTCAAGTCCAAATGGATCAAGGACCTCAATATAAAAACAGACACACTAAATCTAGTAGAAGAAAAAGTGAGGTCTTGCCTTGAACACATTGGCACACTGACAAATTTCTGAACAAAACACCAATAGCCCAGGCACTAAGATAAACAATTAATAAATGGGACCTCATGAAACTGAAAAGCTTCTGTAAAGCAAAGGACACTGTCAGCAGGACAAAATAGCAGCCTATAGATAGAGAAAAGACCTTTACCAACACTACATCAGAGGACTAATATCCAAAATATATAAAGAACTCAAGAAATTAGACACCAGTAAACCAAATAACCCAAATAAAAATGGGGTACAGAGCTAAACAGAGAATGTTCAACAAAGGAATCTCTAACACCCAAGAAGCATGTAAAGAAATAGTTGATATCCTTAGTCATCATGGAAATACAAATCAAAAGAACTCTGAAATTACATCTAACAGCCATCAGAATGGCTAAGATAAAAATTCAAGTGACAGCACATGCTGGCAAGGCTGTGGAACAAGAGGAACACTCTTCCATTGCTGGGGTGAGCACAAACTTGTACAAGCACCTTGGAAATCAATTTGTCAGCTTCTCAGAAAATTAAAGGTAGTTTTAACCCAAGACCCAGCTATATCACTCCTGGAAGGATGCTTGCTCAATTACATTCATCACAGCTTTATTTATAATAGCCCATAACTGGAAACAACCTAGATGTCCCTCAACTAAAAAAATAAAGAAATGTGGTACATCTACACAGTAGAATACTGTTTAGCTATTGAAAACAAAGACATCATGAATTTTGCAGGCAAATGGATGGATCTAGAAGATATCATCCTGAGTGAGACCACCCAGACCCAGAAAGACACATATGGTATGTACTCACTTACAAATTGGACATTAGTCATAACGTACAGGATAACCACAGATCCAAAGAAACTAAGAAATGAGTAATAAGGAGAGCTCAATGGAGGATTCATAAATCTCACTCAGAGGAGGAAAATAGTCATGGGAGGTAAGTAGCGAGAATAACTGGATGGGAGAGATGAAGAGGGGGAATGGAGATCAGGTATAGAAAGAGAGGGTGTGGGGAGGCATGAGAGTGAGAATGAAAATCCGTAGGTGTCATCTTTGGGACTTGCTAAAGAACTGGGACATGGAAAGCTCTGGGAGCCTACAGGAGTGACCCCAGCTGAGATTCCTCCCTGCCAGGTATATGGAGACTGAAGTGGTCACCTCCTGTGGCCAGGTTGGACTTCTAGTGGAGGGAGAGAGACATTAACCCACCCACAAAACCCAAAATTTGTCTTGCCTACAAGATACACAGTAATAAAGAAAAATCAGAGAATGAAAGGATGGCCAATTCCATGGGAGAGAGCCAACCCCTGACATTATTAATGACACTCTGCTGTGCTTGCAGACAGGAGCTTAGCGTAACTGTCTCCTGAGAGACTTCATCCAGCAGCAGATGGAAACAGATGTAGAAACCCACACCAAACATCAGGTGGAGCTGGGGGAGCCTTGTGGTAGAACTGAGCAAGCCAAAAGGGTTAAAGACACCACAAGAAGACCTTCAGAGTCAACTAACGTAGGTCTGTGGGGGCTCACAGAGACTGGACCACCTCCCAATGAGCATTTGGGGCTAGACTTGGGCTCACTAATATTTGTAGCTGGCATGCAACTTGGTCTTCATATGGGTCTCCTAACAATTGGAGCAGAGGCTGTCTGACTGTTGCCTGCCGTCAGATTCCCTTCCCCTAACTGGACTGTCTGGTTGGACGTCAGTGGGAGAGGATGTTCTTAGTCTTTCTAGGACTATATCTCCCAGGGCAGGCTGGTACCCAAGAGGAGCAGGTTCTCCTTCTGTAAGGAGAAGGAAAGGGGGTAATGTGGAAAGGGATTTGTCAGAGTGGAACTGAGAAGAGAGAAGGGAAGAGACTGTGATCAGGATGCAAGATGAATAAATGAATGAATGAATGAATGAATGAATAGATAAGAAAGAAAGGAAGAGGTCATAGTGTCACATACCAGTAATCTCAGTGCTTGAGAGTCCAAAACAGGAAGATATTGAGTTCAAGAGCAGCCTGGCATTACACACACACACACACACACACACACACACACACACACACACACACATCATATACACATCTATGTATTCATCATATACATACATATATATATATGCCTGCTGCAGAAAGGCCACTATCATGGGGTGCAGAAAAAGAATGCGTACCCCAGCTATGTAGTATACAAGCTGGGTTATCTGGGCTAATTCACTTATCGTCTCTAATTTTAATTTTTCATGATGCATAAAATGAAAACTCTGTTTACAAAAAGTTATGAGGATCAAATCAAACAATGCATGAGAGATTGTTGCAGTTCAAAAGTCAGAGACTCTATGTACCAACATAACAGGGAGCTATATGTGTCCCATCCCTGGCATCTAACAGTGCCTGGCATATGGTAAGCTCCCGATAAACATTAGCTAAATCCATGTTTTACAAAAACAAAAATGGTTATAGGGGAAATAGTTACAAAGGGGCAAAGCCAAGTGGATAAATAGAGTGCATGGGGGGCACAAAAGTGACATCCCTTTTTGAATGAAAATGACTGGCACCCATCCCTTCTCGAACAAAGGCAGAGGTGATAGAAGCAAAGAAAGGATGGTCAAATCGGCCTGTGTGAAATTCCGTCTTTTCTGGCTCACTGGTCCAGCCCCCCTCACCTCTCAGCCCTGCTACTGGTTTCTTATTAAAGAGTCTCATTTCACACTGACCTACGGATTTCAGAATCATCCTTAATCATGCTCTGATTAAGACTCATATATGTCTTCTCTTTGGTCATTATAAAACAGCACAGCCTTTCGTTTATACTGCATGTAGCTAACTCAGGATTCTTTCTTCTGCTATCCCTCTCTGACATCTACAGTGAGCAGAGAGAAAGTCAGCGCACTGAAGGGACAGCTTAGGAAGACGGTCAGCAAAAATTCCTTTTGACTTCAAGTTCTCAGTGATTGCAGCAGAACGCCTGGAGGGCAGGGGTCTTTTAGAATTGTATTGATCTGAATTGTTCCTTTTCAGTATCATACACACAGAAATTTCACAATAATGTTCTTCTCTGTCATACAGACCAGATTCTGTAGGCCTCTGGGGAAGAGATGAATGTCTAAATGTCAACTAAAAAACAAACAAACAAACAAATAAACCACCCTGCCTCAGTGGGTCGCATGTTCTTAGTATTTGGCAGACATCCAGAAAACCCCAAACCACACCTAAACAAAACTAAATATGCTTAATCTAGACAATCACCTTCAATCCATTTACTAAGTTTCAGCTCATTGGCAGCACCTTACCCCCTCCAGTTCTAGGTAGAGATTAGGCAAACTGGTCAGATAAAAATCTACCTCATTTTTACAGGAACAAAGAAAAACAGTTCTACTTGGACCAGAGCATTGGCTCAGCAGTTAAGAGCACTTATTGCTCTTGCAGAGGACCTTGGTTCACTTCCCGGAACCCACATGGTGGCTCACAACCATCTGTAACTCACGTTCCAGAGGAATTTGATGTCCTCTTCTGACTTTGGTGGGCACAAGGCACATACATGGTCCCTGTATATACATATAAGCAAAACATGTTATACACATAAAAGAACTCTTTAACAAAGTTCTTGCAAAGAACAATGTGTCAATAAGACGTTGGTCCTTGAAGGTTCCAGGAGACTAATGAGATAATGTCTGAAATGTGTTTGAGTTGCTTGTGTGAAAAGGCTCCATGGAGACAGAAAACAGGAGAATGCAAGAATCCTTTGTGTCAGAAGAGTCTCTGTCTCCTGAACAACACAGGAAATAAAGTCCATACAAATGTGTGTGAGGGAATTCTGTCAATTCTAGCCAAGATGGGTTCAAAGTTTGTTGTTATTTTTATCGTAACAAATCTGAATCTTAGCTTCAGATGGAAGATTTCCCAAGAAAATTCCAACACAGAACCAAGACTATTAGGTAATGCATTCACATTAGGATGAACGTCAATGTCAAGTTCAGCTCTTGGTCAATCTTGCTTGCATAAAAGGCAGTGTTTCTTGCCCCTCTCAACACTCCAAAGGCAACCTCTGGCATTCCCTTGTTACCCTAGATTATTAATTATTTATTTAATTGAATGATTAAATAATTTAAATTAAATAGTTAAGAGAATTAAATAAATAATTAGAATAATTAAATCACAAATAATTAAAATTTAAAAAAAACACGAAGGGCATTTTCTTTGGAGTATCCAAGCCATCAAAATATATTCAAAACCAATCTTATCAACAGTGACCACATAGTGGATTTTTATAACTTCAGAGCTCAATTCTATGACACACAAACATTTATCTTGCTCCTTCGTGCAAATCCTTTCTCTTAAAGGTGTGCAAAAGTCCTATTTCTTTTTGCATCTTCTCTTACACTTAACAATTATACATAAGAAAATTAATCTCTCATAAACCCTACAAAATTAGAAAATAAGACACAGAAGTTAGTCAAGATTTTTTCTGATAGGGATGTCAAAAATAGTAGGTACATTCCCTTCTCACAAATGCCCATTGCCCAGTAGGTCTCCCATTTGTTGGTTCAAAATCAGCATCATTTCATGTCATAGAACTTTACTGGATGACATTACTTTCACTGAATCTTAACATTTTCTAGAATAACCAAGTGGCAGAATTTGTCTGAGGAAAAAACTCCAAATGTCAAAGGTGGGAAGAGCTGAAGAAATCACTTGAGGGAGAAAGTGTGGTTATAAAAATGATCCTCTGGTCCCACCTCAGATTTACTGAGTGGGTCCCAGAAGTGGAACTCTTAGATCTAAATTTAGATTTTAAATGTAACTTTAAAGCATCTAAGGTAATTCTGCTGATAACGATGTTTGAGAATCACAGTGCTGGTGGTCTGAGAGACATGCACAAAAACATGTCGGGGGGGGTGAATATCAATTGGGGACATTGTCACTTAGAGACATAGGAAAAAAGAAAGATTGAGTGTATCTACCTAAAGCCCACACTGAATAACTGAGTTCTGGGAACCCTCCTTATGTCACAGATCCCTATTCTTCAGAAGGGGAAGCAACTTAATGCAGCCTTGGCTAATATCCCTCCTGTGGACTAGGTAAGATATTCAAAGTACTTTTAAAGTTAAAAATATGATGCACAATGTGTGTGTAGCATAATAAACATTTGACTAAGGGTATGGTCAGAACTGTTTTCTGATTAAAAACTCATCAGAAAAAAATATATAATTCTGAGAATCATATAAAATAAAACCAAGGGGAAACTGTCCTTGGTTGAGGAATCCTAGCCCCTAATATTACAACTGCGATTTCTTCATTCCCGCAGGAATTGTGTATTAATTTATTATAGTTGAAGGATTATTTATTATTACTTATACCTTTGGGGAGTCAGAATATGACTAGGTTTGAGATTTCGGCTTTCTGATCTGAGAATGTTTTACATATGTATATAATGTGCTGTTTTCAATAGTTCACAAAACTGCAGACTCACTGACTCATTAATGAGTTTGTTGACCATTAATAACTAATTCAAGTCCCTGTGTGGGGGCTCAGCTTGCTCATTTGTAAAATGGGTACCAGACTATATCTTACTAAAACCAACATGCCAAAGTACCAGACTGTATCTTACTAAACCAATATACCCAAGACCTTGCAAGAACTTTCTGAAATAAAGGGGTTTATTGAGCCAATGAAGAGGCCAGGGAGAAGTGACTAGATGCTGGAACGAATTCTACAATTGCCAAAGGGGGTAGGTGGCTAGTTACCTATATCTAAAAAGGCAGAGTGTTTTACAATGAGAGTGTTGCTCCGTATATACTATGTACATTGAGTCTACGCTGGTTATGGATAATAAGGGTGGGTTTATCAGGAGCAGTGAAGGCTTTCTGATGGGAGAGCAACTAGAGAAGAAACCAGGGCCTCTGGGCTGGTTAATGCTGCAAGGGGTGTACACTGGTACCTAGGTAGTTGGATCATCTTTGAATGAAGCTTTTAATGTACATTGGAGAACAGAAAAAAAACGGCCTTCTATTGGGGGGGGGGGTTATAGCTTGCTACCGAATAACACCCTGAGTCATTTCTCTTTTCTCACATTTCCTGGCCCTTTGTAATCAAATGTAGGACATTTCAGAAATTTTCTTGTATCAATTTGTCTCTTTCCACTCATCTGTGGCGCTTCCCACACTAGTGCCTAACCGAGGTTTATGTGGGAGAATTATATGGGATAAGTTTTGTAAAAGTGCTCCGTAAGCTGTAAAACACTATAAAGATGAAGTGGATCATTGTTGGTCTTTTATGAAACTCAGCCACAAAGACACGAAGTGACCCAGAAAGAAGAGGAAAAGGAAGCACAAGAACAAGAAGAAAACAAGGTAGACAAATCTGAAATCCATCTACAGTGCTGGAACATAATCTTACATACACAGTCTGTAGATTCTTATACGTATAGGGGGGAGTGAAGAAATACTCAAAACACAGAGGTTTATAACTCTGTCATATCAGAACTGATAGCAAGAAGGAAGGCCAGGCACTTAAAAGTCAAGGATGGCTTCATTTTCCCATACAGAACCAGAATGCCCCCCCAGGAACATAAGGTCTTCACTTGAAAGTCTCTTGATATGAAAGAACAATAAATATATTTTATAGGGTATTGCTGCTGCCACTGCTGCCACCACCACCACTGCCACCACCACCCTGCCCCAGTGCACAGCGAGACAGTTTGATCCTTACCTTCAGCCCATCAAATGCAGCCTTGCACAAATGGCAGAACTTCACTAACAGTTACATTTTTTTCCCCTGAATCTGGTTCACGGTAGATCTATGCAACTGTCCCCAGCAACCTCTGGAGGAAGCAAGGTCTATAGAACATTGGGCACCTGAGATCTGTTTTAGATCTGGAAGTACAATTTTAGTGATACTTGATTTTTAAAGCCAAACCAGATTCATCTTCTAATAGTAACCCCACCCGACACAAACAGGAAAGAAGATAGAGAAGGTGAAATCATTTATTTGCTGTATAAAACAGCTCTATAGAATTCTTTTGTCAGTTTCCTAAGATAGGTGGGATAGGACTAAACTTTAAATATTTCAATTCTATCACATATAACTTTTGACACAGACATTTGTAGAATAAGACAAAACCACATTGGAAAACACCAAACTTTAAAAATGAAGGAGAAAAAAATATTTTCTTCTGGGTGGGCCTTAATTGCCCTTTTTCCCCCATTGCAAATATATTTTTATGCTGGGTGACATTTCCAAAATAGGATTTTCTCCCCATTGTTGAAATGAAGCAAACAAGTTTACTTTCAGAGTCACAGAAATGCCCAACTGTTAGGGGAAAAATGTTTTCCATTGGCCCCTTGCCCTGTCTTTTCCCTGGGCAGCCTTGCCTGTTGGCTCCTCTATCTAGGAAGGCCCCTGGGGCTGCCTGGTAGAACTGACTGTAAAACTATTTTGTGCAGTTAAGAATTAATGTCTTCAAACTCTCAGAGACCACCCAGAACATGACCGATCTTTGGCAACTGCCTACTGTTTTCCCCAGTGCTGTTTGCTGAGTAGCTGACCCTGGTTTCTGACTATTTGAGAAGATATGGGGTGTATTTCTTCTAGTAGTTTGTTATTTTAAGTTGAAAGGAAAAAGAAACCTCTCATCAAAAACCTATGAAGAACTCATTTTTACTGGTTTGTGCTCTGGGAATACAAGAATTCAAGAACCAAGCGAGACCATCGGTTCATCATATAGAGAAAATTTTAGGGGAACAAGTACTTGCTAGAGACTTTCCTGAAAGACCGACCCTGGGCCTTTGGCATCAAGCCATTCTAGGATGGATGGTAACCATCTCTAGCAACAGAGGTTGTGGGAATCTCGCGGTAAGGCTCGCATTGGCTAAAGGAGGCAAAACTCCTGCGAAACAGGCCGTGCCTCTTCTCAGACTGCTGCGTTCCTCTCTGAGAGCACAGTCTCTATACACTAGATGCTCAATAAATGCAGACCCAAATCCGACTCTGAGCCCCAGCGCGTTATTATGGAGTGCGCGGGTCTATCCTGATCCACTACCTCCTCACATCAGCTGAGGCACCATTGCTCGGCTAGGGGCTACACCTCCAGCCGCGCAGGAGAACAATCGGAAGGGCGATCTGCCGAGACACGACGCAGAGCCCGAGGGACCAGGAAGCTGGAGGCTCGGGCCAAGGGCTGGCGACCACCTGACCGCCGCGCTGGGGTTGACAGGAGGCGGGCCGGGCGCGCGAGACCGGCCAGGGTGGGGCGGGGTGGGGCGCAGGCGCGCGCCCGGCCCCAGGCCCCGCCCTCCCCAGCCCCGCACGTTCCCGGAGCCGCGGGGGAGGGGGACCTGAGAGCGGGCGGCGCCTGGCGCGCCCGCGCGCCCGCTGGCTGACGCGTCCCGCGGGCATGCGCGCCGCCCCCGCCCGCGCTGTCCCCCGGGCCCCGGCGCGCGGCCCTGCTGACGTCAGCGGGAGGCTGGCTGAGCGCTGCGCAGGACCCGGCGAACTCGCGCGCTGCGCTCGCCTCGCCCCCCTCCCCGCCCGCCCCGGCACGCGCGCGTGCCCTGCCCTCCCTGCCCGCCTCTTCTCGCGCTCCCCGCTGGCCGCGGCTCCCTCGCGCTCTTCCCCGTCTCCTGTCCGCTCCGCCGAGCGATGCGAGTTCTGGGCCCCGGCGACGCCGCCTCCCGCTAGAGAGCTGCACCTCCCACCCCCGGCCCGGCCCTCTGCCCAGCCCTGCCCCGCGCGCGGGGGTCGGAGAAGGCGCCGCGGACGCACCGACGGCCGAGGAGCGGCGATGCACATGCACTAGCGGCACCCCCTAACTCACTCCCTCCACACCCCGCGCCGCCGCCGCCGCCGCCGCCTCCACCTTCTCCGCCTCCGCCTCCTCCTCCTCCGCCTCCGGCAGCCGCGGCAGAAGGACCCACCCTGCCCCCCACCCCACCCTCCGCCGGCTCCGGCTGCGGATCCTGCCTCGACTCCTATTTTATTTATTTTGGGTCGTGCACTAGCCTCGGCGCCTGCAACCCGCGCCTCCCGGGCCCGCGGGCGCCTCCTTTCTTGGCTCCGGAGCCCCAGACCCCGGCCACCCTCACCTCGACACCCCCAGACCCCAGCCAGCCTCCGCTAATCTTCACTGCTGGAATCTTGATAGAGGCTATCCTTTTGGGGGGATTCTGGTCTTTCGACAATTTTGTTCCCAGCCAAGGAGAGGATATCGTGATTTTCTCCCCTTTGAGCCCAGGCTCTGCTCTGTGGGGGGGTGGGGGGCGCGCCGACCCGGGGAGTCGTGCCAGCCGAGTCGTGCGGGCTGTGGCAGGGAAGGGGCCACCATGGGATGTACTCTGAGCGCAGAGGAGAGAGCCGCCCTCGAGCGGAGCAAGGCGATTGAGAAAAACCTCAAAGAAGATGGCATCAGCGCCGCCAAAGACGTGAAATTACTCCTGCTGGGTAAGAAACCTCGGTAGCCACCCCCGCCCCTCGACCCCGGCTACAGTTCCCTACCGGACTTGCGCCCCGGGAGACCTGGTCCCTGACTTGGCACCACCATGTGCCCAGAAGCGCCCACCCCTTGCATGCCTTGAAGCCCCCTTCCCATTTCTATGAGCTGACACTCACCAGTTTTCCCCCCTCTCTGTGTCCCAACAGGGGCTGGAGAATCAGGAAAAAGCACCATTGTGAAGCAGATGAAGTAAGTCCCGATGGCACTGGGATTTGTACTTTTATTAAGAATAATTTTATATCGTTTTTATTATCATGCTCACCCATATTGCTCTCTAGGCCTGGTTTTTAATTCATGCACATACAGAAGAGACCCGGTTTTGCCACCCCTCCCCCACTCCCTACGTTGGTTCTGGGTCCCCCACCCAACTCCTGGGGTCGGTGTTTTGGGGGAGGGAAGGGGAGCGCCTCTAGTTGTATGAATGACAGTGTCCGCCATATTGATCAGAACATCCCACTATTGGCGTGATTATGATGATAACTCTTGCTCGTGGAGTATTTCGTGTTTCGCTGCCTCCATTTCTGTCTCTGCCTCATTCTCTTTTCCCTCCTCCTCCTCCACCCCACCTCTCGAAACCCACTTCCCTCTGCTTCTTTGGAGGCAGTGATTTTGAACTTGACTAAAACATGGAGGGGACCCAGCCCTAGCCGATTGGGGTGGAGGATCAAATGTTTGCTGTTCATGAGTTTGGTGCTGAATTCCTGGTGGCTGTGGCTTAGGCCCTCCCCCCAACCCCCAAATGCGAGCAAGGGTTAGGGGAGGGGGTGTGCACTAGGAAGAAAGGGTGGGTTTCCAAGCGGATGTGACAGACACAGCCTTATCCGAGGCAGAGGTGGAAGGGAGAGGCTGTCTGTGGGACTGAATGAAAGCAAGGCTCCTCTGCCCTCCAGCCCCTCTCCTCCCTGGCCCTCCAGCCTTGGCTCTTCTGACACCCGCAGTTCCCTGTCACTGTGTAGCCTTTCTCGTTCTATTTACACTCTGCTTAGGCCGAGTTCCCTGTTGTCTACCTTCAATGCGGATTTCAGGCCCTACTTGCCACCGCCCCCTTCTGCCTTAGATATCAGTTTCCCCTCCTAATTAACTGGGGGTGGATTTGAGTGATGGTTGAAAATTCAAACAAAATGGGATATTCCTTCCTTTCCACATTTCCCCAATAAGGAGCCTCGCCCGTCCTTCTTCTCTGGCTTGCTTCTTGCTCCATCCAGTCCACAGCTCCTAGTGAGCCTACAGGCAGGGAATGGGTGCATGCCTTCCGGGCCTCCTGGCCCTGCTTCCGTTGGCCTATCAGTTCGGGACGGAGGAGTTCGTTAGGACCGTTTAGCGAGGATTCCATGTCGCTTTGCTGTGACACCTTCGTGCACACACAGCTCCTAATTAGAGGTTGCTGTGCAGTAAACAAAAATGATTATTTTTCAACTTGACAGAATAGCCGAAGTAATTGCATCCCGTAGGAAAACAATGGAAAATAAAAACCCCTTTCGAGGGAAGGTGGGTGGGAGACAAATCGTGCTTGCGGTTTCAAAACCAAGAAGCAAAAATTCTTGCATGTGTAACAGGCATGACAAGCGAGTTCCAGGCGGCGCCATGATGGTAGGGAGCAGCGACTAGGAGACGGTTTCCCCCATCTGCTTGGCATGCTCTTATTTGCCTTCGAGAGCTCCCGGGGGCTTTCTTCTCACAGGCCCCTTCGGCTAGCCTCACCCTTCTGAGCCACCAGTAATTTGGCCTGGGGTTTCTCTGGGGCTTGTGCAGTCCAAATGGATGGGGAGGCGGGGCCTGGGGAATTGCTCTTTGCAACAAGGTGCATGTTGCATCTGCCTGGAGCCCTCGCGTGTCGGGAAATGCAAACCGCGCCACCTCTTTCTCCTTAGGGGCAGGTTTCAAAACTTCAAAAGACTGTAATCCGCTGTGGCAGACTGGGAGTCTGGTAGAAGCCTCGGCCTCCCGAGCTGGGGGTGAGGTTTCAGGCGTTGCAAGTGGTGGACAGCGCCCAGCCGAGGCTGGAAAAGTCGATGGGGCTGAGCTCGGCGGTGCTCGGCTGCGCTCGGCCTGGCCTGGGCGCGGGGCTCGGAGGATCTCGACAGTGTTCGGAGCACAGTCGGGGTCCAAACGGAGAGGGCCGAGCGGCTTCGGCGGCTTCGGCATGGCGGCGTGGCCCCGAAGACATTCGGAAACCCTCAGCGAGGGGAGGGCAAACGAGGTGGGAGTGGGCGTGTGGGAGGCTATAGCAAAGAAACTTTGCATCCACCAAAGCAGCTTGCTACCTGCTCTTCCTGAACATGCCCCATAAATTAGGTTGATTTAATAAGAGGTTTAAAAATACATATCAAGTCCCCAAAAGGGTAACTTGCCTTTTTTATTCAAAGAAAGCTTAGCTCTCTGAGGAGATCTGTGTGCCACTTTAGAATGGAAATTCCTGATTAAGTCCTGGGGCACAAAATCTTAAAGGAAGACAGGAGATATCCTGAGAAAAGTCTGTGTTCCTTATATTGAGTTGCATTGAGGAAGGTGGAGTGAAGTGGCCCATGTTTGATTCGATCAAATCAGAAATCAGAACATTTTTTTCTCTTTTCCTACATTTCTTTTTCTATTTCCACTTTTCCATGAAAACTGCCTGTCAAACTGAAATTTTTGTAATTGATTTTTTTTATTCGTTTGTTTCCAGTTAAGAACAAAATGTGCCAAATCTCTTTAGGAAATCGACTAGGTTTGATCAGAAAGTCTACTAGAAATGGGTCTGAGCATGCCAGTTTTGCCACGAAAGACCCAGCTGACCTGCCCTCCTGAAGCATTCACGAATGGCAGTTTTTCCTATGAGCTTGGCTTGAAATAAGTCAGATCAGGGCCTTGTGCCAAGCTGGATACAGGACTTGTTTTATTAACCACAAAATGTGAGATTGGTGTCACTGTATCCCAGTGACAGATCCTTTGGAGTCCTCACTTCCAGAGATGGGTTTTGAGATCACCACTTGAGTGAGAATCATTTGCAGCCGGGGAAGATTGTACTTTCTGGGTGGGGCCAGCCTAGAAAGCCTCGGTAGCATTTGCAGAAAGCAATTTCCTGTCTCCCTGTGCAATATGATTGGTGACAAGCCTGTCAGGCCATATGTGTAAGTTAATTCAGATGCTGTGCGATTTCACCTCGGCAGATGAAACTGGATGGTTACAGAGTCTGCCCTAGGTGACGCCCTGTGGGAAGCCAGGGATTTCTAACGGGGACTGGGCCTAGTAGCACAGCCCTTTTGGTTGAGAGGAAGAATGTTGATATTCGAGTGTTATCAGATCCTTTGTCATCAGTGTTTTCAGAAAAGCAAGGAGCTGCTCTCATCAGCTTGTATCCTCATTCAGGTTGTGGTGTGTCGAGTACAAGAAGGAATCAGAATATGTGTCCCGTAGCAGCTGAGAGGAAGCCGTTAGGCACTGGCAGGCAGAGGTGCTGCTTAGAACAGGGTGCTATTACCCTCATTAGCCCAGAACCATTACAGAGTCAGACCTCTGGAATTTTTCTGTTCAATACTAGTCATAAGGGGAAGTTTACATCATTTTTTACCAGAAGCCTAATTCTCAAGTTGTTAAAATCTTTTATAATTTTAATGCATGTGGGGTGTGTGTGGGGGTGTGGTGTGTGTGTGTGTGTGTGTGTGTGTGTGTGTGTGTGTGTGTTCTTCTACCTTTGCGAGGTATTGGAGATTGAACTCAAATTGCCAGCCTCATGACAAAGTGCCTTTATTCGCTGAGCTATCTTGCCGGCACTGCCTTCACCTTTATTTCTCTCTCCTTCTCCCTCTCCCCTCCCCCTTGTGTGTGAGCATTTGTGAATTAGTGTTTGGAAGGTCTCTGTCATGCAATACAGAACATGTAAGTTATGAGACAAGAGCAGAGTCTTGATATAATGCAAATATAGTTTCACGTGTCCTGTTAATTAGCAGTGGCTCCTTTTCTATATGTGGCACTTTAAAGGACTTTGCTTGTGTTTAGGGGTCTGTGACCTCTTCTGTGATATAAGCCCATCATTTTTTCAATAATTAGTGATGGTTTTTACACAGACTAATAAAAATTTTAAAGAGAGTATAAATTTTATTGGAATTCTGAGCTCTTGCAAAGAAATGAATTAGAATTATATTTTATGATGCATAGAATCAGTAGAGTGTCATTTTAACTGATTCCCCAGTTCTGAACATTGGGTGACAGATTCTTGGACATGGTACTGTAAAATGTCCCCTGGAGTTGTTCTGAACCTACAGTTTGCCTTGATCCGAGGTGGTACATTTGCTGGGGTGCTTACCCCACATTCTCTATTGAATTAGGCTTCTGTTTTGTTTTTTTAAGCAAGTGGAGTTTAAGGTTTGCAAAAAGACTTGGCTTGCTACCTACTAGACTTTACCTGTATAGGCAGAAGGAGAGGGAACATTTATTTCTGGAGTACAGTTTTTAAGGAAATTTAAGGATTCGCCTATTGAAGATATCGCTATTCATACAAGCACCGCAGCCCTTACGATCAAGGCTTTAGCATGCCACTCTGTCAGAGAAGGTGGTGGTTTTGAAAGGTCATTGTCTGCCAAAAAGATGGTGGTTTCCTCCTCCCAGCCGACCTTGACTTTATAACTTGGGTGTCATGACCATTTGGTTGGCTTCAAGCCTGTGGTGCTTTCAGCGTTTTAGTGAGTGACAGGCATTAACAGAGGGGGAAGTGACAACTTGCAACCATTACTTTGTGAAAATACAGCCATCTAAAAGGGCATCTCCTACTCTTGCCCAAAGGTCTCTCAGTAGAGGTAGCAGTCCCCTGAGAGCTACTCTCCAAGATGGTGGGCCTGTTGTTTCTGCAGTCACTTTGTTGGCTGTCCTCCTTCCCCACTTCTGCCTCCATGTTTATTCAAGTAGATGTACCTTGCTCACCAGAGGTGGAGTGAGTGTGAACAGGATATCAGATCCAGTAGCAGCAGAGGAGCCCTACCTTGCTGATGGATGGTGCTCCCTTCCATCCCCTTCTTGCTGTTCACTGAGCTGTGAATACCAGCAGACTTTGCCAGGCGAGCATCCAGCAATCCACCAGATCTCATCAGGAATTGGCTGTGCAATTCTTGAACCTCAGTGGATTTCGAGATGGAACCTGCGTACTTGTGGGAAGGTCTGTGGTCATTGGATTAAGTAGGTGAAGCTTTATGCAGATTGACAAGGCTGAATAGGAATCTAGCATTTCTTTCCCATGCTTGGGAAACTAGATTAGTGCTTAGGTACTGGCTTGCTTCTTTTAATGCCTGGGGCACCTAGGTTCTCTTGTGCATCTTAGGAGGCCATGTCTGTAAGAGTTAGACCATGATCACTGGTGGTTTTCAGCTGCTTATCCTATACTATGTCAATTAACTCTGGAGCTCTGAGTAGAATAGGGCCTACTTTTCTGACATGTGCTCATGTGAATGCATTTCTGTGTGTTCGGGCACTTGATTTCCATGTATGCCAGGATGTGTTCAGTTAGATCTGTGGTTCTCAACCTTCTTCATGCTGCGAGCCTTAAATATAGTTCCTCATGTTAAGGTGATTCCCAACCATAAAATGATTTTCACAGCTACTTCATAACTGTAATTTTGCTACTGTCATGAATCATAATGTAAATATTTTTAGAGACAGTGGACTGCCCAAAGGGTGGAGACCCCCAGGTTGAGAACCTCTGCATTACTGTTATTATAGGAACCCACCTTAATCTGAAAGGCAACTGGCAAGCCCATGATAGGGATGGTTCTAGGCTGAGAAAAAAAAATGGGAAGGGTTATCCCCCAAAACTAACACTAGCAAAAAACAACCTTGACTCTGAAAAAAAAAAAAAAATAGTGTGTGTGTGTGTGTGTGTGTGTGTGTGTGTGTTCATGCACATAACTGTGTGGGCTTAAAATCAAGTGCATGTTTGTTGACTTCATTACAGAAGGCCTAAAGGTGCTCAGATGAACTCTATTCCAGGAATTTGTTTAAACTTATATCCCATTTGTAATCACATCTTTGTCATTATACCATCCAGCCCTGGTAGAAAGGACATTGTTGAACAAGCAGCAATTAGTAGATAGAGCAAGAGGAGAAAGAGTGGAAACTGACTGACCAGGCAAATAGATGGATGGCTTCTTACTTAGAGAGGCTGGTTGGCGTGCTTCTCTGAAAGAGAGAGGGGTTAAGAAAATTATTCTGCAACCGGCCTTAAGATCTCAAGTCTACTACCATCTCTGGCATCTCTGTTTTCTTGCCTCTGAGACAGGGCTGGTAGTCGAAGCAGGTATTTAAAGCTGGTGCAAGCGTGAACTGAGTTAGCATGGGAAATATAACCGTGACAGAAACATAAAAGTCATTATACAAAGATTAGTTCCGTTTTCATTCCTCTGATTGATTAGTGGGCGGTTATTTCCCCCATGTAGTTCTCTTGGAAGTATGGACTTGGCTGACCTCTGAGCCGTCGAGGAGGGACAGTGGTTCACACTCTGCTCATGGTCGCTTCCCTTGCCTACTCTGCAGCAGCAGTTATATAACAAATTATGTCGTCATAACTGATGTGACATTTTTGATGGCGCAGCCGCTTCAGCCCAAGAGACCGGGGTGGTGTTACAGGGTGGGAAAGAGCACTGAACCCCTGCTCCTGCTTGTGAGAGCAGTTTCCTGAAAGAGTTGGACCAGGTGTGCCCAGTCCCTTAATGGTCTCTGAAACTGAGAGTGTAACTCAACCTCACTCTGTCTCTCTCTGTCTGTCTGTCTTTCTCTGCCTCTCCTTTCCCTCTCTCCTTCTCTTCCCCCTCCCCCACTCCCTAGCATCAACTGTGGTTCTATCCTGAGAGGGTATGAGATACCCATGCAAGTCCTTTAAGAATCATATAACTATACAATAAAACCTAGACCAGAAACTGCCAGCCAGCAAAGTCATAGTACTGAGAAGCATTCTGACAAAAACATGTCTAGCTGAACTTTTCATGGAGAAATGGTTCCCAAACCAGAAAATCCTGCTAGTGTGAAACATGATGTCACTGGTAGGAGAAAGATCTAGAGAGAAGGGGTTTGTAGCTTCTAGGATGTTCAAAAGTAGAGACAACCCTGCCATTCACCATGGAGGGCTACATGTACAGGAACGTGTCTGGGTTCAGATGCTAAAGAGCCAGGGAATCAGGATAGGGAAGTGTGTGGTAATCTTTACTCATTCTTTGGCTGACTCTGGGCAGACCATTTAGTCCTTCTTGGCCCTGGGTGGTTTGTCTCTTAACTGTGGATGGCTTTCACTGTGAAATTTCTCTAGTGTCTTTTCTAGCTCTAAGGTAACAATAAATGCAAAGAGAAACCTGGAAGCCTGAAATGCAGAGGGGAGAGTGGGAGTATCTGCCACCCACAGCTTTTATCTGCTGAGCTGTCTTTAGTTCTAATATTCTTCACAGAGAAGAGGAAAAATATTGTGCTTTTCATAGCACCAAAAAAATTAAGGTAAAATAAAATCCTGCAAGACTAATAGAATTTGCCCCTTGCTTTGTCAACTGTCTGAGAAGCAAGCAAAATGGAAAATGGAAGGTGATATACAAGAAAAAGACTCCACGGCCAAGGATTTGCTCTGAATTCTAGGTTTGTCTTAGATCACAGATAGGTTTTCTATAGAAGCTTGTTACCTGTAAGTCAGGAGAGATGCATACACTTGTAAGCTCAGAGAAACATAAGGACCACTTCGTGGGATCAGCTCAGTTTCCATGGGAGTGTTTAAGGCAAGATTCTGTCTCAATAGAAAAGAAAGAAACAGGAACAGGAGAAAGAAATGTTACCAATAAGAATACCTTCCCTGTGCTGTAAAGTGGCCCAGGGTCATCTTTAACCCCCACCCCTTGCATATCACCCATTGTAAATTAATTAGATGTTAATGTGTTTACTCCTTAGTAGTCTGGGTGTCCCTTCTTCATCCACACTCCCTAAAGGAAAGGTGGCTACTTGTTCCCTCAGGCACTAGAACACTCAACCTGGTGCAAAGGAACTGCTCACAGAACACTGACTGAAGAAAAGAACAAGAAGACATAAGGTGCATAGGAATATGCCTCGGTTTGCATAAATCAGAATAATATTGAACGCTTTTAGTGGCTAAGGTTATTCAATCTGTTATCTTCATTTGTGGTTTCACAACTCGTGAGGAAATAGCATTTCTGTCCTACAGATAAGAGGCTAGGAGGTATCTGAGACATTAATGGTTTGTTCAAGGTCATACAAGTTAGTAAGTTAGTGACAGTCTCATTCAGGCAATGATTTGTCTAATTCCAAGCCTGTCTCTTCCATTGTAACACCATAATTCTTAATAGGTGACTACCACCAGTATGGACAATGGGGAACTGGAATCTGGGGTCTGAAATCCATCTATAAATTGGATGTCACATGTTTTGGTGACGGTTGGTGACTGAGACACTAGCACAGGCCCAATTGTGCTGATATTCTTCTGAATGTAGTAGTGCTGGCGGTCCTCATGTATCACATTGATTTGGATACCAGTAGTAGTTTTCCCTAGGAACCACCCAAAGAGCTCCTGTCTTTTCTATCCCTATCTTTGAGGTGTGAGCCATGTCTCTGTGGCAGCAGAGGGAAGCTGCTTCCAAAAACGTTGGCTTTGACTCATGGAGGTGGCTTAGAGAAGACTGTGGGAAGACAGGAAGGAGATACAGCCACAAACATGAGGTCAGGGTGTCATGGATATAGAGAGGAAAGTCTTACTTAGTCCCTGGCCTCGAGGAACCCAGAGCTTCCTTGTAAGAGGGTCGTACACTTGATGTCTGTGTGTGCAGTGTGCTAAATGAAAACAGAGGGTGGCTTCTCAGGCAGAAAGGTCAGGGAAGTCAACTGAGTAAAATGGCCCATGGGACAAAACTTCAGAACAAATGATAGCCAAGTGGAAAAATGGAAAGCCAGTAGAAGGCCAGAATGTACAGAGGCTGGATACATCACTCAGAAGATGCTAGGGATGCAGTTAGGGATGCGGTAATTCTCAGTGTTACAAAATGAGGAAGGAGAGGTGAGGCGGACCCTGGATCGTGCTATGCTAACACCTTGATTTTATTCTGAAGATGACAAACGGCCACCACGAGGAAATAGATGACAGGGTCAGTGCATTAAAGCCTGGGGGAACAGATGGAAAGTCACTTGTACAATACAGGTGGGAAACTGTCAGGAACTAAGGTAAAGCCATTGGGGTGGCGCTAGGGGTGAGGGAGCAGGTGGGGGCAGACAGAAAGAAGGCATATTTGGGCAATGAAGTGATTAAACTTGCCTGAAGATTGGTTGAAAGATTGATTGAGGAAAATATCGATTTTTGACAGGATTGATCAGAATGTGTCCAGGATTCCTGGTTGGGGTCTCTGATTGATGTTTATTACCATAGCTAAGAGGAAGAAAAGGGGAAGGGGAAGGGAAAGAAAGATGGCAGTGTGGACAGTGAGTGGGATGGGTTACCCCAGCAGGCCACGTGAGTTTGGCAGAAGGGCATGCATGCATACTCACAGAGAGCTCCCAAAATAACACCTTCAAAAGAAGGGCCTGAGATAGAAACGGGAAGGGACCCCAAGGCAGAGAAAGATCATGAAAATAAAGCAGGGGCACCGAGGGTGACTCAGATATTACCAGTGTAGGAGAAGGCGAGGCTGGCACGTGTCCACCGAGTGTGGCAAGTCGGTGATTTGAACAAGAACACTTTCAGTGGTGTGGTGAAAGAAAAGCCAGACTGTAGTAGGAGTTAAGTGTGTGGGTCTGAGGAAAGTGGTAGGGTCATGAATGGAGACCCATTTAGCTCATGCATCAGCCTTGGAAGGGAGGAGACTAAGACGGGGTGAGGCGGAGGGGTGGGGGCTGAGGAGGGCCAGATTCTTGTTCTCTTGGCTACCATGGGAAGGCTTGGGTTTCTTGGAAAGCTGAGAGTATGGGGTGGGGTCAAAGAGGCAGAAATTAAAGGCACAGAAAAGGAGGAGATGAGGGAGGAAGCAGAGTCTTCCCACCCCCACTTACCAAGGGATGCACAGCTTGAACTGGACAGGACCACACCATGTTTCCTGCTCCTGAGGGGGCCATAAGACTTGAGAGGGTTTGGAGGAGCAGAGGGTGAGGGAGACCTCTGTCTTCCCATTTCATTTTCTCTCTGAAATGAGAAAGAGAGCTGTGCTCACTTACTGGAATCCCGAGGACTGTCTTCATTCTCTCCAGACCACTTAGCCATTCACATATCCGGTGTGTGCTAGGTACAGCCGTATATGCTTAAAGACTCGGTGAGGAACAGGCTCGTCTCCAGGAGCATAGTAATAACAGTCTTGACTTTTTGTTGTTGTTTTGTCTCGTTTTGTTTTGTTTTTGAGTCACGCCTTTAGAACAGATCTTCATTGATTGCAGAAGGCTCCAGTCCTTACTCTCAGAGAACTGGGTCCATCACAGGAGATAACCAGAGACTTGAAGGTGGTGAGAGGCAGCAGTGGCAGATTTAACTTGGGTAGGAGCTTGGGTTGGATTGGCTTGGGGCTGACTGGAGCAATGAAAGCTCAGGAGACTCCCCTTCTATGGGCTGCAGGCCAATAGGGGACCTGGTGGTCAGTGCTGCTCAAATACACAAGTGGGCACAAGGTTCAGGCTGTTCCAAGGTGAGTGACCCTGGGGTGGGTATGTGACTTAAGCCAGGCCTTTCTCTGGCATTTGTATGAAAAGGAAGCTGTACCCAGTTGTACCCAGTGGGGAGCAAAGAGGGTGGAAACCTGGAGCTGTCTGAGGCCTGGTTTGCACTGAGGTTTTGAGAGTTTGGGAGATGGAGGAATGGGGAGACGAGACATCTGATGGTCCTACTCCAATCTAGGAAGTTGAGAGAGCAAATCAGATTCTGCCTTTTTTTCTAATGGACTTAAGGAGTTTTTCGTTGTTTTGAAGAGGTGCTGAGGATTGAACTCAGGGCCTTGCACATCCTGCTGTGCAAGTACTTCTACCACTGAGCTATGTCCCGAGCCCTGACACAAAGCATGAACTGAGATCCTGTCCCTTATAGCCATAATCATCCGACAGAAGGGAAAGAGCTTGCAAAAAGACCTAAGGAAAGAGTGCAGGGAAAGCTTAAAATCCAGACCTGAGCACAGCTGAGGCCCTTGTGCAGAGGAGTGGTAGGCTGTTTATATCTTGACAAGGTTGGGGACCTCAGGGAGTATGACAAGTGACTGGAAAGGAAGAAAGAAACTGGCTTGTAGTTCTCCTGATCATTGGTACAGAGGTGAAGGGAAGAGATTGTTAGAGGCAGACTAGTGTCTGGTAGGGCTTAGGCTGAGAGCATCCTTCTGGTGTGTCTGTGGTGACGCTTATACCAAACCAGCAGGTTGGAAAGCAATAGTAGAAGAAAAACATGGCTCAGGAGAGGAACCAGGTCAAACCATGAGCAGGTATCTTGGGTTCTTTAGAGTCAATTTCTGGGAATGTTGATCAGTGTATTTGAGAGAAACTTCTTTAGCTTAGAGAAGGGATCTTATCTAAAAGAACTGTGCTCAGCTAACCTTTCTGGTAGGATCTTGGAAGTACATGCCATTCCCTGGGATACATATGGACAGGAGGAATCCTCAAGGTGAAAGTGAGCCAGGGCACCTGCATGGGTCCCTATTTGAAGCCTCGCCTAGCAACAGGGCCAAGAGGTCAGAAGCTCTGGAAGAAGCTGAAAGTGTAAAGGAGGAGACATGAGAAATGAGGAAAGGCTACAGTATTCTGTGACTTGAACTACTGACCTCTGAAAGAGCAGTGTCCGTGGAGGAAAGGGACAGCAGCCAGACTGAAGAAAATCTCAGTGGTGGAAAGAAATCTGGACTAAGAGTCAAAAAAAAAAAAAAAAAAAACCTCAAGTCCCTGTGGCTCTGGCAAGTTCCCTAATTTCTCAAGGTCTCAGCATTCTGTGTATGACATTCGGAACCTGAACTGGTCTGTTAAGTTTCTGGTTCAGTCTTAAGATCATAATTTAAATCCTGCTATTCAGCAAAGCAGATGCCCTCCCAGGAAGGGATTCCCTCTTTCTCCCATGGCCATTTCCAGCTGATGTAACAAAAGCAACAAAACCTTTCAAGTCCCTAGTGCTGAGGGAGGAAGAAACTGGGATGCCCGGGAGTTGTGGACACCCACCTGTTGGTCCACGTGTTCTCCCCTGAGGATGTAGAGATGTGTTTCACACTGTCAGGGTTGCAGGAAGGACCAGGTGCTGACTAGAAGACAAAGGCAAGACAACTTCTGGAGTCCCTGAGAGAATTTACATGGAGAGGAGGTAGGCTTGTCAGCCTGACATGGTTGTGTGAGGAACTCCAGCCAGGGCAGGTATAAACAAGCCTGGAAACCCATGTTTTAGGAGGTAGACTAGCCCAAGGACACCAGTGGGCAGAGACAAGAGGCTCCTGATGTATCTCCACATTCCTCCACAGACCACCAGCCCCCATTAGTGGGGGGAATCTGGGACAGGTGGTAGAATGACAGAGGGAGAACTTAGTTCTAAGCCATTCCTCCTGTGCTGCCCGACCCCCATGTGAGGCTGTATGGCCATTTCTTTGGATGTTTCCTTAGACCTGTAGCCATCAATGGATCTCACTACACTCTATCACTGACACATGAGTGTTTACTTTATAAATATCAATGGAGGACCAGCTGCTTTTTTGCACTCTCTTCCCTTCCAGGAATAGAACTCAATAGTATAGACAAACTTCTGTCATCAGGATGTGACAGCATTAGGGAAGGGATACAGTAAATAAACGAGGAAAATTAGGTTATTTCATAGAGTGGTGTGTGTCCCCGAGGAGGAAATTGGGGTTAAATAATGGAAAATCATTAGGGAGAGAAGGGGTAAGAAAGCCAGCCGGAATGCAAAGGCCCTGAGGCAGGAATCAGCAGAAGCTAATAAACTAATGAAGCTGGACCAGTGGATGGAGGAGTGAAGCCTGATGAAGCTACAGAGGCTGATAGGGCAGCATATGGTCCTGGTAGCTGCGCAGTAGAACTGGGGTTTTATTATGAATGCCGTGAGAGATGTGACTGTATATTTAAAAGATCCACGTAGGGCTGGTAAGATGGTTCCGTGGCTAAAAGTACCTGCAGCCAAGTTGAAAACACCTACGTTCAATCCCAGAACCCACATGGTAGAAGGAGAAAACTGACCACTACTAGTAGTAGTGTATACACACACACACATTCTACATTACACACATACTACATATACAAGCACACATACACATGCTACACACCACACACACACACACACACACACACAAAGGAGGACAGAGAATAATAAATGTAAAAATTAAATGTAAAAGTCTAAAAGATCCCTCTATGTTCAAGAAAAGACAAAACCAGAAAGACAGAAGTTGTAGCATTTGGTTTTGAGGGACTGAGATGCAGGTTGGGGGGAGGCGTGGACTGTGAAGGCACACAGGGGAGCTTCTCTGGGAGCCAAGTGGGAATAGTCCACGCCTTAATTGGGCTCATAGTTATACAACTGTGTATTTTTTTTCTTAAAGGTGGATTTACTCTGAGTTAATACACATCAATAAACCTGTCTAGTAAAATATACAGGATGCCGTGTGTGATGGGTCATACCTGTAATCCCTGAACTCAGGAAGCAGAAGCAGAAAAATGGCCAGTTCAAGGCCTGCCTGGATTAGAGAGAGACTGTGTCAGAAGTGGGGAGGGGGGGAAGGGCTAAGAGAAAGTTGAAGGTAAATATGACTAGGAGGTATTATATAAATTTATGGAACTGTCAAAGGATCACTTTAAACTACAATTTAAATGTAAAGGGCGCCGCAGTCAGCTTGAGCAGAAGTGTCACGTCTACTGTGTGGAGGATGGTGACGGAGAGGCCTGGAGGGAGAGCCCACTGGAGGGCAGTTCCTTCATCCAGGCCTTCTCATAGTCTAGAGACTATAGACTATTACATGCTGTTCCTGGGAACTCGCTCACACCGGTTTATTGATGCGTGTTCCTAGTCTTCCTGTTTGCCCAGCTTCCCTTTACAGCTGCCGTATAAGCTCGAGTGGATAGAAACCATCTGCCTCATGGTGCAGCCCGCAGGGCCCGCTCACCAGTGCCCTTGCTTCCAAGGACCCTTCAAGTCCCTCAGCCCTTTGAGCCATGTCTAGTCTAGCTGAACAGAGTGCACAGGTACATATCACAGCATCTCCATTTTACAGATGAGGAAGTCGAGGTGAAACGAAGTGCGTACAGCTGCAGACACGGGTTTGCCCTTTGCATGGCCATCGTCATGGTGTGAAGAGAAATGACTGTTTGCCGAATCTCGGTTAATCATTGACCAGAGAGAAAAAAATTAACAAAGATGAAGTGAGGTGATGCGGCTGAGAGTAGCCAGCACATAGCTCAAATTCCTCAAACGATAGCTATTGGTATCACCTTATTTTAGGAACAAAATGGTTTTCTGTTGCTAACTAGTGTGGAACCATTGCTCTGTGCACTGTGGGATCCAGCCTTAGCAAAGCTAACTCAGTTTGGTGTGGTTTTGTTGCCAGTTGCCCAGTTCAGAGCTTTTTACTTTTTACCAATCCAGACACTTACACATGCTGTTAATTGCTTGTGGAGCACTCAGTGTGGAGGGCACCGTAGACCGAGTATAATGATGAGTCAAATGGAATCCGCATCTGTCCCTCGAAGCAGAGCTGTCTCTAGAGTTGGTGCACTCTGCCACCACATGAGATGAAGTCCCACTTGTAGCTCCCACCAGTGAAGACAATGGGGAAGGCGCCCCCAAAGGAGGAGTAACATTGAAACTACTTTTAGGGCTGCAGAGATGGCTCAGTGGTTGCTCTTCCGGAGGCCCCTAGTTCAATTCCCAGCACCCACATGCAAACTAACAACTCTGACCTCTGCAGGCCCTCCATATACATACGGGCAAAGCACCTATATGCATAAAGTGCAAATAAACAACTAAAGAAGGGAAAGAAGCTGTCATTCAAAGTTGAGTAAGAGGCTGTAAGGTTGCCTCGGCAACTAAAACAGTAGCTGATCTTAAAGAGAGCCCAGGTTCAATTCCTAGCACCCACATGGTGGCTTACAACCATCTGTAACTCCTTCTTTGACCTCTGTAGGCACCAGGCTCACAGTGGTTCACAAACACACATGCAGGCAAAATACCCTTACGTATAAAATAATTTAAAAAAATTAAAGAGCGTATATATTTCTAATATTTTTTGTATTTTAAGAATTTTACTTTTAATTATTCATATATGTGGAATCCAGAAGGGAACATTGGAGTGATGGGCAGGTGTGAGCACTGATGTGAGTCCTAGGAACAGAGCTCTGGTTCTCTCGGTTAAGAGCGGATACACTCTTAACTCCATCGCTCCAGCCCCAAACATATAATTGTACCACAAAACAGAACATACACAGAATGGAGTTTATGTCTCTTTCAGGTGTTTTTAAAAGGCAGTGCTTAAGTAGTTATCATTATGTTAAAAGGCAGGATATTGCTAGTACCCAGGAGTGTCTCTAAGTGTCCCTCCCAGTCATAGCTTCCTCCTCATATCTGGGATCTTGACTTTTCTGGCAGGTGTCTCCATTCTTTCTGTAGAGTTCACACCAGGGTATGGAGCCTTTAATCACACTGTGCAGCTTTTGCCTGAGTTTGACATAGTTGGAACTGTACCACTGTACCATTATACTATTTTATGTGTATAATATTTACCCAAATGGGTATATATAGCTGGGATTTGTTCACTTTTGATTGCTATATAATATTATATAACATACTGTATCATTTATTATTAATAATTGTAATGTTTTATGGAGCACCTAGAAACATTTGTGAACATGCATGAAAATGTGCTATATATGCACATTTCTTTGCTGTGTGGTACTTATTGCTGTACACCAGCCATGACTATGCCTTTTTAAAGTTTGAACTGATTACAAAGAATGCTGCTTTGAATACATTTGTGTGTGTGTGTGTGTGTGTGTGTGTGTGTGTTCTGTGGAGCATGCATTTGTAAAGGGTTCTGCTGTGGAATTGGTAGGGATTTTAACTGCATAGTTTGCAGTGCTTTCCACAGTGTGACAGTAACATTTTCTGTCAGACTAGTGGAGAGACCCCTATTGTCAGACTTAGGCCAACATACAGGGTGGTGTGTCTTCACTGTGCATTTGCCTCCTGTGTTCTAGATGGGTGTAAAAGCAGAACAGTTTTTCGTGTCTAGTGAACAGTTGTTTGCTGTCTTGTTGAGCATCTTGTTCTCTTGCTGACTATTCCTAAGTTCTGATCTCCTTAGTTTGTAGATGCTCGCCCTGTCCTGCATCCCGTCCTCCTCCGTAACCTTCTGATGGTGCGTCTGTGATAAAGACATGTCCTCGTTTCTAATGCAGCCATGTTTTCTTTCTCTTATAGCTACTGTTTTTTGTGTCCTAGTTAAGGAGCTTTTCTTTCAAGGTGACAAACGCTGTCCTCCTTTTTGTCACTCTCTTCAAAACACTTTGAGGTTTTCCCCCTTCCTGTGTAGCTGTTTAATTTACTGGTAATTAATTCTTGTGTTTGATGAATGATAGGGTTCCAGTTTTGTTCCCCCAAATGGACGCTCACTTATTCCAGCATCATCATGGAAAAGGCCATTCTTTATGACCCTATTCTGTGAAGTTGTCTGTGCTGTAAACAATGCATTTATGCATGCAGGGAGTTTATTGGCTGATTTTATTCTTAAGCTATCACCAAAGTATTATAAGTAATATATCTTCATAAGTGTCTTCATATTTGATGTAGCGAATCTCCTTACCTTGTTCCTTTTTTGTGTGCCCAAGCTATTGGCCCTTTGAGTACAAGTGCTAAAATTTTTATATACAATATATGCATACGCACACACACTGACAACTTTCTTGTGACTTTGATTTTTTGAATTCTCTAATCTGTTTGATTAGAACTAATGTCTTTAAATGTCTAGAGTCTTTCTAATCCGTGAGCATGCAGTCACTTGGAGCTATGGTTCACCCGTGGGTTTGCACTTGGTGTACATCCTTGAGTGTAGACAGTGTGCAATGGCATGTATGCCTCATTATAATAGCATAAATAGAATGTTCACTGCCCTAAATCTTCCTGCGCTTCCTCTATTTCTAATCCCTCTTTCTCTGAGCACTGGCAATGACTGGTCTTGTCACCGTGTTCTTAGCTTGGTCTCCTGTAAGCACGTGGAGATTGCAGCCTTTGCAGACTGACTTTGTTCACGTTCCCTTCTTCCCTTCTCACTTCCCGAGTCCGCTTACTGTTAGTGCTGACCAAGATTTCACATATGACTTACCATAGGTTGCTGCCTTTCTTCCTCTGTGTGTGAGGGTGAAAGTCTTCATTGCTTCCAAATTTTGATGTTGATTTTATATAATAAAAAATAGTGCGGTAGCAGTTTTTAGCTACTGTACACTCCCATGTGCAGGTTTTATGGGAGACTAGTTTTAAGTTCTTTCAGTAAATATCGAAGAACACAATTGCTTGGATCATATAAAAGAATATGAAGTTTTGAAAAGACAAAGCAAAACAAAACATAAAACAATTGCCTCTAAATTATTTCAGAGTGACCAGATGCGTCATGTCCCCACCGATAATGAATGAGAGCTCCTGTTGCTCCATGTCTTTCCCAGCATTTGGTGCTGTCAGCATTGTGAATTTCAGGTCTGTGTGTAGCGGTTTCTCAGTAATGTTAACTCCCTAATGGTGTGATGTTGGGCCATTGCTACTGACTCATTTGCCATCTCGGTCTCCTCTAGCAAGGTGTCTCTTGCTCATTTGAAAAGCAAGTTGTTACCGTTCTTATTATTGAGCCTTCAGAATTAGTATAGTTTAAAGCCAGAAAGATGGTGTGGCAGCTAAAAGTACAGGGAGAAAGCAAAACTTAGTTACCAGCACTGCTTGCAGGTAACTCCAGCTTCAGAAGTTCTGATGACGCCCTCTTCTGGCCTGCATGTGTACCTGCAACTCACACACACACACACACACACACACACGCACACACACACACACACACAGAGAGAGAGAGAGAGAGAGAGAGAGAATAATTATTATAGTTTGACTAATAGTGTTTGTCAGACATGGTTTTTGTAAGTGTTCTCTCTTAGCCTGTGCCTTGTCATCATTCTTTTGACTTTGCTCTACAGAAAATTTCTTTTTATTGTTCCTGGTATGAAGAGATAGAATTCATTTTGTGTACTGATTTTGTACTCATCAACCATAAATTCTGTATAAATTCTAATAGTTAATTCTTATGACTGGAAGCAGAACAAAAGAAATCTGGTCTTACTTCTTGTGATTTCCAAAGGAAAAACATTAAGGAGGGGCTGGAGAAAGCCAGCTGTGGAGGAAAAATAATGTGTTTTGGACACCTGTGGTTTGAGATGCCCAATAGACATAGCCAGTTTGACCCTCACTGGAGCAAGGTCTTGATATTCGGAGAAGTTATCCAGACCTTACTTAGGATCATGCCTTGGCTTGTGATTGGAGAGCTAGGGCTAGAGGAGATCTGTGTGCCCGGTCATGTGTGTCCTGACCTGTTTGTGCCACATGTGGCATATGACTACATATCATCTATATTGGAATTCAGACATTCAGTAAAACCTCCAAACCTCCTGTTTTCTCCTTCTGTCTCACAAGGCCTTCCTTGGCTACCTGCAGGTCTTCTGCTGCCTCTTAAAAAGCTGTATCTACAGATCCAGGTTCTTGCGGCCTGGTTACTGTCAACTCTTGTTTGAATTCCTGCCCTGGGTTCCTGCCCTCTCCCCAGTATTCCCTCCCCACAGAGGAAGTCAGTTACCAACTTGTTGGTTTCTAGGAACCATATTAGGAATTACCTTATGTATGCTGAGTCTTGACTCCAGAGAGTGGTTGGGGTTTCACCACCCTGTTTTGTTATACAGTAGACTACAGAGAATTTATTTGTGTACCGTTCTCAGCTCCTCCCTACCAACTGGTGGATGTTGGAGCTGCTTGCACACAGGGGCAGGGTTGCTGAAGGATCCTGGGGTTCTCTGAACACAGTTCAGGGGTGCTTTGTTCAGTGTGACAGCTTCCTACTCTGTACCACATGGCCCTTCCCAGGGTGACAATAAATTATGCAACTGCAGAATTAAACAATGGACGAAAGGAAGGACAAGCTGGATGTTAGCCTGGCTCTGAAATGTGAGCATGCAGACCTCAGCTACTTGGCAGAGGAAAGTCTAACAGCGGAGAACCTCCAGCCGGAAGTCCCTCACAGCGCCGCTTGGGAGAGCAGGTCTGGCTGTTTAAAGAATGTAAATGTTCATTTTACTCTGTTTACCAATTCCAGGAGACTTTTTGAAACTAGGAGGGACATTTACAAAAGAAATTAGTCCTGTGGTGTCTGGAAAATTACTTGAATGCTGAATACAGTAGCAGTATTTAACCTTTCCCCTAATGGCCTTAAGTCGTCATTTTTTATTCTGGCCTTGTGCTAAACACCAGCGTCCCTGAGGACAACTGATATGCAACAATTTGTCCTTCCGCACCCCTAAATGGTCCCGAGCGCAGTAACTCCTCTTTGATAGGCACTGTGCAATTTTCCTGCCTCTTCACTTACTGACATCTGTCATACCTGGCTGCTTCCGGTGTTCCTCCAGATCTATCCACCATTTTCCCTCTTCCCCGTGCTACTCTGAATCTATAATGACCCAGAAAACTAAATGACCGGGCTTGTCACAGTAGTGCGTAGGACGAGAAGTAGTGTGGCCTGTGTGCAGTTAAAGGTGGGCGGGTGCTCATGCTGTAGCACACGGGCTTTTTTTTTTCCATTTATGCCTGCTTGTGACAAATGGTGAGATGCTGCACAAATGTTCGTGGTGGTGGATGGCTACTGCCACCATGTTCTCTAACTGTCTTTAGTCAAGATGCATCTTTGTTACAGAAGGTAGGCATGAAGCCTGTCAAGCGCAGGCACTGTGTAGTACTTTCTATAAAATGGTACGGACACTCCTGGGTTCACCAGGGGCTGCCTGATAGGCAGAGGCATTTCCAGGACCCTACCCCTGGTTTGGCATCAGGGCATCTGCCTACCTGCAAAAGCTAAAAGCTGAGCCTGACCCAACTGCTACTGCTGGGTCCAGACACATATCAACAATTTTAGGGAAGAGAGCATAAGAATTTGGCTGTTTCCAGCTGTTACAACCAGCACATGAAACTGGAGAAATACCTACATTACTGTTAATTCCCGTCTTCCGCTTTGTAGATGTATTTGGAGACCTGACTTTGCACCAAACACAGTCTTGGGTATTGGAACTGAGGTAAACAAATCTTTGCATTAAGGATTATCGTACATTTTAATGAGGGGAGGCAGGCAATAAATAAGTGAAATGCGTAGGATGTAGGATCATAGCTGTGATAGATGCTGTGATGGCGAATGAAGGGAGGAAGGGAAGAGAGGAGCTCTGGGTGTTCCACAGCAGTCACGGAAGCACACACCAAGAAGACAGGATTGAAGCGCAGACTTGTGGAGACGAGGGATTTTTCAGAGCACACAGGGGAAGAGTATTCTCCCAGCAAGAACAGAAAGTACCTAGGCTGAGTCAGAGGTGGGCCTTATATGTGATCACACACACACACACACACACACACACACACACACAGATCTTGTCAGGTTTATCTGTGATGTGTCTCATTTACAGACAGAGGTTGGAAATGAAGCTTCATCACAGACTTTTGCCTTTCCAACATTCAGACTGTTAGACCTTTGCAAGCCCTGCTTTGAGTGTGTGTGTGTGTGTGTGTGTGTGTGTGTGTGTGTGTGTGTGTGTGTTTGTATCTTGACCCAGGAGGAGCACGGAAGGAAGGATGGAAGGATTCTTACTATAAATGGACTGGGGTGAATCAACACAGTCTAGGCTGGGCCAGGCTTTTCTGGGTGGTCTGTAGGACCACAAAAGGGCACGGGCTGCCTGGTCCAGCTGGTCTCCTGCCAGAGGAGGTTCCCATCAACAGCATCTTCTGCCCCCAACTCTGCTCCTGTTTCCCATATCAGCAGTACCAGACCACACTGAGACTTGTAGTAGACTGACTCGCAGACCTCATTCAGAATGCTGACACAGGAGTGAGCTTGGCCTGAGGTATGCCTTGCAAGCAAGCTCATAACCTAGTTGTAGATCCTGGGGACCCAGAGCTACAGGCCAAGACTCTCCTATTGTAGCCTAAAGGTTGAGTAGTATGCAAAGGAACACATATGTTACTGTGTCTCTCACACAACAAAATCATGGCTTTATAGGTAATCTGTGCTAAGGTAAACTTGAAGGTATTGGTACAAAGGTAAAAATGATGTTTGAACAATGCTAATGTCAAACCTGCTGTGAGAGGGGTTCCTGCCCCTCTTGGATATGAGAAAGTGCTTTGGAAAGCCATGCTTTCCTCTCTCTGCTCCTAAGTTGATTCACATCTGGAGCTCCCTTGGCTGTGAGGATGCAGTCAAGCCCATCACAGGGGTCCCAAGCTGTCCTCTCTGCAGGATGCCTTTTCCCAGGCATTTGCCCACACCCCTGCTTCTGCAGCTGCAGATGCTGAGGCACGCTCCTGTTCTCCTGTTCTGCAGATCTGACCTGCAAAGACCAGCTCAAGTCTCCTCTGCTCCGCTCCATGGGCAACCCCTCTGCACACTAACCCACACTGGTCCACCATTCTTGAAGTGGTTTAATATCTGTACTGCCAAATTAGAAGGGTGCTTTTGTGCCGGTGCTATTCAATAGTGATGATCCCTTCATCTATTCTAGCATTGCTTATGTATAAGTATATGCAGAAGCACAGAGAGCAGTAGCAAATGGTCCTGTTCACTAGGAGCCCAGCAGCAAGCTCTGCATAGAAGCTATTTACAGAGAAGCAGTTTCAGCATATGGTGAAGTGCCAACTCCAGTGTCAGCCTTGCCTGAGTTGATCCTGTCTGCTACCTTCTAGCATCGTGACCTTGAGCAAGTAAATTTGACAATGATAGGAAATAATAGAGGAAGCAAGGAAAGAAGGAAGGAAGGAAAAAAGGAAGGAAGGAAGAGACCTTATAATCCCAGAATTGAGGAATCTGAGGCAGGAGAGTTGTCATTAAATTCCAGGCCAGCATGGGCAATATCCTCTGTCTTAGAAAAATAAATGTTCTGAGCCTAGCACTAGGAACACAGGAATGAATAACTATAGCTACTGATGCTTACTAATTAACAAACATTTGGTATATACAGAATTCCTTACACAAGCTGGACATTTCCTGTGGCAAGAATCCAAATTCATATTTCTCGACTCCATAGCCAAATAGGTCTGTGGTGATTTATATAAATATAGTGGCCCTTGTTCACACTGCCTTCGGTTTTCTCATGTGCTAGTGGTTAAAATATAAGTTGGTGTGAAATTTCAGCTTGTATACATGACATAAGAGTTTCTGTATTTGCGTCTCCAGGGGGTTAAGAATTACTGAGCCCATCAGAGCACAGCTCTTTATGGAGTGTTTATTATATGCAGGGAGAGGGGAGGTCATACTCCTTCTCCTGCTGAAGATGCTCCCATTGATTGCCCTGCTCTTCTCTCCACAGCCTAAAACTCCATTCCCTTTCTGTTCGGATCTTAGAGCTTTTCAGCCCTTGCCAGCAGGTGCTAGAGCGGATCCTATGTAACAAGAGGAGACTGCGCTGGGTCTGCTGGCCTGGTTCTGGTCTTCCTTGGAGCATAAAGTCTATGTCATTGTGAGTGAGGTAGTGAGTGTATGGGCTAGGCATCTGTCAGACCCATTGAATCGCACATGTTATACATGTTAGATTTGTGTGTATAGGTTACATGTAAATAATCAAATTATCAAAAGCTAGTAATGATATTTTGGGGTTTTTTGTTTGTTTGTTTGTTTGCTTGCTTGCTTGTTTTGTTGTTGTTGTTCAACAAAGGAAAGCCCAGAAAATTAAGTAATGCTTCCCTGAGCCTACTAATCTCTGAGAGTCCAGTTCTTCGGGAAGCAGAGAGGGTGTTGGTTGGGGAGGTTTTGAGCCCTCAGAAGGGCAGAGCAGTCATTTCAATTTTCTCTACTCAACCGCTTGGCAGTGACCACCTATGAGCTCCCTCGGCCTTCACACTTGCCCCTGAGAAGAGCTGACCCAGAACTACCCAGCACAGGAGTTCATGGTACATCGTGTCCTTCAGCAGATACCTTCAGCCTTTCACCCCCGCCTGTCATAGTTGCTGAGAGTACCAAATGATGTAAAAGTCTTACCAAGGCACAGGACATAAGCTATCCACTCTGTGCACTTCCATGTCTGCTCTGTGACTGAGGTTCGAGAGAACCAAGCACAGAGGGCTTTGGAGCCCAGGGGTTCTGGGCACAGGTTCGAGAAGACAGCCTGATACATTGGCCCTGTCCTTTCTACTTGGCCACCGCAATTAACCCCCTTTTCCCGTCTCCCAAATGTAAAGTGGGAATGACGGCAGTGCCTACACCCATGGAATTGTACTCAGCAAGCAGTGAGTTCATGCAGGTGAAACACTTGGCCCAGGGATCAGCCATGCTGTTATCACCACAGGCAAGGCCCTAACCCCAGGCCTGGAAAGGGCATCTTTTCCAGGCAGAAGCAGAGACTTTTTGTTGTATTTATTTAGTGGTTGAGCATGGCCGTGTCACGCGTGCACAGCACACATGCACAGAAGACAGCCTGTGGGAGTCCTTTTCTCCTACTATGTGGGTCTGACAAGGTAGAAGTCAGGCCGTCAGGCTTGGCAGCAAACCCTTTTCCTGCTGAGCCATCTTGCCTGCCCCTATGCCAAAATCTTTAATCTTCTAAGTTAACCTAATAAATAGAAAGGCTCCTGTAACATGTCCTTGCACTTGGAGGTTTGCTGCAGCATCAATTGGGAGTTCTCTGATCTGCAACTCGGAGGGGGAGGGGAAATAGCCTGGGTATTCTCATTCGGTTCATAGTGATTGCTGCATAGACGGACACCCAGTTTAGCTAAACACTCGCAGGAAGGTGGTATGCACGTTAGACTGAAAAATGCCAGATGTGGGAAATGCTGGATATGGTGACTGAGCCTTGATTCCAAAGGGACGGTGAGAAATCACCTGCGGCTGGTGTGGCTTCAGTGCTAGGGGAGAGACAGGCCCTGGGTCTTTGAATCATCTGAAACACACACTTCGATCAGTTCTGTTAGCTTTATATTATGATCTCCTTGTCTGTGCATGCTTCGCTATCCGAGGAACTGCCACAAATGACTTTGTAGTGTGCTTAGTTCCATCTGAGCCAGGAAGTCCTCCCAGGTGTCCCACCACTGTATCCCTCTCACTTCCCTTCCTGCTCTTTCCTGGAGATGAAAATATATGTCCCTCAATTTGAAGCTTGGGGCACTTCTTTGCCCCCTAAACTTGATGTCCATCTGGCTTCACCTTCCAGAATGAACAAACCGACCTTTTCTGGTAGACGGAGATGAGCCAACCCCTGTTCTTGCCCATGTGAGAGCTGTGAGGAGGAAGGGCGTGGTGGGGTGACAAAGCAGAGAAAACAGCAGAACATTAGTGCTTTGCCGCAGGCTTATCGAGAGAGATTCCCATTGAGTCCAATAAAGAAAAGTGGTGAGACCCAGGACCCCATGACAGCATCTCTCTGCTTCCGTGCGAGCTCAGCTGTGGCTTTCTGTCCTGCTGCCTGCTGAGGCCATGTGCATCCTGGCTGCCCTGTCCAGCCTCATGCCTTGGCAGTTGTTAGGCCTTCTTCTGTACTTAAGCCTAGCTTCCCTCAGGGTTTAGGACAGACTCCTCTTGTCTCCAAGCGTTTATTCATGGAACCCCTCCCCCATTTCATTTAGCCACATCCTCTCACTGTCCTTACCACTTTATAGGTGTCACTCCACAGATGTTTCCTCAGAACCTGAGATACCTTGATGTTCCAGGGGTAGGTAGGACAGATCAACCCTGGCTTCACACTCCTCCTTTGATTGTCTCTTCAGCTGTGGGCATGCACACATGCAATACTGGAGGCAGGAAAGACTGTGCTGAGGAAGTGTACTCAGCTGTCTGTGCCCTCATGCTGGGCCTCTGCCCTGACTTACTGTACCCTCAGAACACCACAGGAGTGTGTTCACCTTGTGGCAAGGACTTGGTTGCTGGTAGAGATGCTGGTAGTCTCAGACAGTTCTTTTCTGTCACATTAGACCTTGGGTACCACATTGAATTTTAATCTTTTATCTCTACTTTCTTCTATTTCCTTGCCTTCCTGGTATTCCAGAGGCTTTTGGCATATACTCAGCCCTCTGTCCTCTCTGGCATGCCCCTAGAGGGAAGAAGTCTCTAAATGGTTGAAATCCTCCAGAGCAAGGGCTTGTTCAGGATCCCTTCATTGGTCTGATTGTGATGACTATTTGACTTCCAGAAAACCAGGCTTAGAAAACTGAAAAATAAAATCAGACACTAGAAGATCAACTTTTCTATCGTATGCCCCAATCCCAGGTAAAGGCACTAGGAGACGGAGGGGAAGGCCCCTCCACAGGCTGGCGGAGAAGACTCAAGCCCATCTCCTGGCCCTGGTGCTGGCTGGCCCTTCTGCACTGCATGGTCAGCACGGTCACCATGCTTGGCTTTTCAAGGTTCTGAAATCTCTGCCCACACAACGTTACTAGGGGAGAAGCCTCTGGGAGTGTGTGTGACACTCTGGGGAGTGAGAACCCGTATATACTACCCATGCCTCCTGTTCTGTGTCCCATTGGAAGGATAAGGTCCAGCCTGAAGTTCGTCCGGAACTGAGACCTTGAATGCCTGGAGCTTGCAAAGGCCCTTGTCTGCCCCAAGGTCCAGCCAGTAAGGCAGAGGGAAGTTAGCATCAGCCCGGTTGGTGGTGAGGAACAGAAGGGGTGAAGAGAACAGTGTGACAGAAAAGGAATACAGGAGGTGACAACATTCCTCTGTTATTGATGCAGCTTTCCATGGTTCCTTGGACAGACAGACATGCAGGACAGATGTTTGCTCTCTTTTTCTAGGTACAGAAGCAGGTTGAAAACAGACCTAAGACAGGGACCCAGGCCTCCTAGATCTCAACTTGGGTGGAGGGGGTCTGTGTACACCTGTAAAACAGAAAAAAGAAATCCACACCTCCTCCAAATGTTACCACCCTCCCAACCCCCCATGGGAGGAAACACAGAAACCACCTTGGAAGGCGCTTCTAGAAACCTTTCTTGGAGATACAGCCACTAAGAGCTTGCTCTGGCTGGGCCCCAGGCTTCCTAGGCAGAGAGACATCCATGGCCTCCTGAAGAACTTTAGGAAGAACTTCGGTTCTTACTGATTTGGGGTCACTGACTCCTTCAAGAAGATGGTGGAAACTATAGAGCATCTCTTTAAGGGAAAAAAATGATACTGCTTTTTAAATTTTAATTTTAAAATGAATGGTAGTATATGGGGACTGCCATGGTTTGATGATTGGTGGCCCCTCCAAAATGCAGGCTGAAACTTAATCCCTAATGTAGCAGTATTAAGAGCTGTGGTTTTTAGGAAATGACTAAGTCCTAAAGGCTCCAACCTCACAAAAGGGATTAACGCTTTAATAAAAGACCTGCAGGGGCTGACATGACCCCTGTGTCACTTTTGGCCTTAGAGTGAAGGTTATGAAAGCCATCCTGTCCTATCTTGTTATTCCCACCCCACCCCCACTCCCAGAAATCTCTCTTCTCTAAATCCCCCAGTCTCCGGTACTTTGTTATCACACCACAAACATCTCCCAAGGCAGTGTGGAAAGAGACCTACCATAACCTGCACCTAGAACTCTTCTGCTACGAAGTAAGGATCACTGGACCAGATGACATTTATGGTCTCCTGTGAGAAGAGTTACTTGTTGATTCCCCCGATGGCAGCTTGCCCTAGCAGAGGACCAGAGCATAGGTGAGCTTCTCGTGACCAGTCATCAGATGAGTGGACAGACAGGTGAACACACCAGTGTGCTGTGGTGTTTGTATTCCCATGCCATGGTAGAGTGGAAAACAAGGGCTGACATGCAGCAAAGGCAGCTCCGGTGCTTGGCAGGATGTACTCAGACCCCAGGTCTCGGCTTCTGGGGGATGAGGGACAGGGGTAGCAGGAGGACAGGTAGGACGCTGGAGAAACTTGGAAGAAGAGCTGGGAGTCTAACACAGGTTTTGCAGTGGGGGGTTAACGGAGTGCTTAAGAGAGCTCAACTTGAGATGAACGGAAGGTTCAGAAAGCCTTTATAAGGTCTTTCTAAATGATGCTGACAGCTAAGAGTGGCATGCCCCTGAGAGTCTATGATTATCTCGAAGGAAAGGTCTTTATGGGAGCCTTATTAAGCACAGAGTATGTCAGTGGGAGGGAGGGAAGGAGGGAGGGAGCAGCAGTGTGCTCGGAGCTCTGGGGGGCAAGTGAGGCAGCTCCTCAGTTTGCAGAGCGCTTTGCAGGCCCTCTCTTCCATTTCTGCAAACGACCCAGGATGGCAGTGAAAAATCTCCCTGCTCTAATCGTGGAGTTCTAAGGTCAGAACCAAAGGGAGTGGGCTGCTACCTAAAAGTATCCTTAACATAAATACTTCCATGGTCCTGGGTCATGTCCTTCTGCAACCAAGGTGATATCACAATCCAGAGTAGACTGCTTCCCCTCTCCCCAAACCCTAAGTCCCATGCCCCTCCCTCAGGTCCCAGCTGGTGGCTTCCTCAACCAAGATCATACATTGTACCACACCTGTCACCACAAGGTCTTCCCCCTCCTGTGTGCTTCCCAGGTACAGGTAATCCCAGCAGCCCCATTGAAGGTTGGAAACTTGCTTAGTGGCATAAATTTCCATCCTACACGTATGTGAATAAAGACACACAGACCAAAGAAAGCCCAAGAGAAAGAAGCTTCAGAGAACATTTAGTCCAGTTCCATTTTGTGGCACTGGGGAAACCACGTGATTCCACATTGCTGCTAGATTATAAGACCCGATGATGAGGGCAACAGGAATGTTTGGAGTGCTGCCTGGACCAGGCATGCTGAACGGATGACATTGTGTGCCTCGTCTAAGCAGAGCATCCCAGCGTGGCCAAGAACCTACAACACCTTTGGGTATACAGTTTCCTGTGCAGTTGTTCCAAGTTACCATGGATGGTGTGGTTTAGTACAACACAATGTGTTTTTCTCACAGTTCTCACAGTCAGATTCAGGCAGGCTAGAGTCAAGGTATCCAGCTGACTGTTCCTTTCTGGCCTGTAGGGGGAGATCCCTTTTATTGCTGTTTGAGACAGTTGGCAGAATTCAGTCTTTTGCTTCTGAGTTCCGACTCCCCCTCTTCTGAGGGCTACTCCCCTCTTTCAGGCACAAAGTTCTTTTTAAGTGCTTTTGAGGACTCATGTGATTAGGCAGGCTGACTTGGATGATCCAGACTAATCTCCACCTCGTAACCTTAATGACATCAAATCCCTGTTAGCATGAGAGGCCTAGGGTGCAGACACCGCTGGCCGGGAGGCCATTAGTCCATTCCTCACAGTGACCTGGAGACATTTGCTTGACTCCTTGGGTTTGTTTCCAGAGACCATGATCCTCACTCTGGGGACTGAGCATGGAGTGGAACTGGGGGCACAGTGGTAGCTTGGTGTTGCCTGTGGGAACTGTTCTCTGAGAGAACCTGTTTCAGCTGAGGAAACATACTCAGAGCTCTTAATGAACTGCCTGAGAAGCAAGATCAGAACTGAAGAAAAGAGTGAGTCGTGTTCGTCTCTGTAACCCTGCCGCTGTGCCGCCAAGTGGGCTCTGGTCCAGGTACAAGGCTGGGAAATGTATGTTGAATGGATGGCCAAGAACTCTGAAGAGTAAGTGAGTTGTATAAGCACCACAGAGATAGATGTGCACATGCAGCGTGCCAGAATTGGAGGAGGGGCTATAAGCCTCAAGCACTTCATTTTATCCCCTGGGAACCTGAGGCGCAATGGGGAGGGCACTGCCTACGTGACAGTGCCTGGCAGAGCTCCAGCATGCTTGCTTGTATATCTTCTTTTGCGCCATGCTAAACACTTTGCAAAGGTCTCTGTGCACTGTGACATAAGCCAAGTCAGGGATTACTCCAGGGGGAGAGAGGTATTACCTCTGTACCAACCCCTGGTACAGCTGCAGAAACAAGCTAACATGAAGTGGGGAGAGGGAGAGGGAGAAGTAGGAGAGGGAGGAGAGAGAGAGCCAATCCCACTCTTCCCTTCTAAAGGCTTCTTCGCTGACTGGCTTTTCCTCAGGCTCCTCAGGCTCCCAAGGCAGCTTCCCAACAGGATGTCAGCCAGATGCCTATTGTCTACTAGGTGCCGCACCATTCCCCTCTGCTCTGGCAGAAGACCACACAGCAGTCAGGAGTCTGGCAGTGTGGCCTGCCTGCTTATAGTATTTATATGGTTTAGAGCCATTTTCACCTCAAGGCTCAGTTTCTCCTTCTGTAACTCATTGTCTCAACTGATGACTCAGAATTTCAGTCCCTCTGAGAGAAATAATCAGAGAGCCTCAGTTCAGCCTGGAGGACAGGGTTGTCCTGTTATACCAAGGGGTTCCCTGGTTCTACTGAGGCCAAATACCCTGACAGCTTGTGATATCTGTGTGGACTGCTGGTAGTACCCTCCCATGGGATCCAGCTAAAGTGGGAGCAGTTGGTGCCCAAGACTGGCCCTTGATGTGTTGCCAGTCCAGCCCTGACACAAGTCGTGTGAGAAGCTGTCCTCTTACTGCAGAGCAGGGTATGGTCTTTAGTCTATGGCACTGAAACTGTCTGTTTGGTGAAGGTTGATTAAAACCTCAACTAAATGAATAGGCCCTAGAAAAGGAATCGGTGTGTGCCCCTGCTATGCACAGCCCTCTTGTGGCATTGCTGGTGGCTCCTTGCTCGTTTTGCAGACTGGGAAGTGATGGCTCTCACTGCCTGGTGAATACTAGGCAGAGATTACCTGGGCTCAATCCATCCCATCTGCCTGTATGAGAGGACGGTGGGGGGTCACCGTACCCATTGGTTCTAAGGGAGACCCTGGGATAGATGCCATTGTCTGCTATGTGTACTGTCTGGACACTGAGTGTTCAGCTCCCCTAGGAAGCTGTGTGAAAGAGAGGCTGCAGCAGGTGGGAGGCTAAGAGAAGGTCATCCTGGCCTCATTGGTGGACAAGAGATCGTGGTAACTGAGAGCATGATTGTGGCAGTAGATGGTGAGACGTTTCTGGAATCAATAGGACCTACTTATGAGAGGACCATCATCTGCTGATAAATCAGCAGTGTTGACAGAGAAACCCTTGTTTGTGGAGTTCCTTGTATTCCCACCAAGGCTCCGTCCAATCTCCTAAAGGACTAAGAACAGCACGCACTCTGCTCTTGCAAGCCAGTTGGAGCTAGCCCGAGCCAGCCCAGCATAGCACTGTGGAAGATGAGGAAGCAAAGATTGAAAAAAAGTCCCAGGTCTTTGGCCTTGGCACTGGCATGGGTGGCGCGCCATCAGCAGAGGTGCAAACAGGTAGACATGGCGAGGAGGAAGGGAAGTCGTCGGAAATTATCTTGATGCCCAAGTATCTGCTTTGTACATTCTGGGCACCTGCATATTTTGTCAATAAATGTTATTTCTTTCAGGAACTGAGACCTCGGTGGTTTTTGCTGTTCTAGAATGATGAGCTGAGGAAGAAAAGACTGAAAAATGTAGCCACATTTGTATGTCCAACCACAAATGGCAGAGTTGAGCTTCGACTAGGTCTTGACTGACCCTTGGAATCCACTTCCTCTTTAGCTCTAGGCCTTATTTTAGGGCTCTTAGGGAAAAGTGAGGCTTTAAGAAGTTTAGAGACCACTTTGCGCCTGGAGAAGAAATGACAGAATAGGTCCTAAGGCCACACCCCACACTCAGACTAAGGCCACACCCAATACTCAGGCTAAGGTTACACCCCATACTCAGACTAAGGCCACACCTCACACCCAGACTAAGGCCACACCCCACACTCAGACTAAGGTAAGGCCACACCCCACAATAGACTAAGGCCACACCCCATACTCAGGCTAAGGTTACACCCCACACTCAGACTAAGGCCACACCCCACACTCAGATGCATGGTATGGTTTTGCTGTGGGGTGAGAAGGAGATAGGAGAAAAGACTTTTTCATTTGTTTCATTAGGCTATTTGGCATTTTTAAAAAGAAGACGATGAAGAAGAAAAAACATAAATGTAATTTCCTCAATAATGACTCCCTCACTGCCACTCACCAGTTCCTCAGTTCACTGCTGTTCTCCCCCTGCCCACTAGAATTTTTGCTCAGCCCAGGAAGTATCACAGTATCCATCCCTCTAGAGGAGCCAGGGTTTAATGGCCTCTGAGGGCTGCCTCTTGGCTTGTTCCCTGCAGTACCTCAGCACCCACCTCCTCTGGCCTGAGCCTGTCCTTGGGCCTTGCTGTGTGTTGCTGATCACCATGCTTAGCTGCCCTCTTCCAGACCAGTGCCAATTCCCAAAGGCACCCCTGGCTTCAGGGGTAAGAACTGACCCGGTGACACTAAGGCCATCTCACCTCTTTCCCTGGCTATTTCGCTTATAGTGAGGGTGCTGTTTTTCTGTTGGCAGCTTTTTGACCTTCTGGTAAAAGTAATGAATTTAATAGTCCACTTCTGCATTACCAGGTGTGGCTGGTGCTGATCGAATGCTGCTGTGAGGTAGTCTGAAAGAAGCCCAAAGCCTGCAGCCTGGCTGTCTGGGCACCAGAGATCTGTATTCTCCTGGGGCAGTGCCTAGCTCTGTTACCCCAAGTGGCATAGCAGGACTGACAAGTAGGTCTCATCCTAGCGTGGCATGACCAGGAGACCAAGGTGCATGGCACTTTCCAGAGTCAGGGAGAAAAACCAGCTTGCCTCATCTAGACAGTGTATGGGTTCCAGGTGAAACCATAGAGGAAGGTGTCCCCAGGTGGGATCAGGGCCACAGGCTGGCTGAACTAGGATAGTTTACAGACATAAACCTATAGAGCAGCAGGCCTTGCTAGGTATCGCCACCTAGGGGCCCCTTAGGTGTTTGAACCCCTGCCTGTCTGTGTCCTTAGGTTATGCACATTAAAATGCATAAGACAAATAGAAAATAGAGAAGTTAACCCAAAATCACTATAATTAAAAATGCACTTATTTTCCTGACTCCACCCCCACTCTGCTGACTTAACCTGCTGGGATTGAGCAGCCATGCAGCTGATCTGCAGTTTTCTTCAGGGAGTCAGTCTCCTACACACACGCACGCACACACTCACGCACACACTCACACGCCTTGTTTCTTAGCTGCCTTATCCCATGTATTCTCTGTAAGGGCAGAAATTGTCATATTTAATGATCCCTGGAACACAGTGGGAATTTAGTAAGTACTTGGCGATTGGATTAATTTTCTCTTTACTGATGCTACTTAGCAAACTTTTATAATGGAGAATTCAGGAGGTGGAGGCAGGACCCTTAGAGAAATATCTGATTTGATAGAAGACTTTACTGTTATCTTTACCTGTGGTTTGGGGCAGGCAGATGCAGTAATTGGCTGTCTGCCAACTTGGAGGCACTGTTCTAGGGTAGACAGAGGTGTGCAACTTCACTTTCAGGTAAAATGACGAAATCAGATCTGTTATCGGCACTTTACAGATTCAGAACAAAACAAAACCCATACGGCCCAGAAACGCAATTTTATCTAATTGCAGTGTGCTAAAGCCACGGCTGACAGGCAGCAAGTCCACTGGGAATGCCTGTGGAGTTGGAGAAAGCCAGCTTCTTTGCTCTCCTAGAGCGGTCTCAGTCTCCCTCCAAGAAGCCCTCCTGCAAGGGGAAGGCAGTTGAGGCCTGGGCTTCTGAACTCATCACTAGGAGTGACCCACATCCACCTGAGTTCCTTGGGTATCTGTTCACCTTTTTCTTTTAAGATTTTATGTTATTTCGTGCATTTTTCCTTATAGGGAAAAACAAGTTCCTCCTGTTTTATAGTAAACGTGGTGCTAGTGATTGTTTAACAACTTGGCATAAGTAACTTGAAAAAGAAGCAACAACAAAAGAAAACAAAAGTTCATTAGGGCTGCTGTCTTCGGTTTACCTCTTGGAGAGCTGGCTCCTGCTGTGGGCTCTGCAAAGGCCAGTGTGGGCTAGTAGAAGGCCTGGCCTGGTTTCTTCCATTGCCCACAGTGGGACCCGATGCCACTTGTCCCCTGTGCAAACACAGCTTGTCTGGAGGAAGCAGGACATTCACTTCTGAGCCTGACCATCTGTTATTCCAGACCGAATGAATGGAGCCTTTAGCAAACAGTGCCTGGCCTGACCCAGTGATAAGCAGGCTTTATAGCTTGGCCCCATATCTTCAATCTGAGAGTTAGTGAGGAGAAGCACAGAAAGTAGAAAACATCTTGAGACTGTTGAAATAAGCCTCATGGTTTGTTTCCTATGGCCAGAGTTCCGGTGTGCCATGCGAAGTAGACCAGTGAGACCACGGTTCCAATAGCTAAGGGCTCTAGGTGGATGCTTCAGTGCCGGGTTTCCAAGCACCCCTTCAGTATGAGAGTGAGATTTCAAGACTTTGACTGACTCTTAGGGTCTCTTCACAGCTTCTGTTTTTTCCCTTCTGGGACTCTATTCTACAGTCTTGCCGTGGTATCAAACTGGGTGTCTTTCAGAACATGCAGCCTAATGTTCCCAGGTGGAAAACTGAGCCTAGAGACAGATAGGGAAGTCCCCGCTGCATGAAGTAACAGACTACCTGACCATACAGTATCAGACTGTCAACAAGTTTCTCACTTTCCTTACCCGATTAATCCCCACCCATGACTATATCATGAAACTAGGATTCAGAGACACAGGAAAAGGCGAGGAGACGGAGGTGCTCAATTCAAAAATAGAACACACTGATTAGCAGGGCAGTTGGATGCTTTTGTAAAAGTGCTTTTTAGTCCAGGTCCAGATCTAGCTCAGCCTCCAGTGCAGTCTGGCAGGGCCTATCCGCAGTGCACCTCCAAGGCCTCTGAAACCATAGACTGTAAGTGGGCCCAAGGTCTTTCTTACAAAAGGCATAGATTTCCTTTGTTTAGATCTCTGACCAAATGCTACTGAGTGACATCTTGTCTAAAACTTCAGCTTATCACTATTGCTGTCATGTTTGCAGACTTCTCTCCAGGTTCCCCCAATTCTCGTGTATCCATTCACACCCTTTCTGCTTTCTATTTCTTGAATAAATGCTGGGTGCCCAGCTGAGTTCCCTGCTGTGTCTCTGTACCTAGGGGAGTCCCTGACATGTCCCCTAAGTAGACTGGATAAATAGGATATTTGGGAAAAACTAAGAGGGACTCGGAGCATAGGAGAGGGAGTTGGAGGATGAGGTCAAGAAAGCAGGGACCTTTTCTGTGCCCTGTAAAGACGCAAAAACAGAGATGCTTTTGAGGCTCAGCTTTGAGTCTTTAAAAAGTCATAAACTGACTCCTCACATCAAGGGGGGCATCTGCTTCTTTTAGGCTCTTGTTCTTTTCTATCCTGTGCAACAGGGCTCAGGGAAGGTGGTGGAAGGAAGGTCCAAGCAAAGGTATATCTTAGAGATAAACACTTAGTTAGAGTGTAGCTACATAGGCCTTCTCCTAGTTAGTTGATAGATCATTGGATAGAGGACAATATGGAGGCTGAGAAGCCACCCTCCCCTACAATCTTCTGTTTCTTTCTTGCCTATTGGGTGAGTAGGAACCAATGCTGAGGTAAGACCCTACTCAAGGAATTAACAAGGAGCTTTCTTTTTCTTTGTTTTTTGTTGGTGGTGGTGCTTGATTTGGGAGGGTATTGTTGTTTTGGGGTTTTTCTTGGTTTTTTTTTTTTGTTGTTGTTGTTGTTGTGGTGGTGGTGGTGGTTTTGGGTTGGTTTTTTGCCTAACCTTTTTGTCTTTTCTCACGCTGATCACCTTCCCTACCAAGGAGAAGAGAGCTGAGGGTAAGGAAAAGAGTAGGGGGATTGATTGATCTTCCCCAAGGCTTGGTAAGAGCCTCCTAGTGTTTATACTAAAGTGATTATCCATCAAAGTCTAGGAGCTCTGCAGTAGTATCTGAGGACATTTATCCACTAAGTCAGTGAGATAAGATGGTATCTGACGAGAAGCAAGAGCTCTGGTGAGTCAGGCATTTCCCAGGTTTGTATTCCTTCAAATTCTGATTCTGATAGCTTTGAACACAACACACCTCTTCTAAAGAGTTCTAGGGCCAAGTAGCAAATGTTCTTACATGTATGAAACACCATGTACTTTAGTGTGTTGAAGACTCTGAGAAATTCTGCAGTCAAGAAAAATCCCCACAGCTCTTTCTGTATAATTACCAGTCTCCTTCACTGGTTTGATCTCAGTTCTCTTTTTGCACGAGATGCTATTAGCCACTGGTTTTTCTCTACCCACAGGCAAGCTGGACTGTGTACACAGGACATCCTGATGTTTACCTTTTAGTGTATACGGACCCAGTGTTTCTTTATTGCAACAGTAAACTACTCTGGTGGAAAAAATGATATGCAGGCCATCTCAAAAGTGACGGAGACCACATTCCCTCCTAACAGATTTTTGCTTCTTGTACTGAAAGGACAAAGGAAAGACGGCTCTGTAAAGACAGCCCTTTCCTTATAGACTCAGAGTCTGGTTTTGTTCCTCTGTGAGCCTATAGGCTCTTTCCATTGTGTGAGCACGGAGAACACAGCCACCATTACACAAATGGCTTCACATGCCAGAAAGAACTCACCATTGGGAAACGGCTTCAGCGGAGCCCCTGTGGCTGGAGAGACTGTGTCATACCATTGAGTAGGTTTGCATACACTTGTCATCAGAGAGCATGACTTCATCTAGACATGCCAATTTTGTACCTATGTAGTGGATGTGCATAGCATCAGCCTTGGCCTCATGGTGTCTGAGAACTGCCAGACCCACACTTAGCATTTCGAAGGGTGTTTGTGACAGCAGATCCCGATGAGCTCTTGCCTGCTAGTATAGCTGCGCGGCTCTCACTCAGTATGTGGACGACACCTTGATTTGCTTCTTGGAGAATGGTTTCTTTGTAGCTAGCCTCAGACTTGCTGGGCAGCTGAGGATAGCCTTGAACTCTTGAACTTTCTGTCTCTGTCTCCCAAGTGGTGGGACCACAGCTGTACACAAACATGTCCAACAGGATCTTGATTCTAATTACTCTTATGCCCCAGAATTTTCTGATATATAGTAGTAGATGCTTAGTAAAGACTGACAAATGAGTGGGTGAGGAAAATGGAGGGTCTTCTCTATCAGAAGAGCAAGGTGCATGTCTGAGTCAAGTTTCTACAGAACTGCACCTGGGGAGCTGCTCTCTACAGAGTAAACCTCATGTTCCCTCCTTCCTCCCCTGTGTATGTGTGTGTGTTAATGAGAAGCCAGCACCTAGCACCTGTACATCACCATGTGGAACTCAGAAACAGAGCGTGAGATGATTTCCTGGAAGGTGACAGTGTCATCAGAAGGCTTTGGGCCTTGAGGTTCCAAGCCATGTGGGTTTCTATTCCTGGCTACTACATGTAAATCTGGGTCTGCTCTAGCCACAGAGTTGCCAGCATAGGGAATATCACAGGAAAGGTGCTGCCTGTGGGGGTGGGGCTGCTTTTGAAGAGTTACCCATAGCAGGCAAAGGAAAACTAGAGCCCCTTGACCACCATGACATTCTTGGCCCCTGAAGGCCCTACATTTGCCTTTCTGTGGATTCGTACCATGGAACAGCCTGCGAACTTTTGACCTTTCTGATGTTGATTTTGCCCTCTCTTAAGGTAATATAACCAAGGCACTGGACCAAAGTAAGCAGCCCAAACACTGATCTGGGACATTTTTGCTGGGAGGTCTGCCCTGGGCCTCACTCTGCCTTCAGTAAACTCATCTCTGCTGAGGCAAGAGGCTGACTCTGCTCTATTCCATGGTGGTATGTTCATCCAAACACTTGGTTTATGCTCCAGAAAGAGCATCAGTGATTGTTAAAGACTGCTAGTGGACTTAGCAGCCCAAGCTTCTGGTCTGGGTGGAGATGGGAGGTGACTGTACTCTGAGAAGAGCCTCATTCTCTCAGTGCCACAGGGAAGGTAAGAGGCAAAGTCCTGAGCTACCAGGCAAGATCATAGCCTGGACCCCCAAGCCTAGAGTGTCATGAGACTGGGAAGTGCATGGCTGAAGAGCAAGTCAGATCAGCCCTGTGTCTAGTAGAATCTAGTAGCGGGATGGGGATTACTCCAGGATCTAGGGATCAGCCTGGGAACTCTCTTGAACTTGACCTTGCATCTTATTCATTCTGAAGCATTCATTTACCCATACACCAAACATTCACCTCTTTATCTAGATGGCTTCTGCAGGGCATCGGAGTTCTTGGGGAAGTTCGGAATAGGACAGTCTTCCCCTCCTCCAACTTTCTGTTCCAGAAACAACACTTGGCACACACAGGACCATTTCTACCATAACACATCTCCAAGAGAATACAGTTTCACTTAAGAATTGAAGAAACCAGCCCACCTGTCTCTCTAGTTGTCTCTCTGGGTCCAAGAGCCCATTTCATGAAGGTGAACACTGTGGCTATCTTCAGCAGCACTGCCCCAGGCCAGTTAGTAGTCAGCCACCAGCTTCCTGTGACAGTGCCGTTTATCACCCTCCCATACTTCACCCCAGTGCTTAAACATGGTGCTGGATACATGGCTTCTACAGAAGACACCCACTCTGAACCAGGCCCAGCTGATGTTCCCTTCAGAGCTGGTGCTCAACACAAGTTATTTACTCTCGAATTTGTCTCCCTTAGGAAGATTCAAGACTGTCTATTGTTGTAGGTGGCTTAGTCCAGCCAGACTAACTTGACATCGATTTAGATTTTTAGAGAATAAAGGAGCAAAGAATAGAATTCAGTATTTTATAGACAAGGAAGCTGATGGTCACAGAGACTCGGGATAGAGGTGGAGCTATAGGAACTGAGGACCAGCTGGACATGACCCGTGCTGTGCTTTCCTTTCTCCTACAGTCCTGAGGCACACATTGGTTCCCAAGTGAAAACCTTCCATCACCCATGGGCTCTGATGAAAGTGTAAAGTTTGTCCAGCAGTCTTTAACCCTCCCTCAACCATCTATCGCTCTTGCTGTGCAGGGGGCAGCCTCTCCTATCACTAAAGAATCACCCAGCTCCGGCCTGAACCCAGGAGAGTAACCCAGCCTTGCAGCCCTTAGTTAACTGAGCTAAAATGATTGTGCGCCGGCTGTAGCAAGATAATTTCCGAATTCATTCGACTTGGGTGGATCTCGTGACTCTGTAAGATCAGGAAAATACAATGGAAGAAGTTGGTAAAATATGAGCACTTAACAGGCCATAGTGGCCCATGTGCCTTTAATCCCAGCACTTGGGAGGCAGAGGCAGGCAGTTCTGTGTGAGTTTGGGGTCAGCCTGGGCTACATAATGAATTCAAGGCCAGCCAAAGCTACATAATGAGATTGCCTGTCCCGGAAAAAAAGAGAGCATTTATGTGCACAGCTGGGGTCTTTATTGCTTGAAATCATTCGGGGAATCAGTGTTTCTTTGTTCTTGGGAGATGAGCCACACAAGACAGCCTACTTTGATGTCAGTCCTAAGCCAAGGACTCCCTGACAGCCTGTCAGCCCAGACCTCCCTAGTTTCAGTTCTCACCTAAATAAGAAACAACATTCTCCAGCCACTGCAGCCAAGAGCTCTCCTGAAGCTGGTAAAATGGTTGCTCTTCACTAGAAAACCCACTTCTACTTTGGAAGAAGTAATGAGTGATAAGATTCTGGCTATATTTTAAGCTGCAGAATAGAACCTCAGATTTCAAGGTAGGGTTTTCAAAGTAAGATGTAAATTAAATTGTGTATTTTTTATTCCCCTTGCATAAAACACATTCATAGATACATAGAAATATTTAGGCTGAGCTTCTAATTAACCCACAGAAACATACCAAAAGAAGAGAAGGTAGAGGGGGGCCTTCCTAATGCTTCGGATATTTCCCAAAGTGACTTCTTGACAGGTCTGAATGGCACTGCCCCAGGCCAACCCAGCCGCATATTGTCCAGAGTCAGAGAGGCGCAATGCCTCTGTGGTCCCCCAGTAGAAGGCTCCTGACCCTCAGTCTAGCCCTATTTCATTCTTCCCTCATTCTTCTCTCCCACAGTGGCCTTTCTAACTTTATCCATGCCTTACTAGAGAAAATTGGTCTCATGACTTTATAGTGACACCAGCAACTTTGTTTCCAAATCCTGTGGTCCACTGTGATCACTAAATACTTAGGGGTTTGGGTGACTTTTGATAGTATCAAGAAGTCACTCACCAACAGAGAATGAAATGTAACCACCATTAAATATCTTCAGGTCCTGAAAACATCACAGAAACTTGCTGCACAGTAGCATTGTTAAACACATAGTCTTGTGCATTTGAATACCCGCATTTAGTCTCACTTCTTACTGCTAGGGATCTGGGATAATTCATTTATTGACTCCTTAGTTACTACTCTAACAAGGAAGTAATAGCAGGACCTAATTAATAAAGTTCTACTCAGAAGTAAATGGTTTGCTCTGTACAGTGTCTAGTATATAATATGTATTCAGAGCTAGTCACTGTCATCATAACTTTACTTTAGACCAATCTTTCTCATAGATATTCCCACTAATACAAGCGAACGGTGTACAAAGAATACAGGTCAAGGAATTGGCGAGTGATGGCACAAGTTGGTTCCCACAGGCATTCAAAAACTTTGTTAAACGCGTAGTAGGAAAACAAGCACCTGGGAGGGTGCTCAGCTGCACGCTGGGATGAAAACGACATGTGCCCCAATGAGTTTTGCTCGCAGGACGAACAGGCCCTTCGTGCAAGGTAACCAGTGTGCAGAGTGTTATACGTGGTTATACATGTGTGCCCCACCCCAGAGGAGGAACCAGGCATTCTGGGCCCCTCACCCCAACCCCTACCCCCTGCTCCAACCAAAGCACAACCATCTCCCTGGAAATCAGTCTGTTTAAATTTAACTCGAGGGGGAGAAACACAGCCGTTTCATTTCCAAACTGGAACTCTCCCCCATGTGTTTTTGGGAAACACAGACGCCTTGGCGTTCTCCCTCTAACAATAACAGAGATTGTTCACGATTATGAATGGTCTTGGTTGACTTCAGCTCCAACAAAAGCCATGAATCATTTCATAACTTCTGAAATTGAAAAGAAATAACAACCCTCTGGCTCTGGAGGGGGTGGGGGGAGGACACACTGGGAGGCAAAGTCACCAAATTAAATGCTCGTCTTCGTTGTTGTGGTTGTTGTTGTTGTTGTTTATTGAGAAGCTTCCCATTTTCAGTCCATCTAACAATGAAAAAAAAAAAAAAACAAACAACAAAACAAAATATAAAAGCAAGTCAGTGTCTCTGTCCCTTAGGCACCATCTGTACAGTGTCCCCTGTGGGATTTGTGACTGACCACAGGACAGCCTTCCCTCCCCAGCTCTCTCAGAGCTTTGGGCCAGAACTATTATTTCCCCTGTGGTCCTAAATTTTATGGAAACGAGCAAAAGGGGGTATATAGAATGAAGCATGTAACAGACATGTGGTCGCCGTCATAGATCCTATCACGGAAACTCACAGGCACACCTGTTTCTCAGACCACTTTTCCAGTGACTGTTATGTCCCCCTGACACCAGGTAACAGAATGAAGTTCTCAAAGGATGTGACTCAGAGAGTTGACAACCAGTGAGGCGCCCACAGTACAGGTCTGGAGCTCATTTCTTTCCTCTTGTTCCAGAAAAGTGTATCCTTCCCTGAAGGCCGCAGAAAGGCACAGGCCAGACAGGCCCAGATGGCTACTAGCCCTGCAAACTAAGACCAGAATGAGGCATTAAAGGGCAATCGTGACAAGGGCTACAGCCTTGGAGGCTTGTGTTCCCGTCCCTTGAGTCCTCTTTTTTTCATGAGTCACACCAGCATAGCTACAGAGGCTGGCCAAAAGGACCTTCTCGGAGAAGACAGGCCTGGTAGTCTCCTAACTGCTTCTGAAGGACACAGGACAACAGGTACCCAAAGACAACATTGCTGGGCCTTAGATCCAATTTTTGTTATATAATTAATATTTATTTATCATACATAACAGCTACACAGACCTTACAATGCAAAGGAATAAATATAACCCCCTGTTATTGTAACATGCCTGAGATTATCGGAAAGAGGAAAGGTTTGTTTGGGTTTTGGAGATTGTGGTCTTCTGGCAGTGTGCAGACTTTGGGGCCCATACTGAGGTGACACATCATGGCTGGAGCATGGGATAGAAGAACCTGCTTACTTTGTGGATGGGAACAAAGGGAAAAAAGAAAAGTCTGAAACTCCACTGTTCCCTAAGGGCAGGACTCAGTGCCCACTTGTGTCAATCAGATAGATCCCCTTTCAAAGGCTAGATCACCTCCCAGACGTGCCATAAACTGGGCTTTTCAGAGATATTCCAGCAGTGTGGCCTCTATACTCAAAGCCATAACTAACTGGTGAAATACATCTTTCCAGACTTCTTTATTGTATATGTACATGTTTCTAAACAAGAGATATGTTCATACCAAATAATTTTGTCACTTGTTTTTATAATCAGTGTACACTCTGAACATCTCCCCCACACCAACACATATAATTGCATGCTACTTGGTAGGCCCTTTGGACATGTATGAAGGCTTTTGGAAAGCTTAACCTGTGTTTCTTTCTCTGCCCTGAGACAGAGACAGGAGAAAACATAACCATTGCTTCACCGGTTCACATTCAGACACTGCGGAGTTTTGATCTCAGATAGTCAACCTCAGACCCTTCCTACTTCAAGCTCAGATTGGAATCTACTGGGTCTATCAACCCAGAGATGTTGCCAGAGTAGATGGCAGCTCTGTAAAATGAACAATGACACTGGAATCCATGGGAATTGCCTTGATGTTGTTCAAGCACTGAGTAGATAGTCTCAATAGAGAATAAGAGGATCATATTCTAACAGAACTCCTTTGGATAACATTTTAATAGAAAGCTGCCATGGCTGGGTGTGATGGCACATACCTCTAATCTGGTACTCAAGAAGCCTTCAGCAAGAACATTATGAGGTTAAGGCTAACCTAAACTACATGAATCTAATCTAGCCTAGGCTACAGAACAGGTCCCATCGCAAGAAAAGTGAAACAGAAAGGAAGTGTCCAAGTCAGTGTTTCCCTCGCCACCCTTGGATGCTGGCAGTGGCTAAAATTCCTGCAAGGAAAGAGATGATCTGAGAGATGCAGGGTACAGGCCCCGTCCCAACCGTTGGGCTCAGGGACAGGCCTGTCCAGACACTGACACATGGGAACATTGGTTCCCTTTCAGAGCCCATCCCCTAGAGGACCTGCAGTGCCACATTCTTCAGAGTTTAAAGAAAATCATTTCAGAGATGTTTGTTTTCCTCTGTCTCAAGTAGCTTGGCAGAAGTGGTAACCACTGTATGTAACCCAGATTCTGGACCACTGCAAATGTCGTTGTTAGTTACTGCTGGAGGCTTCAGCCAGGGCTCTCTTCACTAATCCTCAATGCCAGTGCCATTTATCTGTCCAAAGATAAATGGTGTAAGAGGCTCTGGGGATCCCTAGACCTTCTGAGTGCCTTCGTGAAGCCTTTTAGGGTACAGATGTCCCAGGTTAAGTACCCTATTGAATGTTTACTTACCAAGAAAATAATGCTCTAAAGAAACACAGTCTCTGGGCCCCTGGGAGGCTTGTTTACAGTTCTGAAAGTCCTCTCAGGGTAGTGACACATGCCTGAAGTCCTAGTGGTTGCAAAATTGAGGTAAGATCTTGGATTTGAAGCCAGCCTGGTCTATACTTAGCAAATAAACAATCTACAAAGTGAGGGAGGGATTGCACAGCGTATCTTAGAGAACTGGGCAGTGGCTCTAGTGATACCGTGTGGCACAGGAGTGATCAGTGGTCGATCTCATCAGCTGTCCTTGAGCCATGCAAAATAAAACCGTAGGTCCAAAAGGATGCTTATAGGTCAGGCTTCTGAGTCATAAGATCCACTCACACTTGCCCTGCAGGAAGAGTGAGCGCTCTGGTAAGTGGAGACGAGGCCTCATATGCATGCTCTGCATTTGGGGCAGAGCCTAACAGCCCTGGTGTAATTTTACGTAGGTTACTAAAAACACTTCTCTCACATGCCTGGAAATAGTACCTCTCAGTAGCCCCCAGGGAAGTAGCCTCTCACTATTGCCAGCTCAAGGTATGCAGGGCTCCAGATCTCTAAGAGGCAGGCTAGAGTGGACTCCATCCCCTGGGCCAGCAGTGGTTATCTGTGTGTATATGGAGGCAGTCTGCTGCCGCTGGGTACCCAAGTCAGTTTAGCATCCAGGCAGGCGTTGGGCCCACTGGCCATGTTTCAGACTATGGGAGGCATTAGTAATGAGGTATTGGTTTTCAACCACTTCCCCAAAATGACTGAAATTTGTCCCGTTAGCTCATCATAGCCATCTGACAGCCTTGCTGGGCGGTGAGCCCCATACATATTGTACATCTACTGGTGTCGTTTGGGTGGCATTTTCTTTCCCCATCTTAAGTTGCTTTGGATTCCTGTTTTCTGTTGCTCCACCGATTCCTCCAAGGAATCCCTACAGAGAACTAACTCTACAAGCTGTGACTTAGTCTTGGTAGAGGTGGGGAATCTCCTGGTTCAGGGAACTCATGGTCAGGCATACGAGTGTTGTGAGCTGCGGAGCATACCATCTGAGTGGGTATGTGGACACTAATTAGAACTCTGCATTGGGGCCATGGCTCAGCTATCTGAGCTAAGGAATTCCTTTCCTGTGTAGAACACAAAGGCAAAGCAGGTGGGAGCCAAGAGACAGCAGGTGTCTCCAGAAGAAGGTTTTTCCCAAGGGGCAACAATAGCATTTCCTGGTGTCTTCAGGACCCCATACTCTGTACTGGGGACTTCTGTGTGCTTGACAGGGCAGGCTTTGCTCACGGCTCTGTGGAGTGGGGGCAGACTGAGGACCAAGTAGTCTGCTGCTGTGGCCCAGGGAAGCTATACCGGACTCTGTTACAGACTTAACGCTGCTCTGCTCCTATGAGGTGCCACTCACGGTGGGCAGCAGAGCTGAGGCCCTGAGCTCTAACGGCCACCACTGTCCACAGGAAAGCGTCACAGGGCAAAGCGGTGAGGATCACTGTCATCCCTTCTCTCCCTCCCATCCTCCTTCCTCCTCTCCTCTCTCTTGCATTCACATGCATTTACTTTTCTTTGAGGCAGGAGCTTGGAAATAGCCCAGGTTGGCCTCAGACTAGAGACTCTTACCCTTCCTCCAGGCTCCTAAAGTCTTGGGATTGCCTGTGCCATTGTGCCAGGCTCAGCCTAACTTCTGGAAGCTTTTCCCAGCCTCAGGTACCTTTTGCCAGTCCTTCTGAGCATGTTGAGGAGGGTCTCCATCTAGCATTAGCCTGCGGGCGCTTCTGTAAGCCTGGTGAGTCTTTATAATAAAGCCTCCTGCCTGGCTTCGGTTTCCATTGTATTTGCTTTTGTCATTCACTACTATTTAAAGAATGAGGTGCTGATTTTCCACTTATGATAGAGATATAAATTTTCCCCTTAAAATAAGGAGATATTTTTGTTTCCAGCATGTATAATGAAGCCCAAGTACTACTAAGCAAGTGTGTGAGGGCTGACGTTTAAGAGATGCTGAACCAGGCCTGCTTCTTTCCTTACCCTCCAGCCTTCTGTCCTCGCCAAAGCTGCTGAGAAGGGGTTTAGATTGAGTGTGTGTGTGTGTGTGTGTGTGTGTGTGTGTGTGTGTGTGTGTATACATACTCATGGAGCTCCCAGGTCCCGGCCTGTGGGAGATGAACACAGCAGAGAGACACTGCCTGCTGGCAGAGAGCCTGGCAGAGCCTCAGTGGGAGCTGTGGACATGGACGGGCCCTATACCATCACCTAAAGGCAGGCTGTGTTCCAGCCTGACCACTGTCTGTGTTGGGGGGCAGTATGCCAGCTCCTCAGCCCTCTTCCTTCCAGTGTAGGACAGCCCCTGGGGCACAGCAACCATAGCAAAAACACTGATAAAAGCAACTCCTTCCCTCATAAGGCACACTGGAATGCAACCGGGCATCTTTGCTGCCTGTACTCTTAGCGATATAGTAATAGTGGCAGTAAGAAGACCTGCAGGAGGCCATGGTAGCTCATGCCTGCAACTCCATCATTCAGAGGCGAGATCGCTGCATAGTCCAGTGTGGGCTACATAATGAGTTCCAAGCCAGACTGAGACCCTGGCTTGGAAAAACAAATACAGAGAGAATAAAAAAGAAGTGGGGACACAAATGGTTTAAAAATCGATCATGAACCCTGTGTCAGAATCCCGTATGCCTTCTTTTTAGTTAAAATTTGACAAGCTGGTTCTGAAATTCATTTGGAATTTTAAGGGACCCAGGATAGCCAACAGTGCTAGAAAAGAATAAAGTCAGACTCAAAGCTGGACAATTCACAACTCACCAAAAAGGGCCAACCCATGGTAACCACATGGTCATCACATGGTCACCATGTGGTCATGGCATGGTACTGACCACGTGGTATTGGCATGAAGGTGGGTAGAGCAGTGGCCCTAACGTAAAAGTCCAGAAACAAGCCCACAGGCCTACAAACAATGTGATTGTGCCATGTCATTTATTCACAAATGAATAACCAGAGATATATGAATGTAGTTAGGATATCACATCCTATACAAAAATCACCTCAAGACCTAAGTAGAGGGACAAAGCTGTAAAACACAGGGTAAGTGTGATAATGGAGGACAAGAGAGAAAACTGGATAAACCCGATTTATCAAAATGTAAAATGTTTGTGTTGGGAAGACATACAACGTCACCCGAAGAATGGGATACATTTTTAGAATTCAATTGTCAGATCTACTGTTTGAATATAGAATATATTGGGAAGATGTGGAGAAGCTAGAACCTTCATCACTAGTGAGGATATAAGATGGTGAAGCCTAGCAGTTCTTCAGATGATTACCCATACAGTTATATTACAAGCCAGGAATTCCCTTCCAAGTATATACCCAAGAAAAAGAAAGACATAGGTCCACATAATCTTGTGCAAAAATATTAATGGAAACATCATTCATAATAGCCAAATAGTGGACACCATCCAAATGGATCAAAGCAGACCCAGGAAAGATAAGGATGCTGTTCTGATGGCATGTTATCCAACATAGAAACTAAGTGGCAAAAAGACCTCACTGCGTGTACTAATGTGCTCACATGAAGTACCCAACACGGACATCCATGGAAACAGACAATAGATAGTAATACTAGAGATCAGCAGGCACATGGGAAAGGGGCGTGGGGGGGATGCAGGGTTTCTTCTGAAGGAGAAGGCTGTTTCGGTATTGACTGTGAGAATGGTTGTGCATGTCTGAACGCTGAAAACCAACTAATTACATATTTTAAATAGGCAAATTGTATGGTATATGTGAGTTATATTTCAGGCCATAAAAAACAAGCATACCATAGTTTTCAGCATTTTAAAATATTAACCCATTTCATTGTTACAAATAATATGAATATTCCCACTTTGCTTCTGAAAAAATTAAGGCTGAGTGACCCAAGGTAGTATTCGTGTGTGTGTGTGTGTGTGTGTGTGTGTGTGTGTGTGTGTGTGTAGAGCACGCTCGAGAGAGACAGACAGACAGCGTGTTCTCCTCATTAACCCATAAGCACAGTGAAACACAGAACAACATCTCTGACTGTAGATACAGCTGTGCCCAACAAAAGCAGGATCGCAGTCTGTCTCCAGACTTTCCTTACTCTGAGCACCTACTGTGCTGTGCTATGTGTAAAGATGGGGTCCCTGCAACAACAGAGCCTGAGTCCCCTCAGTTTCATGTGAGGTGAAGAAATGGTGGAACTTCATCTAGGAGACTCTTTAAACTAGTTCACTCCTATTCCTAGGCCTCCACACCTGCATCTTCTGAAACATACGTATCTTAGGCCGGCTTAAGAGACCCCATTTTGTAAGTCTTAAAGTACTGAGGCTGTGGACAATGCTGAGCAGTAAGAAAAGGAAACTTCTGACTGGGATCCTATCTACGATCAGGCCCCACTGCCTAACAAGACCGTGGGGGCATCTTCACTGCGGCTGGAATTACATCTGCCCAGAGCGGTAACTACGGTTACTTCAAGCTGATGAGAAGCCCTGATTAGCAGTTGTGCCTCTGGCTCTGTTTAAGCAGGGTTAGAAATCAGATCCCATGTTTTTGAAAAGCACTGTGTGGTAGAACAATCTCTAATACCCTATTTGCTAGGGCCATGAGGTGGAGAAATCCACTTTCAGGTCTGGGAACCACCACCATTTTGATATATTTTCTAGGATCATCTGACCACTTGGGACTGACCCTCTCTAGGACTCTGGCTTCCTAGGATCACTTGGGTCCTGGCTGAGATCATTTCTCAGCACATAGGGGTCCGCTGTGGCGAGCTGCAGCCATGTGGGCAGGAGGCAGTGCACTGGCCACTGGTGCCAAGCTCTTGAAATTCACAAGGCCACGATACCCAGCCCGACTTCCAGTTCTTTTCCTGTAGACTGTGCCTGGGTCCCATTATTAGCTCCATCTTTAGTCATAGCCAGAGAACTGGAAAGTAAGCCATCTTAGGAACAATGAGGGGACGCTGACCAGTGTCCTCCACCCCCCCACTGCTGCTTTTCACCAGCATTGAAACGTACATGTTTTTCTAACGTTATTCCAGGTTAGTGCAGTAGTGCCTTTTAGATGGGTCTATACAGAAGTCTAAGGGCAACTGAGCAAAGGAAAACTCCACTTTTTTTTCTTTGTGAGAGCTTTGGTTTGTCTCATAGATGCCTCTAACCACTGCAAACACTGGGGTTGTGGCCTGTTTTACTCAGTCAGAACAGAGCTATCCACTGAGACCCCTGAGTGAGCACTGTTTCGACTCTGTGCACCTACAAAATTATATTTGGGTCCTATAGTGTTCCTTTGGTTCACACCAGTGAGTTAATGCTCAGTCAGCCCTGACCATTGAGAGGGTGTTGTACCTTCAAGCATTCAGGAAATGCTCATCACCGAATCGTCAGCTAACTCAACAACATAGCAGGATGGCCCTGCAGATGCTAGGGATACAGAGGCAAGTGATGCAGACATGGCCCTGACCCCAAAGTAGTGGCAAAGTACCTAAGAAGTGGGTAGTTTGTACCACAGCAGCAACAGGAGAGGTCACTCAAATACAAGACATGCCTGGGCCAAAAGAAGGCAGGACACTTGTATAGAAAGACATCCAAGGAAAGCTCTGTGGACAAGTGTCATTTAAGCTGGCTTCTGAGGACTCAGCAAGATTTAAGAACTGTCATTTTGTGTCAAAACATAGCCCACTGAGAACAAAAAAAAAAAACAAAAAACAAAAACAAACAAACAAAAAAACAGCAATTAAGACAGCTGCCATTCTAAGTCGCTAGGTCAGGCTTATACTAAACCCATGGTAATCTTGGGAAGTTCTAGGAAAGAAAGATGCAGCTGGTTTAAGAAGGGATTAATGGACACTTTAGGTTGAACATGAAGACTAGGAGCTCCAGGGTTCAAAGTCAGACACGTATGAACCATTCCCACGACTGCCCTGATAGCTCCATGCTAAGGACACTGCAGTACATGTAAGAGAGGGCATTGGCTCTCCCAGCTGGGTCAGCCCTCTTTCCTGGAAGCCTACTCTTTGCTATCACTACTTCAGGGCACACACCTGTCTGGTCCCCAGTGGGAAACATGACTGACGGTAGTGCCCTCTTTGACATGTCAGAGATTCGCTAACACCCACACCTTCTCTTCCATCCAACTGCTTACATCCAGAGCTTGCAAGACTCAGCCCCCCTGCCCAAGCAGCTGGTAAGCTTCCTCCAAAGGTCCTGTTACAGGCGTCCCTATATCCACCAGCTGTAATCACAGAGGCTGCAGGGGGGAAACCCTCTTCTCTCTCGGGCATGCCTGTGTTCATAGTGACATGCCTCGGTGAGAATCTGCAGCATCACAGCTCTGCACGACACAAGGATCCTGTTACAGACACCACTGTCCCTGCTACCGATGCTGTGCGAGGCTGCTATTGGATTCCGGGTGATCAAGTTCGTATCTCAAGGCTAAATACTGCTCAAGCAAACTCCCCAGCTGGGAACGGAGAAGTTGCAGATGCATGTTGGTGACCCAGAGCTCCTTCCCCTCGGGTTCCCTTACAGAAAGGCTCTGGCAGCACTCCCCCCAGTGCCTGCCAAAGGACCTTGTTCTCTATGATTCTGCATTCTCCCCACATGCCCTGCCCCCCATCCCGAATCTATCTCCATCCGCTGCTGTCCTCCACCCTCCCTACCCCACCACCCTTCCCCTCCTAAGGCCTTCCTCTCATTCTCTTCCAAAAGATTTGTCAAAGAGCAAGGTTGTGTCTATTTTATCACTCAGTGAACTAGTCAAGTAGGACTTTTCATTATGTAACATTTTATGCACGTGAAAACATATATCAGCGTATGGTCCAGGGAAAGAAATGCCCACTTAGCTAAGCCAAGCCCTCTGTGTGGCCTTCCAGGATGTGCTGGCCTCTAGTTGACCATGCTTTCTCCTCTCTGCTCAGTTTTCTTCTCTATTCTGGAACAGTCTTTTACTGAACTCCTGGTTGTTAACATCCCCACAGCTCCTTAGTGTGGCTCAGAATCTAAGCACACAGGTTGGGGATGACCACCCTGGCAAACTGTCATCTGTACCCTGTTGACTCCCTGCCTTGGGGCACATGGTTTCTTTCACCTAGAATAACCCCGCCCACGTGCCCCACATCTCTAGCTGTCACGCCCACATTTCCTGCTGGGCCTCAAAGTGTGGCTTTTTCCTGGAGCCCTACTTGACCTTTCTCTCGTCAGTTTTGCTTCCTCCTCCCCTAGGCTTGTTTAAAACATGGGTGGGATTTCTTTTCTCTTGCGGCATAGCTCACATTCTGCTACCTTTCCTTAGGATGAATTTTTTTTCCAGATTGTCTCTCCCATGCTGAATAATTAGCTGTCCAGCCTAGCCTCTTAATTGTAAAGCTTAGTGGAGCTCAGTAGTCACACACAATAGATGTTCAATACTTTAGAAGCTTAGGATGTGTTGTGTAGTCTTCCTAATGCTCACATCTTTCCTGGAATCCTTCAAAGATGGCCGGCCACCCATCTGTCTCCCCAGCAAGCCAGCAGCTTCTTGGCAGGAACGTGGTTGAAACTTGACAAGTACTGGCCAAATGTATAAACATCTGTAAGCAACCTGTCCAAGACAGAGAATTATAATCAGTTCTAAGATAGAAGGTTGCTAATGTATATCAGTACTTTTAAAAATCCCTACAGAATATTTAGAGTTATAGACTAGATATTTAAAGGCAAGGGAATAGTGGTATCTCCATGGGCCTCTTCACAGGTATAGGATTCTGAGGGAGAATTTTACTTGCCTGGTCTCAATTGCCAGTACCTTTCATAAACATGAGTCACTTTGCTTTAGACAACACTAACAAAAATGTGCACAGTTCTCTAAAACAGTAAAGCATATTTTATGTCTCTTCCTCATACTAAGCATACAATACATTTAGGGTAATTAATATGCAGAAACCCCCACCCCCCATAGCTGTCACTTCTAGTTTTCTGTGTGCCCTTCTGATCCTTGTCAATATATGTCAAAAGAAACTTTTGCTTCTGCCAGAAATAAAAGTGAGGTGCTGATCTTAGCCAGTCATGAATGTCGTATTTGATAGGCAGGCTTTCGAGCAGCTACCATGTGAAGGAGCGCACTGCTTACCAGATGCCTGCTCCAGTGGAGAGATGCTGATGACAGCGGCATAGGGAAGCAAGCACTAAGTACATAAGACACTAACGTACTGGAGAGAGATAGACTGTGATAGAAGTTTCCATGGCATGACAAGGGTACACGGGCTGTGATTTGCTGAGAATGATCAGAGATACCCTCTCTGAGGTAGCAGAGACTCTCCAGGGTGAGCAGAGAAATGAAGGGAGTTCCCCAAGCAGAGGAAATAGCAAGTGTGAAGACCCTGAGCTGGGAGTGGTTTGGTGTGTTTAAAAACCAGGTGCCAAGCCAGCAAGGCAGTACACCCAGAGGCAGGCAGCTCTCTGAGTTCCAGGCCAGCCACACTACATATCGAAAGCCTATATCAAAAGAATAATAGAACCTCACATGCTGGGTTCGCTGGAACACACACAGCCAGTCTCTGCTACCTGCAAGCCTGAAGCAGGAGGATTACAAGTTTCAGGCCATCCTGAGGACGATTAGAAGCACCTTCATCTAAAAATCTCAAGACATAATAGAGGAGGAAAAGAAGGGGCAGAAGGGAAGAGGGGAGGAAGAGAGAAAGGAAAAGGAAAGAGATCTCTGTGACTAAAGTACAGTAGGGATAGAGCTGGGAAGTAGAGTCAAGTGGGCAGTGGGAAGCTGGGGTTGGGCCATATTTGAGGCAGTGATAAAAGATTTGAGTTTTCATTCTGAGTGTGGTGGGAGCTTCTGGGGATGTTGATTTCCCACAGGCCCAGGGCTGGGAGTAGAGCAAATAGATAATTAGGGGACTGAAGAAGCAAACTCAGGACAGGCCATGGGGGCCGGAACTGAGAAGGATCAGGGAGGTGACAGGGCAGTCAGGCTCTTTGTGGGTTTTGAAGGCAAAACAGACAAGATTTCCTTTCATAATGGACTAATAAACCTCTGAACCTGTAAGCCAGACCCAGTTAAATGTTATCCTGTATAAGACTTGACTTGGTCAAGGTGCCTGTTCACATCAGTAAAACCCTAAGATGGGACCTAACCTGCCTTGTTTCAGACACCCCAGATACAGTTTACTGTTACACCTTATTTTACAGACTTGGGCCCAGTATCTCTTCCTAAGCCATTATTGGTTAAGGCAATGCAGTTACATGATGAATTCAGACCAATCAGGAGGTGTTATGGATACCAGATCACAAGTAGGACATGGTCAGCAAAGAAGAGAAGAAACATGGGAGATGACTTGGCCTCAGACAGTGTCTGCTCCATCTGAGCAGTCAAAAGGATTTGCCCCTGAGAAGAAAGGTGCGGTGTAATGGGAAGGGTGGATAGCTCAAGCCAATACACCGAAGCGTGGAAGGCATCGAAAGTTGGGGGCTGATGAGTTGGCCACACTGTGGCAGGGAGTGAAAGCCTTAAGATGGAACCATGACCTCATACCTTGCTAGTGACCTTGGATGATTGGAGGTCTTGAGAGCTTCCTTCTAGGTCGGCCTAACTCCAGAAAGGAATTTGTAAAGAACTTCTGGCCTGGCATGTTAAAATAGAAATAGCACTTGGGGAAATGGGATGCCGTCATTTTAGCTCTGTGGCTGAGTCCAGATTTAGAGGGCTGATTTTGGGTAAAAAGCAAAGCAGGGCAGAGCTTTGCTTTGGAAAAACTAACCAGAAACTAACACCGATTATTGGTCCTGCCTGTTTTTATTCAGATCCTGCATCAGACTCGTTGAGTTGCAAATGACAGGAACTCTGCCCACACTGGTTTAGATAAAGAAACTTAACACAGGTCACCCAACGACCTTGTCCCAAGGGCCCCAGGGGTACCATCCGGGGTCTCCTGTCTTTCCTCCCTCTTCTCTGCTCTCCCCCTTGTAAAGCTCACACTTGGACCATGACAGCATCTGCCTCAAATCCCCAGTGTGGGTCTCCTCACTGCACTTGCCCCAGGATACATCTTCTTTCTCCTTTCCGAGCCACGTGCTGTCCATTCCCATCTGGGCAGCAACTCTACTGTGACATCTTAGGTTTCACCTTAGTGGCATTTCCAAGAGTTGGACAAGAGTGGCCTCCAAACACCTGGTGCTGGCAAATGGTGAGCAAACAGACCCTAAGTGATCCAAATAGCCCGGCCAAGACACTACCCCAGAGTCTAAGAAATACCTAAGATTTGGTCTCACTCTTCCTCTAGTAAGTGGTACAGGCTACAGTGGGCTAGCGCAGACACCTCACCAGGCCTCATGGTATCCCCTGCAAAGAAAGAGTAGGAATTGTCTTTGTAAGATAGTGAAACTGAGGGCCATCTAGATAGAAATTGGCAAATCTATCCAGAGTTCCCGCCCACTGCACCCGTGGCTGACTGTGAGACCACAGCAGATTTGAAAGAAGTTCTTAAACAGCACAAATGAAGTCAAGTTGAAGAGTCATCCTGGGAGCTGCCATCGGCAGAAGCCTTGTGATTTGTAGATGGTAAAATAAAGTGCATCGTTAAGCTCAAGGGCATGTTTTAATAACAGTTAATTAACTTTTACAAGGCAGTCAGCAAATATTTTTCCTTCTTACTAAGATGGGTTCTAAGAAGAAGGTTTGATATACAGAGCCCCCAGGTGGTCATGCACAGGCAGGATTTCCCCCAGCCTCCCTTAGGAAGAAGAGTTGGCCTGGGGAAGGATCTGTTCTTCATCCCCAGCCTTACTTTGTCTGCCCACCTTACTAGTTCTCAGACTGTTGTTGATTAGGGGTCTTGCCTTTTAGGTGACAGAAATCAGTCTGCTCTGAAGACCCAACTATTTAGCTTCTCTGTGTAAAAGCCAACCTAGTACTGAGGCAGCCCCTCTACCCTGAGCTCTACCCCCACCTGGCCAAACAGGCTGCCGATGTCTTGGGTGAGCATCCAGACCATCCCTGATAGATTTCCAGGTGTTATTTCTAAGAACATTTTCTGCAGCCCAGACAAAACAAGAGGCTTCCAGCTGTTGTCTCCAACCCCTGGAAGGCTTGTATTAACAACAGGTTTGGTTCTTTCTCAAAAAAGGAACAGTAAGAAATGAGATAGAAAGTCTAAGAAAGCATCCCCTGTCCTCTTAATAGGTCCTCTCAGAGGACGCTGGGAAGAAATTATACTTCCCATCGGCTAATGGAGCCAGACTGTGTGCTTGGGACTTGTTGAGAACATGTCTGCAGGTATGAGGTGCATCGTTTGTGACATGCCATGACTTTCATGGTTATTAGTTGTGGGTGGGATAGTCTCAGTGATTAGGGTCTTCTTTCCCCCCATTGGATATTTTATGTGTTTACATTTCAAATGTTATTTTGTTCCCCCCGCTCTTCCCATGTCCTCTCCCCCTCCTCCTGCTTCCATGAAGATGCTCCCACTCCCACCCACACACTCCCACATCATCACCCTGGCATTTCTCTACACTGGGGAAATGAGCCTTCACAGGACCAAGGGCTTCTCCTCCTACTGATGCCAGATAATTCTATCCTCAGCTACATATGCAGTTAGAGCCATGGTACCCTCCATGTGTACTCATTGGTTGGTATTTTAGTCCCTGGGAGCTCTGAGGGGTTTGCTTGGTTGATATTATTGTTCTTATGGGGTTGCAAACCCCTTCATCTCCTTCAGTCCTTTCTCTAACTCCTCAATTGGGGTCCCCATGCTCAGTCCAATGGTTATCTGCAAGCATCCTCATCTGTATCAGAAAGGCTCTGGCAGTAATGTCTTTAGGAGACATTTATATCAGGCTCCTATCAGCAAGCACTTCCTGGCATTAGCAATAATGATTAGGTTTGGTGGCTGCGTATGGGATGGATTCCCAGGTGAGGCAGTCTCTGGATGACCTTTTCTTCAGTCCCAAGCAGGGTCTCCTAACTCCAGTCTTTGATGCTGACCACCAGATGCCAGGCTGGGCGAAACATTTTTTCAGACAGGACAATGGAATTCGGTAAATGAATTGCTAGCCAGCTTCCAGAGGGACCAGAACCACCCATATAATCCAGATGAGAGATATACATCATCTGTGCCCCAGTTAGAGAACTTTCCAGCCAAACAGCTCTGCTCTGCCTCCTCATACTTCTGTGGACGTGTGAACAAAGCAATCTCTGTCAGCCTCCACTTATCCTATGTAGCACAGCCTGGCTTAGGTTACTTTGAGGATGAAAGATGTCACACATCACCCACTGAGCATGGCATCCTGCACCATAATTCCTTGCTGTGGTCACAGGTTGTGCATCTCCTCCATCCCATGGCATCTTGGGGATGTTGCTTTGGGTGGCAGCCCTTCGTGAGACCTGCCAAGTTGTCAGACATGGGGCAGATCACCCACACACCTCTCAGAAAGACCCAAGTAGATCCACAGAAGCCCTGAACAGCTTTCCTCCTGGCTGGGTGCTCAGAGGGGAGAGACACCCTGCTGCTTTGGTTAGGACCTGTTTTCTGCTGTTCATCAGGGTCTTCCTTATAAGCGGATTCTAAGTCACCCTGGGAAGCACTGTATTGGAGCCAGGTCCTGAAGCTATGGAGATACTCAAGGCTGGCGCTTGCTTCCTGCCAACAGCTTTTTTATGGAGTTGCTCTCACTTGACCTCAGAGTGTCCCATGAGATAGCAGCAGCTACCAGGCATCTTGAGCTGAGGATTTGAGCAGAGAACAGCCCCAACCCCCTCTTGCTTATCAACCAAGTCCCAGCCAGCTCTCCCAGAGGACTCTAGAGGACCTACCACCCCCATCGTTCGTCCATGTCACCACCAGCAGCATAGGACTCATCTTGCAACTTTGTCTTATCACAAAGATTAGTAGAAAGGGAGCTTGAAAGATGAAGTCAGAAGACTGGGTTGGAAGGGCCGGTGACCTTGAACAAATGACATCTTTGCAAACTTTTCTATTGCCTGGGAGGTGGTAAGAAGGGAACAGCCATGCTGTCTCTGGGATGTATAGCAGGACTGTAACGCAAGACTTGGTTGCTTGAGAATCATTTAAAACACACAAGAGGTGAATTGTAGAAATGAAAATATTGTCATAGCCCAGTAGGGCAGGCATTGGCCAATCTTTGCCTTTGCCTCCTAAGCACTAGGATTAAAGGCATATGCCACCACACCCAGATATTTTAAATTTCTTCGGCTCCATAGCCCTGAATTTATTTCTAACTGAGAAATTTATATAATGTTTATCATGCATGAGTTATTTTAAAATATGTCTACATTGTGGAATGGCTAAATTAAGACAATTAGCATAGTTTAAGTTTTTTTCTTGCTAGTAGATAAAACTTCCCTTTTTTTGAGTGTTTATATTGGATCCAGCCCCTTGTTAACATTATTAAATAATAGCACCTTAGCTTTCCCAAATATCCAACATCATTAAGATAATTTTTTGCAATATTTGGTGCCATTTTCCTCCTTTCCGGTTAGTTTTATGATCATAATAAATAACAATAGTGATGACATTACTGTTCATACGTACTTGTTATTGGATGTCGCTAGCTTTTATTCTGGGTAGGTAGCTGGTTTTTACTCAGAAATGATCTGAATTTTTTAAAAATTTGACATGCATTATTAACTGTGCGTATTAGTGGGGCCATATGGAGTGCCTTCATTTCTGGAGTGTGCACTGGCATTAGACACAGCCCTTCTTTACCCACCTCAATACCCTTGCCAAGAAGTGCTGACTTTGCTTCCATTGGTGTGACCCTGGGCCCTACACCTGCACCTCCCCCATGGTGATTGCTGTCAATGACACTGATAAACAACTACAATCCCAGAGCTACAGAGTCAATTGTAACATGATTTTCCCCCTTCGATTCTTTACTAGATTCTGTTTGATTGTGTATTATTTTATTTTACATTTAATTTATTGTTCTATGTATATAATTATTTTGCCTGCATGCACATGTGTGTGCCATGTGTGTTCAGGGCCCACGGAACCCAAAAAAAGGCATTGGATCTCCTGGGACTAGAACTATATAGGCAATTGTGAGCCACCATGTGAGTGCCAGTAATCAAACTTGCTTCCTCTGTAAGAACAACGAGTGCTCCTGGCTGCTGACCCAACTTTCTAGCCCCTACATTTATTTATTTATTTATTCATTCATTCATTCATTCATTCATTCATTCATCTATCCTGTTTTTACTTTTGTGATTTTTGAGAAAAGGTCTGTTTCTATGTGCAAAGTAAGAGATAAAATAACCTTCATAATGTTGACAGGTCAGGAAACTTTAAGATACTATTGTTTAAAGAAAAAGTCCACGCTCATGGTAACTATTAGGTTTTCAATGCATACTGTCAAGCCCTTGAAAAAAATCAAGTACTGACTAAAAAATATATTCACATAGTTTTATGTAAAAATTATTTTAATATCTGAAAAAACAGTACTGACAAAAATGTATAATTTTAAGCAAAAAATGTTTAAAATCTGTACATTTATCTTTGTTTTGTAAAATAAAGTCGTTTAAAAAAAAAAAAGAAAAGAAAAAGTCCATTGTAATCAATAAGAGAATTTACCAGGGTCTAGAACTAATGTAACTACTCAGCAGTGAATTATTTACCCCTCTCACAAGAAAATTCTCAAGATTGTGTTAAGTATCTTAGTTTTATTAAGCTAACCTGGAACTCACAGCAATCCTCCTGTCTCAGCTTCCCACGTGTTACAATCATAAACACAAACTGCCCTTCCTAGCTTAATTTGAGTTTTGAAAAAACTAAGCTCTGAATATTATTGTGCATAGATACACACACATTCATTTATTCTGGTCACTCTGTGGTTCTTTCTTGGTGACATGTCTATTCAGACATTCCTCTAGCTGAATCGGTTTGGGTGATTATGTTTGGCAACAGGATCATCAAATTCTCAGGTCTGTGGCCACAGAGGGTTGGATACACTGTTCTGCCGTGACGTTATCCCTTCCACAGCTGTGGTTGAGTTTCTCCTCTTGTTCCTGGACTTTTTCTGTTTGCTATCTTTCTCCTAACCACCCATAATAAGTCTTGTTTCGCCTGGTTTAAAGTCTTTTGCATTACGAAAGCCCTCTCTCTAGTCCTTTGATGTTGTGAATCTTGTTTTGCTTTTGACTGCACTTGACTGTGATCCCGTGCCCTGCCTTGTGTATTGCCTCTAGGAAGGGCTTTGCTGTCCACCTGAGGAAGTGGTTAATGATGCTTATATGGTTTTCAATATCATTCCTGGTTTACTTTTAAAGTCTATGTTTATCCAGAATGTGTTTTTTTTCAATTTTGAACTAAATATTTTTCTTTTCATTTTTTTCCCCACGATGTTGGGGGTCTATCCAATGTTCAGAGCAGAACTGTGGCTTCCACCGTGTATGGCTTTTCTGTAGAAAGTCTGTGTATGGCTGCTCTCTCAGAGCTGAGTCAGGGCCCATGTGTAGACCTAGGAAAGGGGAGGGGAGTGGTGAGCAGATGTCCTCACTCATCTGTTCTCCTGACCCATTCCTTTCTCCCATGTTCGGATCTCTGTTGTGGTGAATTTGTTATTTGCATCTAAATATTTTCCATAAATAAAATGTCTGGGAATAGAAGAGATATGATGTTTGGAACAGTTAGTGTAAGCCATGACAGAACCTTGTTCTTGTATTATTAAATTGTTTTAGAGTGTTAGTGTTGTGAAAAGACACCATGATTATGGCCACTGTTAAGAAGGAAAATATTTAGTTGAGGCTGTCTTACAGTTTTAGAGGTTTACTTCATTACTGTCATGGCAGAAAGCCTGGTGGCACACAGGTAGATGTGATGCTAAAGAAGTAGCTGGGAGTTTTATATCCGAATCTGAAGGCAGCAGGAAGAGAGAGCCACTGGGCCTGGCTTGAGCATTTGAAACCTCAAAGTCCACCCCTAGTGACACACTTCCTCCAACGAGGCCACACCTCCTAATCCCTGTCATGAAGCACCACTCCCTAATGACCGAGCATTCAAATCTGTGAGCCCGTGAGAACTATTCCTATTCAAACCACCACATAAATTAAACTAAGCATAAGGGCTTGTGACTGGAATACCTAAAGAACTGATCAAGATCGCTTGACCTAAAAATGCTGGCCAAACTGTATGGGAGCTTTGGTTCCTTCTGAAGGTGTCCATGTGGTTTTTCTACTCTTCTGGCTGATCATGTTTCAGAAGAGAATTCCAGTGCAGGTCTTTTCTTTTCTTTTTTTTTTTTTATTTTAAGGTAGGTGCCTCTCTACTTCTCTCTGCCTCCCCACCTCCCTCTCTCCAGATTTGCTTTTTGTTGTTTGTGGTTTAGACATGGTGTTTGTTTGGTTTTTATTTTTTGAGACGAGGTCTTGCTATGTAGCCTAGGCTGCCATAGATTTGAGATTGCAGATATTCACTGCCATGCCTCTGTAGCTTGCAGTCTTACCATGTCTCCTCAATGCCCAGCTAGCCTGCAGTCTTACAGCTCTCCTTCTTGCCTAGCTAGCCTCGAGTCTTTCAGTGCTCTGCCATGCCTGGAGAGCCTGCATTCTTACAATGTTGTTTGCTCATCCTTACATTGACGAATTGTTTATGTCTTTTCTTATCCTTCTGCCTGGAATTCTGTGCGCCTTTCCAGTCTGCACACAAGCCTTTTTTTAGTTGGCATGTGTCTTCTGCTTGCTATTTGATTACTGGCTATCCTCCATCACTTTCTCTTTCTTCTTCTAGAACTCCCAATATACCTTCCCAGTTTGATCTTCTTGGATCTGTGCACGCATGCTCTCTGTGTTCTCTTACATACTTGGAAGTTGTATTCCCATTTGTTCCTACAGGCTTCACACTCACAACTTGGCAGGGAGGGACCCTTGTACTGCAGTTCGGAAGACAGTATTGTAATGTATAGAACATCTTCTGCATGTGTCCTGAATTGCTAGAGGATATCCTGGTCTTGTTATATGTCTCTTAAGGCACTGAACATGGGCAGCATTTCTTACTGCTCTTCTGCTGGGGCTTTAATCACTCAGTAAATGTGCTCTCTTCCTTCTGGTTGCTTGTGGGACCTGAGGAGCAGCAGTCTGTAGCTGGTGGGCTGGAATTCTCACTCCCACTAGTTGATAGTATTGAGGAAAGTGACCCACCAATCTACTTCTGAGACAACTAGATCAATCATTTTCCATCACATTCTGGTTCTCCTTCAACCCTCAGGCCAAGGTTTGCAGTTATGAACTTATTATTGCTTGGCCTCCTAAGCACTAGGGACATGAAGATGTGAGCCCTATGGGTCAGAGCTACTTTATCTACCCCACCCTATAACAAAGAGGATCTACTGGGTTTTTGGGTGGCTTTTTTGTTTGTTTGTTTGTTTGCTTGCTTGCTTGCTCAGGCTCACCTCTTATCTGTATTTTCCCCCACTCAAAGTTTTTTTCAACTTTTTTTTGTTGACTTTCAATCTTATGCTGGTGTTTAGCCATAGAAGGAGTTTACTGCCTTCTTTGGGCTTCATTCCCAACTGACCCAACTCCAAGAGATCCAGGCCAAGCATACAGGGTTGGGATAAGGAGGAAGTCAGGGACTAACAGCCTCCCACTGTCCACAGGCCAGGCCGTGATCGGAAGGACTGGGCCCCAACCTGAAGGAGTGGGTCTTCCATAAGCCACATTTTCTGTGCTGTGCCATGTGGTGGGAAATCAGTGCTGGGCTTTACAGCCTGGTTTATTTTATTACATCATATTTTGTGGAGCCAGGATGGAAGGCCAATATAGACTAAGCAAGATTCTACTATTGAATCACCTCAGCCCTGTCTGTGGCTTTTGACTCTTGCCCCAAACCTTATCAAATTGGCCTCTAATTAACAGAGTCTAGCACAGCAGTTCTCCTGCTCTGCCTCCTGCTGATATACTCAGTTCCCCCAAAGGCCTTGGCAGTTAGTATAGATTAGGATCTTTCTCTGGGTACTATGGTCTAAAAATCCGTGATTCTTTGCCACCCAACATTTCTGGGATACTTGTCAGTTGAGGCCACATGATTATCAGCAGGCCAGAGAGACCCACTGTGTAAGACCTTCTTCTGTCTGTCCCTGCATCCTCTCAGTTTCTTGGACCACATAATGTCCTCCAGGAGGCCATAAGGAAGTTGGGAACATGCTTCTGTTGTGGCTCACACTAGTTGTTCTGGATTAGTAAGCTTCTCCTGGCTCCTGCACATGTTTATTAGGACAACAGAGTAAAATACAAACAATGTGTCAATGATTTAGCACTTTTTCTCACTTCCTACCAGGCTCGTTCTATCAGCAAGTGTGGCTAATGCCATTGACTGAAGGGGTCACAATGCCAACAGGGCCAGCATACCAGCCAGCCTGTGGTCTAGAGTGGCCCTTGTCACTGAAAGGAGGGCACTGACCCAACCCACAGCGCCTGATAAGTCAGTGTGTCCAGTTTTGTAGAAGTCATAAAACATAGTCTTTTTGTGAGGATTCTTCTGATTTATGGATGTTTATGAAAGAAGAGAAAACCCAGCAGCACTGCAGGCCAGGTACATCTCACTGGCCCTAGTCCAGGCATCTCCCAAGCTCTGACAGTGGGCTCACTTCCACCTCTCCATTCCAGTGAAATGGAGCTACCGAGTAGTACAGCTCTCAGAGCCTTCCCCACTGTTCACCAGCTGCAAGATGCTGGCCAAGTGGGCCTCTTGGCATAAATCGGAATTGTTCATTCCTGAGACTTGTTGTGAGAGTGTACGTGTGAACACCTTGCAGAGTTGATGTTAAATCAGTAGAAACCGTTATGTCTCTTGGTAACATTCAAACCCCCAATAATGTGAGGGGAGCGATTGTGCATTTGCACTGCTGTGGAGAGAGACATCTCAGCTGGATCAGCAAGGCCCTTCACTGTGCTTCCCCCTTCATGAGAAACAGCAGAGCTGAACCAGGAGCAGCCTCATCTGTGAGCTTGGTGCTAATGCTCCTGAACTTAGGACCTGCCATTAAAGAAGTCTTGATGATGACGTCTCCAAACTGCAGTGTGGGCTACATCAGAGACAGAGTGAGCTGTTATCCATACTGCATCCATGAGAAGCCTTTGGATAGCCCTTAGAAAGAGACATGGTGCTGGGCCAGGCAGGGGCTGGCTGGGGATAGCTGGGAATGGAAGAAATTTCAGTGTAAACTTAAGACAGGGAAACAGCCCAGGTCTGACCTCAAGAACTATTTGGTGCTTCCCCTTTGGCCATGGACATTATAGCCAAGGCCTCTCCTGTACACAACTCTTGATCTTTATGTAAAGTGCCATCAGCTATGCTTCTGAGTTCATGTGGTCCACAATATGTGGCCAAGAGCATGGTAACAGACTCAGCAATAGAGCCCACACTGGAAAGCAAAATATTCTCTTTCCCTGACATCTGAATAGCCAGCCTCACTGCTATTTCACTGTGATCACTGGGAGTCAGCAAGTTGGAGAGATAGCTTGGGGCAATGCAAGAATGACTAAGGAAGGAGCAGCCATTTAAGTTCCAAGGCAGGACAGCACCACTTTAGGAAGACCCATGGGATTTGGAGTGTACCTCTGAAATAGCACTGAGGGATCCAGCAGTCTCAAACATGGTGAACCAAGTCCTCCTTGGTCTGTACACATCAGAGGCAAAATGCCGTGCCTTACACTTGGAGTGAGTGGGACAGGTGCTTATGGAATCCCATTTCATTCTTGAGATCCCTCTTCGAGCTTATCTAGTGCTGGAAAATCAAGTTATTCACGCCAACATTCCTCCAGTTCTGGGGATCATGTATGTTGAAGCATGAAGCTCTGTGGACAGGAGTCACCAAGGGTAGCCACAATGATAAGACACAGATATGAGTGTGACAGTGGCAGGCAGAGGAAGGGGCTTCCCTAACCATTCATTGTTCATGTCTTAGTTACCATGTTTCTGGTGTTGCACCCAGTACACTAAGTCAGGAAGCTGGAACAGTGTGTAAGGAAGAGGAAGAATTTGCAGCCCAGCCATCGTAGCAATATAAATCACCCCACCCCCTTTTCTAGTTGGTCAAAATTCTCGCTAGAATGGACAGACTGTCCAGACCAACTGTGCTATGAATGTGCGTGAAGCCCTGAGTATTCCTTGGGCCTCCTAGATGGCATGCTGTTTATGGGGTGGTTAGGAATATGGGCTTACGTGTACTTCCTATCCAAACGGTCTCAGGAGCGTCTGCTGACTGGTCTAGTCTTCAGAATGAGGCAAGCACAGCACTGATGTAGCTTTTACTGTGCTGATGCTGGAGTCTGGGATCTGTGCACTCACCTCAGACGTGAGTGGCTGGGGGGAGCCACAGGCACCGGCCGTTCCTAGGTTTTACCAGAACCCTGTGCTCAAGTTCTGCTGAGTAGGTGGAATGGAGAGTCTGGACAATGAGCAAGGAGCATCTTTTCCTTCCACCTGAAGCACACATGTGGAGTCTGACATCGTGAACACAGCACCGGGATGGAAGGTGGACAGGCCAACCCTCCTCAGATTGACTGTCTCCCATGTGAACCTCTTTTAGGCTCCAGAACCATACAACGTCCCAGTGTTACCAGATGCTAGCAACTGGCCAGAAGTAAACTTCCTCTGAGAAGGAGCCCTAGCCTATGAGAGGAGAGGTAACACCTACCCTCCTGTTGTCCCAGCAGCTGGCAAAGCCACCCACTGAACCCCAATTCCCATTGCAATCTGAGAGGGCTTCATGCAGGGTGGCCCCAAAGCTGGTATGCATGCTTTGCTTTGTGGGCCAAGATACACACTCTACTTGAACATCCCTCGAGAGAGAGATCAATGTGGGAGCCCACAAAGTGATTTTTATGGACTCTCTGTTTTAGGCATGACCACACCATAATGGTTATTAACGAGGAGCTTCTGCTTTAGAAAGGCTGGAGTAGGAAACCCAGGAGGCTGCGGCAGGACTGTTTAAACCCACCACCCAGAGAATGGCATCCTCTCTGGGCCACATCCACCACCAAGGGAAGGAAAGCTGGGGGCTGGGCATTGCCCCATCTGTGACTGTGTCTCTTTTGGTCTATCTCGTCAGACAAGGCCTTAGAGATTGAGAAACTCTCCCCCACTCTCTTCCAGAGACACAACAAATAGCATAAAGAACAAAGAACCTGACTCACACGATGCCCACAGAAAAGGAGAGGTAGGGTATAGTCCAAGTCTGTCCCCTAAAAGTTGGCATGGAAATTGACTATTGTCTTTGCCAATGGGAGGAGAGATTGGTTACCCCAGAAAGAAATAAGCAATCATACTTCCTTTTGGCAAGCTTCTCTTTAAACACTTCCCCCAGGGGTGTTGAGAAAACAAGATTTCCCACCACCACAGGAGCACATGTTGGGGTAACTGGTGCTTTTTGCCATATTCCCTGCTGGTCACAAACTGAGAAGGGTACTTTTCATGTACCCCTTTGTTTGAAAGCAGCACCCCCAAAATGGACCTCTCTGTGGCAATGCTGAGACTTGGTGGGAGATCTAAAAAGCTATTAAGGCAAGCCCTCATTTTAAAAAAAAAAAAAAAAAGTGGAAGAGGAGGAGGAGAAAGAGGAGGAAAGGAGACAAAAGTGTCAAAGTCCTCAGAAGCAGTGCTGTACCAGACACTACCTTTCAGATTAGTGAATCTATGTGTCCAGTCTAGGTTTCAAAGAAACTTCCAAGGTTGTACAGCCTCACAGCCAGCAAGAATCCTGATTGCTAATCAGAGAGATGGCTTAGTTGTTAAAGTGCTTGCTGTGTGTGGTGGTAGTTTAAATAGAATGGTCCTTATAGGTTTGAAGATTTGAATACTCAGCCACCAGTGAGTGACACTATGAAGAGGTGTGGTCTTGTTGGAATAGTTGTGGCCTTGTTGGAGGAAGTGTGCCACTGGGGTGAGATTGAAGTTTCAGAAGCTCCAATCAGGTCAATCTCTCCTTTTTTCTTGCTGCCTACAGATCCAGCTGTCGAACTCTCAGCTTCTTCTCCAGTGCATGTCTGCCTGTGTAGTATCATGCTTCCCACCATTACAGTAATGGACCAATGAACTGTGAGCTAGCACCAATTAGTGTTTTCCTCCCTCTCCCCAGCCTGTGGCAGTCAGGTGGGCTGGTGCTGAGGTCAGGAGAACAGGAGAGCAGGCCCTGCCCTTCACCTGGGCAGCACAGTATAACTGGTCCTGGTGGCAAAAGCAGTGGGTGAGCAAGCCCCAAGCTCATGAGAGCAGGAGAAATGACCCTGTCCCTTGGCAACTGTGGCATTGGGTGAGCTCCCTCAGGCAGTGCTGGAGAGCTTGCCCTGGTGGTGTGGGTGCAGAAGAACTAGCAGGCTGCCTAGCTCCCTCCAAGGCCCATATTTAGAGCTTTGAGTTAGCCCACCCCAACATCTCTCCCATCTGTGATCTGGTTCTACAGATCCAAAACTGCAGGATCTCCATGACACAGGTCAAAAGCAGGATTTCTGAGAGAAGTCCCCATGAGGATCCGATATTGATAGGTTAACAGAAGCCAGAAGCCTCAAAACAGACCAATGACTCATTGCAGTGAACATTCGAAAGTAAAGAAGTGTGGACAAAGAGTATACTGCACGACACACTATGACACACTACAACATCCACAAGATTGGTTTTTATTCTGTATTTTATTTGCAAGGGGGGGTGATGAGTGGAATTGAGGTGCATGATGTGAAATTTACAGTCAGTAAAAAGTTTGTTTTTAAAGTTTGTCTTTAAATGACTTCTCATGGTCATAGTATCTATCCACAGCAATATAAGACAGACATTGGTACCCGGGACTGGAGTATTATTATGATAGGTTGGACCATGCTTTTGTTTGGAGGAATGTGAACTTTAGGAGTTTGGAGTAGGAGATAACTAAATGCTTTAAGTGGGGCTTTAAGGGCCATTCTAGTAGGAGCATGGGATACAGCGATGCTGAGGACAAGTTGGACTGTGAAGGCCAAGACTGTGGATCAAGATGTTTTAGAGGAGAAGAATATTGGCAAATGTCGTAGAGACCATTTTGTGATATTTTTCAAATAATGTGGCTGCCCCTGTCCAAAAAAAAAAAAAAACCTGCCTAGGGCTAAATTGGAAAGTTATGGATTAGCAGCGTTGGCAAAGGAGATTTTCAAACAGCCTAATATTGACTGTGTTGCTTGGTTATTAGTGGCCATGATTACAGTGGTTTATAATGAAAAGGAGAAAGCTGAGCCAGGGAAAATACAAAATGTACAGTGTGAGGAGAAAAGAGTACCAGGTAGTGTAACGGAGCGAAGCCCAGTGCTCACAGAAGTAAAGAAACGCCTGGTGCTAAAAGGAATAAAAGAAGTAGTGACCTCAGAGCAGGGCCTCTCTCGGCTAAGTTTCCAACTTATGAAAAGTAATTAAAGAAAAATTTAGGTATGGTGATGTGCGCCTTTAATCTCAGCATTTGGAAGGCAGAGACAGGTGGATTTCTGAGTTTGATGCCAGCCTAGTCTATGGAGCTAGTTTCATGACAGCCAAACTTAAGCAATGAAGGAAACCAGAAAACAGAAAATTGGTGAAGATGTATTTGAATGAGGAAGTTCCTGCCCTAGGGAGCAGAAGGATGTGAAAGCAGTTCTGGCTTTGGAGTCAAGGATTCAAGAAAAGGTTATAGAATCTCCCTCTGCAGGAATCTTGTGTGTACGGAAAGCCACTGAGGCCAGGCATATGTCAGGGGTGTCTCTGTACGGAGGCCCATAGAGAACACTGCACTGAAGCTATGAAGGTGACGCCTGGATTTCATTGGCAGCCTCTAAATGTTGGAAATGCCAAAGTCTTGGGATACCTTCTGAGGAAAGCTGCTAGCAGGGCCTGGAACGAGCCCAAGAGAGAAAAGTGAGTTGCGGTCAACAAAGCTGAAAGGAGTTGAAGATCTGAAGAGCACTTTGACATCACACATGGAGATGCAGAGTGTGGAGTCTGTTCTGGGTTTTATTCATGCTTCGGGACAATATTTCCTCACTGTGTTCCCTTTCTTCCTGTTTAGAATGGTATGTTCTGTGCCATCGTATGTTTAAAGTGTGTGGTTTGATTTTTTATTTTGGTTTTCAGGGGATTAAAGTTAAGAGATTATAATGAGTCTTAGAAGAGACTTTGGACTTTTAAGAGTCTAGAGATTGTTACAGACTATGGAGACGTTGGAAGTTGTACTGGATGCATTTTTCCATTATGATATAGAACAAGCCTATGGAGATCAGAGAGTGGAACATGGGGTTTAGACCAGGAGTAGCCCCTTAGGCTCATAGAGTTGAATGCTTGGTCATCAGGGAGTGGCACTATGAGGAGATACTGCCTTATTGAAATAGGCATAGTCTTGTTGGAGGAAGTGTGTCACTGAGGGGTGAGCTTTGGGTTTTCAGAAGCTCAAGCCAGGCCCAGTATCTACTCTCTTCTTCTTGCCTATAGATTCCAATGTAGAACTCTCAGCAACTTCTCTAGCATCATGTCTTGCTGGATGATACCATGCTGCCCACCATGGTGATAATGAACTAAACCTCTGAACTGTAAGCCAGCCCAAATTAAATGTTTTTTTTATAAGCATTGCCATGGTCGTGGTGTCTCTTCACAGCAGTTAAACCCCTAACTAAGACACAATACAAGTGTGAATACCAGAGTTTTCACCCCTAGGTGGGCATGAAGACCTGGGAAGGCAGAACCAGAGGATCTCCAGAACAAGGTATCTAAGGAGACTAGCCATGTTAATGAACTCAGTGTTTGATACTGTCTCAATTACTAAGAGTTATCAAGGATGATTACCAATATCAGCCTTAGGCCTCCATGTTTACACTCACACAAGCAAAGCATATATTCACGTATGTCTACATACACATACATGTATACATGAATACCATACCTACACACACTAAAAAATGGCAAAAAAGAATCCTGATTACTAATAGCTGAAACTTACCTCCACATGTCTAGAACATGTTGACTTAAATAACTTAGTGGCTAAAGCTATACTAGCCTCAGGCATGTCTGGATCCCAGTGTGGGCTGAACTGACTGACCAACAAAGTGTGAAGGGCGCACCCTTGGCACCTAAGCTAAGAGTGAAGTGAGTCCTCAGAGCATGAGGGATGACAGTTCTTTTCCTATTGAGATTCTGTTTCCAAGGGAAGAACAGAAGCCGAGCAAGAAAGAACAACAGATGTCCTCTGTAGCCCTCGCTGTCATTTACAGTGCTCGAGATCACTCATGGGTATCGTCCATGGTGAGTCACCCACCGCCACACTCCAGTTAGTTTGAGTGCAGAAGTCAGAGGAGCCCCATAGGAGCCTTCCCATAGACCATCCCATCCCACCTGGTCTCATTCAACCTTTTCATTGGTCTGAAAAAGAAGGCATTTGACAGTGTGAGTTTGTAAAGAACCTTGTCAGTGAGGTCAGCGGGCTTCCACGGGCTCATCCCTCTAGTCTGTGGTGCAGGAGAATTCTTCCAGGGCTTCTGAGCAGGGAACACAGACTGATGAAGCATATGCAGACAGGATGGGAGGGCCAGATGAGCAAAAATCTCAACCTCACTTGGGCACTTTCCATGAGACGGGCTGAAAGGCTGTGTGTCTCCCCAGTGACTCAAAGTATCGCTGGCTGTAAACATCGTGGCCCAAGCACTGCACTCTGTCAGCAGCTGAAGACTATTCAGGGGATGCTCTGGCTGGGCAGGTGAGAAGCCAGGAATCCTTCTTAGGTTTGGCAGTGAAAACAAAGGGTGAACTAGCCTCATTCACGGGCTCACTTTAAGACGTTCCTGTCTTTATATGTAACATTCATTTCAAAGGGCTCAGAGTCCATAAAACTCTTGGTCATCTCCTTCTACAAAATGAGTAATTTCAGGGTTCAGAACAGTGCTGGGTATTCCCAGAAGTAACACTGTTTTTCTGTTCTGACCCTGAGGTACCCTGCAGGAACCAGGTGTCAGGGGCTGGGAACAGCATCAGGTTAGGTCACAGCACCAAGAAGAGGGCAACAGGGTTTGGGTCTTGATGAGATGGATGGACAAGCAGGGATGTACAGTGGAAGGTGGCCGGCAGGTCTTCATCCATCCCGGCTCTACATGTAAGGACTGCCTGTAGGGAGGAGTCAGGTGTATGTGGGAAGTCCACCTTAGAGCATGAAGACTGAGGTCCATGCTTGTCAAACTCAGTATTCAGCCAGTAACTGTAGGGAAAGAGCAAGACTGAGGGTGTCTCCCCAATCACGGTCACATAGTGGCATATCATGAACTGATAGTGTTCCAGTGATAGGTGTTCAGATGAGGACATGGTAATAAGGAAGGGAAGAGATGGGGAAATAATGGGACCTGAGCAAGTGATCTTTGAGCAGAGCCATGTACTCATCTCTGTTGCAGAGAGGTTCTTTGAAATTTGCCTGCATGTACCTCCATTTGCTGAACTCACACATCCTCAAAAGCTGCACAGGGTAACAACATAGACGCAGGCATGACCATAGAGTCGGACCAGTCTGAGAAACAGGGCAGACCCAAGAAGTTGTCACAACTAGCTTCCAAGCCAACACTGAGCCTGAGAGACTCGTGGTACACAGAGGAAATGAGTCCGGAGCCCCGTGAATTGTCCAAGTCTACGCCAGCTAGTCCATGGCAGAGCCAAGACTAGAACTGAGGTCTCCTGGGTCAGGGGATGAGCTGCTGCTGATAGTGGAATGTTTGATGCCAGTGACTGGAAGTAGAAGATTGTAGGAGGCCAGAGGTGTCCGAACAGGAGGCAGAGAAGAGTCCCAGAAAGCTTTGATCTAACACAAGCCAGAGCTCAGGCTCTGACTAGCAATGCCGGCCTTTGAAGAGTCTTTCTGTCTATTTCACGCAGGGTTGTTTCAGTCTGTGACCATTCTCTCGAACCCCAGGGTCTTCTGCCTTCAGGTCCAAGATCTGAGTAAGATCTCTACCACACAACCAAGACCCGAGGTGCAGACCAGCAGCTCCGGAGGAGGAAGAAAGGGACTGCCCCTTGCCCCATCCCTACCCCACCTGGAGCATGGGGGAAGGGCAGATCTATGTTGTTTCCCAGTGATGGCAGCACAGGCTCTGCCCTGGAGTCACAACAAGTCCCAGACTTGTCCCTGGCTCTGTCTGGTGACAACCGGCAGCTGACATCTTTGCTTCTGGCTAGAGTTGCATCTTATTAAAAATGGCATCTTTATAATGGATTTCTGCAAGTCACTGTCAGCAGGGCACATCCCTTGTTTGTACCAGTCGCTCCCCTAGGGGACTGATTTGCCTATTACTATTATTTTAGAACCTCCATTCTATAATATTCTAATATTAGCATGTCAAGCCCTATAATATAACATTAATTACTAAAGGACCTTTTAATGTTTTTAAATAATTTTGCTCATCCCATACAGATTTACCATCTAGCCAGGAAGGTTTTAACTGGATCTCTCACCTCCTGAAATTGCCAAGGGTCTCTCAGTTGTATTGAGACATCATACAGTCCAGCCTGGGGGATGGACAGGGTCAACCAGCATCCATCCGACTCCACACAAGCTCTGCAGCCTTTGCTTTCCCGTTGGCAACTAGATCTCAAAGTGGCAAGGGGTCACATCCCAGTACAAGCTTCAAGAAGACCGATGGAGTTGGATGGTAATTCAAGACTCCATGATTAGACAAACACATGGAAGTGTGGACAGGATGGATTGAGTTACCCATGCTGTGTACCCCCGTACATACACACACCCCAATATTCAGCAGGGGCTCTAAAATCTGTACCTAGCATCTGGTTATGTAAGAAACACTTGTCAGCAAGGCATAGCAGAATCCACCTGATATGTCAGCACTCCAGAGGCTGCAGCACAATTGCAGAGTTGAGGTCAGCCCAGGCTACAGAGCAAGACCCCGTTTCAAAGGAAAGAGGGTTTTTGAAGTGACTGTGGCATTCATCGTGAAATGAAGCCACAGTAGGATGCCATTTGGGAAGTAGCTATGCCTGTGGACTTGTGCCAGCCTATGGCGTGGCTCCTTCCTGTGGCAAGATGGTTGGAGGCAGCTATCTTCCTTCTCTTTTGCTCAGCTGTGTGGGTTGGAATCCATAAGTGTTCCAAGAACAGGCCTTCAGTCAGAGCTGTGGAAGTCAGGGAAAGAGGAGGAGAGTTGCCGTTTAAAAATGTTTTACTATTGGAGCAGTACCACGGGTGGGAGTCTACATGGTTTGGAAGGTGCGCAGATGAACCTTTATTTTAGTAGGTGAACGTGGTTTACATGTACTTAAAAGCCAAAGTCTACCAGCATGTATATCTACCATTGATGCTTGGGCCCCACTGCTATCTCTGACCCGCCTCTCCACTCTATGACATCCGTCCATTGCCCCAGAACACAGGGTACCCTCTGGATGTTGTTTGCATTTCCTGTTCTTTGCCTGAAACTTTGGTTTACACATTGTTTCACCTGTTGATTCAAGCCTTACCTTTGCATGTAACTTCCTGGTTCCTAACTCACTCTCACCCAGCCCAGTACTGATCACCTGCTTTGTGCATATTATACTACAGTGCTTGCTTGTGTGCTTCCTTCTTTTATGTGTTCCTCTCTTAGACTGTGAGACCTTTGAAGGTAAGGGAATTGTCTGCCCGGTTCATGATTGTCTTCTGGGTGCTGACTGAAATTCAGCTAGCATACTCAGACGGCCCATTGAGTGAGAAGAAGACTCTCCCAATGGAGAAGTAAAGAGGATGATGATCTTGGGGGTGTCCCTGGCTTTGACAGTTGAGAACTAACCTGGAGAAGAAGGAAACTGACTTCCATCTGGGTCTTCAGGCTCTGTTCTTCTGGGTGCTGAGAGTCAGAAATCAAGGCCATGGCATAGTTGCTTTGCAAAACACAGGCATCAAACCTCTGCTAGGCATTGGTCTTCAAGCCTAACACTGCAGACAGTGGTTATTATGGAAGTCCCAGGATGTCATTCAGCTGAGGCCAGGATCTACAGCACTGCATGGGCAGGATCTCATGGTGCTAAGACAAGACTAGAGGTCTAGCCTTGCTTTGGTACAGGTTTGTTGCAGTCTTTAGCTAATTCGCTGCACACACCTACAGTATCTGGAGTGCTACTCCCAGCCCAGCCCATATCCTGTCAACACTGCTCCAGGTAGTGACCCTACCCAGGGTATGAACCTTCTGGTGATTCTTTCTCCTTACCCTGTTTTGAAATTCCTGTTCATACCTCCCACTAGAATAAGGCCTTTGTGAGTACAGGGACTGCCTGTTAGCTTACTCTTGAATCCTCAATGTTGATATCTTATCTGGCACACATTAGGAACTCAAACAATCCATGAAATAACCTAGGGGATGGAATAATTAAGGACAGAACATCTTGCTCCCCCAAAGCTTAGACCTGTCAAGTCAAGAGAGTCTTTCTGTTTTGCAGATGGGTCCATGTTTTTCTTACATGGGATCTCCCATCATCCTCAGCCCCAGGGCCATCAGAGACCTGCAGCACAATAGAAAGACCTCTGAGAATTTTGTCCTTGCTCCGTCACACACTAACTGTGTCCCCATGGGTATGAATTTATCTCTAGGTCACAGTTTCCCACATGTGGCCTTGGAGCAGATCTATTTCTGTGGTTCAGGCAGAGGGCATCATGGCAAAAGCATGAGCTGTCTTGTCTTGATAAGAGTTTAGATGTCAGTTCAGCAAGTCGTAGCAGACTCCCCGTGTCCCTTTGACCTTCCATTCCCATAGTGGTAACATTTAGCATCTGACCATGGTGTCTCTGCAGCTTTCTGTTGACTCCTTACACTGCATACAAAGGCAGGAGGTCAGGAATGTCTGTAGGAGAGAAACCCTGTGGGAAGGGGGAAGAAGGCCAATGGGAAAGGTAGGGAAAGGTTTTCACAAAGACATTTGTTTCAGAACCAGGAAGTAAAATGCTTTTTGTTAGAGGCATATGTAGACATTCCTCTTTCATCTTAATGTCCTGAACTAGATTATGTGGCCTCTGCAAAGGAGGCAAGCAAGTAGCTCTCTGAGGGTTAGGATAGTGGCTGTTACTATTTTCTAAATGTTTTTGTCATCAGCCTTATTTTGACATCTAGTCTGAGTTCCCAAAAGGCAGATAACTGCCCCCATTGGCCTAGCAGTACAGTAGGACCTCATATCAGCCAAACCCAAGCAAACCAGGTCAGGAGGCCTCTGCTGACAATGCTTTGCCCTTCTAACCGTGTTTCATCAACATGGTCACAGTGTTAATCATAGAGTATCTGTTTCCTGTTGAGAATAATGTATTGCCGGTCGGTGAGGTGACTTGGGGTAAAGGCACGAGCTGCACAGGCCTCAGTCAATCTCTAGAACCTGTAAGGGTGGAAGGTAGGATTGGCTCCCTTAGGTTGTTGTGACCTCTGCATATGTGCTGTGGTGCATGTGCCCCCCTCGTACATGTGATGATGATGATGATAATAATAATAATAAATATCTAAAACTTTAAATGACACCACAGGCCCATTTTAAGAATGAAGCACACAGAAAGAAGACAAATCACTGACCACTACCATTGAAAGTGATGACTACTTCATTCTGTTGCCCCAGCCTATCCATCCTCCTTCTCTCCATAGCTTCCGTGCCCACTCTCCTATAGTTTTAGTACACCTAGAGTTTTATTAGTGTGGCTGCACTAGGGGCTTCCTATTCACTGCTTACTTACACTTGTACTCTATAAGACCAGGATTGTCAGTGGCCACCTAATAGGTCCATGGCTTCAGAGTTAGTCAGGCCAATGGTGGTGACTGGAAATCATTATCATGTATCACTGAAGCAAAACAGTTCCCAGACAAATGTCTTAAATGAAGTTTCGGTTCCTGCTCAGACACACCTGAGCATTATTAAGATGACTCATCCTATACTTTCTCCCAAGATGTCCATTTGATAAACAGGTAGAGTCCCCAGTCCAGCCCATCCCCCTCTCCAACTGGAGATTCTCAGCCTTTTCTTGTCTTCTTCCTGGCAGGTGGAAATCCTCAGGGGCTCACCTCTATGAGTTACTTCTCTCATGGATGTGACCAAATATCAGACAAAAGAGTTTTAAAGGAGGAAGTTTTGGTTTCTTTTCCTTCACTGAGAGCAGTGCAGTTCATCAAGGAGAAGAAGGCATGACTGGGAAAGTGCCTTGGTCCTTGGTGACCAACCAGGAAGCAGAGACAGAGGAACAGGGGAAGGTCTGCTGGTGAGCATCTTATTTCCTCTCTAATTAGTACAGGGCCCCAGCTCACAAGGCGTTATCTCCTCAGCTAACCTGTCAGGGAATGCCCTCACAGATAAATGCAAAGGTGCACCTCATAGACACCCTCCTCGTCGGACCAACCCTCACGTCCTTTTCCTCTGGAGAACAGTAACAAGATGACCTCCGTGTACCAAATGTACCAGCAGTCATCCGGCTATTGCTCTCCTGCCTGTGCAGCCGCTCTCTGGGCCCTGAACACAACACAATGGGAGCAGTTGACAGCCAGCAGTTACGGGAAGTCACCCCATCCACAGCTAGTGCCTGGCACCACCACCACCCAGTCTAAATCATTCAAGCTTGTAGCAGAGGATGGTGAGGCAGGGAAAAAGCTTTTGATCAGGTGCTCACAAACCTCCACAAATGGAGGGAAAAACCTGTGCTGGTACATTTGTCATTGTCTGAAAAGGAGCCCGTGATTCAAGAAAGGCTGCCAGGCCAGAGGAGTGTGTGAGGTCCTTTCCTGCTCCCAAGCCTGTGGTTCTGTGACCATATAAGGTGTCTGTGGCCAGCAGTCTTCCTGCAGCTAAAAGCAGCCCCGCCCTAGAAAAGGGGCTGAAAGCGAGGAGAGCCAGGTCTGGGCCTCGGCATGAGAAAGAGTCAGGGGAGAGGGGCAAAGGCCCATCATTTACTGCCTCTTATTGGAAATTGGTTTCCTGCTGTGGTCAGCCCCTGTCACCATTCCTCTCCCTCAAGATCACCTCCTTAGCAGGGTTGAGGGACCAAGTGCAACTGGCAGTTCTTATCCATAGTTGATACTCAGGCTGCAGGCTGCCTTGTCTGCTCAAACTCCTCCTTCCCCTGGCTCTTCTGGCTTGGTGACCCAGGACAGCCCCTCTGAGTCCTGGGTTTTAGGTGGACACTGTGAGAACTAACTTGACCTCCATTTAATACCACCCAATACACACAGGCACACAAGCAGGCTTGCCTGGGAGCTCCTCACACATCTGTGAACACACAGCTCAAGGAGCTTCCACCTTCACCGTCCCTGTGCCAGGAACTCCAGAAAGGAGAAGACAGGTGGGTGAAACAAGGTATCAGCGCCCAGGGAAGAAAAGAGTCAACAAGCAAATATGCTGAGAGGGAATCTCAAATTATTGTTATCAAATATAGAACATTTTAATCATGACCTGGATGGTTCACATTAGATTGTGCAGAAATAAGGACTACTGTGGCTTGTATTGGTTGGGATAGCATTAGCCTCAGGCATGGGTGGGTTTAGGGACTCACACAACGTTATTGGGGTGTGATTCTATATGTTCACTCAGCAGTTCCATCAAAGCTTCCGCAGTCCACGGGACTACTGGCTGTTGCTACAAGCCTGGAGCCTACTTTCCAAACCCTAGTCTTGCTACCTGCAAGATCCAGGCCTGAGCCATCCCATGTGGCTGAACTCCTGGAGTATACCCCTGAGGACTCTCAGGAGCCCACCTTCCTTTTCCAGGCCCTCAAAACATTACACAGGCAGTGTAGTCATGTGCATGTGTATACACATACCATGTACATGTATGCACACTAGAACCTCTGGAACCTGGAGGTGAGGGCCTGGGTTTGGGAAAACCACCCTGCCTCTCACCATCTGCCCATAGGTCACAAGCAGGACCTGAGATGCCAGTCATCAGCAGTATGGCCTCCGGGAATTAGCCTAACCTTCTCTGTAGAGAGGAGCTGGTGGTTTTCATCACACCTGGGGCTGCTTTGAAGATTAGAAGCAATGCAGCAGGTGGAACATTTATCATTGACTGGCAACCCTCAAACTTGGGCCACCTCGGGGCCAGAAGTGAGGGAAACTGCACTGCGAGTTTGATGAGTTGGACATTAGAATGAGATCACTACACCTCCTGGCCATCATTTGGAGTGTCTTCCCTGTAGTCTCTCTCTTTCTCCCTTGGGTTTTTGTTTTTGTATTTTGGAGACAGGGTCTCTTATAGTCTGGGCTGGCCTTGAATTTCCAATCCTCCTACCTCCATCAGTCTGGCTTGCTGGACCACACCATCTTATTTCTCAGAAACAAGACTGTTCAGTGAAGTCATTTGCCAGGGATGACACAGTTAGACCCTCAGCAGCAGAGGCGGTATGGGAACAGCCTGGCTGTCACATCAGCTGCCACCACTGCCACTTGGCCTTACTAGAATGATGTGAGGAGATAGAAGATAAAGGAACCTTAGTTAATATTCACAAAGATGTCACCCTGAACTCAGAAAGAGGGAGGAGGATGGCGTGAGAAAGACAAGCCTGGCACTGCAGGCCCTTTCCCTGCTGCCTTGTGTGGACCTCATATTTTTGTACCAAGTGGCGCTTGCAACTCTTTGCTTGAAAATACTGTGAATTTTTACCCATGGAAGCCAAGTTTAAGCCAGTATTTGCCAATGTGACAAGTTACCGGAATACTACTCATGACTTTCCACCCTTCATCCAAATTGCATTGTTTCTACATTTTTCTTTTGGGCCACCCCAGAAACCAGGATGATACCTGATAGGCAATACTCTATGTTCTGGGGACGGTCAGTTGTGGTCGGAAGAATGGTTAGCTTGGACACCTAAGTTTAGGCCTTACCTCTAATTGATCTTTAAACTCCTCAGTTTCTTTTGTTAAACGAAAACCTAGTCTTCCTACCTCAGTGGGTGAGTGTGGGAAATGAAAGAGCCAGCCCGGTGGGAAAAGGAATCCCTTGGCCAGCCAGGGATCTAAAGGAAAGTTTTTCTCATTTTTCCTCCTATGCAACCTTTATTCCAGAGAAATTTTTATGTAAACCCAGGTGTGTGTATATATAGTATATATAAAAAAATCAAGCATTTACTGGTAATAAAATATTTTAAAGGTTTATTTTAAGACAACTCTTTGGTGTGCATATATTTTTACTATTTAATTAAAGGTTAAAACAGATTTGGATTTTAATGAGTTAGATGTGCTTGTTTATCTTTATTCATACAGAATTAGATCTTAGCTGAATTTGATACTGCAGGAGTCCTCATTGTTCAGTATTTTGATTGCATAATCATCAGTCTTGAGAATGCTGCTTCACATAATCTAAATGTATAGCAGTATATGTTACATTTATGACATGTATATAAAACAATGTAAATGCAGTCCATGAAGGCAGAAGTATGTGTGAGGCAAGTCTAGAGACTCTGTCCTAGTGCCAAGCTAAAACTGATATAATGATTTGTGCTTTAATGAAGCCAAAGTTAGTATTGCAAATGGAAAGTTTTTAAATTAAATATTCTAATGCAGAACAAACCAAGAGTATACAAATATATTTTATAATATAAATTGTACTATACATGTTGAGGAATGTTGGTAGGAAAATTAAGTTATTTTGCTCTGTGTGAGTAGAAAACTTCATATGTACAATAAAAACACCACATTTCATGACATATAATAGTCACATTGTGAACCAGGACATTTCAGGTGACATTTGTTGGGGTCGTGTGGCTTTATCGCAGGCACAGAGTTTACAGGCTTCCAAGGAATGGGTGAGCACCGCCAAAGGCACCTCAGGTTCATTACACATTTGATTTTCAATTAATTCTTAGTCACTATTTCTTCAGAAACCTTTTCCTATTATCAAATTTGTCATAACCGTACATTCAGCTATAGGATCTAATGAGATCACACCCACATTCAAGAAGTTGGGGTCTGGTAGGACCAGGGTTCAGAAGTGAAGTCCTGGTATCCGCCCTGGCTTCTGGGGAAGCACATCACACTGTAGGCCAGCAAATCTGACCTGCGTCTCCCAGGTCAGCACATCCTAGCCTCCTGAGGGACCTGCTCATGGAGTCTGGGTGCCCAGTGCCTTCTCTTAGAATTGTCAGTGTTGGCTCTTAAATTCCCATGTGTATTTCACACACTTTAATTTACCTTTGAGTCGTGTGACATTTGTCCAGATGCATCTTTCTTCATCCCCATCCCCCATCCTTTGCACTACTGGAAGTTTTGCATTATAAGCTGTTTTTAGCTCTTTCTCTTTCTGCCTCCATTTAGATGGTTTTGTTGCTTTGTCTTCAGTGTGGACAATCTTCTGCATGTCTGATCTGCCATTGATTTCACCTAGGACACGTTTTATTTCAGTTATGGATCATTTTCTGTATCTTCCTTTTCTCTCTGGTTTGTACTCACAATCTCCTTTGATGTCTTGAAATATTTATTTTCTGTGCAGCACGTTGTTAACGTTGTCATCCATGCCTCTTCCACTTCTCTTTCTGCTAACTGATACTTCTCTTGGTTGTGAGCCACACTTCCCTGCTTGTCTTCAGAGCCAGGATTTTCCCTCTGGAAGGTGGTATTATACACATCACTCTGCTGAGTGCCATTCCCATTTAAAACTTGTCTTTATCCTGTTATTTTTGGGGGGTAGCTAAGTTATTTATGGGTAGCTAGATTCCTTAGACTGTCTTTCTAGCGTTGTCAGGAGGACCTCAGGGAACCGTGAGAGCTCTCTTAACCTAGTTGCTGTGGCCTCTGGTGTCCCTGCTGCAGGCTCTAGCAGTCCCCAGGTACTGTACTCTGACTCTTTAGAGGTTCATCTCCTGGCTTAGGGGAGTGCTGGTAAGTGTCCACCTCCAAGTCCCCTGGTGGCTTTCAATCTTTGGTGCTCTTCCTTTTGAGCTCTAAAGTGTGTTCAGCCAAAGACCCTCAGGAACTCCACAAAGATGCCAAGAACCCTTTATCTGTTTCTCTCTCTGTTCCTGCTGCCTTAACCTTTGAGTACTAATCCTCGTCCCTGTTGCCCACAGCCCCTGTGGTGTCCCTGGCTTCTCCAGCCTGTGCTGTGCCAGCCAGTGCCTGTTGTCCACAAGCCACCATAGCCAGTGTCCACCTGTCCCTTCCACTGCTCCAGCTAGTGTTTCCCTGCGGGGGGACTCTCTGGGGTCACAAACCTGTGGGCTGTTTGAGTGTTGCCCCATCAAGAGGATTTTGCAGGATCTGGAAAGATGGCTCAGTGGTCAAGCAGATGACCCAGTTTCCCTTCTCAGTACCCACAATTGCCTGTGACTCCAGTTCCAAAGGATCTGACCCTGTCCTCTGACCTGTGGGACACAAGACACACGTGGTGCACTTATATGCATGCAGGCAAACACTCAAAAGCAAATCTGGTAAGTTACAAAGAAGCTTTTGTACAACTTAAAACAAACCAAAAAAATTAAAATAAACAAAAAATCAGACTTAGTGCCAATCAAACCCACAAGCTGTTCACACAGTCATTCTGTTCTGCTTCTTAAAGAAGCTCAGACTGAGACCCATGACCAGCACCAACTCTCACTTCACCGCAAGAATTATTGTCTGTCAATCAACTGAGAACTGAATAACTCAATGATAGCAGGCCCATACTAAGGAATATTGTTCAGCAATAAAAAAAGAATGAGTTAATGAGACATGTTATAACATGGAAATATCTTGAAAAGACTTCTTTTTAATGATTTTATTTATCTTGTGTATGAGAGTACACTGTTGCTGTCTTCAGACACACCAGATCAGAAAAGGGCACCAGATCTCATTGCAGATGACTGTGAGCCACCATGTGGTTGCTGGGAATTGAAATCAGGACCTCTGGAAGAACAGTCAGTGCTCTTAACTGCTGAGCCATCTCTCCAGCCCCTTGAAAAGACTTTTTAAATGACAGAACCAGTCACAGATACATGCATGCCGTATAATCTTATTTATGTGGACTGTCCAAATTATGCAAATTTCTAGAAATAATGTAGCTTGGCAGTGGTTTAGGATTGAAGTAAGGTGTGTAGTAACTGGTCATGGACATGGGGCCGCTTTGGGAAGGAGGTGAAATGCTCTGTGGTTAGAATGCAGTGTGGTTGCCCAAACTCTTGAATTTACTAAAGGAAATACTGAGCTTAGTGCTTTAAGCAAGCAGACTGTGTGGTGTGTGATATATGAAATCAATCCCAATAAAGCTGGTTTCAGGATATTTGTCTGTGGTGTTCTTCTGGACAGAAAGGAGGTGATAAAGGCATGGACTGGGGCTTTGATGACTTAGAAAGAGGGCTCAGCTCCCTGCTGAAGCCTGGGGATGTTACACATGGTAATAATTCATGTTCTGTAAATGTGGCCATCAAAGACTTCACACAGTCTGTCCTTAAAGACCTCTGATGTCCTCAAATGTGCTTGTTTTCTCTTTACTTCCATTAAAACTGTTCTTGTAGTTTGTATGTGATTTCCTCTTTCCTGGACCCTTGTCAGCGATGAGCATGTACCACTTCACACTGCCTCTGCTCTGCGATGTCCCCAATGTGGACTCTTGATCCAGCAGAACAGGGTGACTACCTAATACCAGCTAAGGAAGAGTATGCAAATGCCCTCTGCTGGCTTTTCTTCTGATGCTGTGTATTTTACATGTATGCACAGGTTGTTCGTTTGGGCCAGACATCACCCTGCTTTCATTAAAAGCACTGTGAGTGAGCTGTAGGTATGGCTGCCATCTCCGCTTGGAGACCTGTCCTCGCCCTAGCAAGTACACCCATCTGATCCTGGATTTGATCCATACCAGCAGAGGGTTTGGTTGAGAGACTGGGATTGTGTCTTTCACTTGTTGAGATTTTTCAGGGATCTTCAGTGGTACCCTCTGTGTGAAGGCTCCATATTGTTCTTAGACCACCAGCAGCCAGCATGGGCTGAGCAATTGGTGTTTTCTGCTCCTGTTCCAGGTGCTTTCAAGTGTCTTCAGCCCCTTGTTCCTTTCCCTGAATATACAATATGAAGACTATGTACTATGGTTATTCAGTAACTCAGGTAAAGGGGTTTTCATTCTGTTTTGCTTTTTAGATTTTTAAATTTTACAGCACCTGTAGAACAACTCAGTAATCCATTTCCACAGGACCCAGCTCTTCCAGTTCTCCCTCTGTGAACACAGGGCTTGCGCTGGGGCCTCCAAACCTGTGTTATCCATGTCGAGTGAGGACACTGCACTCATCATGTTGTTTGTGGCTTTTCCTCCAGGATCATCCATGAAGATGGCTTCTCTGGAGAAGACGTAAAGCAGTACAAACCTGTCGTCTACAGCAACACCATCCAGTCTCTGGCAGCCATTGTCCGGGCCATGGATACTCTGGGCGTGGAGTATGGTGACAAGGAGAGGAAGGTAGGCATAGTGAAGAGAGGCCTTTGTGACTCTGATACTTCCTCCCGATAATGACCTGGGAAGGTTGTGCTCTGTGTGGGAGAAAAGGTAGTGGCCACCAGCCCAAGCCATTTTACCAATCCCTGACAAATACAGGGACTTGTGTGACAGGTAAATCTCACCAATATAAGCAAAAGCACAACATTCCTAGTATGTTCTGTAGATGAGAAAGAGTGAGAGATGTTTTAATACCTGACCCCAGATAATCAGCTTGATCAGAAAAATATTCACTGAACAAAACCCACTTTACTAGGTGCCATCTTCCCTACTGAGGAGAGCTGTCCTTACCTTGTAGGAAGGTAGCATCTCCTGGAATTGCCTCTCATTCTTCACACCAATGGGTGTTCTTTCTGCCTCTCCTGGTAGGTGTGAGGCCCTCCTTCCTGTAGAGAGTGGGCATTAGGAAACAAGGACTATTCTCTGATAAGTGTGTAAAAGACTTTTATTTGCAAATGTTTGCATCTACCACAAGGCTAAACTACAAACAGCTACTGTGGAAAAGCTCTGTGAAATGAGTTGGTGTGAAGGAAGTGTGAAAACAACCTGAGAATTCTCTGGACTTTGCTCCCCACCCCCACCCAGGGAGCAGCTGGAGGCCTTGAAGCAGCTGGCCTGCACTGCAGTCTCTGGTGACTGGACTGATAGTTTCCCCGCCTCACAGACAGAAGCTATCCTGGCCTTCTCAGAGTCTGATAAATTATCTGTGTCAGATAGCTTTGCATGTAAAATGTAATATGTTATACACAAATCTTCATTCCGTGGGGCAGTCACCTCAGCTCAGGATGCTAGGTGATGATACCTCCAGGGCCTGGAGTAATGGGTGGCTGACACAGTGTCTATACCAGCCTAGGGTGGGCGGCAGGGTCCCAGCAGAGCCCATCCATCTGCCGCCCCCCAGAGGAGCAGGAGGCTGGCAGTGCATCTATCACAGGTTCTTCTCCAGTGGGAGATGATGAAGGGTTTGTGAAAGGGTGAAGGGGGAGTAAGGGTAGCTGCCTCTCAGGCCTGTTCCAGTCAGCATTCTCTGTGCAGGACTATACACAAAGGGAGACATGTTCGAAGAAAGCTGGTGATCAGAAAGTACCTGTGGGGCAGTGTGGGGCAGTGGTTTTACTGCTGTGATCAGACACCATGACCAAGGTAACTCTTACAAGGACAACATTTAGTTGGGGATGGCTTACAGGTTCCGTATCAAGGCAGGAGCATGGCATCATCCAGATAGGTGTGGTGCAGGAGGAGCTGAGAGTTCTGCATCTTCATCTGAAGGCTGCTAGCATATACTGACTTCCAGGCAGCTAGGATGAGGGTCTTAAAGCCACACCCACAGTCACACACCACCTCCAACAGGACCACACCTTCTAAGAATGCCAGTCCCTGGGCTGAGCATATACAAGCCATCACAGTGGTGCACAGTGGCTGGTGAGGAATGTGGTGTCGTGTTCATCCTCATGGCCATAGAACTCCGGGCATGAAAATAGCCACCATCATCTGCAGAGCTCCTGCTCCCTGCCAAGTGCTGTGCTGAGCCCATACTTACTATAGCCAAAGCATAGTAGGTCATCAGAAGAGTCTCTTGATGGAATTGTATTCTTCCTCTCCCCATCTAAGAGAAGGGAAGTACCAGGAATTTTACCCTCAAATGGCCATATACACAGCCTGGTGTGTACAGTGCCTGTGTGGAGCCTTATGGGAAGGGTTGCATTGGTTCAAAGGCTGTTGATCAGGCTTTGAGGAGCTAGCTGGCCATCTTCTTGGGAAGACGGGATACACAGGTTCTTGAGCATGGCCTTTCTGTTACCTGGGGTCAAAGGTAGAGTGATCTGACTGAGAACTAGATTCCCAGCACTGTCAGAGAGAGAGTTCAGAGACCCAAGAACCCACTGAGCAACTGGGATAACACTTTATTACAGGGCAGAGGCACACATACACAGGTTGTGAATCTGGCTGCTCAAGAGGTTGAGCTGTTGGATAACTCACTTTATGAGGAATAATGGAGGTGAAGATTATTTCTTAATTGAATGGCATGGGGCAGGGGCAGATAATGGGATGGAATTTCCCCCAGTCAAGTTTCTCCTGTTTTCTGTCCTTATATGTCCTCCATATATGACCTGGTGTCACCTGTACAGTGTGAACAGGCAACTTTACCAGGCTAATAATATGGAGCTGCCATTAAAATGAGGCAAAGAATTAGTGGTCCCCTTGATGAGCTATGTTAGCCCCAGTGGTCCCGAGTGGTCTTGTCTCTTTGCCTTTGAGGGTCATATGATGCCTTGCTTTAGTACAATGGTGCTTTAACCTCTGCCACCTTGAAGTCTGCTTCTTTTTGCCCTGTCTAGGTGACCTCATTTTCTTGAGATAGTAAAGGAGGCTTCCTAGGGGAAGGGAAGACTGCAGTGCCTGATACCTAGGTATGGTTTGAAAGGTGACCATGGGGGGTGTGTGGCTGAAGCAGCCAATCAGCCCTGAGTACAGGCGGTGGCTGCTAATGACCAAAGGAGATTTTGCTGGCCGAGGGAGGAGTGTGGTTAGAGTATAGGCAAGGGTGAGAAAGTTGGAAGTACAGGTAAGCCAGCTTTGGTGAGCCCTGGATGCTCGCCAGTGAGTGTGGTTTTGTCCTACCGGTAGGAAGCAAATATTGATAGACTGTGCTAGAAAGAGAAGGGATGCGGTGAGATTTCAGACACTGCCAATGGCAGGCATAGGGTGACCTCATCAAAGAGCAGCCAGCGTGGGAAGTGGCTCTGGAAGCTATGGCAATAAAGTATGCATGATATCTGGGGTCAGAAGAGCAGTCTAAAATGAAAGGTGCACAGAGAGGTGTAGCAACAACAGGAACTGATGGCCTTGGTGGCCTTGGTGACACCTTGACACTGGGCACAAATAAGGACTGAGAACCAAGTGCTGGAGTGAGCAGCCTGGAGGCAGAGAGAGAAAAGGATGCTGGGTCGTCTGCTTTCAGGACCAAGAGCCTCAACACAGAGTGATCAGCAAGGAGATGGACTGAGTCAGAACAGAGGAGCTCCAGGAATTGTTGGCTCCAGGATAGTGGCGGCTTCTGCATTTTATCTTCTGGGATCTGTGTTAAATAATGTACATTGTTGTTTAATGTTAACCCTAACACAGAAAGACAAAGGCAGAGAAAGACAGAGAGGCAGAAAGCATCAGTGTGATGTGCCCAGGATCCTTCTATAAAGTGTGTATGTGTTTCCCATGATTCCCATCCCTCTGCTTCATTCTGTACTGTCTGGCTGCAAGGTCTCCCTCTCTACCATCTCCCTTGCTACAAATCCTCACATTCTCTATGTCCCTCCACCTCCCCACTATTCCTTTCCCCCACCGCTCTCTTCACCCATCACTCTGGGACAAATTGTCCTCAAATTTCCAGTTTGGATTTCTGGCTCCCTTTTCTCTACCTCAGCCCTGTGCTGCCCTAAGCCGGCTGTGAATGAAAGGATGGGGAGACGTGATGACGGAGAGGTATCCCCCCATTCGGGATAGCGAGAGTTTGAAGGCTCATTGTGACCAGCTACTGGAGCAGTCTTTGACTGATCTCATGTAGGTAAATTTTATCCCCATATATGTGTGCATATGTAAACATATAAATTATGTGTTTTGTATATATGCAATATAAATGAATGAAACTGTAGACAACAGAAGCTGTTGAAAGGACAGAGCAAGAGCCTCCAAGGTGTGGTCTCTTTCTACCTCCCTAGCTCTCTACTAGTCAAAGATGCCATAACCTCTTCCTCAAGGCTGGCCATAAACTTCTCTTTTTACGTGAGGGATCTGTGCAATTAAATTTTCTAAACTACCATGTCTAATGGTATGTGGTTCCTGTAACCTTCATTTCAAAAGAACCCAAGCGGGTGTTGCTGAGTTTGCCTCTCAGTCACTCGTATGTAAGGCCATGCCCTTTTGTCCAGTCCCATTTCTACACAGATGTGTGTCTTCACTGAGCCTAGACATAAAAAGATACACTTTCCACACCACACCTCTCGGGCCTCTCTTCTGAACACTCCTCTGTCACTAACACTTGGGTTGATCCATTCTGTTTTCTTGTTCATCTGGCTTTTGTAATGGGGCATTGTCTGTGACTCTCGTGATGACGGAGAGGTACCCCTCATTCGAGAACAAAGAATGCCTTGAACGAGTGGACATGATGCCATTTTTCTTCTTAAAAAAACAAAACAAAAAAAAAAAACCTGTGCTTGTGTTGGTTTTCCTTAGTTGTATTATCAGAGAGCAGAATGCACATCTAACGTGATGCCTGACCCTAGAAATAATAGGGTTTGGATTCAGATCTCAGCTCTGCTGCCAGCCTGGTGTGGGAAAGCTGCTTGACCCCTCCACTGCCCATAGTTTGATCTGTACAGCCCTAGCGCCCACTCACCTGACCACCATGGAGAAGGGGACCCCACAGAGTGTGCCGTTCTGTGCAGAGACTGCCAAGCTCAGAAAATCCTCAGCGCAGTCCAGCTATTCTTCTCATTCTTTGTTTAAAACTATTAATTTTGTTGGTTAAAAAATAGTGATGAACTATCCTTACAGAGTCTAGTGAGGACTAGGTAAGGCCTTGTCTCGGGTTCTCTTGGTCTCGAATGGAGGCGCCTGGCTTGGGATTTGCCAAGGTCACTGACCTAAGCAGAGCTGGCGCTCAGTGATGGCTGGAATGGCTGTCAGGACTCGTTTGTTCCACCAGTGCCTCATCTCTCTCTACTCCAGCGCACATGGCGGCTTCAGGGGGAGGCAGATGCAAAGTTCATACTTACGGCCAGAGTGTCGTTGGATCCCCCTCCGGGTGAGAAAAATGTTGGGGTTTTAAGTTGTTCGGTAGAACTCAGACGGCACTTCTTTAGCCTGGAAATATGATGCTGTCTCCACTGCACAGCACCATCCCCTTGTGTTTTACACAAATCCCACCGCAGATAAAACTAAGGATGCAGCCTACCTGGCTCTGCTGAAGTTCCCTGCAGCCAAGACCATGCGAGGAAAGCCTGTGAAAAGAAACAGATAGAAACCTCATGCTCATCCCAAACCGAGGGCCAAGAGGAAGCAGGGATACCTGCACAGTCTAGACACTGAGGCACCACCAGCCCAGACCACAGCCTGTCCTGCCCAGGAGAACAGCTTAAAACTCTTCCAATATCACATTCTGTGACTCCCTTTTGCACATGTGACAAAATATGCCATGCGGCCCAAAAGAAGAGACTTGCTTAATAAAACACGGGGCAGCCATGAGCAGACAGAGGAGTCCTGCACACACTTGCAGTTCCTTCCAGCTTCTCGGCTCACCTAAGACCTCATTTTCCCTCATTCCCAAACACTTGGCATGTACTCGGAGAACAGTGCATGAGCCGTCAGGGATAAATGCAAAGATCAGGGAGCCCAATCTTGTTCATAGGTGAGATCCTGCCTTGCTCATGCCCAGGACTCGCACAGCTGGATCAGCCTGTTCCATGCACTGTGTGGCTGGGTCAGGCCCTGAGCTCCTGTTTTGAGGGAGGCATCCACTGCTTAGGGCCTGCCGATGTGGCTGCGGCACCAATCTCCCCTATAAGGAGAAACCAACTGTGAGGAACAGCAGTGCTTTCTGGCCTCTTGTCTCTCTTGGCTGTTCTCACAGCTGCCTCCAACCCTCTCCTTCATGCTTCCCTTACCTCCACAGCCTGACAGCGGGTCTGGGAAGTCAAGACTGAAGGCTGCTTTTCATGATGTCTTAATCCCCTCACCAGCCAAAGAAGGCTGGAGAAGCTTTATGGGTTCCTCTGTTTGTTCTTCTAACTGGGCATTCATGCAGTGGCGGGTTAGAACAGAGACAGACACGGCAGTACATAGCGTTTTTAATGTTCGTGAAAGTGCAGTCATGGGAAGTAGGGGCTCTGGGGCTAGTCTGCTATGCTACCCTAGCCAAATCTCAGCTCTACTTCCTGCCGGGAGACAGCAGAAAGAAGCCTCCTCTCTCTCTCTCTCTCAGTAACACACTGGGCGATGATGATGAAGACTATAGGCACCAACATCACGGGATTGTAGCTTAAGAGACTCAGTATACATAAGATCTGCTTATACCCACTGCTGATCTGAGATCGGCACATAGTAGGTGCTCCGGAATGGTAGGGAATGGTAGCAGCATGATTTCCAGTGAAGAAGGGGGCAGCACGGCTAAGCAGTGGCACAGAAAGGAGGTGTACCTTTGCTGTTGGTGTGTCTGCTTCTGCCCTGGCTACTGTTGGCCATTGATTGCACAGACATGGGAAGAAGGAAGGAGCAGGTGGGGATACGTGTGCTTCTTGAATGATTGGCGTGTTGGTTTAAAAAGAAAAAGCGTTGGTGAGAAAACAGTGCCTAGTCGATGACTGTTGCCAGCAACAAATTTAAGACCTAGGGCAAGAAGAAAATCTTGTGTCTGCTCTATAGTTTTCTGAACTTGATAAAATGTTGCAGAATTCCCTGTCTCAGAAGCCATGTGTTGAGAACAGTTGATGGGAAGTCACTTTGACCCTGGAGTCTGACTGTAGACATCAGATCAAAGATTGAGGGCCAGGATCAGAAACAGAAGACATTCCTCTAGGAGTCTAAGCTGAGTGACCATACAACATTCTGAAGATTTAAACTAAACTGCTGGGGACAAAAAAAAAAAAAAAAATTGAAGTCCTCTGTCCTTCCTGCCATAAGCCTTTGCCCAAGTAGCAGGCTGGGGTGGACATGCTCCTCAAGTTGCTGAGCAGGCAGCAGTGGGAAAGACCACCCTTGCTGCTGAGATGCAAGAGACCTCAGCTGCAGCAGCAGACCCTTCTCTTGAGTGAGTCACTCCTGGATTTTGCTATGTAAGTTGGGATGCATTTGGCTTCAAGTGAACACCACCCCACACTGAGTGGCCTAAATCATGGGAACAGACACTGTTTTCTGGAGAGAGGTCCCAAGAGCCATCACTCCCAGGGCTTCCTCTATAACTGTACTGCATTGGAGCGGTTCTCTGGGTGCTCTTGGTTTCAAGAAAGAAAATGTCACACACTCACAAGGGGTCCAGAGGCAAAAAGAAGTGGGTCAGCCTTGGGCTTCTCCTTACTCCACGGTAGCCTCTCAGGTAGGACACAAAGTTAGGAAAGGTTTGAAGATAGCAGCCAGCAGGTGCCCAAGGTGGGGAAGTAGATGTGCTAAGTCAGTGGGAAACCACATCCAAAAGTCAGGAAAGAAGTGGATCATCAGGCTGGTGACATAGGTGAGCCCAGGATTCCTCATTTCGCCTTTTGTTTTCCCACATCACCTCAGAAGCTAGAATGTTGTCCCAAGAGGCATCATAGGCAAAGAAACATCTGGGCAGCAGGTGAATCCTGGTGCCCAAACTGCCCACAGCACAGGCCTGGTTCCCTCTTCTCACCCTTTCCAACACACTGGGTTCCCTGGTCACTGCCAAGCCCCCCAGCCAGTGTCTGGTCTCTTAGCTTGTCATGCCTGGCTTCTGTACCATGACATGCAGAAGGAATGGCTGTTCACAGCTGGACCACTGTAAATCTCTAGATTGTGGGTAGCTATAGGCAGGCAATTTTTAATAAGAAGGAAAAGTAACGTGTTCACAAATGGTAAATAAGAACCAACCACAGGCCATAATGCGTTTCTTCCCTATCTCCCTGCCTTACTTTCACACCCCTTCACTGCACCCAGCCCCATTTGCTCTCATCTGATGGTTCATAAGAAGTAGTTTATAAGAATGACAATCAAAATTCCAATCATCAAGCCAGCCGAGTATCCCTCGAGTGTCTGAGAGACCACATTCCCCTGACACTGCCGCAGAATTGACATTAAGTTGACAAGTTTCCAAAATACCCTACGGCCTTAGAAGATGTTGTGACCTGCGGAGAGCTCTGGACCAGCCAGGACCATATTTAGAAGTTCCTGGAATATTATGAAATTAAGAACTTGAAGAATGAGGTGGCAACATTTGATGCATAAGACCCCACCCCAAATGGAATGGATTAAGATTATGTTCCCTATAAAAATAAGTATAGGATTTACCAATATATTGACTTACAGTGACAGTGCTGGCCACATGATCCTGTGGTGGGACACAGGCTGGAGTGTGTGGTGAACACTGTAACAGTTCACCCCAAGAAGTCTCTCTGGGGCTAGAGCTCAAGGTTTACTTGCTCTTTGCCCCATATTGCTCCATGCTCCTTTGTTATGGGCTGTTTCTTCCTGGACACACAGGGAGCCTGTTAAGCCCATAGGCATATTTTGTATTGTTGATGTGCCCAAGGGAATGAAAGGGGCTGTGTTTTCTTGAGGTGCCAGAATCTTGTGGATGAGGCCATGAATCAGAGGTTCACAGAGAGCCCCCGTGGTATCTGTCCCGCCTAACCCAGCGTGGAGACCTCACTAAGTGTATGTAAGGGCTTTGCAATGTCTCACATGAGGTGGGATTATGTCCAAAGCTTTCTGTCATTGGAATGAAGTACCTGATAAAATTATTTCACAAGAAAAATAGTTTATTTTGGCTCACAAGTTTGGAGCATCCACATCAAGATCAGATAGTCACAAAGCTTTAGTCTGCTGGTACACGTGTCATGTTAAAGGTGAGAAATACATGGTAAAGGAAATTTGTATCCTGGGTCAAGGAACAAGAGGAATAAAAAGTCTGGGTGTGGTAGCATGTGTCTTTAACTCCAGCACTCAGGAGACAAGACGATCTCTTTGAATTCCAAGGCAGCAGAGAGACCCTGACTTAAAGGGGAGCTCAGGGTTGGAGAGATGGCTTCGTGGTTAAGAGCATTTGCTGCTCTTCCAGGTTTACTCCCTAATGCCCAAAGGTTGACTCACAATCCTCTGTAACTCCAATCCCAAGGGAGCCAACGCCCCCTTCTGGCCTGCACAGGCACCAGGGAACATAGTATACAAAGATACCTATATGCAGGCAAACACCCAGACTCATAATTAATAACATTTTTAAAGAAGACAAAGAAGAGGCTAGGGTCTACTTTCACCATCCAGGGCATGTCTCCAGTGATGTAAGGATCACCCATACTAAATGTTACACCTCCTCCCAGTGATGCCATCCAGGAAAGTATGGACCTAAGGCAGCAGCATCCGTCCTTGAAGGAAGAAGCAGTGTGCACCTCACCTTCACCACCCACAGCTGTTCCTGTGTGCACCAACATCTGGCTCCTCGGCATCTCCCCCTCTGCTTTATCTGCTGGGAGCCAGCCGTGGTCTTCCCAGAAACCTTGCATGGTGAGTTAGGATGCTCTGGTTGCAACTGTTTGACAATGCAAACAAGCAGGGCTATTAAAATAAAAAGCAGTCATCTGGAGAGCGGGATGCAGTGAGGTGGGAGCCGGCTTCCCTCACAGCCCTGGGTTCCTCAGAACCACAAAAATAAAACAAGAACAACAGTCAGCTGGCCAGTGATTGGGTCCAGGAGTGCTGCTACAGGGACCCTTGATTCCTCTGGATCCTCTCAGACTGTGCAGCCACCAGCCCACACCAGTATCCCCACTAGTTGGGAAGCTGGTTGCAGCAGTCGCCCAAAGCCAGACACTTCCATCTCTCCCCAAGACCTGGAGTCTCTGCCATCTTATTGGCCCAATTAGTAATAAGGTCTGGTGCCAAATCAACCACTGTGACTAAGGGATAAGACTGATTGGCTGAGGGGTTCCTAGGACAAGAGTGAATTTCTCACAGGAAAACCAAGACATCACAATAAGAGATGAAACAAATAGAAATGGATGCCAAGAAAGCCATAATAAGTCACCTTAAGTCTTCCCTTGACTTTGGCTCTGACAGCTATACCTCTGTGTGGAGAGGGATTCACACAGTGATGGAAGGCCAGTCAAGCTCCTAGTAAGTACATGATAACTAATACTAGCCAGTATTCCTATTCCCATGGTGGATGGCCAGGGGCCTTCAGGATCCCAAGTGACAGAATATTTGGACAGTCAGCTCACCTCCCATTCTGCTGGCCACACCTTCCTTCCCATGAGGGCTAATGAAGGGGAAGTGGTAAGGGTGGGAATAAAGGGGAGAGCTGGGCAGTTATCAAGGGACTGGGGTCTTTCCCAGCCTGCCTGAGCCAGCTGGGGCCACCAAGATGAGCCTTATTTTAGAGCTCCTGGGAATGGTAAGGTTATCCAGCAGGGCTAGAGCTAGGCTTCCAAATCAGGCAGCATGGCTGAGAGTCCTGGCCCTGCCTGCCACTTGCTGGAGACTTAACACATAGCTGAGCTTTTCATTCCCAAAGCAAAAGTGATAATGGCACCTAGCACAGGATGGCCCTGGCTAAAATGAATTAACACACAGCAAAGGTCAGCTCCTCCTACGAGCTCCAGAAAGGCCTGTTGTTACCCTGGTGCCCCCACCCCACCAGCCTCATATTTCATGATGAGCCAGGTCCAAAAGCTCGAGCGGCACAATTGCTCAAAAGCAGAGACAGAAGGACAGTATCCAAGGGCCACTGAGCTTCACAGTGTTAAAAAGGTGAAGCCAGGAAATGGGATGCCTAAGTACATGCCTCTTTCTTCACCTTGCAAGGAGGAACACAGGGACCTTCAGAGCCAGGCCCAGAAAGACCTGGGAGAGAAGCCCAAAGACATGGACACAGGGAGGGAAGGAAAGACTCAAAAAGGAGACAAGTGGCAAGCAAGACTGCATGACTGCCACGTGGGGACATTGGGTTAAAGTTAGCGTCACCCTGTCAGGTATCCTAGCCCTGGTAGGACCTGGCCCAAAGCAAACATTCTGGAAATGGCCGCTATTTTGTTTCCTGGAATGTTATTCCCCACCCCTCCAACTGAAAACGTCTTCTCTTCTGACAACATCCAATTCATTCATTCATTCATTCATTCATTCATTCATGAGTTTGCTATGCCCTGCTATGTGCCAGAAGGACTATAAGCACTGACACACTGTGGAGAACCAAGAGCAAACAGGCCTCTGTCCCCAAACTGGGCTGCTAAGCAGAAGCACGCACACATGCGCAGACATGCGCGCACACACACACACACACCATAATTATAGGGAGCTGAATGGTACCTTCCCTGCATCTAAGCAGAGAATAAAGTATCTGTTAAAAGGAGGAGGAGCTATTGGCAGTGAAATGAGAGGAGTGAGAAGGGGGAATAGTGTTGGGGGCAGTGGAACAGTGTGTATGAAGGCTATAAAGCTCGGGGGTCAGTGTCAGTGGTACCCAAGAGTCCAGAGAAGAAAGAACAGGATAAGGCAGCAGGTGGAGGCAGGGCAGACATGTAAGAAGAGCTCCTAGGCATGGAAGGCAGTTAGTTGGCTGTATTCCTGGCTCAGCCACTGCAGGCCAAAGGCAGGAGCAAGCATGGCTTTCTTTGAAGGCTCACTGTGTCCACAGGAGAATGCACATAGTTGAACAGTGACATCCTGGGATGGAGAGGGTCACTGTCATGCTAGCAATGGCCTTGCTCTGGGTCTGCCATAGTCTCCCTAACCCAGTGCCCCTTCCAGTTCCCCATGATGTAACCTAGAAATGGGTGCTGAGCCCTGAATATGTCTTTTGGAAAGCAGATGGAGACCCTATTGCCCCAGGCCCTGCCTTCAGTGCCCTGGGCATCTCAAGAGAAACCACTCCCAGGTTATACAACCAAAATGTTGCTGCCTCTTCTCCTCAGTGCCAACTTGACTCAGCCCCGCCCCGGCCTCAGTCTCCTCTCCTATAAATCAGGAAAGATCACATATTCCTGATAAATAACCAAAAGTCAGTTCTTGTGAGACAGAAGCTCCAGCAAATGCTATGGTGGCAAAGGTACCCATAGGCCCTTTCTGGCTCACACAGCAAGCTGTGTTCCTGAGCCCATGTGCTAGCAGGCCTAGCTCTCCCCTTCCCTTTCTCAGCAGCCCAGAAGCAACCATGGAGTCCTGAGGACGTGTGGACTGGGATCATTTGCACAAATTTCCCTCCCCCATGATCTCAAGCCTGAGGTCCCCAGGGCAGAGTCCTAAAATAGCTCAGTGCCGAACTCAGTCTCTCTTCCAGCTCTGTGGGGCCCTGCTGCTTCTCCTGCTTTCTGTCTTCCTCTCTGCTTCCTGCTGCACTTTCCACAGCAACCCCCACTTGCTACACAGAACCCAAGCCAGCTGGTTCCCCTGATGACAACTGGCTAAGGAATAGGTGGTTCTCTTGACCCAAGGTGGCTGGCTGGGAACAGTGAACCTGTAGGCCAGGGTTCTTGCTAGGGGCTCAGTCTTTTCTGTCTGTGTTTTGTGGACCTGAAAGATGATGTCCTTGACACTTCCCTCCTGGGACCAAGTCCAGGCATTCCACTATGCAGCAAAACCTAGTACTGAGGTCAAGAATAGGATATCTTCTCATGGAGAACCACAAAGCAGAGCCTTTGCAGTCAGACGGGGCCAAGGGTACAAGAGGCTCCCCAGTTTTTAGCTTTGTGACCCCAGGCAGGTTCTTTAGTTGCCCTAGACCTCAGTTTCCTTATTAGTAAGATGTAAATAATATCAGTATGTCTCTGGCAGAAGATAGGCTCATCTGTCATAACAACAACACCCCAAATCACAGCAGCATATCCATAAAAATCCTTCTTCTTCCTGCTCTGACACACACACGGTTTCTACTCCCACTGTGGTCTGAAACTGTTCTGACTACCTCTACTAACCAGTATGTAGGAAGGTGTAACATGGGAGGTTGTGGTAAGCCAAAGGGCACTCTATTGGTAAAGAGTCAAACACAGATAGCAAGGGTCACCCACTAGTGAGGATATGAGCTCAGGTCATACATTGTCTTAACCCAGGCACTAGGCTGTGCCCCTCATGGCCAAGAATCATCAAACAATGAGAAATGAGAAAATGGTCATCCTCAGCCAGTGTCCCAGCATTGCCCCAGCCGTGGTCTGCCGAGTTTCTGACAGATGAGGCCAGGGTGCCCATAGAGCAGCAAAGCTCCTGCACCCCTCCTCCATTGCTAGAGTTCTGCCAGCCTGGGTGAGAGGAACAGAGACTGCCCAAGTATCTCCATCTTGGTCATGCAAGGACCATGAACGGGAGCATGTCCTTGGGACCAGGACCATAGGCCCAGAAGCCTCCAAGCTACATTGGAGAAGAGCGAAGCCTGGCCTCTGTATGCTGCCTGCTTTCTTAAAGATGAGTAGGATGCAAGTGTGTTGCAGTAAATATTAAATTAAGAATAGCTTATCTCTTTATCGGCCCCCAAAGTCTCACTCTGCGGCACCGCTTCTAGTATGGAGCCGGCTCATGGACTCTGTCACTCGGTCCAAGCCGCCCCTGCAGTCGCCCCGCTCAGCACAAACATAGCTTTTCATACAGGTTTATGTATTCAATTCTCAATCCATAAACAGTAAGATTACATCCAATAGACAAAGATACGAACTGCCCTTCCATATGAGATAAAAGACCTATAAAATTCTTAAAATGTTCATAGCTACCTAACGCCAGTTAAGTCCACCTGGATCCAGCTCATCCTTCTCGGGCTCCATCTTGATCCTCCTGTCTTCCTCCTCCCACCCCTCTCTCTCCACCTTCCCTTCACCGGCTCTCACCTTTATTTTACTAATTAAAATGGGAAGACGCTTCTGATGAAGTCACCTGAGTAGGTGACTAGGCAGCCCTTCTTGGGGAAGTGGAGTTAACAAACAACAAAACACAAACAGCTGCAGGACAATCTACAGCACAAGTGTGTGCAAGGGAGTTGGAGGAATTGGAAAACAACCCCTATCTCTTAAACCACGAACCCTGGTGGTGAGAGCAACTGGTATAAATTGTAGTGTCTCCTAGGCATGATTCTTTTTCTTTTCTTTCTTTTTAAAGACAGGGTTTCATAGTGTACACTTTGATGGCCTCAAATTTCAAAATCATTGTGCCTTAGCCTCCCAATCTGGAATGACAGGAACGCACTGTCACGCCAGGCATCCCCGTGACTGGCTAGTGTTTGTCAGGGGAATCGGGAGCACAGGATGCCTGGGACCTCAAAATACTCAGAAGAGAAGGCCCTGGACTCCTGCCCTAGTGTAGTCCATCCTGGCCCAGATGTGTGCCAATAATGAGCTAAAAGACAAGAAGAAGAACACTGACCCCCTCACAGAAAAGCAAGGCCCAGCTCTGTCCTCCCCACACTGGCCGTCTGTTCGACTACAAACATTCCCTCACCCTGTAGCCTCTGGGTTTTTTTTTCATATTAAAAGCTCAGGAACCAGATCTAAGATTTTGCCCCCCTCCTCACCCACTCCCACAGCAAGGACAGAACTCCTAAAATCTCTATCAGTTTTCCCAGCAGAACTTGGTGCCAGCCAAGTCTAAAGCTCTTTCTTTGTATCCAAAAGGGAAAGAAGACCCAAGCTCCAAACGCAGGGCACATGGTAAACTGAAGACAGACTTTGTCCCAGGAAAAGAGCCCATACTCTTGACAGGGCAGCCATCAGGAAGGGAGCTCTTTGAACACCCAGTATGTGTGGCACCGTGGTACCAGAGAAGGGCCTGGAGGGAAAGGTGTGGTCCTTGCCCACTGGGAGCTCTCATGTGGATTCCTCTGGGGATTTGACCTTTTAGCCTATGACGTAAACCAACAATAGATAAGGAAAAGTTCATAGCTTACTAAGTGCTAAAGTGTGGGAGCACAGGACTCATGACAAGGGGGTTCTGAGGAGAGAGGTAGCAACAGGCCAGAGAAGTCTGATGAAAGGATTTGCATAAGAAATGAAGTTGTTCTGAGCTATGGTCAAAGCTTCCCAGGTAATGCCCACATCTGTTTCACCAGGGAACTGACTCGCAGTCTCTTTGCCTCATGGGGAAGATGCCTCCCGGGCAAGACTGGCCTCTTTCTGCATTTCCCAATAGTTTACAAAAATAGATATTTATAAATTTCTTTTACAAAAAGACCAACTTTTCAGAGCCATTCCAGAGCCTCTGTTCACTCTCAGTAACCAGCTTAGAGGATGACAAAGATGTCCAGATGTGTCCTCCATCCTTCTATGCTTGTCACCAACCCATCGGTTAGAGCGGCTAAGTCGGGCAACAGAACACAGCAAGTGTTACTGTCACTGTCTTTGTGTCAAGGGCAGCCATGTCTTGGGGACACAGGCAGAGAAGAAGGGCCACCCCAGCTGTCAGTTGCACTCTGGTCAGACACAGCTCCCTGGGTGGCTGAGAGCTGGAGGTGCTTTTCAGGAACTCTGCTTGAGGAATAGGATGGCAAACGTGAAGCAGGCTCAGAGTGGAGAGTACCAAGACCAGGGAGCCTTTGGGCAACTAGGGGAGGGCAATGTCACACGCAGTTTGCATAGAGCTTATTGATTAGCCCATGCCTCCGATGCCAGGCACATGAACAAGTATTCTGTGGCACCATGAGGACACGTGGAGCTCATCAGATGGGCCCCAGACAACTATAGTAACAACAGCCCTTCTCCTACCTCCAGAGTCTGGAATCTGTTCCATACAGCAGCCAAAATGATCTGCAAATTGTATCTCCAGTATCCATCCCCTCTGCATACCTTTATAAATCCTCACAGGTTCTTCTAAGACTTAGGACTTGGCCTTGGGGATTTTGTCTTTGCTGCCTCCTCTTAACCTTCCAGCCTCAGACCCTGGAGAGATCACTGTCCATGGCCTTGCTAGTGTCTGAGCAATAGAGACAGACCATATGACTATAACTAGAATCAGAGGAGTGGTCTACACTGTCATTGTTAAGCTGCTTCCCCACATCAGTGTCCACTTCTCCAACCCATCCTGACAATTGCGAGGTTTCCTCCTGCCCTGTTCCAGTTCAGCTCAGGAAAGAGCTGCCTCCCTGCAGTCTGTGACCTGACCTGTCCTCTCGGACCACACCTCTAGCTGTGCCTCAGGTGCTCCTGGGTCTGCTGCAGGCATGGTGTCAGGGGTCTTGGACATCCAGATGAGTCCAGTCCTCCCAGACCTGGGGCTGAGAGGTGAGAAGGTATGAAAAGTCCAGATTATGGAAGATTTTACCTATCACGTAGCCCTGTGGGGAACCTCTGAGGACAGGATCTCTTTCTTCCTAGATCTAAGCCCTGGTCTTGAAAAATTCTCTTCCCTCCTGCACAGCAGTCCCATGTGAAAGTGTGGACACTTTCAGTGGTGGGAGGACATTGTTCTGTGTTGGCAGTAGCCAGCATCTCTGTAGGAATGGCTTTGCTGTCCCTCTGTGGGACTCCTGACATGGGCCAGCAGACAGGAAAGGTTCTAAGATAAAGTGTCTAAACCAGAATATATTCCTTTGGCCAAAAACTTAGTTTTGGGGTCACACTTTTCAGAGGAGTCTGGGAAATGGCCTAGCTGTTCCCCAAGGAAAAAAGACAACATGCTGTTATCAGTAGGCAGATATCTCTGGTGTTGTATTTTAACCAGATTGCAGCTAACTCAGGGGGAAACGGCCTCCAGTATAGTTAGAGTCCCGTTCTCTTGGCTTGTTCGTCTGCTGCACGTCAGTACTTGAACCCGATGACTCGAGAGCTTCGCTCTTCTTGTGACTAGAGATGAAGCTGGCTCAGCCTGTCAGCCATTGCTGTGGTCGAGCACAGGCAGCTCTAGAAGTGTGGATCCTGGGCCGGGTGTGCCACACACACTCACAGGTGGCTCTGGAGCCTTTTTACTTGTCTGTGCTAACAGACGAACAAGGGACCATCTTCGTGTGAGGACAGATCCCTGGTCTGGCATATACCCTTCAATGAAATACAGTTTCAGTGGTAAATGGGTCAGCCTTTTAAGCTTTTGCAATATTTGTTAAAAATAAATCACCAACATATCAAACATAAAAGTTCACATATACTTAATAATGAACTAATTTCTAGGCTGTACAGATATGTGTGATAAAGGTGGTACAGGAGTGGTGAGTTGGGGGGGCATTGTTGGGCTTAAAAGGCTCAAATGCAAGACCACCTTGTGTGATGTCTATTCCCAGTGTGTGCAGTCCCAGTGTGTGTTCCCTGTATGACCTCTGTAGCATGTCCTCACACCACAGGCCGAGTGTGTCAAATGATAGACAATAGAACCTGGCGAATAGCATGTGTCCTGTGCCTGGTGGATACTTAGGTTGTTAGAGAAAAATGTATTGCCTCATTTAATTATGCCGATGCTCCTATGAAAAGTGTTATTACTACCAGCTTTTCAATGAGCAAAGAAGAGCTACTTCCCGGGCCAGGTTAACCACGGAGTGCTCCTCTGACTGGCAGTGATTTAGGAGGCCACTCTAGGAGTGTCCCACCTGTCTCTGAGCCTCACACTTCCAATGCTGCTGCAACACACTTGTGCAAATGTTCATGTGGGTCTCGGCTTTCATGTGTCCTGGTACCTACCTAGGAATGGAGTTTTCAGGTCATCGGGCAGAGCATGACAACCTATAAAATCCCGGAAACCCTCTGCAGCATGGCTGTACCAGAGACGTGCAAAGCTCCATGCTGAGACTCCCACTGACATTTGCATTGTTCATTTTCCTTTCTGGTTTTCTATTCCCTGATGACTCAGGAAACCTAACACCTTTTATGAGCCTTTTGGTCGTTCTGTTGTAAGATCCCTACTTTGACTTTTTACTCTCATCATTTATCAGAGCTTCATTAATGAATTATAAAGGGACTTTTAATGTTTAATAATTATTGGGGGCAGTAGTGCCATGGGCACTGATATGGACGGCAGAGGACACTTGCGGGGTCAGGTCTCTCCTCCTACCATGTGGGTCTCAGGACCAAACCCAGGACACCAGCCTCAGCCACGGGCACCTTGACTGACTGAGCTGTCTTGCCAGCCATTTGGGGACTTTTATATCCTGCTAACAAGTTCTTAGTCAACTATGTATAGATTATAGACTGCCTTTAGGGAAGGAAATGTTTTCAAATGCATCAGGAAGTAAATGTTGGATTGCCAACTCTCATGGTTCTCCTCTGCCCCTCCCTGCTTTCAAGTGATGGGGGAGTATCTGCAGGTCAAGGAGTGTCATAGACGGGGTCCACACCCCAGCTCTCAGGACAGCACCTCTGCCCTCTGAGCCTGATTTTTATGAAGTCTAAAATGGGGATGTTAGTCACCCGCCTCTTTGGGCTGCTGGGAAGGTGACATGAGATAGTGTCCAGCACCTAGCAAAGTACATCAGAGCTGACAGGGCTGTTGATACCGTCACTAAGGCAACCAATGCCCCAGGCTGCATACCCTGGCTCCTTCTGTCTCCCTTAGTATAGAGAAAGCACCAGCTTCCTTCCCTTGTGTAAGTGAAAACTTGGCCTGGATACATCCATCATACTTCTTCCTGGTCCTCAAAGGTTCCTAAGCCAGCCTCTTCCTCTGAGGGTCCAGATAACTTTCTCTCCTTGTGACAGCATAGTCCCCCTGCCTCCACTTCCCTATTGTCTACCCTGTGTGTTGCTGCTGCAGTTAGCAACAGTTGCCTTTCTAAACTGGAAAGTTGGGGCTCCTGGGTAGGTGTTCAGGGGAGACCACTTTGCAAGGGCAAGGCTTGGCTATGAATGGTCTCACCTCAGAGTATAAATAACAGGCCCTATTCTTAGCCAACCAGCAGGTCCTTCTGCCTTACCTTCTAGATCCTCCACTGGGCCTTGCTGGCTGTTCTTGCTGGAGACAAGCCACTCCTTTGCCTTTGGCAGGGTCTAGTCCTTCCATACGTGATCAGAAAATTCAATTATAAAGCCAATTACTGATTTCCTGAGCTTTACAAGGAGACATGGAAGTTTGATTAAGTTTGAATTCCTCTTTGGCTAATTGCCAGCCAAGGCCAAATAGGCTGTGGGAGATTTTTGTTCTTGATTCTGGTTTTTTGTTTTGTGGCAGTGTTCCCGGGATAGGGGAAGGTTTTGTGTTGTGGTCTTTGTACCTTCCTTACTTGCTGAAAGGCTCTTCCTCTGTTGTGATGCATGAGATGTAAATCCCCCAAAGACTCGTTGCCAGGGTGACAGTCTCCGGAATTGAGCTCAGCTAAACAAAGTCCTTCAGATTTGAAGGGAACAGTGTTTATTTCCCATGCAGAGGCAAGCTCTAGTGCCCACAACAAGGCTGTGTTCAAGGACGTCTGCCTGACTGAAGCAAGGCACAAAACTGTTCACTGGTTCCCGCCTCTTCTTCAGCAGTGTGGCTGGGCTCTGGCTGCTTCCCACCCTACACAAAAGCATGGGCAGATGCCGAGGCCACAGAGTGTGGCTTCAGAGGGTGCCTCCGACCAGATGGTTCCCTGGCCCAAGAACCTGCCGTTCTGGCCCTCAGCCAGATGCAGTCTGCTGAATGCCAACAGCAAGTCGTAGGGTAGGTAGGTGGAGCTGGGGAACCACCCTGTCCCTAGCAGTACACCTAGCTGTTTCAGCCATTTCTGGGGAATGGAACTGGCCTGTGACCAGAGCAGACTGGAGCTCCATGTCAGTGTCTGAGTTGGCTCTGGGGTACCATTTCTTCCCCTAGGAATAGAAGGAGGTGACCCCCAATTTTCTGGAAATGGTTGCCATCGTAGACCTTGAAAGGTGTGCATCACCTAAAAACCTCAAAACGTCTACCCATGAAATTCCCTATGTAGAGATAGAGCCCTTTGTCTCTTCTGAGCTTGTAGGGTTCTAGAGCTCTGGTTAAAGTCCTAGTACCTCAGGAATAAGAAACTTCTGCCCATAAAACCTTTTAACCCTCAGCTAGTGGCACTAAGAACAAAGCCCAAGGTGGGTCAGATAAACCTCACCTCGCTCTACACACCATTTGTCCCAAATTTGTGACCTCTTACCTCAGATAACATTGGCAGTGCCCCACACCTTACAGAGCACCCACATCCTGCCTTATCTCCTGGTCTACACAGCCACCTCAAGAGTCAGAATCTTCAGCCGCCTTGGCCAGTGTCACACAGCCTCCAGCTGCACGGATGTCTTGGCACAGCACACCTGCTTGCTTTGGTTGGCTTGTCTGTGTGTGTGTGTGTTTGTTTGTTTTTAGAAGGTGAGAATTTTTGCAAAGTCTGAATTTGGGTGTTTTTTTTTTTTGTTTGTTTTTTTTTAATGAAACTGTACAGCTTCCTAGTAGAGTTGTAATTAGGAAATGCTGTGTTAGTCAGCAAGGCAGAATTGAAAAATAACCAGGCAGTGCTGGATGGAGTGCTCTCCCCTCCTTAGAAATTTCAGTTTTGCCACACTGGGGGAGAGGGAGTTGTGAAGAGCGGAAAGATGTGCGCAGCTGAGCAGGGCCGGGGAGGCTGTGCTCCTACTTTATACAGAATTTAAAAGCAACAAGAACCATTGTGTGGGGGGCTTTTTCTATCTGTCAAACAAGAGGGGAGGTAAGGAGGGAGCAGGTGAAGGAGGAGGAGCTAGGAGGCCAGGCCAGGACAGGCAACTGCAGAGAGCCCTAACATCACCTGTGTGCCAGCATGCCAGCGGCACTGAGACAGCCTCGGCAGCACCTGCACGCTGAGCACGTATGCCAGGCGGTGTGCCAGGGACCCTGTCTCTGCTTTTATCCCAACCCCCAGGCTCCAGTTAACAGCCATATGTTCTCTTTGTGGGGATCCAAGAAATAATAATGTGGCATCCTGAAAAGAAGGCCAAAATATAGGCTTTAACTTTGCGAAAAGTGAGTTAGATGAATGAAACGCATTGAGAACTCGAGGGCCTGTGGCATCTCCCAGATGGAGCAGATAGTCTGACGTAGGGACAGAATGGTTTTGGATGCTGGGGAAACTCACCGTATCCACCCCTGTTATGGAGAAGGAACCTGAAGCTCAGAAAGACAGAGTGACATATCCATGTGACCCAGCTGATAGCTAACAGAGCCAGCAGTGACTCTTCAAGATGAGAGCCCTGGGAAACATTCTCATCTTTGCTGCACTGGTGCAGTCTCCAGCCTCGGCATTCGCCTTCCCAGGGCTGCTTGCTGCAGAGATTTTTTATTTTTTAATTTTTGCTTGCTTACTTATGACGCAAACCATGCTCCAGGGAGTTGGGGCCTGAGTCGCACTTCCTCTGAACCAATGCACGGATCGGCTGAAAAGCTCCTTCAGAAGGGGCTGGCGTGATGCAGCATGTGACTGGCAGAGCTGTGGTTGCCTAGCATTGGCTGAGCACAACCCAAAGGGGCCTGTCCTTTCTGCCCTGGTCTCTGCGCCTCTTACTCCCTCTCTTGCTTGTCTCTGGATTACTTTCTCTAACGAGCTATCGACTTGATACAGCAAATAACTCGGGGGTTGTTTGAACGCCTCTTTCTCGAAACTGTAACCTCAAAGCTCCACTCATACCTAAGTTTTGCAGACCTGAGATTGGGCACATACTTAAATGTGTACAGGGCTCTAGCCGAGGGCCCGCTCTGCCCAGAGCAGCAGGTTGGGGAAAGGGAATTGTCAGCAGGATGGAAATCAGCTGGTACCCAAGCAGGAGCCCTGCCAGGTTTATGGCCCTGCTGGGGGAAGTCAGCACAGCTTACCTGAGGAGAAAGCATTCGCCCAGAAACCTTTCGGATGCCCACATTTTATAACTGAGCAGGGTGGATCTAACCTGGGGTTCTAAGGCTACAAGCCCAAAAATGAAAAGCAGGTGAGTGTGAGTATACACCTGTACATGTGCCCACACCCATAGGTGTTTGCATGTGTAGTTCTGGGGGCAGGAGGGGGGATGGGGAGGGAGGAAGAGGGAGAGAGACTGACTAAACTTCATGAGACTAAGGCCTTCCACTCAGCCCAAAAGTGGCCCCTGAGTACCCAACCTGGCTCTCGGTGCACCTTTAGCCAGCGGCACAGCACAAAGCTGCTGCCCACTGGCTGCTCCTCAGGCTCCACTGTCCTTGGTGGCTTCTGTTCCTTTACTAGAGAAGTTGAGAGCTTACAATGGGAATGCTGACATTTGGGGAGTCGCCCAGCCTGCACAGAGTTGGGGTGGAAATCTAAGATTACCTATCTCCGGCTCACTAGGTGCGTCTGATAAATGAGGCATATTAGAAACGTGGTGACCCAGATTGAACAGAAATTCTGACGACAGAACAGAAAGGAATAAAGGCTGGAAAGCTTGTCTGTCGTGCCTGTGTGAGCTAGAAAATGCAATTATCCTCATCCGCAAAATGGGTTGATGCCTTTGAGCTCATTCCAGAAAATCAAATGAGAATACTTGGAGCGTGGCTTTGTAGGTGGCAGTGTGTCCTTGAACCCCCCCAACACAGAGGACCAGGGGCTTGAGACCACCAGCCTTTTCTGTAGCCTCCTTCAGAGATGTCAACGGAACCTATAATGAGGAGTTTTTCTTAAACCTTATTTTACAAGCAAGCTTGACTTGTCTCCCACTGGTTTCAGCATTGCAGCAAAGCACAGTTCTAGTCTTAGGCTCCAGTTCCCTGATGTACTCATGTTGGCCTACCTTCTCCCAAGTGGCCAGTCTTACCTCTCTCCAGCTAGTGCAAAGGCCGCATCTCTGAGGTCCCTAAGTGCACTACTGCCCAGATTGTGTGAGCACAGCTGACTTGGTGGACAAGGAACAGAGCAAGAGTCTGGGACCACGCTAGAGCGCCACGCCGGATCTGATGCTGCCTTTGTTCCACCATTCCCTCAGCCTCTAGCACTGACACACCTCCGTGAGCATATGCTAGTCATCCAAGTTTTCCTGTGAGGATTCAGCCCCATCCAGTGAAGGTATTGGGGAGCCCTAGACACAGGCTCTGGGGATCAAGAAGATTCAGGCCCAAGCCCTAACTAGCTCACAGCTTTTCTCTGGGCTCTTTGTTCTCCTGCACCTTTTGTCTCAGTGCTCTGGGGATAAGATGGGTAGGACCAGGGCTTTCTGTATTGGCGCTCAAAGCCCTTAGGTGGGAATCTGGGGATTGTTTGCGGTGTGTTGGAAGTGGGGAGACGGATATTTAATGTTTTTAGTTGTTCACACTGTTGTTTTGAGGAGTTATTTTTAGCCAGACCCCAGCTGTACTTGCTTGGTTGTCCTTTCTTTCCTCGGAGAACACAGCTAAGCTGTGGTGCTGTTGGCGGAGAGACTCGGCAGGAACGTTGTAGGTGTGTAATTTGTAAGGCAGTGGCTACTGTAGTGAATTTTTTTTTTAATTAAAAATAAATGGTATTTACTTAGAGGTATTCAGAATATCGGCAAAATAGCTGCAGCTTTCTTTTTTAAAAACAGTGAATTTTCAGTTAACAGAATAATTATTGTATATAAGCTATATAAAAGACAAGTGACGATGGAAAAAATTACTGGCCCATGGATAAGTAATCGGTGCTGTGCAGCAGCAAAAGTCGCCATAACAGTTCACAGCCCCCAACTGTACCACACAAGTCAGCGCTATTGGAAACATGGCCACGGCAGGGCTGACAGCACCTTTGGTTAACAGAAAAAGAAACACTGTGGTTTAAAACATCTCACTTCAGCTTGTCCCCCTTTAAAAGGAGTTGTGTACACAGTGGGTTGGATGCTTTGTAGATAAGAAGAAAACTAGAACCAATTTACTCATCGTCCTCTTCCTCGTGCTCTTCTTTCTCTTGCTCTTTGCAGACGGCAGCCCCTCCCCTCCCCCCGCCCCAGATTCCCTTGATGTCTGTAGACAGCATCATCCCTCCTATATTTTCCCTTGCGCCTAGCAACTACCTTTTCCTAGGCTGCTTGTCATCTGCGGCCAAGCCCTCCCATGTCTCTCCCGGTTCCTTCACACGACAGGTGGCTAAGCAGAGATGTTTTCCTCTGATCTGAGATGCCCAGAAGAGAAGGCAGAAGAAGGCCTCTTGGACACTTTGGAACCTTGAGAGGCTTTTGTTTTGTTTTGTTCCCCTTTAGAAGGGATCTCAGCTTTCATTTCTCTTTCATAACAAGCTTCCTCTGTCTTCCCCAGTCTTCAGCTTCCTTTGTCTTCCACCAGAATGGTTCCTGGGGAACTCTGAGAAGCTCACTGGAGTGCCCTGTGATGCTTCCTGTGTTCCTCCGGGCAAGTTTGCACGGAAGATATGGATGATGATTTTTTTTTTTTTTTGCCTCTCAGCATCTTAGGGTAGCCTGTCTTCGTTTTGTTGGTTTTCCTTGGGGAGCCACAGAATCAACCGTTGCCCATCTGGCTCTTACTGTCCCCTGTGGCATCTCTGTGAAGCTCAGTATGCTACACCTGTAGTGAGGTCTTACTAGGAGGGACCCAGCATGTTGAGCACCTGATTTCACTAATTCATTAACTCCTAGCCCAGCCAAGAGGCTAAGCTGGTCTCCACCTATGTGTAATGATGCGGTGTAATGGCTAAAGGCTTGATTTCCAAACCCAAGTACTGCTCAGAGTTGGTGGTTCACATGTATGAGTAGGAAATCATGAGACTCTGAGTGCCCCAACCTTGGGTCCTACCAGTGGGTCCCCCAACAGTGGCACCTGTGTCCAGCCTCACATTCTCTCCCTGGAGTTCCCTGACTCCCCTGACCACTGTGGTGTTCTGTTTACAAAGACTCTACCATCCTGGGTTTACTGGATCCCTGTGTCCTGCCACTGGTGGTTCAGGCTGTTGACTTTTTCCTGAAGAATCTCTACTACCACTTCCCCCTCTCCCCCAGCTCCTGGTGGATCTGAGCTTGTTCCTACCTACATCCCTCTGAGTTCCACTGGCTAATATACCAGTGTCCCAGAATCTAGAGCTAAGCATCTCCTTCCTGTGTGTCAGTTTCCTAACTTGTATAAAGAAATGAAGGCAGTGTCCTTTCTTCCTTCCTCCCTCTCTCTCTCTTTCTCTCTCTCTCTTTCTTTCTTCCTATATTTCTTTCTGGGAATTCTTTAACTTTTTGTTTTGTATATATGGATGTTTTGCCTGCCTGCTCTTTTCTGTGACTGACAGTGTGCCCTGAATGTTTAGGGATTGTGTACTGGGTGTAACTCTGAAGGTGCTTTGAGCACAACTGGCCCCTGACCTCTTGGCTATCTCAGGAACTTCTCTGGCTTGAAATGAAACGTCCAAAGCCAGTCAGGAGAAGTCGGTAGATAGTGACTTCCAAGTGTCCGATGTAAGTGCCATGGCTACTTATGTGATTTCACCTTGGTTTTGGTGTTCCAGCCCTAGCCATGGCTCAGGTAGGATAGTCTAGAAAGACACAGACTCTGCCTTCTCTGTCTTATTAAGGCTGATACACAGAAACCCATCCCCCACCTAATTGGTGAGATTCGGAGCCCAGTGTGATACTCAGAGGAAAGCTAGGTGTTGAGGCAGATGAAAGCCATTTCCTGAACCAGATTCCACCATTATACCCAGCCTTGCAGAATGGCACAGGCGTGCCTGAGGAAGCACCTCCAGTCATCTCCTGAGTGACAGACCCCTAAGGAGGAGATTGAGAAGTATCAAGAAGGGGTGGAGCTTGAATGTGCATCTGGATGGTGAGGCCTTCTGGAGCAGGGCGCTCCTCAGACACTCAAAGCACTTGCACAGGGCAACATCATAATGACAGTAGACAGTGCCCACAGAGATGCTCCAAAAGAACTAAATCCAGAGTGACTTGCTGTGGCTTCTGCTCTCCCGCTGACCACTATTCTCCATCCCTGAGAGTTGCTGTTTAGCTTAGTGTTAAGCTTCTATTCTGAATCTTCTCTGCCTGGACAGATTAGTCCTCAAGACCAGAAGCTACGGCCTCTGTCTAGTGTAGCTCCTTCATTTCGTAGACATGTGATAGGAACCCAAAGTTTCCTGCTCCAAGGGCTCAGTGTTTTTCAACCTTTCTTTACCAAATTTATTCAACAAATGTTTATTTATCACTTACTATGTGCCTGGCTTATTGGACATAAGAGAGTGCGTGGCATGGGCGTTCTGATGGATTAGAATAGACTGTAGATACAAACCACAGCGGGGAGAGGCCACACTTAGCGCCACCTCAACAGAGAGAAACAGAGGGTCTCAGCCCAGACATTTGTGAGTCCCTGTCTGGGAACTTTTTGATTCTCAGTGGCTTTGCCTAGAGTTTTAGCAGCCCAAGGTCTCTGTCGAATGTCAGTCTTCTCTCAGGGCAGGTAAGACCTGAGGCCATCCAAGCAAGCAGCTCGCGGGCCTCCTTCAAGCTTCCCCTATAGTGTTGTTGAGCCCCACACAACACTGTCACCAGTGAACATTGTCGTCGTGTCCAAAGCAATGGGGACACTAGATGATTGAACTTGACATCAAATCTAGCTTCAGTTCCTGAGGGGAGAGGGAGCCCCTCTGGATTAATTACACAATTAGACTCAAAGATCATTTTGTAAGTTTCTCTGGGGAAGGGCAGATACAGACAAACACTTTATGCTCAATGCTACAGTGTCCTGCGCCACCCACTTCAGACCCACCACAAGCTGATGACCTGCTGTACCCACACATGCAGGCCGCACCCATGTGGCTGTGCCACTGTGTCAGCCACACATAGACACCAAGGGAAGACACTCCCACCCTGCTGGAACCCAGCATACGACTCCACGTACTATCCATCAGGACAGCAGGAGTCCTCAAGTCCCCGTTCTGTTTACCGGCCACGTCCGCTCCTCTCCTGCTTATCTGTCCTTCTGGGTTTCCTGTTGTGGTAAACACAAACCTCGAGAATGAATTCTGGGCAGTTCCTCCTCTGCCTCCTCAATCCCACCTCCAGCTTGCTCTGTCACTGCCTGGCCCACTAAGGACAAAGTACTGGCATTTGGCACCCATCTCAGCTCATAGGCCGGAACACATCCATCCTACAAGCAATACCTCATAGCTGAAACCAGCAGTGAGCTGAAGTGGCCCCTGCCCTCGTAGAGCTTACCAGCTCCCTGGGAAGAGAAGAGTCAGCAAGGAGACAGACTGTCCGTTTACATGCTGTAATGGTTCATTTAAAGAAACAAAAAAAGCATGCTAAGAGCAGAGATGTCTGCTGTTGATAGTTTTGGGAGTGGGTACAGGGAAATCCAGAATTACCCTTCTCTTCTGAGTTTTGTTTAGACTGAGACAAAGAAGAGGAAGAGTTGACTCTTAGAGCCTGAAGACTGGGGGACGAGCCAGTGCAAAGGCCAGGGGTTCTGTCTGTGGCAGTGTCTGGGCCTGGCATCAAGGCCTGGACAAAGCCTGCAGACACACGAGGTGGTTGGGTAATGGCTGTGATGAGACACAGGGGAGAGGGAACTGCAGAGCCTGCCTGTGGATAAAGCACAGAATGATGCCACGGCCTAGGGAGGGGTCTTAGGAGCTGCATTGATCTTAAATTGGTCCAAGTCCTACACATCAGGGACTTGAATGACTGACATTTATCATCTCGTATGTAGTACTAGAGGCTGGAAATCACAGGTCATGATGGCGGCCAGCCTGGTTCTTCCGGAATCTTTGGCCATGAGCTGTAGATGACCGTCCCGTGCCTGTTTTCACCAGTCTTCCTTCTCTTTGCATCTGTGTCTTAACTTATAAGATGAGGTCCTTCCTTCATGGTCTCAGCTAGAGCACCTTATTAAAGATGGAATCTCACAATACAGTTTGTATTGTGCATTTGTGGGGATGGGCATCAGAGCATAGGAATTTAGGAACACCTGAATCAGCTTCTAACAGGCCTTCCCTAATGGACCCATGGCAGATGGGGTAGAGAAATGCCCACAACACCCCAGGAAGCCATAGGAAACCAGTCTTGGTGCCACCTGCTCCCTCTTTGTTGAAAGGGATGATTAACAAAGAAAGTGACTGTCGCATGTAAGGCGAGTGGGCGGAGAGGACAGGACTCCTGGCCCCAACTACCCCAGCTTTTTCCCTTCCCACTCATGGCATGGTCCTATGTCCAAGAAATGCTTAGATTATGTGCTGAATTAGGTAGTGACCTCCTAGCTGGTGAACAGTCTACTCCAATCTGAGCCTCAGGTCAGGCCTTTCCTTACTCCTGCCACCATAACTGAAGATAAAAATAGCCACCAGGAAGAAAAGGCCTTCAGGAAATTACCTTGAAATTCAGAAAACATGAAGCCAAGTGCCATCTAATTAAGATGACATTTGAAAAGGGGGGAGGGGACAGGAGGCCCGGGCGGCATTTTAAATTGCAAGTTGATTGTACAACCTCCATAATTCTAGTTCTGAGCAAAGTTTCCAACTGGAACTGAAAGCGGGACTTCAAAGACGGCTTACCACTAGCCTTGCAAATGGGGTAAAAAGAGCAGCATGGGGCCCTGGGCACAATGTGGCTTACAGTCTGGGTAAAGGCTAGGGACTGTGGGGGTCTGCAGCCCTATGTGGGGGCCTGCTGGGAATCAGTGGGGCCACTACTGGGAGGAGAGCTAATCAAAACATAGCCTCATTCTTGATAGCAACAACATTTGTGCAGGTGAAGTCACTTTGGGTGTAGCCACTGGACACAGCTACAGCCTAGGGTAGCCCCAGGCTGGTGGCCCACCCTGGTCTCCCCCTGGTCCTTGTATGTAGCATTGGGAGACGTTGCTCTTGAAGGACTCGTTCCTAGTGACCTCCCAGGGTATGGAAGACCTGCTGCCTCCTTCCAGAATTTCGGTAAAGATAACCTAGTTCCTCTCCCAGTGTGTATAGAGATATGGTAGGGGGCATGAGATATGAGCGGCCTTTTGCCCTAGGGGACCCCTGAACATCCTCTCTCAATCACTTAGTGTATTGCATAGAGACACTCAGGGCAACTAATTTTGCTGTTCTTACCATTATTGCTTCTCACACTGCTAACCCTGGTGTGCAGTGACAAGTGAGGAGCAAAGACAACAGTGCAGGAAGGAGGGAGCTGCTCGCAGAGTGCAGCCCAATGCCTGGATCATCCTGGGTGTGGGTAGTGCTCCCCAAAGTGATGGAATCAGATGCTTCTAGTAAGATGGATGGACATGAGGTTACATACAGTTTTTATTTCAAGTTATTTTAATGAATCAAACATCCTTTTAGGGATGGGAACTAGAGATTAGTGGCTGGATGGTTGCCTAGCATGAGCCAGTCTCCAGGTTCAATCCTTAACACCACTACCCCCCAAAACCTCTGCGTAGATTTTATAGGTCTTACTACATTTCCTCTTGTTCAATGTGTGTTTTAATAGAAAAACATTTAATGGCAAAGTAAGTAAATTATGGCTAGAGTGGTATAAAAGGCAGTAGAGATTTAACAGGTGTTTCTTGGAGGCCTACTGTGTGCCATGGAGTGACCTTTCTTGTTGCCTGACCACTGTGTGCTGTGGAGTGTTCAGTGTGGAACATGGCCTTTCCCTTTGGGACATGGAGCGCGTGGGTGGCATAGTTTGAGATTCCAAAAACTTACCTCTCTTTCCCTGGTTGACCTGTTATTTGGTCTGTTTCTTTAAAGCAATAACAAGATAGTGCCCAGTAGCCTATAATCTAAGCAGAGGCTGAGCACCATGCAAGGGACCAAAGCAAGGGAAAGAAGGACATAGTAGATAGAAATAGTAGTCAAGATACCAGTGTTACAGCAGACACCTGAATAGACCCTACCCAGAGGGGACCGGGGTGGGCAGACTTCCATCCACCCCCTCCCTGGGACATGGCCACACCTCCTCCACCAGGCCTGGAGAGACAAGGCAGACAGGACACAGCGGGAAACAGTGCTGTATGTGGACTGTGGTGTTGGCTCTGGAGCCAAGGGTTGGGCTGTAACTCTACTGGCCAAGTGACATAGGGAGCCTGGTACCCCACTGCACAGAGGAGATGGGGGAGAAGGGGATGCCAGTGGAGTGACAGCAGAGTAGAGCCAGAGCCCCTGTGGCATCTGATGGCCTATTGAATGGCCTTATAGTTACATGGGTGAATGCCAGTTTGAGCCAAGGCATTTCTCCCCAAAGTGGGAAGGGTGCACCATTGCAGCTCTCTAGTGTTTCTGGAGCACCAAGCTTCTCTTGTGAAGCAGAGAACCCAGCATCCTTTCCTCCAGCTTCTTCACCCAGGGGCAATGGCAGGGAGAATCAGTATGAGAATGACCACGTGGGAAAAGAAGCATTCACCCTCATTCGGGACCCCAGAAAGTTTTCAGGCCAGTGACATCCATGATGAAACAGCTCTATCCACCTGCCCCTGGGCTAGCCTAGACATTGCAGGGTGCTGCCTGTCCCTCCTTCCTCCTTGTCACTGTTGCCCCTGAACACTCTCTTAGCTTCCTAGTATCCCATGTTTCTTCCTCCAGAAAGACCAGACATCAAGAACCTGGAAAGTGGGCATCAACCCTGGCACCTCTGTGGCCTCCACCTCCTACCTCACCCAGGGCAGTGGGCTGGGACCTCTGCCGGACCCAGTTGGTTCTCAGCCACAGCTGCCTCTCTATAGTACCTGTGTTGTAGCTGATAGAACTATTTGTCATCCTTGTTTTTTACACCTGTCACCACCCCACCTGCCTCATGTAAACACTGCTGTAGTCAACACACTAACCCTGGGTCCCCAGGGTGGGCCTCACCCAGGCCCTCTAGGAGCTCTGATCTCTTAAGGCAGGACTTAGGAGAGCAATAGTGACAGCAAGAGAATCTCCCAGGTGCCAGCTTTTCCTGCAAAAGACCTGCCCAGAGGGAACTGGATGAGGCAGAATCCCATCCACCCCCTCCCTGGGACATGACCACACCTCCTCCACCAGGCCTGGAGAGACAAGGCAGACAGGACACAGCAGGAAACAGTGCTGTATGTGGACTGTGGTGTTGGCTCTGGAGCCAAGGGTTGGGCTGTAACTCTACTGGCCAAGTGACATTCAAGTCTTGGAACCCAACCTAAATACATCAGTTTCTCTGATAATAAAGTAGAAGAAATGACAACATTTTGGTGCCTTTTAAAGGAATGAAACCCACGGGCTGGTGAGAGAGCTCTATCTACATGAGCATGAGAACCTGAACTCAGCTCAGTCGGTGTGCTTCTGGCTTACTGAGAGACTCTGCCTCAAAAGAATAAGGTAGAAATCGTTGAGGAGAACACTCAGTATCGACATCTGGCATCCACATGGCCTACCTGAGACTCCCCAGGTGCTGTAGCTTACAGCCCTTCTTTCAGCCCATGAGACGATCCACCACTTTTCAGCAGACAGAAGCCTGGGCAGCTATACTTCCCATAGCTGATTGGAGGTCCTGTAAGACCTTCTACTCAAAGCCCCTTGAGGCACATGCCACCAATCTGTCGGATGGGATTGGACCAGAGGAACTGAGTCACAAGCATGTAGTAGCAGGGTCTAAGTCAGAGAGCACAACTCTCTCCGTCAAGCTTCTCATGTTGAGTCTCAGGCCTGTGCTCATACACCTGTAACACCTGAGACCCTGAGACCCTGACATGGAGCAAAAGAAGGGACTCGGGCTGGGAGCCTGCACCAGACCATGGGGTCCTGCTAGAATTAAAAATAGTGTTCTGCTGTCGTTGTGGTTATTTTTATAGGTGCCTTCTATTTAAACTGCTTTATTCAGATTCTCTGTTTTCCATAGGAATGTGACATTTTAAAGTACAAAGATGTATATAAGAAAACTAGTATTAGTCACCGGCTGACGCAGGGCTTGAGCAGAAGTTATGAAGGTGTTGGAGATGATGCCTGGGAAGGAATAGCCTGGCCACTGGTTTTGAAATTTATTTAATCTGTGCTTGTGTGCATTAGATTTTATATGTAATTGCATTTGAGGTTAGAACTAGGAAGTTGGAGAGATGGCTCAGCAGTTAAGAGCACTGGCAGCTCTTCCAGAGTATCCCAGTTCAATTCCCAGCAACCACAATCATCTATAACTGCAGGTCAAGGGACCCAAAATCCCCTTCCAGGCTCCACGGATACCAGGTGTTCACATGGTGCACAGACACACACTGAAGAAGAGGGAAGGGAAGGGAGGAGGAGGAGGAAGAAGTAGTTGTTAGAATCAAGAAACTTCTACGTGTCTCTTCATTTAAAAATACTAGTAATTACTGGGCATAATGACTCCCTCCTGCTTAGGAGCTAGAAGTGAGAGTGAGCCTGGGGGTCCATGGCTTAGGCAGATAGTTGTGTACTGAGGCTGGAGAGTGACTCAGTGGTAAAGTTCATGAGTCAGGCCAGGATTTTACTCCAGAACTACAAAAATAATAAATACGATAAACTCATTACCTGCTTATTTAAATAATACTTCATAAAATTTTTCTATATTTTTCCAAAAGTATTTGTTTAGTATGAAGAATTACATAGCTTGTTATCTTCACAGGTCTCTTTAAAAACTTGCCTGGCAGAAGACAGCTCGATAATTTGGCTATAGAAAATTGTGTCCCTCACACAAATGTATAGTTTTAAAAGGAAGAAATACTTTTCTAATCTTTTTCAGAAAATTATTTTTTAAAATTCTGCAAAATATGAAGCAGTTTGTGTGTACCTGCTGTTGTTGCTGCTGCTGTTGCTGTTGTTGTTGTTGCTGATGTTGCTGTTGTTGTTGCTGTTGTTGTTGTTGCTGCTGCTGCTGCTGTTGTTGTTGTTGCTGCTGATGTTGCTGTTGTTGTTGCTGCTGATGTTGTTGTTGTTGTTGCTGATGTTGCTGTTGTTGTTGCTGTTGTTGTTGTTGCTGCTGCTGTTGCTGTTGTTGTTGTTGCTGCTGATGTTGCTGTTGTTGTTGTTGCTGCTCCTGCTGTTGTTGTTGTTGTTGTTGTTGGAATTGAACCCGGGGTAGGAAAAGCTCCCCCATTAAGGCACACCCCAACCCACTCTCTCTTCACTCTGATACAGAGACTTACTGAGTTGTCTAGGTTAGCTCAGAAGTACATTTATTTATTTATTGATTGATTGATTGATGGATTGAAAATGTCAGGCTGGAGAGATGGCTCAGGGGTTAAGAGCACTGACTGCTCTTCCAGAGGTCCTGGGTTCAATTCCCAGCAACCACATGGTGGCTCACAACCATCTGTAATGGGATCCAGTGCCCTCTTCTGCTGTGTCTGAGGACAGCAACAGTGTACTCATATACAAAATAAATGAACATATTTTTAAATGTGTGTGTCTGTCTGTGTGTGTCTGTGTATGTCTGTAGTGGGTTACAAGTGAAGGTCAGAGGACAACTTTTTGGAAGTTGATTGCTCTTTATACCAAGTGGGTCCCAGGAAGTCTTCAGGCTTGGCAGCAAGAGCTTTACCCACTGAGCCATCTCACTGGTCCAGGGTAGAAGTTTCTGACCCCTTGATGAGTGGTACAGAAACTGGGTCTGGAAGGGTGTCTATGAATGATCTGGAGAGTGGTACCAGTCTGCCAAACTGTCAGCCTCACATCCTGCCTCTGACTGCACCGTGTGTGTGTGTGTGTGTGTGTGTGTGTGTGTGTGTGTGTGTGTGTGTGTGTGTGTAGAGTCCCAGAATCCATCCTTTCTCTTCCCTAATTGGGTTGCTAATATCTACTGGCGAGGCAGCCCTAATTAAACCATTCATCTTTGTTACTCTGTATTCTGTATTCTGAGGATCGAGGTTGGCCATTATCATTTTTCTTTCTCTTTGACCAAACTCTCTGTGGATAATCTGAATCTGCTCTTGTTCATTTCTTAGAAATTCCATCTATCCGATTTGTGTTCTTTTGTCCTTTCTTAAAACACTGGGCTCAGAAGAGAGGACAAGGGCGCGGGGGAGGGGCAGCTTGAATTTGAAATTCTCTCTTCTTCACCAAAGCTGATTTGTGAGTGCATGGGGCCTGCTTGATGCCTCCGCTGCTCAGAGTGAGTCTGCACCCACCCAGGAGAGAAGGGCATCAAGAAGAGAACTGGAACCAGACAAGGCTGGACCAAAGGGTTGATGGTTGGAGCGTTGAGCATTTCCCATTAGTTACTGTGCTTTGAACCTGTGAAAGCTGGGTGGCAAAGACCACACTGCCCGTGAAGGTTGAACCATCTGCTACAGTTGCTAACAAAGTGAACAGAGGCTTCATCCTGCATTTAATGATTCCACCCTGCCCCACCCCACTCCACCTCACACCTCCTCCTACCTCCACCAAGCCCCTTGTACCTGTTTCCCACAGGTGCTAGTGGAACTCCAGATTTGCAGCTCGGCATCTGTTATAAGAAACTCTACAGGAAGCATTTTTCCCTCACCCTAGCTGCTCCACCACAGAACCCCGCACTGCCTCAGGAAGGAGACCAGCACTCTGTGTGAGCCCAGCCCCATCGGTGTGGCAGGAGACATCCATAGGTTGCTTCGGCTCCAGGTCCCATCCTTGACCCCAAGTCCCCTTGCTATCTAGAAAAGGTGCAGGGAGGGCTATGTGGAAGGCAGGGACATGGAAGTCAGCAGGCTAAAAAGGCAGGGGCATTGTCTTAACTGGAGAGAGAAGGCAAGGCTGTAAACTGTCAGATTCTCAGTTTTGCTGCAGAGTCTCTGGAGGAAATCATGAAGGTCCTCTCCCCCAAAGTAAATGGTGGACACACAGCCCCGCAACCCCAGAGACCCCGTGACCTGATGGCAGGCTGCAGGCATAGGTAGTGCTCGGCGCCTTAAGCTCAAAGGTGAGAAGCTCCAAGCACATCTAGTCCCAGTCACCAAGTACCTGGTATGCCCCAGTTATGACTGCTGCCGAAGATGTGCCGTCATGTCTAAATTGGATGGTGGTGGGTGCCACTTCTACGGAGGGCCACAAAGAGCAGAGACAGGAGAACAGACTTGAGCACGGGGCCGCTGCTTGCCCTTGAAGCGCTGAGTTCTAAGGCTCAGGTGTAGAGCAAGAAGGCTCTCTGAGTAAAAGAAACATGCTTGTGTTCCCACATGTAGTTTTTAGAATGCCACCCCTACTGCTGCTGAAACTGCAGTGCCTCCATAGGGTCTGAGCATCTGAGGTCTCTGCCCTCTGCCCCAGAGCTGCTAGTCAGCAGTCCAATAACATAGCCCTGGCTCACTGGGCCGGGCCCTGCCCTGCCCAGTCTGTGGCACCCGGTTCCTCTTGTTGGTCTGTGCTCTCCTGCCCTCTGGTGGTGATGGAGACAACTGCAGCGCTTGGGGCAAGGTGGGGCTAATGCAGGCCTTTGCAGCTGGAGAGCTGGGGGGTAGGAGGGCACGCACACCCATGCTCACACTTCCATTTCACTTGGCCTCAAAGATTAGAGATGGAGGAAAACTCTAAGCGATCCAAAGCAGCTACTCAGATGGAAGGGGTTATTATTATAATTACTATGATTATTGTTATCAAGATTATCATGCCTGCCTGGAAAGTCTTGTACAAAGCAGGCTTATTTATGTCAGCTTGTTGTTTGTGTCTGAGGCGCCTCATCTTTGCTCATAATAACTAGCATTTGCGGGGCTCTTTCATGCTGCAGAGCTTTGTCACATCCTCAGCCTGGCTCATCTGCACAAATAGCCTTGCCACTGAGTGCCAGGAGGAGAGCAGAGGCTTGGGGCGGGAAGTGGTCTGTCTGTCGGAGGCCACTGGCAAACAGGTACAGGGCCAGGACTTGAACCCGGGTCACCAACTGATGATGCCTATTCCTCTCCACTATTACCCTTTTGTGCCTCTGCTCTTGAGAGGACCTGTGTCTTTGTGATCCTCTGGGTTTCTGATTCTTTGTTGCCAATCCCTCTAGAAAAGCCTACATTGCACTCAGGAACACCGAAGGGTTTAGAAAACCCAAGTCTTAAAAGGCACAGTTTGCCTACCTTCAAACAATAAGTGTGTCTGGCACTATGTAAGCTCCCGCAGCATATGGTATTGGGGACTCGTGGGGGGACACGTGGCCAGAGTTCACTTGACCATTACTAATGCTCACCCTGGGACATGGCACAGTCCAGACAGGCATCGCCACATCTCTGAGACATCGGTGCAGAAGGTGGCATAGAGGCTGCCTGTGGCCTACCAAATGGGAGCCAATGTGCGCAATGCAGGCCCTCACTGGGCCCTGGGAACTTATAGCTCTCTCCCCTAGTGGGTTCTAGCTCTAGAGACCAGCTGGAGACAACTCTAGAACAACAGCCTCCCTGGGTACCAATGGGCTGTCCCACTGGCTGATCTGACATAAGGTCTGAGTACTGCTTGTTACGCATGCTCAGGGTCTGCCCTGCAGCACTTGGTCTAATGGACCATCCTTCATAGAAGGGGTCTACTATGTGCCTCCAGTCTAAGGGCATCACTACCCTGATACCAGCCTGGACATTCTCTCCTCCCCAGCAAGGGCATAAGGCAGCCTGCTTCTGGGGAACTATGCCAGGCTGCACCCCCATCTCCCTGCCCACCACCTGCCATCATCTACACAAGGAGTCATCTAAAGCCCTCAGGTCCTCCAATGTGATCCTTATCTACACTGAGTTCTATATGTCATGTGCATGTCTGCATTAGGAGTAAGAGCCATTTAAGCAGAAAGGTTATACTATTTAAAACAGTGAGAATGTCCATGCTGTTTCTCTATCATTAATGGAATTTTTTTTTACAAGTTATCTTGCTGGTGGCTTCTAGAAGTCACAGTTTCTCCCAGCCTCCTGATCCTAACTATCTAAGAGCAGTGCTTGACTATTGATGTTCAGACCTGCAGTTCCAGCTGTTCCCGGGCCCCTGTCACTGCATGTCCACAGCAGCTCAAGAAGTGAGAAGGGGCATGTCTATCCACTGAGGAGACGCTAGCTCGGCTGATGTCCTACGCTGTGTATCCTGTTGTTTCACGTGATGACCCTGTGGGGAAAACAGGGATGCCGTCATCCTCACTCATAGCAAGGACACTGGACCACGGCTTACACTGAGAGCCTAGGTTGAGACCCAGTCTGGGCCCACCCATCCAAGCCTTTCTATGGAGCAAGAATGGCTATAGTCTCTCTCCAGTGGGAGAAAGTGCTTCCCTTCTGTTTCTGCACTACAGCCAGCCTGGGGACAGTAGGAACGGCAGTGCAGCCCAGGGAGGCACACACATCTACAAACTCCTTCCTGGACTACTAGCTGAGTTCTGCTGCACTCTCTCTCTCCTGTCCAGCTCATAGCCAGACCACATAGCAGAGCCAGTCATGTAAGAAAATGTACAGATGAAGGTACCGAGTCCAGGGAGCTGTCCACAGTTAGAGAACAGGGGCTTCGATGCCAGAACTGCTCTGTGGGCTACGGCCATAGGAAAAGGATCTTCGCAGAAGCCTTGAGCCTGGTTGGTTAGGAGGTAGAATGGCTAGGACTATTGAAATACAAGTTCAAACATAAGGTGACCATCCAAGCAGTGTGTCCAGTTAAGTTTAACTAAAGAGGGGTCCGGGAAACTGCCCAGAAACCCAGTGGCACTGTGGTTGCTGGCACAATAGATTCCAGGCATTGACTTTTATTTTCAACATTGATCTATCCCTGTCTTGGCTGTACCTTCATCAGTGGTCACTCCACACTCCTGCAGGCTTTGGGATTCTTTGATCATTTCAACAAATATCCTAAGGGCTGGTTGAGGTACTATGGTTGGTTGTAAGCTGAATTTGACAAATATGGACATGGGCCAATAGAATTATCTAGATCATGTGTGTATATCCCCAAATCAGAAGATAATGTCAGCCCCATCCACACTCAGACTGGCTCAAGGAAGGGTGTGTCTTTCTGGGAACCCAGGGTTCTGCTGACAGCAGACAAGAGTGGAAACAGTAGAGATGGAGCACCCAGCAGAAAGGGCCTGGCCAGCCACAGAGGAAGGTGGCCCGGCTCCTGCTAGAAGCTGCCCCTTGCTGTGCCTGCTACATTCCAGCCAAGGCAGGATCCCACGACATGCCCTCTAGAGATGGTATCTCCAGAAGGGTCCACTCATAATCTCTAAGAGGTCAGACCTGGTATCTTCATCTTCTCAGGCAGCTGTAACTTCAGCCACCACAGACTGGGTAACTTCATGCAGCAGAAATGTATTTCTCACAATTCTGGAGGCTGGGAGGTCCGAGGTCAAGATGCTGTCAGATTTCTCAGTCTGTGAGCGTTCACTTCCTGGTTCACAGACATTGTCTTATTGCTGTATCCTTGTTCTACATGATAGAAGGGGTAAGGGTCTCTCTAGGGTCTCTTAGAAGGAGATTAATCCCATTCATGAAGATTGTCCTCACAGCCCAGTCACACCTGCATATGATTCCTATCCCATTATCCTGGGAGTTGAGATCTCAACAGAGGAGTTTGGGAGAACACACACATTTGAACTGCGGCACCTCAAGAGTCTACCCCAAGGACAGGTCTATGCTTTGCCAGACCTTATTTTCTCTGGGCACAGCACATCTGTTCACAACTGTGGCCAGCAGGGGGACACAGTGCTGTGGAGCCATATTGGAAAAGAGGATGCTGGATTGTGAGCCACACCTCTGGCTTAGGAGGAGCCTAGACCAGATGGTGGTGGGGTGAGCCCCATTCCCCAGGCCTGAGGGCAGTCATGCAAAGGAGCAGGATGGACTCCCCTGTTACTTGCTTGGTGCCCTTCACAGGCTTCCAGGGATGTTAGTGAAGCTCCTCTTACCCTCTAGCTGAATCTGAGCCCTGAGCTGTCAGCTAGAGCATAATAGCCAAGTCTGACGTTAAGATGCCAAAGGGCCTTCATCACATAAGACTGGCTGTGAAGCTGCATACAGGGCACTGTGAGCTCCAGGGTACATGAGAGGTCAAGAGATCACCCTGCACATTCAGCAACAGCCACATCATGGAGAAGGGACAGTCAAGGTAGGCATGGCCAGGGCAAACGTACCCTACACAAATGGAGCCCCTGGTAGGGATTCTCAGCCTGACCAGCTAATGGGAAGAAAGGGCTGTATGTGGCTAGGGCCCGTCACTGGGATGAGTGGCGAGTGAAGACAGGCAGGTCGGTGTGCTTAGTGGGACATGATGATGATGATTTGTGAACTTAGGAACAATGGGAAACCATGCAAAGAGCTTTAGGTGTTCATAAACAAACAGCTCTTGCAACCATTCACATGAGGTTTGATTGGGAATACTCTGAAAACAGTTGTTAAAATATGACAGAAATTTTGTTATAAGATTAAAAACCAAACAGTTAAGATCATGTTAGCACAACTCACATGCAGTTGTCAAGACCTGGGTTATTTTTAGATCGCTGTCCCACCTTTCCTACATGATGCCACCCAGCTGCTGGACCTCCAGCCGACACACCTTCCGTTCTGAGCACTAGGAAGGAGAAGGGGAGGGTGAGAGAACGGTGTCCTTTCTGTTTGTTATTTATTCACGCATACATTCATGTACAGTGCTAGGGATTGAGCCATGGGACTCATGGGTTCTAGTTAAACATCCTACCACTGAGCTATTTCCTCGGCCTCGCGGATATTATCTTTATTTTACTTTTTTAAAAGTCATTTATTTATTTATTATTTATTATGTGTACAAAGAAGAGGCAGACTTAGCATGTCTGTGGACATCAGAGAACACAGTGTAGGCATCTCCTTCCACATTGTGGGTGGGTCCCAGTGATCAAACTCAGGTCATAGGGAATGGGCCTTTACCCACAAAGCCATTTTTATCTGCCTTGGATCTTTTCTTTAAATGGTAGCTCCTTGTTCTGCTTTAGCCTGCTTCTGTTGGGGAACTTGCTGAGTAATCACCCTAACTACTTGAATCATTATGATGGACACCCTTTTAGTTGTAAGCCATTGTGCCCAGATAAAAATTAGGGGTTCTGCTGGGCAGTGGTGGTGTACAACTTTAATCCCAGAACTTGGGAGGCAGAGGCAGAAAGAGCTCTTGAGTCTGAGGCTATCCTGGTCTGCAGGGTGGGTTTTAGGACAACCGAGGCTACACAAAGAAACTTCATCTCAAAAACAAACAAACAAACAAACAAAACCGGGGTCCTTTATCTAATGAAGAAGGGAGTCTGGGTGTTAGTACACTAGTGATCTCTGGCAATGCGATACCCAGGCTGCAGAGAGCAAGACTGAGGCCACAGTTGGTGAGGACACAGGGAAAGAATGGGAACAGCTGCCTATGGCCTCTGGCTTTTCTGCCAGGTCAGTAGCATGAGAAGTAACATCACAGCTAGGGGAGATAAAAGGGGACCAGGGACAGACAGGGACTGGCATCTCTCTCTGCTTTCATGGAGAGGAGGGATAGGTCTGGACCCCTGATGTGTGTGTGGAGAACCCCAGGACAGCCCCTACCACAGCTGCAGGCTACAGGCAAGCCTTCAAGAGCAGAAAGCATAAAGTTCCACATATTCCACATCCCACATCTGGGGACAAAGTAGCCTTATGGGGACCCACAGTTTATCTACACACAGCCTCTGTGTAACCCCCACATCCTCTATGTGGATGTGAGGTGACTCTGGTCAGTCGGATTGGAGAATGATTCTGACCCACCAGAAGAAGCCTTGCCTGACCTGTCCCAGGAACCCCATGAGTCCTGCCCTGTTCTAAATCTGTCAGTGTACTGGACTGACAGGCTCCTTGGGGATGGTGGTTGAAGAACTTGGGAGCTCTAGCTAGGTCCACTGGCTGCTCCCATAGGTAGTAAGACAGACCCAGAGATTTCAGGATACCCTAAGGGCAACCAGGCCAGGCAGAGCAAGCAGAAGCAGGTCCCTGAGTCACAGGTCCTGCTGCTGTTTTTAGCTTCAGGTGGAGGCCGCTCCCCCTTCTCCACCCACCCCTCCTTGAGTCATTCTGGCTGCCTGGGGCACCAAACGTCCAGACTCACCCACTTTCCAGAATGACCCTAGGAAACCAGGCTGCCTCAGTGAACACCCCCTCCCCGAAAAAAAAAAAAAAAAGGCAGGTGAGGTGGCTTAGAGACCCAGGTGTTTGGAACACTGTCCTCAACGTGCTGTGTCTTGGTTAGCGTGGTAGGATGGCCTTCCAGTTTCTCGCCAGGAGTCACTCACTCCCTTCCTGGAGCAGGCAAGAACACAGCTGACAATTTCCTCATAAACCTTAGGCAGTAGCCAGACTCTAACAAAGTCAAAGCCACTAGTCAGACACCAGGGCTCCAGAGAATTCTTCAAGCAGCAGAATCCCCACTTACCCTTTCCACAGGGCTTTCTGTTTGCCACAAACCCTCCAGGTGTTGAGTTTCCTTTGTCTCTCCCACCCCAGAGGACACCAAGGATTTTTACACCACCCACTTACTTCTCAAACTAGCTAGGTGTGTCTACTGGTTTTGAAAGGGCTCAAAGCAGTGTTATGCAGACAAAAATACAGAAACCCGGCCAGGTGAACCCATTAGCTTCTGTTCTAACCTGCGCTGCTCCTTCCAACTATTCTCTAGTGATGTGTGTTGTTAGCCCAGGATTTTTCAAATGGAGCAAGCTTACAAGGATGTGTCCCTAAGATCTCTGTCTCCAACCTGTGATGAAGCCTCTAAAAATACTACCTTGAGAAACAGAGAAGCAATGTCCTTAACCTCTATAGCCATGACTAACACCCATAGGTGCTATGTTACCAAGTGCCACAGCCAACATGTGGAACAGCCCTCACCTAAACTCAGCTACTTGGCTCAGAGACCTGCTGTGGGTTCCACTCTGTGTATGTATCCCAAGTCCACTGCTGGGATGAATGGCAGCCCAGGCACATTCATGGTGATGGCAGAGGCCCACATCAACCTATAAAAGCGGGCAATGTGCATCCTATTGGAATCCACACACTGCCACTCCATGACATACTGTGAGCCAAGGGAAGTCCTGTTATCTGAATTTCCCTCTGTTGAAAGAACTCAAATGAGGTACCCAGAGCACAGCACAGAAAACAAAAGGAGGGCTGGAAAGATGGCTCAGCAGTTAGGAGCACTGGCTATTCTTCCCAGGGAACCCGATGCCCTTTTATGGCCTCCACGGGCAGGCACACGCACGGTACACAGATATGCATTCAGGCACCCACACATAAAATAATAATTTTTAGAAAGAAAGTTGTGTCCATCACAGAGTAAAGAGAAACACTCCCAAAGAGTGCAAGTGGACAGTGGCCACAGGAAGGCACTGCTGTACCAAGCCACATTTCGGATAGGCTTCATACTGCTCCTCATGTCTCTAGAACTGACTGCCTCCCCTGAAAGGCAATGTCCTGCCTTTCCAGATGCTATCAACAGACCCATTTGAATCATATCTAATGGGAGGAGACTGTAGTCTTTGTTCTTTACCAGAAAGTCTCCCTAAGTAGGAATCTTACAAATCTTACAAGGTTTAATCCCCATCTACCCTTCTCCCATCTTTCTCTGTCTGAGACAGAGTCATGATGTGTGGTTCTGACTGGCCTGGATCCACCTGCCTGCCTCAGGAATGCTGAGCTCGCAGTTAGGGAGGCATCTATTACTATTCCAACGGTGCAGAAGGCATGTCTCTACCCAGGGCCCATGATTCAACTCAGATCCCTTCTCCTGGCCAGTGCTCAAGAGTCCCAGTTGCGATCTCTGGTTTTACAAGCTTCTGCTGAGGAAAGACCATCCCGAGTGACCTTCCAATGCCTCACTAGCTCGCTAACACGGTAGCCACAGATTTGGGAAGCAGGAAGTGTATTCTGCCCCAGGGGGAACAGGCCAAAAATCGAAGAAACATCAGATCATACTGTTCTCGTAGCGCAGGTGGTTGTGAAGGTCTAAGCAAGCAGTGTGTGTGCACAGCCATCCTTGGTAAGCTGTACAGAGCTGCTAGTGTGTGAGCACAGCAGTGGCGGTGGAGCAGCCCTGTGGCTCCCAAGAGCCTTTGAGACAGTAGTGTTCCACCACTGAACATGAGTGAGCCCTGCTTGTTCTGTAGCTGAGGGATGGGCTTGAAGAGCCTGTGAATTACCCAGGACTTTCCCTGCAGCCGTCAAAACTTGCTCCCTCAACTGTGCCCTCAGACAAGGAGCGGGAGGAAGGATCGAGCTGGGTACCGATTGTCTCGTTTCCTGTTCCTGGGGACATGCAGGCCTGATGGCCACAAGTCACAGAAAACTGGGTTCAAATGAGGAAAATTACATTTCAAACTGGGCATGGTGGCACACACGGGATCTTAGTACCGAGCTGAGGTAGGAAAATCAAGGTCATCTTGCACAATTCAGCAAGACCTAAATAAAACATTTAAGAGCCTGAGTTCTTGTGACTCAGTCAGGTTGACATGAGTTTTAAGTATCTATGAAAAGATTAGCTTCTTATACCTGTAAAGTATAAATCTACACAGGTCCAGTCCCTCAGAGTCCTTAAATAACCAGAAACTTTGGCAGGCAGAGACAAGTTCCAGGGACTTGCTCCCTCAGATAAGAAAATAGGAAACTACAACTCTAGCCCAAAATGCCATGTTTTAATTTTGTTCCCCTGCCCGAGGGGAAAAATAAATCCTGTACAAAAGTCTTGTTTTCAAACAGATGGAATGAGGGTTGTTTTAGGGAATAGAGAGGTGGAAATGACCATGGAGTTTGTTACTCTAGAGCAGTTCTCAGCCTTCCTAATGCTGTGAACCTGTAACAGAGTTCCTCGTATTGTGGTGACCCCAACCATAAAAAATGTTTCCATTGCTACTTCATAACTGTGAGTTTGCTAACTATTGTGCATTGTAATATAAATACCTGTGTTTTTAATTGTCTTAGGCAACTCCCATGAAAGGGTCTTTTAACCCCCCACAAAGGGGGACAAGACCCACAGATTGAGAATCTCTTTTCTAGAACTTTCTTGAGGCAGAAGGGCTTTGGAAGAAAGTGAGGCTCCCAGAACCACTCACAGCTCCTGGGCATGCAGGTGTGTCTGGTCATGGGCCAGCTGCCCTGCTAGAGATTGTTGGAAACCTAACCAAGGTCTCAGAGCAATATGTCTGTCTGTCCTTGTAGGCGGACTCCAAGATGGTGTGTGACGTGGTGAGTCGTATGGAAGACACTGAACCATTCTCTGCAGAACTTCTTTCTGCCATGATGCGACTCTGGGGCGACTCAGGGATCCAGGAATGCTTCAACCGATCTCGGGAGTATCAGCTTAATGACTCTGCCAAATAGTAAGTGCACACACAGGCTGGAGGCTGGAGGAGGATGCAGGCACAGGGACTGGTGAGAGGGGAAGGGACAAGAAGGACTTTACTTCCTGTGCCCAGGATGAGGAAGAGGACAGAGAAGGGAGAAAGCAAAAAGATAACCACACAGGAAGTTTCTGTAGGACAGAAACCTGGGCACCACCTATGATGGGTTAAATATGCTTGGCCCATGGAAGTGGCACCATTAGGAGGTGTGGCCTCGTTGGAGGAAGCATGTCACTGTGTAGGTGGGCTTTGAAGTCTCCTAGTGTTCAAGCTCCACCCAGTGCAGAAGAGCCACCTCCTGGCTGACTTCAAATCAAGATGTAGAACTGTCAGCTCCTCCAGTGCCATATCTGCTTGCACACTGCCAGGCTTCCTGATGATAATGGACCAAACCTCTGAAACTGTAGGCCAGCCCCAATTAAATGTCCTTTGTAAGAGTTACTTTGGTAATGGTGTCTCTAGCAATAAAACTCTAACTAAAACACCTCTTCTCCTGGACCATGTCTGTACCCCATAGAGGTTCCAGACTAGCAGGTAGGGTTTGTTTCTTCTATTCTGAAAAGCCCCAGGCCATAAGTATGGTGTGCAGAAGGCACCATTTATCCCAACACTCAGGAAATACAAGCAGGCAGATCCTTGTGAACCAAGGGCCAATCTGGTCTACAGAAAATTCCAAGCCAGCCAGAGCTATATCAACAAATGTATCTCAAACAATCAAAATACATACACAAGAAGTAACAAAAATATACAGGCAGAAAGCCATACAGACTGTGCCTCTCTTTATTTCTAAGAAAACTACAGACTTGGGGCTGAGCTTTACCTCAAGCCCTTGCTTAATACATGCCAGACCCTGGACAGTATTTACCACCACAAAAATAAATTTCTAAAATGTGTATGAAAATGTTAGAAGGAAATCCATTACTTTATGTGTGCCTTAAAAACTTTTTGCTTTTAGTTTTTTATTTGCTTTGTTTTGTTTTGAGAGACAGCGTCTTATGTAACCCAGGCTGGCCTCAAACTCTCTATGCAGCTGATGAAGACCTTGAACTCCTGACCTTCCTAACTCTGCCTCTCAGGTTCTGGTGTCACCACCACTCCAAGATTTTCTTCTAGCTTTCAAGTAAAAAGTAAGAATTGAGTAGTTCTCCGCCAAGAAATAGAACGAATAACCAAGCATATCTTTCAGCATTGTGCTATAACTAGATAAAGAGGAAGAAAGGATGGCAGTTAGGGAAGAAGAAGAGAAATGAGGAGTGGTAAAAGCCACAGCCAAGAAAGTGTCTCAGCCCGTCCTGTGACACCAGGGTGACAGCCTGCTGAGCTTTGCCACCCTCTCCCCATGGGTGGCTCTAGAGTCCTGGAATGGATGACACACTGGGGTTATATCTTGGCACTGAGACTGCCCTGGTTTTTGTAATCTCGTACCCCAGCTTTCCAGAAGAGTCTGCAGTAAAGCTGCTGTGGGTCTTACCCTCCAGCGTTGAAGGATGTGAGTGACTCACATTGTCACTGTGCTTCTTTCTCAGCCGGGGCCTGACCCTGGAGGCATTTGTCAGCACTAGGGGGTGGTGCTCCAGGCACCCAGAGGCCAGACGTAATGATAGACATCCTGCACTGGACAGCACAGCCCCAAAACATCTGGTCCAAACTGACCAACCCGTACAGAACACCAATAGTGCTGAGATTAACAATCCATGATCTCTAGGTACAATGATAGATCAGGATTAGAGGCACAAGGGTAGCGAGTTTGAGGCTAACCTGGGCTATACAGTGAGACCCTGACTCAATTTTTAAAAAATTTTAAATGTAAAACTGCATTCTGCGTTATACTGGTATAACCAGCTGGCCCCAACAGAACAGCACTGGCTAATGACATTCAAGCATTTCAGTGGCTATAATGGCACCGAATAAACTAGGGACCTGTCTGAATTAGTATTTCCATTGCTGTGAAGAGTCAGGGCTGGCCTACAGTTTCAGAGGTTTAGTCTGTTATCACCACAGCAGGGAACATGGCAGTGTGTGGGCAGACGTGGTGCTGGAGGAGCTTAGAGTTCTACATCTTGATCCGAAGACAGCCAGTGGGAAACTGGAGTCCACACTGGGTGGAGCTTGAGCATAGGCTACCTCAAATCCCACCCCCACAGCGACATACTTCCTCCAACTAGACCACACCTACTCTAAGGCCACACCTCCTAATAATTCCACTCCCTATGGACCAAGCACTCAAACGGATGAGTCTGTAGTGGCCATTCCTATTCAGACAACCACAGGACCAGAGCAAGACCAAGAACCTCTTCCCATTTCTCACACCCACATGGGATTGTATATAGTCAGTTATCTAAGGTCGTGGCCGACCAGGGGCCACCAAGCCCTGTGCATTCTCAGGGACACCTTGGTGAGCAGAGCTCCAAACTCCCTGTGTACACTCAGATCATAGGCCTGGGAATGGCCTCCCCCAAAAGATGGAACAGTCTCAGTCAGCTCCCTCCAGGACCTCCAGGGTAACCCTGGAGGCCACAGCTTCACTGCCCAGCTGTCTCCTGCTGGTCCCCAGGCTAAGGTTCACTTCTCTTCCAGAAGGACTGTCAGGGGTCCCAGAGGACCTACTGGCCTCAGCCTGTCTTCTGGATGTCCACCAAATATTCCTCTGAAATTTTACCATTGAATTAATACTAAAGTGAGTCTCTTGCAAAAACATCTCAACAACAGAGTAGGGTATGAAATGAACAACAGTTTCCCCACCACACACACTCATATACCCATACATAATCACATACACACTAACACACATATACATACTCACATACACACTCACACACACACACATGCATGCTGTCTCATACATACACATTCACATGCACACACTCACATGTATACACACACTCACATGCACACACACGCACACACACACATACTACCTGTCACCACTTCCTTCAGCTATTTTTAGATACTCTTTCTGCTGTAGCCAATATTTCCTGACTATTACCTTGAAATATGGAGTCCAGCTCACCTTTCTTTTTCTCGCATGCTTCCACTGCCTCCAGTTTGCTGCTCTGAGCCCCCCACTCCCTTTGAACCCCCCACTCCCTCTCAACCCCCATTCCCTCTCAAACCCCCACTCCCTCTCAACCCCCACTCCCTCTGAACCCCCCACTCCCTCAATCCCCCACTCTCTCTGAACCCCCATTCCCTCTCAAACCCCCACTCCCTCTGAACCCCCATTCCCTCTCAACCCCCCACTCCCTCTCAACCCCCACTCCCTCTCAACCCCCATTCCCTCTCAATCCCCCACTCTCTCTGAACCCCCATTCCCTCTCAAACCCCCACTCCCTCTGAACCCCCATTCCCTCTCAACCCCCCACTCCCTCTCAACCCCCATTCCCTCTCAACCCCCCACTCCCTCTCAACCCCCACTCCCTCTCAACCCCCACTCCCTCTCAACCCCCATTCCCTCTCAACCCCCCACTCCCTCTCAACCCCCACTCCCTCTGAACCCCCATTCCCTCTCAACCCCCATTCCCTCTCAACCCCCCACTCCCTCTCAACCCCCATTCCCTCTCAACCCCCCACTCCCTCTCAACCCCCACTTCCTCTCAACCCCCCATTCCCTCTGAATCCCCCATTACCTCTGAATCCCCCCAATCCCTCTGAACCCCCCATTACCTCTGAATGCCCCCCAGTCTCATCCTCTGGCTCTCCTTTGCCACATTCTCTGGTCATGTGTCCTGTGCTACCCATCAGAGAGAAAGCCAACAGCAAGATGAAGCAGGGAGACAGAAAGACAGACTCAAGGGTAGCTTTGCCGTGTATCCCAGGTTTACCTAGAGAATATTTTATAGCTCAGACAGGCTTCAGAATTCTCCATCCTGCCTCAGCCTCCGAGTGCTGTGACAGCAGGTGCGTGGCCGCCACCTCTGCTCTCATAAATGCTACTTGGGTTCCAGTGTTGTGTGCTTTTAGGTGTCAAACTGCCCCTGATAAGGCTGTGAAACCACCCAGCTCCAGGAGGAGCCATTAACATCCTAAAATCCCAATTCATCACCATACCATAGCACCCCACCCCAACCCTGTCCCAGGCTCGGAGGGACAGGGAGCCAGCCTGTTCCTAGACTGCTGTTTCACTCACCCTTGGTGAGCATAATACTTTGTCACTTTACGTGAGGCCCTCCCACATCAATCATTAAACAAGCACATGTCATATAAAATTGCCTGCAGGACCAATCTTATGACGCCATTTTCTTAATTAAGACTCCCTCTTCCCAAATATGTCTAGGTTTGTGTCAAGTTGGAAAGAAACAACCAGCCTACATGGTTTGGGAGGCATAAAGTGAGAGCAGGGGCCAGCTTGTATGTGTTCAGAGGATGTTACCCAGCAAGACAAAGGAAAGGGTTCGCCAGGCCTAGTGTCTGACAGGATCATGGAGGTTAGCCTGAAAGAATTGGCCATTAGTAGCTGTGGACAAGGAGAGTCAACCACTGAGGACTGAACGCAAAACCTTCCCAGATACATTCTGGCCTCCTAAGGGACCTGGGCAGGTCCAATATCACAGACCTACTCTGGTGCCTCAGCTCCTTCCCTTGACCACCCCCATTTTGAACATTTGAAGAACCCTAATTCCAGAGATCCAGGTTCCAGGGAGGTCCTACCCCTGCTTGGCTGAGGTAGACCCCCCCCCCAACCCCCCACTTACAAGAGCATCAAATGGGAAGAGGCACACAGACCTCTTGGTAAAAAAGGAGGAAGTATCAAATGATAGATGGATGCTCAGAGCCTCTCAAAGTACCATAGAGCTCTAAGCACGAAGACTGTGGAGCCATGGGACTGTCAAGCACCGAGCCTCAGTTTTTTAATGTGTCAGGCAGTACATTTGGCACCGAAAAGTTAAAGATGGAGCATGAATACATGTAAGGAATAGAACCTGGGACTGGAGAGGTGGTTCACTGGTTAATAGCACTGGCTGTTCTTCCGGAGGCCCTGAGTTCAATTCCCAGCACCTACATGGTAGCTTACAACTGTCTGTGATCTGAGACCCTCTCTGACCTCTATGGTGCACATGCATGTGGTGCAGAGACATTCATGTAGACAAGACACACACATACTATCAAAATAGATATATTTTTAAAAAGAATAGATGTTACCTATTGGCAATTGTTATTTTTAAATGAAGACATAACAAAACTGTGCTATGAACTGGGTGGTCTCATTCGCTGGGTCTGTGTGCCCAGCTCCTTTGAGTCTGAATAAGAGGACCTCAGGCTCTCGCTTGCCCCACCTCCGTTGGTCCCACAGTCAACCTTGCAAAAGCTGTGGCTGATATCAGACTCTAACGGTGGTGAGCCTAGAACAGGTCCCAGGTCCATGGACTCTTGTATGTCCTCATCCCCAGCTACCTGGACAGCCTGGATAGGATTGGAGCCGCTGACTACCAGCCCACTGAGCAGGACATCCTCCGAACCAGGGTCAAAACAACCGGCATCGTAGAAACCCACTTCACCTTCAAGAACCTCCACTTCAGGTGAGGCCTGAGGACATGGGGTACGGGATGGACCTGGAGATGTGCCAGAAAGATGGGGGAATGTTCATGCCCTGCCTCACCTCGTCTGGATAGCCAGGTAGCATCTTGCCTCAAGGCTAGTTCTCATTTGGTCAGACAGCTAGATACCAGAAGAAGCCCATCTGGGTACTTGGTTTCTGCCAAGTTCAAAAGCTAAAAATAACTAGTGACTTGCTTAAGAGCCCCTTGGAAGGGAGCATGGCAGTAAGCCTGAACCAGGTGGGTAAGCCCAAGCAATGCCTGAAAGACCAAAGATCACTATAATCTCAAAGCTAGAGAAGCTGAGAAAGAAGATCTTCTGATGGAGAACTCAGGGAAGGCAAGGTCTAAAAAAATAAACAAACAAAAGTCTTACCACTGCAAACTCGTCCAATCTCATCTGATCTTGGAAGCTAAGCAGGGTCAGGCCTGGTTAGTACTTGGATGGGAGACTGCCTGGGAATACCTGGTGCTGTAGGCTTAAAAAAACAAAAACAAAACAAAACCAAAAAAAAAACAGAAAAAGCCAAAAAAGCAAAAACAAGTTTTCCCCAGATGCAGGCTCTGAGGACCTAATAACAAGGGCCTGAACTGTGCTGCTGGGTTTCCAGAACCCTATTGAAGGATTTTTGTCTCCTAAGAGTAACCTGTATGTCCTATGTAAGGCCTGGCGACCCCTGTTCTGTCTTCCAGGTCTGGTGTTTTGATATCAGGTGAAGCTAGGAGAAGAGCTGAGGCAGGGCTTTGAGTCAGTGTACTTGAGCACACAGTTCAGTCCTGGAACAGGTCTCATGGGTAATGAGAGCTGCTCCAGTCCCAAGGGTGGCAGTGGCTCATCTGTCCGTCTGTTGGGGCTCAGAATGAGGTAGTGCGCGCCCGCCGCTCATCGCTCTCAGCACTAGCTCCCGGAACCCCGGCCCTCACTGCTTTCTCTGACTGCCTGCAGGCTGTTTGACGTTGGAGGCCAGCGATCTGAACGCAAGAAGTGGATCCACTGCTTTGAGGATGTCACGGCCATCATCTTCTGTGTCGCACTCAGCGGCTATGACCAGGTGCTCCACGAGGACGAAACCACGGTGAGTGACCTCAAGTGACAGCTGCCCATAGACCAGGTCAACAGTGGGAGGCCTCGGGCCTCACAGACGGGCTGTGCCAAGCTCCCTTGCCTATTTTGTATTGCCAAGGCAGTTGCCAAGTGAGGTCAGTGTGGCAGAGGTAGCTGGGAGCCTCCTGTTGCCGTCTGTGTACTAATTCACTACAAATAACATATCAGAGTCGGGGTCTTGGCCAGAAAGCACCTTGTTAGTAAACAACAGAGTAACAGAGCTGTCAGACAAGAAAAACAAATTAAATCCTACAAAACAAGACTACAGCCAAGCAAGGGCATACATGCAACAGAAAAGGTGGTTTAGCTTGTCTGCCCTTCCCTGGGTACTGGCCAGCTAGAGAGGTATGGGGCTGCCTGACCAAGAAGGACACCAAGATTGGAAGCATACTGGTGAGTGTCAAGTGTGACTTTGGGATTTCTCATCCACACCCAGTGTCTGAGACCTGCCACCTGGCTGAAGAGGGGGCCTTTACCTGCCTTCCCCTTGGCCTTATCCTGGCTCTACTTCTCATTGGTATACTGCTAAATTCAGGCGGTGACCTTTCTGCCTGGGTTCCTGTCATGCGTAAGGCAGACAGTAATAACTCCAGCCTTGTCTAAGGCTGCTGGTCCTGGAAGTGTTTCTGGCTTGGCAGTGCCCAGCTTGTGGGTATACTGTTATCACTGGTGATTGCCCTGAGCCAGATACATCCACTGAGCTTTTCCCATTTGGAATTTAAGCCTACAAGTCTATGGACCTGTTCACAGAGCCTGGAAAGGGACCCAGGCCTCAAGCATGTCCTACTGGTCAAGGGAGGCAAGTGGGGCTTGCGGCTGTGGGCTCACACTTTGGCATCTGCCCTCCTGTCTGGAATACAATCAGACCCTTCACCCTGAGCCTTTGAAATCAGCACCAGGGGTCACTGGAGGGGGTGTGTGGTCAGGCTAGTCTTGAATAAGACTTATCTTCGTTATGAGTTTGATTTGTTTACTGGTCCCAGGCCAGCCATTACTGGTGTCCGTGGAGGGTGTGAATGAGCTCTGGGTAGTGTTGTGAGGGTACGGTGCCGGTAGAGGAGGACCCGCCGTCTTGACTGCCTTTTGGCTAAGCTGCTGGTAGAAGGGGTGTTCTGGGTTTTCATTATGTGCTAGCTGGCATTCAGCGCTGTCACTCACAGTGGCTGTGGCAGGGAGTGGTCTAGTCCCAAGCCCCAGAGTGGGGTGGAGAAAACATGTCCTCAACTGCTCTTGAACCCAAGACTGTGACTATCCAAAGCCCAAGACATTCTTTGTTAGTACACCCATCCGAATGCCTGACCCAGTACATTCTCCACAACTGTGAGCTCCTCTGTGCTACTACTAGAGATGTCTTACCCATGGCCTACCTTTTCTCCTGGTCACATCTGGAAGATGCCACACCCAGCATGGAACTGAAAAAGAGTCAAGGAGCTGGAGGCCGGATGGGAGAAGACCCTTCCCACTGGACCATGGCTTCTTTTTTGGGCCTACCCTGCCAGAACCAAGGCCTGGGACCACCAGCTGTGAGGCCAGGCCCTCAGCAGTTCCCAGAGCACAGAATAGGCCTAAGGGAATGTCCAGTAGGCACCAAGCCTCTTGGCCTCAGGTCTCCAGGTTGGAGGTAGCCAGCCTTACTTGCCTTACCTGTAGCAGCCAGGCCCTGAAGCTCTGTCCTCCACTGTTCTTCCTGACTCTCTCAGCCCTTCCCCTGCCTCCAGCTCATTCCCCAGTTTTCTTGCTTTCCTCCACAAGGGCTGGAGGTAAGAACCTTGGGGAAGGAAAAGCATGTGAGCCGAAGTCAGAAGCAAGCTCTTCCGAGAGTTCTCCCTTCCCAAGGCTGGCCATCCAACAGCCAGGGAAGAGAACCAAGCCTCCAAGGAAACAAGGGTTGCCCTCCAACTTTCCAGCAGCCCACAGCAGCAGCACCGTGTTGTAGTAGCAATGAACTAATATTGTCGAAATGAAACTAGCGGTTGTCGGAAGTGGGGAGCATGTGTGTGAGATAGACAGTTTGGGATTCAGATGGATCCAATCCAAGGCCTGGCATCACTCCTGCCAGCTCTGTGACCGTGTATAATCGACACACCTTCCTCAGGCTGTACTGTGGGGAGATGGTGGCAAAGCCGCCTGATGAGCTAAGAGCTGGAATGCTGTCTGCACAGACACCTCAGTGACAGGCAGTGCCACACCTCTGTCCAGATGATGTAGCCAGGGACAGGTGGTAGCATATGGATGCTCTTCCCTGGGAGGCAAGATGTAGGCATCAATTACCCAGTCCTTGGTCCTCAGCCTTCCCCTGAAGCCAGCTCTGCACTTCCCTCCCTGGCCTGTGGGGAAAGTTGGGGCTGCAGAGACAAAGCTGTCTGGAGGCAGCTCCCGGAGCTAGGCCAGGAAGGCCCTGCGGTTAGTGGCTGCCCAACATCGGACCAGCCACCCTGCCCGCTGCACCCTGGGACCCTGCGGGTTCATCTTGTTCTCGTACCTGCTCTCAGCGCCACCCAGCCAGGCCACAGGCTGCCACAACTTCACCACTACTGCCACGAGCGCCTGCAGGGCCTTTTCTTACCAAAGCAAGGCCAAAACCATGGGCAGATTCTGAGAGACCCTCCAAGCCCAGCAGGTATGAAGCACCTCCCTCTGATCAAACATGAGCTAAGAGTTGAAAGCAGCAGGTTCTCAGGGCCCCGCTGGGTGACCTTGCTGTGAATGCCCCAAGCCTGTGCTCCATGCTGGCTTCGAGCCCAGGCCGTCCTCCCCACACAGCCTTCTACCCCAGCCACACAGCACCCAGCACAAGGCAGATGAAGCCTGTGTAGGTGCCTCGCACAGTTGCCCTGGACTTCCTGGGTCTGAGACCTGGATCAATTTTTCAGGATTTCACTGTTTTTTTTTTTTCTCTTGTGTTTGCTGTTGGGTTTTTAGCTTCCTTTCAGTTTTAATCTGTTTTGCTGAGTTTCTTCCTGGGGTCTCCTGGCCCCTCTTCTGAGAAACCAGCCCCAACTCCCAGCTTTCCTAGAGGGAGCTTCCCTCAGCCCAGCCATAGCCCAGTCATCCAACAAAGTCACCCAACCAACCAAGGCCACAGCAACATCACCCCCGAGACGCTGTCCCCCTGGTATCTGCTTCCAACTCAGGATTAATTCGAGGACCTCACTCCTCGGTTAATGTTGTTCAACTGAATGCGTGCACCCTCCTGACCTCGCTGGCAAAAATGAATGAGACCTTGGTAGAGAAGTCTGCATGATCCACGATTTCGTGTAGACATGTTGGATGGTGGTTGTACCCCTGTCCTCTACGCGTGCATGGTGCATATCCTCTCCAGGGACTGCAGCCTCTGCAGTGACCTCACTGCCCTGCCCAGGCCAGCTCTCTCTGAAAGGGACAGCACTCCTGACCCACCCCAGCTCCAACCAAACCTGCCTGTGTGTGGAATGAAGCAGGGACATGTCCTGTTTGTCCATGTGGGCCCTCTGTCTGTCCCCAGTAATGCATTAAGAGCATTGGTGGCCCATCCCTCTGCTTGTCTTGCTGTGTCATAGCCACAGTAGGTCAGTAGGTCAGGGTGCTGGGTACAGCTAGCCCTCACCTATATCTCCACTCTGTTGCAGAACCGCATGCATGAATCCCTGAAGCTTTTTGACAGCATCTGCAACAACAAGTGGTTCACAGACACATCTATCATCCTGTTTCTCAACAAGAAGGACATATTTGAGGAGAAGATCAAGAAGTCCCCACTTACCATCTGCTTTCCTGAATATACAGGTAGAGCCTCCTCATCTCACACAGCCCCTTGCAGCTACGGGGCAGCCGGGGAAACACTGCTGTGCCTGAGTGTATCCAGATCACCCTGAAAAATCCACCCCCAAAGACCTCTACTAGAGCCAGGCAGCTCGGTACTGGGCCCCTGGCTTGTCACATCTCCATCTCGGGTGTAATATTAGCAATCCTAAGGGGAAACAAGTGAGGCATGTATAAGCAGAGGGCGCATGCGCAGTGGGAACTCACAATGTCAAAGAGACAACAAACCTGGTCTTGAAATAAGGTAGTGTAGCAGGGTCTATCCTTACTTAGCACCTGGAGACAAGCCAGTTCTTGTCAGCTGTTCTCAGGTGGCCAGGTCCTAGAGGACACGAATCCTGACAGCATGTGTCTGTGGATCATGGCCTGAGGTCAGCCAAGCAGCACAGTGTTCTACACCCTGCCCTTCCTACAGTTGTTTCTATAAATCGGGCTGGGAGGCCAGTAGGCCAGTAAGCAAGGACTCCAAGAGCATTCAGCTGAGGAGAACAGGGCTCAGCCTCCCTCGACAGCCAGCCAGATTCTTCTCCAGCTTTAAGGTGGTGAGACCCCCCCCCCACTTGTGTGCTGGTCACCAAATGAGTCAAGACAGGAGGGGACCCTAACTGAGCAGAGACTAGCCTTAAGTCCAGCCCTGACTTAACAAACAGCGTGATCTGTTAGATGCTCAAGGCAAGACCTGTGGCCTACACGTGTACCTGAGATGGCTGGGACTCCTTCAGATTTGTCACCCCAGCTCTGCACTGTGGCTCAAATCCCAGCTCCTTCCTTACCAAATGGTCCCCATATAGACTATGCTAGACCTGGATTCTTGAAAGCTTGGGCAGTAAGGGGGTGGGAGGCTTCCATGCAGAGTTGAAGTCTTACCCATCTGGTCTTCCTCCAAGCCAGCGCTTTCTACCTGACATCCTCTCCCTGGACTTACCAGGGAGCCAGACCAATGTGAGACACCTTGGAAGAATATCAGCAAGTCAGCTCTCAGTTGTCCCAAGACAATGAGGACAGTGTCAAGGAGAGAGGAAAGAGGGCTGGAGAAATGGCTCAGCAGTTAAGAGCACTGACTGCTCTTCCAGAGGTCCTGAGTTCATTTCAATTCCCAGCAACCACATGACGGCTCACAGCCATCTGTAATGGGATCTGATGCCCTCTTCTGGTGTGTCTGAAGATAACGGCAGTGTACTCATACATAAAATAAATAAATCTTTCAAAAGCATTATAAAAAAGGAGAGGGGAAGAGGAGCCCACAGCACCTCATAGCCAGGCAGAGTACGTGGTCCTCCTACCTTCTCTGTAGGAAGGTCCTTGCCCTCTCTGCAGTCTCGCAAGCACACAGAGAGGCAGAACCTGCTTAAACCCAGGCTTCCATCCCCCACCTGCAGCTTGTGGTAAGACAGAATTTTCATCAGGAGTCTGTAGGCTGTGTGAGAAGAAAGTAGCTTCCCAGGCCTCACCCTCGGAAAGCCCGTCACTGGGAAACGAGTGTTCTGTTGTTTCCTAAGGTGATCCCTGCTCTGGGTTTTCACCACCAGCTGGCTGGCATAAGCTGGTTGCTGGAGTTGAGTCCGTAGGCTTCCTACTCTGTTGCTTTCTAGCGGTCCTGAGGAGGCGTTTGGCACCTGCTCCATGGCCACTGGCCTGACACACAGTGACACAATGGCCAGCCCAGGGCTTGGGTACCTCCCCTCACTGATCCCTGATGTTTCATCTTGCAGGCCCCAGTGCCTTCACAGAAGCTGTGGCTCACATCCAAGGGCAGTATGAGAGTAAGAATAAGTCAGCTCACAAGGAGGTCTACAGCCATGTCACCTGTGCCACGGACACCAACAACATCCAGTTCGTCTTCGATGCCGTGACGGATGTCATCATCGCCAAAAACCTTCGAGGCTGTGGACTCTACTGAGCCCTGGTCGTCTACCCTGCCACTCACTTCTCCCCTGGACCCAGAGCTCTGATCAGATGTTCACTGAAGCAAACCCCGGAGGCTGGCCTGGGGGAAGGAGGAAGCATCCTTTGAGCAGTCCCCACCCTACCCAATTCCAGCTGCCTGACTCGTGGGAACAGGGTTGGGCAGAATCATGGAGCACCACACACCACAAGGCCAGAGACCACTGCATGCCATTTGGGTGCTGCTCACTGGCCAGCTGTGCCTCTTACTTAGGGGCCAAGTGGGCAACACTGCCATCTGGTTCAGAATGGGCATGTCCTGTTCTCTGTACCTCCTACTCAGTGTTCTGGTGTCTCTTCCACCTTCGGTGACAGGGTGGCTGGCAGGATGGCCCCGTGGCGAGTGCTGGTTGATTAGGGGATAGTTGATGCCTTCTCTCAGCTTTCCTTGGGGTCTGTTTGGTAGAGGGCGGTTCCGTCGACAAAAACCAACGTGGAATCAGGCCACTTTTGGGGTGCAAAGACTCAGACCTTGGGGAAGGGTTCTCTCCTCCTTCACCTTGAATCTTGGTCCTTCTCTGGTGATCTTCTCTTACCCTTGGGCTCCCCAGGATATTCAACCCCGACTCCCATGGGGTTGGGAATATTCTGTAAGACTGGCTGACTGCAAAGGTGCTTGGTGGAGGAACTGTCCTGTACCATGGGGTGGGGGACAAGCAGCTCTTTCCTGATGGTAAACCCTGAGAATGCCATCTGCTGGCACTACTCACACAGGCTTCATGTCACAGATAGAGCAGACAGCAGCCTTTCAACTGGAGGTTGTTTAGGCAGAAGCATGGCAGACTTAGGAGCCAGGCCCTGAAGGGTGGGCTCAGGAGGAGTGTAAACCAACTCAGACATACTCAGCTAGCCCCCTGGGTGGGTAAGAGTCCTAGGAACCTGTGGGGGTGGGATTTGCTGCAGAGATTCTTAAACAAAAGGAAGTGCTGTGGTTTTTGGCAACCCTAGCCTCAGCTGAGGACAGTCAGCACCTGTCCCTGCCATTTCTAGACATCTCCATTCAGCTGGTAGAACAGCCAGAGGTTCAGATGGGCTTGAGTGCTCATGTGGCAGGCTCTGCCGAAGGATGCAGATGTGCTCCAGGGCAGTCGAGAAAGGTCTATACCTAGAAGGGTCTCTGCCTTCCTCAAGCCCCGTATGTTCCTGGCTTCCCCTCTGAGCCCTGCTCTGTCACAGCAGGCAGAACCCTGGCCCTCTTTCAGAGTCCCAGTGACCTTGCCACCAGCTCTGGATTTGTTGGTTCCAACAAGAACAGAACTCTGGATGGTCTAGGCAGACACAGGGACCTTCCCCAGTGCCAAAGCTCGTAGGGGAGACCCTTTGGGGAGCTCACCCCAGTCTGGCTGCCTCACCCTCTCCCTCTACCCATATTTGCTGCCACCGCATTCATCTCTATCATTTTAGGACCCTGTGCCATATATTAGGAGGTGACAAGAAGAGACTGGAGACCACAGTCTCAGTGACCTGCTGTGATGGCGAAGGCCAATTCAGTCCTTAGGCCAACAGCAGTTATTTCTCAGCATTGCTCCTGGGTGTGGCCGCCTGTGTCTACAGACTGTAACCCCAAGTGTAATAGCACCTGCCATCAAGGGACGTTAGCCAAACCCCAACTTTTAAGACCATTTTTAGGTAGAAGTCACCACCCCTAGCCATTCCCTACTGCTCCCATTCCACAAGCAGCCCCTCCAAGTCACTGCAGCAAAATTGCCAGAGTCCTGGGCTAGAATCAGGGCCTGTACCCAGCCTCCCCACTCCTGTCCCCAAAGCTGCCTTCTCCTTCAACCTACTGAGTTCAGCCTAGTGCCTTGCACCGCTCTTGGCCTCAAGTAGGGAGGTCTTAGGCTATCTCCTATCAGCCTTCAAGAACGTGGTCCATAGGGGAGTGTCCTGTCTCCTACCTGTGTCATCACCAGCGGCCCTACCATGGGGGACAAATGTGCATGACAGCTGAATCTTGGCTCCGTCGTGGCTTTGGGTATGGGGGAAGTGTTGAAAGTGACCAGATCAGGGGAATGTCCCTATGTGCAGTGGGGCCATGCTATAGTTTCTAAGTAGTCTAACTCAGCAGGCCAGGAGCCAGTGTCCAGGAAGAGTACCTCACCATATTCGTGGAACTGTGCCTGTTGTCTAGGTACCTGTGGGCAAGTCCTGTGCCCTGTGCCCATGTCCATTCCAAGAATCTTTCCTTTAAGCATAGGTAGAGGCCTCTGAGCTGTGCTGGGTGCTGCTGGGCTCTGATGTGGGGATGGGAATGGAATCCTCCCAGTCTGAGCCACTGGGTAGTAGTACTGGCCTTCAGACTCTCTCGATCCCTTCTGTGGATGGAACCCCTAGATCCTGGTGCCCTGTCCCCTTGTCCCTCTTGTGTACCGTGCAGAAGACCTCCATCATCTCAGCCCAGGCCCATACCCTGTTGGGAACTGGAGGCATCTGACCTGTGTGGCCTGCACTGGATATGACTGAGTGCCCTGACCAACCCCATACCCGGCTCTCCACAGGGAAGGTGACAGTGTCCACCCCAGCCCTTGCCTTCTGCAGAAAGTACTCCTGCAAGAGTTGTGCCTGTGGTTCCCACATACTACATGCTACAGCCAGTGACCTGAGGGCAGGGTTCACTCTTCTGACCCTCTCCCCTTCATCTGACCCAGCCTCTTGACCCGGAGATCCACCGCACCCAGGAGAGACTCATGAACCCTCCAGATCTTCCCTCCTGACCCAGTAGTAGCCTGTCGTCGCCCTCTTCTGAAGATCCTGGAGGCACAGAGCATCTTCTAGCTGCCACCCCTTTTTTCTAGACCTGCAAGCTCCAGATACAGACCCACAGCTTTCCAGAACCCAGTCCTGGGGCTCCAGCTCCATTGTTCCTGAGCCACTGGAGGCAAGAACCTTCTAGGTTGTTAATCCCATCAAGCTACAAGCTAAAAAAAGAAATTTCCAGAATCCTAAAGAACAGGGCCAGGAGTGTAAACAGACTTCCCCACACCCCACTGCTCAGAAGAGAGCCGTGTACACATCTGCTTAGAGAGTGGGGCTCAGGTTCACTGCTGACCACAGGCCCATGCTCTATGGTCACCATGTCAAGGAGGGAGCAGGTGGAAGAAAACCAGGAATAATGGCCCCTATCCAAAGTCCTGGGTCCTCTAGGCAGAGTGCACTACCCTATGACAGGCAGCTTTCTTCTCTTCCCCAGGCACAAAAAGACACCAGCAGAAACAGTACCCTTCCCAGCAGTCCTCTTCCCCCTCCCCTTCCCTTAGCCTCCTGCACCAGCCACAGTGGCCCACCCAGCATGGACAGTAGCCCTCCACTTCCTGGTGTTCTCCCTGACTTCTGACTTGACCCCTGTGGCCTATGCACACGTACCCTCAAGTCCCAGGCCAGAGGCTGGGCACCCTATGTTCCCTTTAGCAGAGCCTTCTTAGGTGTACCAGCCCCACCTCTTGACCCACCGCCATCACCTACCCTCATTAACTGTAATTTTGTAAGAAGAGTGACTTGCTGGTTAATAAATACCTAGTTATTGTAATAATTTATTGGCTGCCATAATGTATTTATTAGTCACCCACCATTAATAAAAAGTGCCAGCTCTTTCTAGCATGAGTGTGATGTGTTGTGTCAGTGCCAGATAAGCCCACACACCAGGTTCTCATAGTGCTGTCGGGAATGCTGGCCACCCTCCGCACTCCCAGCATGCCAAGGGCAGAAGGTAGATCTGCCCTGTGCTAAGCTGCTTCCCAGCCAGGTACCCTAGTACTCCTGCCTGGTGTCTCAAGATAGCTAGGAGCCATGGCACATGCTCTGGTGCTGGTCATTGGGACATGGTTTTCTGCTGTTCTCAGAACAGCTCTGCTGCCACTTGGGCAGGTATCTGACTGTGAGAACTTTGGGGCTGGGGAGGGTTCCGGTGGCTCCGTGCGAAGGCAATAGCAGGCAGGTGGCTGCTGGCCATCTGCGACCCTGACTTCTCTTTTTTTTCAAATGGTGGTGTGTGATATGAATGCCGCTGGCGTAAGCTCTGTGCTCTGGGCGTGTTGGTGATGGGCTCTTGAGGGACGGCTCTCAGGCTGAGTGTGGGAAAGAGTCTCAGTACCGGCGCTCCCCCACTGGCACCTCCCCTTCTTACTCCCGGAGTTCTGTCCAGGTCTGCTGCATGCCCTGACCCTGCAGAGCAGGTCTGTGTACATCCTCCGACCCCAGAACCTCTGCTAATCTTGTTGCTCCCAGGACCTCGGTTCTCGTTAAAGCCTATGGTCACTGTGTTACTGGACTCAGAGTGGACTACGGTGTTGGGGTAGGGACTGTGGTGGGCTGAGGCTCAGCTGGCAGGGATCCAGGAGCCTTGGTGACCTGCTCTTCAGTCCTCCAAACTTAAGCTTTAGCGACCCTTAAGGATCCTTCAGCCCTGTCCATAGCATGTGGTCCCCAACCTTAGCTTGTTTAACTCTGGTGACCCAACTGTGATCTCCTCCTGGTCCTCTAGAGTTCCCAGTGTCTGTACTGTGACCACCGCCATCTGTAGACTCAGCAGCTCTTAGGCCACGGACAGTGGAGTTGAGGACTTGCTTCTGGCTAAGGTTTTGCATTGACACCCATAGGACATGGTGCCCCCGTGGGGGCAGAATGTCTTTTCCTGTTGAATCTTCCGGGTCTCAGAGCTTCCCTCCCAGACTTGCATTGGTTGCCAGTGTCACAGTGCTGGGTCCTGAACACAGGGCTACATGGTTCTACCTCCATGGCGAGAGTGTGCAAAGGACAGGGAGACTTTATCAGAGACTAAGAATGAAGGTTTCTGGGTTTGCTTAGCAGAGTCAGAGGACAGTAATTCACTGCAGATTCAAGAGGCACTGCATTTCTTTTTCTGTTGCCCAGGGGATGTGCGAAGCGGCTGAGAATTTGGGTCGTGCACCGCTACATTACCATCAACCCTCAGGGCCCAGTATATACTTCTGCTTCATGCAGGGGAGGGGATGGAAGCCAGAGCCTCCAGCATGCCAAGCAAGCACTCTATTAACCCATCCACACCTCCCAGGACTGTTCTCTTTAGAGTCACATTTGTGTCACCTTATTGTCCCCTCCAGGCAGGTAGAGCGCTGGGCATGGTGCTGGTGCAAGGTGGGTCCCGAGGACCAGCAGTGGTCACCGAGCCATCGCCCTTAGCCTCCTGCTCCGACGGGAAGGCAGAATGGCCAGCTGCCAGCAGCTAACCCAGCTCCTACTCTTTGTTTCAGGTCCATGAGCTTCAGCAATGTTCACCCACACTCACACCCATCCTGATGTTCACCAACACTCACACCCATCCTGTCCTCCTTCTTTATCTGCTAGAGAGATCTAGTGTGGATTCCTCAGAGCTTGGGTTCAGACCCCAGTGATAAGAGTCCCAGAGCTAGAACAGACTATTTAGAGACAGTAAGAGAGGCTGCCTCTTCCCACCCCTCTCTGTGTGGGGAGAGGTTCACTGACAGAGCAACAAGGCTCTCCTCTACCTCAAGAAATTGGCTTCCTGAAGTAAAATAAGTGACCCTTGCCTAGGATGAACAGCCATCCTCCTGAAACTCGGGCTTTTATTTTAGGTACACATCACATTCAGCCATTTACTAGACAAATTTCTGTATACAAGATAGTAATCCATATCTGCCACGCTTAAAACCTTGTAAGGATGGTTATGGCTGGTTTAGGCCAAGCAAGAGGAGGCATCCCCTGCCCCATCCTCGGAAATGGCCCTCCACATTCCTTGAATAGCTAGCTACCCTCAGGATGCTAGTAATGGCCACGCCATCATCTTCCTGGTGAGCACCCTCCCACCTGTTATCCCGTGAAAGAGGCCTGAGGAAGCAGAATCCAGACACAAGGAGAAACCCCAGCTGCCTGCAGTCCAACACCATGCTCACACACACGGCAAATAGAGACTATCACATGCCTAGCGACTCTGCCATCCGGACTCCGGGTATCCTAACCTCAGCCTTACCCAGAGAGCCACAGCTGGTCCCAGGCCAGTCTCCCATTGGCCCGGAATAGAATATCTACCTGGCCTGCATCAGATGCATCGTAGGCTTTGCACACTGACCTCCTGGAGGAGCCTGGGGTTCAGGGCCTCCTGGGTGCTACACAGCCCAGTCTCTCTTTACACCTAATTCTCTTCTTCTCTTCCCTGTCTCTGTGTGTGTCTCTCTCTGTCTTGCTCTCTCCCCTCCCCACCGGGGCTGCAGAACCGCATGCACGAGTCTCTCATGCTCTTCGACTCCATCTGTAACAACAAGTTTTTCATCGATACCTCCATCATTCTGTTCCTCAACAAGAAAGACCTCTTTGGCGAGAAGATTAAGAAGTCACCCTTGACCATCTGCTTTCCTGAATACCCAGGTAGGTGTTATCGTGACCTTGTATAAGAGAAAGCTCCTGCCAGTCCTGATTGTGGATCTGCATCCCCCACCCCCACCCCAGCCCTCACCCTTATCTCCATAAAAGAACAGCCTATGGGCTCCAGGAACAGACTGGGCCAGCACTGTGCAGACCAGCTAGAGAGCAAGGGGCCAGTGCAGGAGTCTGTCAGTATATTGGAGAAGCACTGAGACATAACCAGTTGTGGACATGTCCCTGAGTAGGGTGTGGCCTTACCCAAGCCATGGCAATTTATTCAGGGATCAAGGCAGGGACAGGACCACTGGTGTTCCTGTGCTTTCTTCCCCCAGAGGTCTCGGGACTTAGAAAAGCTTTCCAAGTTCTCATGAGACACCCATCCCTACCCTGGCCCAGCACAGCGGCCTGCCCGGGAAAGAAAAGGGGCCAGTGGCCTAAGTGTGGCTCTGGCACCTGTGCTCTGCCACCAGTTTGTCCTGCACATGCCACACCTTCGTCATCAGGCCAGATCTCTCCCTTACACAACCACACAAAAGCTCTTTTTTTCCTCCAGAACACACCATTCCAAATATCGCAAGCTTTCCCCTCCCCTGCCCGCATTTCTTCTGCCTTCACTGACCCTTTTCCCCCCACTTTGTATGGTTCTAGGAGTTTTGGGGTGGGAATGGATCACAACCAGCCTTCCCTGCCCCATGCTGAAACAGCTCTTTCCAAATGGGCATAGGAGGGAACCGCTAAAGCCAGGGTTGATTCAATGCCAGAGCTCAGCCCACCCCTCTAGAGACTGGACAGTTTTGGGGATCCCTTGGAGTAGAACCATGCTGAGGACAAGACCAACACCCCGAAAAGGCTAAGGGTGTATCCTGTACTTCAGGATGGAGTCCACATGTTGCATGGACCTGGAACTTACTGCCATAGCCCAGGAGTTAGTCTGTGGCACTCGTCTCAGGTCCTAGGGCCACACAGGTCCCCAGAGCCAGGCAAGGGGGTCCTAAACTGCAGCACAGGTGGGTGAGAGTCTGTCTCGGCTTCTTCAACAGCCAGGTGAAGGGCAAGGTACAGAGGGAACCAGTTGTCATATCTACTGCATCCCATTTTTATCTGTGTGCCATAGCAAACCATGATGGCACCTCAGGGTGGCTAGAGGAATGGGAAGAGAGACAGATGTTTGGCACCAGGTCTATATAACTGATAGTTAGCGCTGCCGTGGTACTGTGAGGAAGAAAAGGCTGAGGGAACCAAGGATGACCCTCTGCAGGCAGAGCCAGTGCAAAAACACCCCCAAAAGGCCAAGGAGGCCATGCCAATAGGCACAGCTCTTAAATTCCTCTGCCTCAGCAAGAATGTGGCATGGATGGCCAGTCTCACTGGTGTGGAGTAGTTGCTGGATATCCCCAGTTCTCCAGGGCCTGCAGAGCATACCGTTGGAATGCCAACCACATGAAGGGATAATAAACAGTCACAAATGGTATGCCACCGTGGGATATGGAGTTATGAGGACACAGAATGGGTAGGAGGAAGAGGGTTAGGAGATCACTGTCTGAGAACCAGGTGTTCACATCACTGGTGAACCAGGGGGCAGTACCTCCATCCGGAAGTCTACCTGTTCTTCTTGGAGCTTTCCATCTGGGAAGCTCCTTAATGGGCAGCCTCTACCAGTCCCTGCTCTCTGGTGGCTTTTCTGTGTCTCACCACTGAATGTGCTTCTGGTCTCAGTAGCTGTGTGATGAGGGCTGGAAGAGGCTAACCCCGACCCCACCTGAGGGATGTCCCCTTCACAGTGGCTCAGCACCAGCCAGCTTGGAGCTATCTTTTGTTTCAGAAGGAAAGTCCTTGCCAGCCAGTACCTCCAGTGGCCCACACCCCTGCCAACCAGCCTGTGCTTAGATTTCCCCCAGGATGCCATTGTTGTTTCTATACTAGGCCATACCCTAACAGACTGAGGGAAATGGGGCACCTTACTTGTTCTGGACTTTTCCAAACTTTTGTCGTGGTTGTCTATAGTATATGTTATTCAACTAAATGGTGCCTACAGGGAAGATTCAGCAGTACTTAGACTGTAGCTGGTTAGGAAACTCCTTAAATCACCCACAGATATGCCCTGTTACCCCCACCCAGCCTACCAGAACCAAAGGAACCCCAGAGGAATTGTTAGGTGTATTGTAGAGCCCAATGGGGATCTTGCATAATAATATCCTTTAAGATTGTCACTGTTCCCATGTCCTGGCTACCTACCTAAGAACTGAGACTTCCTACTGATGCCCCAGCCCACAGAGGGACCCTCAGAGGGAGCTACTACATAAAGAGAGACCACAGGCTGGCTTAATGCCCACCACACCTAACGTACCACAGACCTCTTGGTGCACCTCCTCCCTGGGCTTTGTTTGTAAGTTTGTTAGAATTGCAGGGTTGGGGTTAGAGATGGCTCAGTGATTAAAAGTGCTTCCTGCTCTCCCAGAGCATCCAATATCAGTTCCTAGCACACATCAGGTTCCTACCTCTAATTCCAGATCCAGGAGATCCAATGCCCTCTCTGGCTTCCATGGGCACCTGCACTCACATGTGCATATACTCACACAGGTACATATACATACACATAAAAAAAATAAATCTTAAAAGAGTCAAATGGGCTGGGGAGGTGGCCCAGAGGTGGCCCAGTGGTTAAGAGCACCTGCTATTCTCCCAGAGAACCTAGCTTTGATTACCAGCATCCGCACAGACATACAATACAAACACAGTAAGTAAAAGGCTGAGAAATCAGAAGCCTGGCAATGCCAGACAATGCTTTGGTGGTTTGTAGCTTCCAGTGCAGCCTTGCCCTGCAGAGTGGGGCAACAGTGCTGTTCCCTCCTGTGTCACCTCGCCTGCTCTGCCTCCTGACCACCCTGTTCATGCCCAGTTCTCATCAGGGCCTCTCGCTTGTTCCTCTGTATCTTCCTACAGGCTCCAACACCTATGAAGATGCAGCTGCCTACATCCAAACACAGTTTGAAAGCAAAAACCGCTCACCCAACAAAGAAATTTACTGTCACATGACTTGTGCCACAGACACGAATAATATCCAGGTGGTATTCGACGCCGTCACCGACATCATCATTGCCAACAATCTCCGGGGCTGCGGCTTGTACTGACCTCTTGTCCTGTATAGCAACCTATTTGGTAATGATTCCAGCACTCACAGAACAGCTTGTGTACACACACACACACACACACACACACATGCACCACTAACCAGTGCAAGTTGGTAAATAAACTTTAAAAAGGCATAACATAACCTTATCTATACACAAGTATATATTAGAAAAATGTTTTTAGTTAATACTCAAAAGAGCTGCGGACAGAACTGACCACCATCCCTAGCTCATCAGTTTTTCCTGGGACAGCACATGTGCGTGCACACATGTGTGTGCACACTCACACAGGGCGTGATGGGAGCCTGGGTTGGCAATCCTTCCTCTAGATAGCCCCAGGGCTATGAGCAGGGCAGGCAGAGGGAGAGCTGGTTCTGTCCAGTTTGTCCCCCTACTCATCCTTCCACAAGGCTGCCTGCTCAGTTCTGCCCTGCTCCTCCCCAAATTCCAAACCCATTTTAAGAAATGGCCAACACTCTAAACATCCCCCTATCCTGTAGCCACAACAGAAAACTCTAAGGACCCTTCTCTTTTGGGTGGTGGTGGTTGTTTATTTCAAGAATCTAGAAGAATCATTGCTCTGATCAATTCACTGTCTCCTGAGTTTTTGTTTTGTTTGTTTATTATTATTCATGGGAACAGGGAAAAATTAGAGAGATAGGAAACCTGGTCTACTTTCTCAAGTCATTGAGGGGAGGGAATGCATGAGCCATTGCCCAGTCCCCCCTACAGAGTTAAAGCCAGACTCCCTAAAGAGGGCCTGTGGACGAGGTGTGAGCGGTCTGGGGAGGGCTGGACTGGCAGGCTAGGCCAGAGCAAGATACAGAGCAGAGATGGGCTTCCCCACTAAGAGCTCCCCAGTGTGCCCCACCACCTGCACTAGCTAAATGGTCTAGGTTTGTTGGTTGGTTGGTTGGTTTGTAAAGTCAAAGAAAATGGTCAGACCGGCCCCTATCTCTCTCTCTACAGACTGCTTCATGGACTCTTTGCTGTTGATGTTGATCTCCTGGTAGCATGACCTTTGGCCTTTGTAAGACACACAGCCTTTCTGTACCAAGCCCCTGTCTAACCTACGACCCCAGAGTGACTGACGGCTGTGTATTTCTGTAGAATGCTGTAGAATACGGTTTTAGTTGAGTCTTTACATTTAGAACTTGAAAGGATTACAAAAAAAAAAAAAAAACATTTCTCATGTGCTTTGTAGCTTTAAAAGAAAAACTCACCATTTCATCCATATTTCCTTTTATTTTGAAGTTTAAAAATAAAAAAACATACACGTCAGTAACCACACCCTCCCTACCCCAACTCAAATTGGGGCTGGCACATGGCGGCAGTGCTGGGCCTGGTGCCTCCCAGGGCTCCTGTGCAGCCCATGCCTGGTGGGAACAAGTCAGGCTAGGCTTTCTAGAAAGCCACTGGCCACTGTGACCACCCTCCCCCACGCCTGTTGGCTGCCCAGACACCTCATATACCACCGGGCAGTGGCAGCTCCGCCCTGCCCAGCCACGCAACTCCAAACACACACACTCAAAGTTTGCGTAGAAAAGCACAGCTCTGGCGGGGTAGCTGCCACAATGCTCATCATTGGTAGAAATCCAGCCCTATAGAAGCACCTGGCCCCGCCCCTCCCTACACCCCTTTGTATTGTTCCTTTTTGGTTTTTCTTCTTGTCCTAATGAATACTTCCCATGCATACCTGACCAGCTCTGCCGGTGTCTGGGGAATGGGGTTGTGTGGATTTGTTTTGTTTTTCCTTTAACATCACAGCCTCTGACCCTGGGCAGAAGCCCCCCCCCCTTTGTGTGTGGCCCTCTCTCCACCTCTCCTCTCTGTTCCAGTGACCTGTGTTCCCTCGCTCTCATGTTGGGATGTTTGTGCTGCAGATAAAAAGAACAAAAAAATAAATAAATAAAAGTTTTTAAATACCACAAGATGGAAGAAAAAAACTAAAAAGATGGAATGTAGTGTTTACATTAAAGCCAGTTTTCATGATCAGTCCTATGTCATTTCTACTTGACTAGTATCTAACCCCTGACCTATTCACGGTTTCACTTTTAAGACAATATTTGCTGAAGACCAGTCACAGCCATTTCAATAAAGGAGGCAAAAAGACAAAACACAAAAAATTAAAAATACAGGAAAAAAAACTTGAAAAAAAGTAAAAAAGTAAAAAAAAATAATAATAAAAGTAAAAAGCCCACGGGTCTTTGTAAGCCTTTCTATTCCCAACGGTGAGGTCTCTGTGACACCACACACTGCCAGCCTACTTCTCTAATGGATTCATGTGTAGCTCAATAAAGAGAATGTTTGTCTGTACTCGAGTCTCACCTTCTGCCTTCCAGACGATCGTCCCTGGGGTGGGCTTTGTTCCGACAGAAAAGGAGACACTCGGCCACATACCCTGGGAGGGTGGTGGGTGAAGAATTTTTCCACAGGATCATCTAGGTCCCTCAACATTTTGTCACTGAGGTGAGGCAGCTCAGAGCACAGTAATTGGGAAAACTGCCTAGAGCCTATCTTTCCCTCCCCTTTTCCTCCCTGTTGGTATCTCTCCATCTCTCCCCAAGCCCCCCCCACCCCACCCCCCACACACACTCAGCATACACTAACAGGAATGAAAGCAGCTCCTCAGCACAGGTGTTTATGTTCCTGGTGAGCTGAGACTGGGGCAGGAAAAGCAGAGAGAAATCAAGGCACCCCATCTCCTGTCTCCTATGCCTGGGGCTTTCCCTCCGAGAGGAAAATAGGTGCTTCCTAGGTCAAACTGTTCTAGCCTCTGCTCATCCACTTTGAGACTAAAGGACAAGCTCAGCCCAAAGACTCTTCCAAAGGATTCCTCGGTCTTTGCCTGTCCCACGGCAGCTGGGTACAAGGCAGCACAGCGGGGCTCAGAGTCCGAGCTTTCCAGCTGTTGAGATCTTACTATGGGCCCCTCAAATTATGTGTGGCTTTGCCTAAGAACTAGCAAATAGATTGAGACTGGGCCTACCAAAATGTCTTACACCACAGACCAGTCATTAGGCAAGCAGCTCAGGATAGGTTCTGTATCTATTAGTGTAATAGGGGAACCTTACAGGTGTCTACTAGTAAAATCCTATCCCAACAGCACCTTATGTAGAAACTCTTAGCTCAGAAAGTACATAGCACATGCCTTTAGTCATCTGAACCCATCATGGTGTATGTGTGAAGGTGCAGGTACAATACTGTTTCAGCTGTCCCTAGCTGTCATGAGTGCCTAGTAAATGCAGGCACACCGTGAAGCCCCTTCTGCCAAGCCACACCTCTTTACCAGTGCTTTCCCAATCAATTGCCATCACTCTAAGTTGCTGAATACAGAGGGAGCCACACGACCTACAACCAATCTACATCTTGACTGTTGTAGCAGACAACAAACCAAGATCCCAATGGAAGGCCAAAGGTGAACACAACCCAGTCTGAATTTCTCTCAAAATGGTTATTTTCGAGCAAGTTCCTTCCCAACTTACCAAAATACAAGTGAATTTGGCAGATAGATAAAAGCCACTGCTTTGTTTTAAATCTTAATTTTTAATTTCTCCCAGTGCTGGACATCGAATCCAGGACACCGTGCATGTTAAACAAGGCAGTACCCAGTAGGTTATGTCCTAGCATGACCTTCTTTCTTAAGAGAAAAGTAAGGAAGCTGTTTTTGGCAAGGCTAGGGAAAGGAAGGTTTAGTACAAGACTGACGGGCAGAATCTATACATTATTTAACAACACACACACTCCATATACAGCCAGGGTTAGAAGCAGTTCAAAACATTTTGAAAGCAGAGGTGGGAGACAGATCTTCAGGTAGGACAGATAGCCTTCCAGGAAGGACAGACACAGCTCCTTAACAAGCCTCCTACTTGTGTGTTCCCAACTCCCAAAGAGCTCTCGGGTCCTTTTCCCAAAATCTCAACGAGGAACCAAGCCTGTTGGCTGCACACTGGGCATCATTCTCTGCTCTAAGAAAGGTCAAATGCAAGCTACCTGAGCACCCACGAGTTAAACCAACCCTAGTCTAAATCTGCACAACCATCCTCTCTGCTACATAAAAGTGTCAAAGTTTAAAGAAAAAAACTAAGAGCCCAAGAAGACAAAAATTAAATATGGAAAATTAAAAATTAGGAAAAGAGAACTACAAAACAGTTCCAAAATTAGCCAGAAGTCTCTTGGAGCTTTGCTGCTCCACAGCTGACCCGGCTGCCAGAGGACAGTGAAAGCAACGGATGAGCCACCCAGTCTCACCACCTTCGGGTGCACCCAGAATCCTTGACTATCCAAGATCATCTCTCTACCAGCTTCCTTTTGACCCAACCCATCTACAGAGGGAGCGAACCAAGCATAAAGTTAGGACTTCTCTCCCTGGACCATCTTAAGACATACTAAAAAAAGTACCAGCAAAAGGCACTTTTGCTGACATCTGTTCAATATTCTACAGTGTTTCTAGACCCTCTAGACCTTCTAGCAGGTAGAAATGAACTGTTAGTGGTGTCTACCTTCCCACGCCTGAAATGGAAGACCAGTGGACATAGCTTCCCCTTTATTTTCGTGTGCATCATGGAAAGGTGTCAGAGACAAGCCCTGTACTGCCTGCTCTAAGTAAAACACAGGAGAAACAACACCCCAACCAGTTCAACCGACACAGCAGACACAAGAGCAGCATGGGAGTCCAATGCCCCCCCCCCACACACAACACACTACAAGAGATTGCTTTTCATTATTGTTGCTTTACAGTAAAACCAAATTGCTATACTCTCAGCAAAACAAAAAACAAAACAAAAAACCCATAGGAACTTAACAGCAGTTCATGGTAAGGCTTTTGAAAGATTTATTGAAATAAATTATCTTCGCCTATTCGCCTGTTATCCTCTTCTCAGTTACTTGTCAACATTCTAAAAACTTTCAGGTATGTAAAATACATTTAACTTTGCCAATAATTTTAGATAATACTGGATTTTCCCCAAAAGGACTACCATAAAACTATGTTTTTGAAACATTAAAAAAAAAAAAAAACCTTAATCCAGTGGGACATAAAACTATGTAACCTATGATTGCATGTTTCAAATCCTTAAATACGTGGAGAATTTGAGAAGATCTGGGACCAAGACTGCTTGAGGCATGTGGATTATTTAACGCCCTGTTTCTGTTTAATGAGACCCACAGGAACAAAAGCAGGAAAATGAAGGGTTCTAGGAGAGAAAGATACAAAAGGTATTTCTTCAGCAATGTCCTCCAAAACATCCCTGCCCTATAGGATCATACCTTTTTCCAAGGATCAAACCCATATGTTTAGCATAGCCTAATTGGGTTGACCAAGGAATTAGAATCATAACCAAAGCTTGCTACTCAGCTCCTTCCCGTGCTTAGATTAAGCAGGGAGTGGAAAGAAGGAGGCGGTGGCCATGGGGCAAGCTTATATGATGCAAGAGCACCAGAGTGAACAGAAGTGAAGCCAGCTGTGGACTGGGGCTCAGATTGGTCCTGAATAGTAAGAGCAGAAAAGGGTCTCCTCATCCTGCAACCCTAAGCGTTCTCTTTCTACTCCAGGTACCAAGCCAGTTCTTTCTACATGATGCTCTGCTGGTATGGAGGTCCAGGAGCCTGTGGGACTGGCCTCTGGAACACAGGATGCTTCCTCCCTAAGCAGAGAATTTAATAATAAAGGATGCCTTGCCATGGTGTAGTCAGGCTCCTGCTGCACACCTCTGACTGCTGTCATGCACCCTCCCCAGGAGCCATGCTTCCTTCCAGCTGTGCTGCTAAAATACCCAACCTCTGCTGTGGTTTATATCAAACTCAAGCTACCTGCTGCAGGCAGGTGAGTGCCCAAGTGCCCACTTCCTTCTGCTTGTCCCCCACTCCCAACAAGTCCAGTCAACACCAGAAGAGGCCATGCCTAGAGTTAAAATGTGCAGTGTTTCTAAGGGGAGGAGAAATGTCACATAGAAAGTATTACAAAGAATTCAATTTGTCAGCTGTCCACACACTATTAGGACCGCATGCTTTATGCAGCAGCAATGCAGTCGCAGGTCTCCACACAGCAGGCAAAACTGGGACAGGCCTCTTCCGGTAGATAGGGCTGGGCAGGAGGCTTCTGAGGAAGGTCAGGAAGCACTAGGTTGTCCGTTGCCTCTGAAGTCTCCGCTCAGCAGCCGCTGCCAGCATCCTTCTGCGCAAGGTCACGGGGTCAGAGGATGTGCCTTCAGAAGGGAGGAGTCTCTCTGAGGCCCCATCATCTTCAGAACTTTTGTTCAAGAACCGCCTATAAGAAATGAAAAGGCCACAGAGAAAGATGGGAAAGAGGAAGACATGCAGAACACTGCAGTTCTCAGTGTCCCCTTCTCCACATGCTGTCACTCAAGGTCATCCTGTGATTAAAAACAGCCTTGCCCATGGCTGAGGTACAGTGTAGCTCAGTAGCACATGAAGCCCTGTGCTCAACCCAAAACTATAAAAGGAGAGGAAGAGAGAAAGAAAGAAGAACCAAGAAGGGTGAACAGAGAAGAAGTCTGGCAGGAAGGACATAGCACAGACTCTTCGATGGCTGAACCTAATTCCCAGGAAGAGAACTGTCAAATAACAGTTCAACTTTCTCTCCTCTGCCTATCTCCTTCCCACAGACAGCACTGGGCCTAACAACAACAAGTCTGTGCAAGGCCCACATCCCACCTGGCAGAACTAAAAGAAGATCCTCCCCACCCAAGGAACAGTCGGTGCTCCAGCTCTCACCAACTGCAGGGAGACTCATAGAACACAGGTGCTTTGTTCAGACGGTCCAAGGAAGAGGGCTCAAGCGGAATCTTAAAGGCAGACCTCCCCCAGGTCCTGGCAGGATTAACCACCCTAGGTATCATCAGTTTCTTACCTGTGTCTGTCATATGAGTTAACAGCATTCCTTCTCAGAACCAAGGGGAAGAAAGACAATGTATAGGGCTGAGATCATGTTAGCACCCAGCTGCCACCTGCCCTGTAACTTACGTATGCCAACTAGGGCTGGAGAATCAACTCACTTTCGAGCCTGCTGCAGGAGGTCATCCTTACGCTGCACTAACATGCGCTGTCTCTCATCAGCAGACTTGGAGAAGCGGCTTCCACGGGCCTCAAAGTCTTCTACCTCAATGGGCTCTAGTTCTACCTCACTGAAGTCCAAGGTCTCCTCCAGGCGAGGACTGAGGTCCAACGGCACACGCTCCGTCTGGACAGAGAGGCAGCTGTTAACACAGGCTCTGCTTCCCAGGAGCTTCCTTCCCTTGCCAGTGCATCCCTGCACAAACCTCTGCTAGATCTTCTGCCAGACAGGAAGCAGAAGCAGGAGAAGCTCTGGGGAAGGAAGCCAGATGTCTGACTTGCCTGATGCTGAGAGTCAGGACTGCTCACTGTTAGTAGAGTAATAACTGGCAGCACGTATAAGCAGTTACAAGTAATGAAAAGCATGATATACGTACACTTCCAAACTCTTGGGAGTGAACTGCTAATTAGTACTTCAAATCTTTTCTTAGATCCTACCAGCTGCTTCAGAATTTAAACAAGTCTTATCTGTTGCAAGAAGTGTTTCCTCTTGAGTTGAAAACAGTCAAATAGGATCATTTGTGAAAATGGATTCAACAGATTATGTGTTTAAAGGGTAACAAAGGACTTTCCTGGCTTTGTCCAAAGCTCCAAATGCCAAGACACTACCCAGATAGCCAAACATCTTAAAGCAGGTATGATCCACCTACATTGCTCCTGCTCCCAGAGCTAGCCCACCTGTAAGCTGTAACAGGGCTGAAGGGCTATTTCATAGACGTGTCCCACTGTGGGTACTTCTTTGCCTCCCATTCTTATGCATCACTCTGCTTTCAGCCAAGTCCGAGAGTGGACTTTAAGACAGTCGTATGGAACTAGACTACTCAGCAAGACTTTTTATCTCATAGAATGGGGTAGGGGGTGAACCTAGATAAACATCTATGAATAAAAGAATGAACAAAGGGATATTCATCTTCGTGAAGAAAAACCCGAGATGAGATGAGAGCACCACACAGACAGCCTCACTCATACCCACTGGAGCTCAGGGACTGGTGAGGGCTACAAAGTCTAAACAAACCTGGCTGGAGCAAACCAAAAAGGAAAGGGTGTAACTCCTGGTGACAGTAAGCAACTCGCACCCCAGAGCTCAAGTGACAGCCTGGAGAAGAGAACCAGCCTAAAGTTGTAGAACATAGACCTAGCCCAAAGGGATCATCTGGAGGGGTGATCTGACTCACAGGAAAGGTGGTGATAAGGCTAACACAATTCAAACCAAGTATATTTGAAGGTTCTGGTACTACTTAGGGCAGTAAGAATTAACACCAATACAGATACAGTCATAAAGCCTCATTCTAACCCTCCTAGGAGGCTACAAAAAGGCAGCTAGTCCATAGAGGACAAGAAGAAAGAAAGCAAAGCCCACCTAGCTTGCCTCATCCCTGTCCTGCTGTGTCTCCAAGTCTCACTCACTGCCTGGGACATGTGGGCAGACTCACAACCACCCAAGGAGCAGATGAGGCGACTACCAAGCCAGGCTGCAGTGGGCCTCCTGCTTTTGGTTTTTGCTCTAGTGATTAGCTACACTGGGAAGAAAAACATAAAGGGGTCTGGGGAGTCCACGTTTATCTTTGCAGTACTGACATCAAAACTGAAGGTAAATGGTATGTGTAATTAAACAAATGTAATTAATCTGGTCAAGTTATGGTCCTGGTCATCTTTCAGACTGATTTTTTAATGGACTGTTATAGTCAAGGTCTTTGCATTTCCTATGCGTGGCAAAGTTCCTATAAATTCCTTGCTTTTATTACACTTGAAAAAACAAACAAACAAACAAACAAAAACCCCAAAACCCTTCAGAACCCTCCATACTAACTGGGAACAGCTGGGGAATGAAGACAAGTCAAACGTTCTTCACATGTCCCAACACAGACCCGTGCTCACAGTTCTCTAACTGTCCAAAATCCTAATGAGAAACAGACCCTTTCGGAAATCACGCAACAGTTTTCTGAGACAGGGTCTCACTACAGGTTGGCTTTAAACTTATGATCCTCCAGCCTCGGGGCCCTGACTACCAATATCAAAGGAACACACATGAAAAACTATACTTTTAACAGTGGGGCCTAGCAGGCAAAAGCAAGTTACTAGTGTCAGGCCTTCCAAGGTGATGAGCTGCTCCTGTCTCCGCCCTGCTCACTGCTTTCTAGCCTGTGATGTTGATGTCAATTTCCTCCATCACAAGATCTGGTCACCATGAACTCAACTCCTCACCATGCCTCCCCACTGTGACAGACTGAGACCCTCTCCAACTATACCATCAACCACAGTAAACAGCTCTTCTCTTATTGTTGTTGCCAATGGCAACGTGACTGTAATTAATACACAGGGCCACACTGCACTACAGTTCACAGCTCCCAGTAAGCTGACCGTACCTGGACAGAAGCTTCTCCCTCCTCCAGGTCAGTGCTGGGCCTATCCACTGGGCTGTTCAGTGCAGGCCTCAGGCTATCTGACCGCTGAAAGAAAATAGAGCAGTCATTGGAATTGAGTAACAGAGGGGGCAGGTGACAGTTCTCAACACAGCTCACAACCTGAAAGGTGAGACAAAGGCCCTATATATAGGCCTATATAAGAGTTCCATGTTTGAGAGTAGTTAGCAAATGGCTCCATAGTCAGCTTCCTGTTCAATAATAGTGATTGCACAACAAAAGCTATGGCAAAGATCAACTGCACCAAGTAAACACTGTTAGTAGTTTGCTCAGTAACCTCCCTAAAGTTCTATGAAGCAGGCACTGCAATTAAATCTCCAGGCTAGGGCTGTTCTTGGTCCTCCCCACTGAATATATCTCTTCAGGTCTGAGTACCCTCATGGCTGCTTACTGGTTTATGCGTTTCACTGAACCCTATTTGGCCATAGGAGGCAACTCTGCACCTCCAAAAGCAGCTAACAGGTCAGATAGCTGAGACCCAAGGAACCATATAGCTAGCACCTTAGCCCAGCTGTCTCCAAAAGCTACTTTCTTCAAAAGGGCTTCATCTTTTTGGATTTTAATGATAAATCTCTATACATTTATAGACTGTACACAGGAACTTTTGGTAAATGATTATCTGGCCTTATGTAAGTCCCTCAGTATTACTGAAGGCTCCTCTGTTGTTCTTTCCAGGCATCTCTAAGAGGCAGAGTGATGAGGCACAAACTGACCTTTTCAATGAAGTCCAAAGTCCAAGCCTCAGAGAGATATGAACTGTAACTAGCACACTCCGCACGCTGTGCGACCAGCCTTCTCATGGAGGGCCAGGGATCCACAAACCATAGCCCCATGTAACCCCGCTCCACTACTTCTACAAATAATGTTTTACTGGACCACAATCTTGCTCATCCACATTCTCACTACCACTGGCTGCTTTGGTTGCAACAGACTGTGAAACAAGCAGAGCCTAAATATTCACTCTTTGCTCTTCACAAAAATAGATGTCAACCTTTGACAGGAGCCAATGGCATACCCTTACAGACCTGCAGCAAGGGAATGTTGGAGTATGTTTCTGCATAAAAAAAATACTCAAATTATCTGTATTTACCTTTGGCTGATCTGTTCTCATGCAGGATTTAAATAAAAATAAATTGATATAAACCCTTCCTCAAATCATAAATAATATCTAGGTATTAGGACTAAATCTTTGTAAAAATACACTTGTTAGGCATAAAGCCCCAGATTTACCTGCGTGGGGAAAGGTACTTGAATCCGTCCTTCTAAGATGTTATCTGTTGTTATTTCCACGGAGCGTGTCATCTGGAGGTCCTGGAGCACAAGGTGGTACGGGACCTGAGGGAACATCTCTTGAATCTGATGAGCCTAGAGAAATACAAAGAGCCCACAGCAAAGGTCACTCAGCAGACTTGAGGGTCAGCATGGCAGGCCCTGAACACAAAGGTTGACATCATATCTTGGAAGGCCACTTTGGCTCAACAGGTCACCTGCACAGTGCTTTCTTTTATTGTTGTAGGGTACCAGACCTCTGGGATACCAGCAATTTCAAAAAGAGCAGACAGAAATCTAGTGGGTTCTCAAGAAAGGGTCAAATAGTGTCTTCTGGTTTTAAAGGGGGTATTTTTAAAGATTTATGATTACTTTATGTGTGCCAGTATTTACCTATGCGTAACCTATGCTAAAGGGATCACTTTAAAGTTAGATGTTCAGCATGTGTAGTGTTCATGTCCATTATGCCAAATGCAGAGAACCTGATGGGAAAGCCAGACTAGGATTCCATTAGATGACGTCTGGAAGCAGGCGCAAGTACAGCAGTATTAAAGGCTGAGTGCTGCTCAGGAAAGCACTTGTCTAGCAGGAAGGAGGCCGTGGGTGGGGAAAACCTGATTCATAAGGGCCTTGAACCACAGAAAGGAGCAAGAGATCCACCCTGACTCTTGGTTAAGTTGAGTTTACATAGCTGTGTAAGTTAAACCTCAGATTAACCAGAGAACATTTTTACTGTATACAAATTATACTGCAGCTTAAAAAATACAATTAAAGAACATAAACTTTTAAATAAAATATTCACACACAAAATTCTAAAATATATATTTTAATTTATAAAAGTCAGTTTCTAGCCAGGCATGGTAGCATGCCACTATAAGCCTAGCACTCAGAGGCAGAGGTCCAATACCAACCTGGGTACACAGTAGAGTTATGAAAACATATAGTACTGCCTCAGAATTACAATGTTCAAACTATGCTCTAAAACCATCTCAGCAGCACTTAGGGGTTTAGGTATGTGTGCACAGGACAAATGTACACATTTCCACCCAGACTTCCATCCAAGCACCTTAAAATTTGTGTGCGCACATGTACATGCACGTATGCTTGTGTTTTATACACGTAAATATGTAATTTATAGATGCTTACATTCTAGGTTCCTACTGTAGAAAAATCTCTGTAATTTACAGAGTGAGAGAGATAAGGGAGGGAAAGAGCAGGACAGACAACTGCTGTGGGGTGTAAGAAAGTGTGACTGGGTGTCAGCTTCAAAGGAGCACTCTGTCACAAACTGCAGGACAATGGCTAGTCTCAGCCCTGGAACTTGAAAGAGCAGCTCAGATGAAAACTGTCCAGAGGGCCTGAGACTCCATGTCACTGGAGACCCCTTACTGTTAGAGGAACGCAACATTTTTACCCCAATTAAACCAAAGTAAAGAGGGAAGAGTCTCTACAAGCAGACAGAATTCTTCTCTCCTCACCTAGCTCTCCGCCCCTAATTGAGAAAAAGAAAAAGGAAAACACAGCTGGATTCATTTTATTGGACTTTCTATCATAAATCTTTCTACCAGAAAATTCAAGTCAGTTAAATATTTGGATTTTAATTAAAAATGCATAGTTCCAGTAAATTAGTTGTGCTGAAAATTAGTCTATTTCAGACCATTCAAATAACTAAAGAGCTGATAGGGCCTACCTAAGATTTTAACCAAGCCCCTCTCAAGAGGCTCACACCTCCTAGAATGTAGTTATTGCAGGCCAGTCTGCCAAGAGCCCTCCAGTGTTCTTCCATTCCAGAGCACCATGTCTACCATGGTGATGATCTCAGAGAAAGAACAGGAGCCAGAGGGAGACAAGCACGAGCCATGTCTCCTCCACTTTCTATGTTTGCTGTGATCAAAAACCACCTCCAACCTGTCTTCATCCCCAGCTTTTTCCCTTGGCACACTGGCCTCAAGTGTCTCTGCAGGGAAGCAAGGGCCAGAATCACCACTGCTTTTTAAGACAAAGCCTTATCCCACCATACGAACATGTTACATGTTACATTTCCTCTCTGTTCATTTCATTTGCATTCAAACTGTTTCTACCTCTGACCTACTGTAAGCCAGTCTTTTCTTTCTCACCCAATCCCCAAACATTTTGCCTGCAGCTGCATCCACCCCTCTATCAGTAAAGCCCTGTTCCCTTCTCCACTTCCACCCTACCCTCCACCTGAAGGGCGTTACCCTTTCAGTCAGTATCCTACAGGTTTTCTACTTCTCCAAAGATCTTTCCTAGTCATACAATCCTCACTCAAAGATCAGCCATGGTTGTGCTCTCTAATCCCAGAATTCGGGAGGCTGAGACAGGATGATCATGAGTTCAAGCCAACCAGGATTAGAGACAAGGGCATAGAGTAGTAGCAAATCACTTACTAGCAGACACAGGCCCTAGGTTTAGTTTCCAGAACGCAGAGAGATGGAGGAGAGAAGAGAGGAACAGAGGCAGAGGGGAGGGAAGGAGCCCTCAAATATAAGTAATACCCAGGATTAACTGCCAGGAGATCCACCAGGAAAGGAGAGGGAAGAATGAAAAAGAAGCACTTCCTCTGACAAAACATAAGGAGCCAGGCGCCTTGGCTAGGGTTTCTATTGCTGTGAGAGACACCAGGACCACAGCAACTCTTACAAAGGAAATATTTCATTGCGGCTGTCCTACAGTTTCAGAGGTTCAGTCCATTATCATCATGGTGGGAAGCATGGCAGTGTGCAGGCAGACATGGTGATGAAGAAGGAGCTGGGAGTTCTATATCCAGATCAGCAGATAGCAGGAAGAGAGAATGCCACACTGGGCCAAGCTTGAGCATCTAAGACCTCAAAGCCCACCCCCTGTGACACACTTCCTCCAACAAGACCACACCTCCTAATAATGCCATTCCCTATGCCTATGGGGGCCATTTTCATTCAGACCACCACAGCAGGCATGGTGGCCCACATTTTAATCCCAGAAGAGGCAAGCTGATGTCTCTAACAGTTCCTAACTTGATTTACAGATTTAATGAAATCTCAGTCAAAATCCCAGCAAGCTATTTTATAGATATGAACAGAGTGACTCTAAAGGTTATATGGGAAAACTAGAGCTAGGATAGCCAGTATACCATTAAAGAAGAGAAAGGCTGAAGGACTTATGCCATAGAACTTCAGGAGTATATGCTAGAGAAATCAAGATGGGGCTGAAAGGTGGCTCAGCAGTTAGGAGTGCATATTACTTTTCCAGAAGGACCTGAGATCAATTCCCAGCATCCACATCAGATGGCTCACAACTGCCTATAAGCCCAACTCCAAAGGATCTGACACTTCTGGCTTCCATGGATAACCCCACATACATACATACATACACATATATATACATATATATATATATATATACATTAATAATAAAATAGATCTTATTTTTAAAAAATGTATGAGTTAATAAAATATTATACATCCAGATAATGACATATAATTCAGTGTTTTAAAAAATGAGCTATTGATCCATGAAAAGGCACAGGGGACTCCTATATATGAATTAGTTGGTCAAATCCAACTGTCTGACATTCCAGAAAAACAAAGCTATGAAGATGGATGAGGGAGAGCATATGGCATTTTTAGGGCAACGAAAAAATACTCTGAATGGTACTATAATGGTGACTTTACCCTACTATATATCTGTGCAAACTTACATGTAACAGAAGAGTGTATGAGAAATCTTTGTATCGTCCCCTTAAATTTGCTATGTACAATCTGTTCCAACAAGGTAACCTTCCCGAAATCCCAGTACAACCTCACCCACTGCCTAAGCAACTGTTACTGCTTTCTTCCTATAGACCAACAACCATCTTGCCAACCTTTGACAACTCACAAACCACCCTTCCCGACAAGACTCACGTCTGCCATGATGGCACTGCAATTTCTGAGCTGAGTACAGTCCCATCGCAGAGACAGACTTTTAGCACAAATTTTTTTCAATAGATAACTTAAGGTGAGCCAGATTTGGTGGCAAATTCCTTCAGTTCCAACACTCAGGAGGCAGAGACAGGCAGGCCTGTTCTACATAAAATTCCATGTTACTCAGAACCCTATCCCCGAAACCAAATACATGGCATCAGAAAAAACAAATAAACAAACAAACAAACCAATATTTGGACAATCTCCTTGAGCCAACAGCATGCCTCAACGTTACAAGAGACACAGACACAGACAGACAGACAGACAGACAGACAGACACACACACACACACACACACACACACACACACACTTCCTTTGGAGGTAGAGGAACAAAAAATGTATTTGATAGTTCTCACACAATTTTTACATTGTTCACTCTTGTCAATAATTCCTTCTGAATGTTTGCTAAAATCAAGTAGTCTCAGTCTAGGCTTAGGTCACAATTAGGTAAACCCAGTAGTGAGCACTTCCACAGGTAAAACAAAAGCAAGTCTCAGCTGCCTGCCTTGCTGCCTAAGCACTCACTCATCAGCACCATCTCATTAGCTTATTGTGTCAAAGGCACAGCAAGTATAAAGCTCAGTAGTAGCCTGCTTAGCAAACACAAGGCACTGGATTTAATCTCTTCTACAAGAGAGGGAGGGCAGAGGGGAGGGGGAGACAAAGAAGAGAAGAGTAAATGGAAAAAATAGAAGTAGCCCCTGAAAACTTAGCTGTGCTACTAGGTAAGAGAGAAACCAGCAAGGTCACACACACTATCCACACGTCCTGGAGCTCCTTGTACCCTCCCAACCACTAACTAGTTCTCATCTTAAGCAGTCAGCAATTCTTACCATAGCATTGAGCTGAGAGTTGCTTGCCTGAGTGATGCCAAGAATGTTGGTAGTGTGCATTACTTCAACTGAAAAGCTCGGCAGCCAGCTTGCAATCCGGGACCCTAAGACAAATCAAAGTCCAAGACAACAGTTAGTACCCTTGTCCCTGCCCCAGTGCCATCTGTGTATTTAGCCACTCTACTAAAACAGCTGCTATTCACAGAGGGCTTCCTTTATGCCAGGCCTTTTTTGTCAAGTGTCTCCAGATTAGTTCATTCTGTCCTCACGAAAACCAAATGTGCTTTCCAGTCCTCTCATAGGCCTTGGTCTTTGGTTCCTGAGGCACTGAGAAGTTGGGGAACACACCCAAGATCACACAGGTTAATGACATGGCAGAACGTGAGGCCAAACAGTCATTCCAGCTGCAATCCCTTCTCTCAAAGATTCCCATGGCTCTGAACCTGTTATAACTGCTCAGTTTTACCTCTCTTACAACCAGCACAGATTACTCCTCATGTGGGTGAATCATTTTCATGATTACCTTCATGAACCACTTTCTATTTAGTATAATTTAAATATTTAACCTTAGCCTGGGCATTGTGGCATATGCCTTTTTAAAAATGGGCATATGGGTATTTTTGCCTTCCTGTACACACAGTGCCTGCCTAGAAGAGGGTGTTCGATCGCCTGGGACTTACAGATCGTAAGCCACCATATGAATGCTAGGAATCAAACCCAAGGCCTCTGGGAGAACAGCCAGTACTCTTACCCACTCAGGAGAGGCACACACCTAACATTTGGGAGACTGAGGCAGAAGGATCTCTGTGAATTCAAGGTCAGCCTGGTCAACATAGTGAACCCCAAGCCAGCAAGAGCTATACAATGAAACAATGCCTTGGAGGATGGGGGGGAGGGGTTAAAGCAACAAGGCTCAATTCAGATTCTGCCTACAGGTGAGAAGACAACACAAGGAACCTTACATAACATACCAATACAACCAATTTTTAGCAAAGGCTATCTGTTAAACTGGTTATGTGGCTCCTTGAAGGCACACTCAAGACAGTTTTACTACTACTCCCCACCCACCTCCTTTTTCCCATCCTGAGACAGGGTTTCTGAGTAGCCTGAAACTCATAAAGTTTCTGAGGCTGTCCTGAAACTCATGAAGATCCACCTGCCTCTGCCTCCCAAGCGTTGGGATTAAAGGCACATACCACCAACCACTGCACCCCATTTATTGACACAGAATAACCCCTCAGTTCCACCCCAAACACTTTTGAAACTGAGGCATAAGGCAGACAAGATGGTTACAAGCCCATAAACATAACTCCATAAAGACTAAGGCACAACAACCCTAAATTCAAGGCGGGATACACAGAAAAAAAAATCTGTGTTAAAACTAAATAAGGAAAGTTAAAATGTAATACTGAGGTTGACAAGATACCCAGGCAAGTGAATATTCTTTATGCTACACCTGACAAGCCAGTTAGTCCCCAGGATCCATGATACAAGAATAGAAGCAGCGTTTGCTCTCTGACCTCCACAGGTATAGCAGGTAGTATATGTATAATGTACTACAAACTTGTCTATACAGGGCCATTTATAATCCTAACAACAGCATTTTAAGAAGGAAAGTCATACGGATATTTGTAGAAGTTAGAGCCTCTTTACCATCGAAGTGGAAGAAGTGATTGTGCTGGTTCAAGCGAGGCCTGCCTTCTGCAGCTGCTACAGGAACCAAGTTCTCATCCAAGTTCTCTCCTTGATGGTCTTCCCTGGCACGACTGCCATCAGCAATATTAAGAGACATTCTGCATGTTGGACAAGAGGTGTCTTGTTCTAGCCACGAACGAAGGCAGGAGCTATCAAAGAGTTCAAAGAAAGAGATAGAACACATTCAATTGCTTTTCAGCATATTGTGAGAAATCACCAGAATTACTATGATTTTCTCATTTTAATATACTTTTATTTACCACTAGCCAAATCTAAATGCTGACAAATACTTTTGGATACTACCCTCTAATGCAGACATCTGCCATCTCCTGGTTACAGTCCCTTCTCTACCACTTCATGGCTGGCTGCTCATCTCTACCTCCATTCAGCTACTTCACAATCCATGTGGCTCACACATCTGGCATTCATCCTCTTCCACCCGTGAGTGCTCTCTCTACTCCAGTGATCTTTCTCTTTACTATCATAGCTACTGACCAATAATGTCGCAACCATGGCCTTTTCTTCCAGACACTGACTCTGTAGATCTAATTCACTCCTTTCTATCTACCATCTCACTTAAAATCCTTCAATGGTATCCTGCCCATCCAGTGGCCCTCCAGCCCCTGCCTACATCTCCTCCCTTGGCAGACACACTCCTTCCTCTTCCATGAGCCTCACATACTGGCTTCTATCTAGTTCCGTCAACACATCAACTTTCCCCACAGCTGGAGCTGCTCCTTGTGCCTCCCATTTTACACCCTCCCTGACCTGCTCTTCCTTCAAGATCTCACTTCCGCTAAAAGTCACTTCCTCCTAATCTGAAGGAGTTACTACTCTTCAGAGTCCTGTTTCCTTCCTTCCTCCCTTCTTTCCTTCCGTCCTTCCTTCTTACATTCTTAGTTTTTTGAGACAGGGTTTCCCTGTGTAGCCCTGGCTGTTCTGGAACTCACTCTGTTGACCAGACAGGCCTTGAACTCAGAGATTCCTCTGCCTCCTGAGTGCTGGGATTAAAGGCATGCACCAGCACTCCAGAGCCCTGTTTCTCTAAAACACACAAGACTTGCACATTCTAAATGTGCCTGTTAATTCACACTCCACTCCTGAATTAGACTGCAAGTTCCACAAATCAAGACCTCATCTGTCATTTTCATTTTGGCCCAACAGCTCCATTTGTTAACTCTAACTCCAAAGCCCTTCTGATATAAAAAAGGAAAAAACTAGAGGTGATAATATTTTTTTTTAATTCAATAGTCAAAGGGCCAAAAGATACCTCTAAATCTATCAGTAGCAAAACACTAAATCCATGCACAAAATTATCTAGCTTAAATAGTCTTGATTCCTCTGAACTATGAGATCTTCTCTGATCTTGGGGATTTAAGGAAGAGCCTAGCCTGTGATCTTTGCTAATGGATCACTAGAGTGTTCTTGGTCTGGTTCCATTTCAACCCAGTTCTCAAGAACTTAAAATGGGGAAATTTTTGAAGAAAGCAAATAAATAGAAATTAAGTTGGCAAATGTGGGTAAAGAACCATCTAAAGGCAAACAAAAAGAAAAGGCTCACAATTTAAAAAAAAAAAAAAAAGCTAGTCACAGGCTCCAAGCAACATCAACAAGGTCACATTCCTGCTCTACTGCTGGGATATGTTCAAACCCATGGAAAAAGCACTCATACTCCCAGAACAGAAAGCCATTCCCAAACACCCTGCACACAGCTCCTACTTGTGAAAAAGATGTCCACAGGGCAGTTTCCTTGCAGCCTGCATGGAGTCCCAGCAGATGGCACAGTCATCATTATTGACAGCTAGCTCCTCTGGAGTTGCAACAGCAAACCTGCAGAACACACAGCAGGCCCAGAGGAACTCATCAATTTCACACACAGTCAAAGTACACCATTATGCATACAGCTCCTACAATGGCACAATCACAGCAAAATTGATCAAGTAAAAGATTATTTTTATTCTTTATAGTTCTTAAAAAACCAAGTGAGAAATTCAGCACAAAACTGAATCTGTGATACACTCATGGCATTTATGAATATATCAGAGGAACCAGACCCCTGGATATCCAAACTGTCCCTAAGAAGCAAAGAATACCCACTAATCCTGCACTTTCTCATCTGGGTTAGCCTAAAGCTGGCAAGTGAGAGTGTCTTCAGTGAGTGAGCCATGTGCATAAACATACATGTGGAAATGGTAAGCAAGACACGCCTTCCCAAAACAAAGATGTCAGAAGACCCCAGGAGCTTCCACCCAGGAGCAACAACAGACGGTGACTAAAAATAAGAACCTTCTATCTTCTGAAACTCTATCCACACTCCAGGAAGAAAGTTCTGTATCATCTCTAAAAGAAAACCATACTCTCTTACCTGGCTTCCATGTTTCCTACCACTCGCAAATAGTTCTTGTGGCGACGGATTCGACGCTGTACCTCATGGAACAGGTAACGAAGTTGCATAAAGATGACCAGGCTAGCCATAGATAACCAGATGTTGCCAAATAACTAAACAGAGATAGAGAGAAGTAAAATATACAATAAAAACAAATGTGAGGGGCTAAGGACACAGCTCACCACTAAATGAGTACAATGCTGAGTTAGGACCTCTAGCACCCATAAAAAGCCAGGCCTGGGCCAGTCAGTTAATCCTAGCAGTTGGGAGACACAGGCTGGAAGACCTTGTGTGTCTGAGGCCGACTTGGTCTACTGACAGAGTTCCAGAACAGCAAAGGCTACACAAAACAAAACAAAACAAAATGCCAGCTGTGACCATGCACATTTGTACCCCAGAGTTGGAAGGATGAAGACAGGACTCTGAAATTCACTGAGCATCTAGTTCATCAGTGAATTCCAGATTCAGTGAAGAAAACCTGTTTCAAAATATAAGGTGGAGAATAGCAGAGGAAAACACCTCACATCAACCTTTGGCTCCATGCATGGATCCATACACACAGACACTAACATGTACATAAGCCACACATACACACACATATATGCAAACTTGCTAGTGTACATGTACAAAGAGGCTCTTGAAGGTTGTGAAAAGGGAAATAGAACAATCTCTCTGTAAATAAATGCATGTATTTATTTGACTGCTCTAAACAATACACATGACTCTTCAGCCTGGGTAACCATCCCACTGCCACAATCTCTCCTGAATAATTAACCTAAAATTTTAAAGCTTAATGTAAAGATGTCCAATCTTGCAAATTTACATATACATACACATATACACATTAACTTGTACAGACTTTGGGTCTGTTTTATTTAGAGTGCAGTGTTTATTTGCAAGATTTTTATAATAAAATTTATAAAGTTAAAAAATAAAGCAAAATGTTAAATTTTTTTCATCTTCAAAAAGTACACTTTTAAATGTTACTGTGACGAGTTTATAAATTGCCCATTACTATACTGATTCTTACTATTATTAGTTTGATTTTTTTAAATGCCCACCTGTCAAAGAGACTTATTTCTTCCTATGGTGTTGGGGACCAAGCTGTCTTGAAACCCTGAGCCCTGTCTGGTCTCTCTGGGGAACTCACCAGCATATGAATGTGGTGCATAAGGTCCAGGGACAGGAGAGTGAGCTCCATGACAAAATCGGTGTAATACACATAGGTTCCCTTTCCTTCCCAAGTTCCTTCATGGTTGAGGTCCCAGAGGTGAATTACATATCTACAATATAGATGGAAAAGGAGAAACATGTTAACTCACAGTTCAGTCACACTATTATGTATTTTACTTTAACTTAAACATGGCATAGTTTAGCCACGCTGTTATATACTCAACACTATTACATCTCAAAGTCAACTGAGCTAATAAATGTTAATCATCTCTCCAAAATTTCTACTCACCTTAAAATTACATGAGCTGTCCTCACAGTCACAAGAAGAGACTGCAAAAAGAGAAATACTTCTTAGTTTAATTAAAAGCTGATTTCTAAAAACAAACCAGATGAAAGTACATTGATCAAGTTTATCACCCCCAGTTTCTGAGGAATATCTTCCTAACCCAGGAGACCAACTTGTGCTGAGCCTTTTCCAGCTGACAGCAAGAAAACACCCATCCCTGCCCACTACCTAGGAAAGGCAAAAATAAACTTTTTAACCTTGCTTTTAACAAATTCCTACATATTTACACCTAATTTGTTTTGACAATAAATCAGTAGCTTCAGTATATCTATTACATAGCTCTCTCTTATCCAAAGGAAGCATATTGTTCCTTTCTTTCCTTTTTTTTTCCCCAGACAGGGTCTCATTATATAGCCCCGGCTATCCTTGAACTCACAAGAGATCAGCCTGCCTCTGCCTCCCAAGCACTGGGATTAAAAGCATATTTTATATAAGTGTGTGGTGTGTGTATCTTTTTTCCTATATGTCCTAATGCATTGCCATATCATATTATAGATAACCTGTCCTGGTTTATACCTAGTGTTTCCTTTGCTTCATTGATCTTGTACAGTATGGTCATTATTAAGCAGATAGAGGTTATCTGGGATAATTAGAATTTACTGTCAACTGGACAGAATCTGGAACCACCTAGGAGATGGGCCTCTAAGCATGCTTTTGGGGTTATATGGATTAGGTTAGCTGAGGTAGAAAGACCCATCCACTCTGACCTGCCTACCATCCCAACTGGGATCCTAGACTATATAAATAGTGAACTGAGCTGCAGAGTGCATTCATTGCTTTCTGCTTCTTCAGGGCAAATATAATGTGAACAGCCAGCTTCCTGCTCCTGCTGCCATGTCATTCCTGCCTAGATGGACTGTATCTGTCAGGGACTATAAACCAAATAAAGCCTTTCTCCTTTAGGTTTGTTGACGTACTTTATCACAGCAATGTTACAGTAACTAGGACACTCAAACCCAAGCACTATGATACTACTCTAGGTAATCAAATAAGTAAACTGTCCAGATGATCAGTGGGTGAGAGGCATGTGCAATATGAATACCCTAAACAAACAACTCATGCTTCAGGCAGCCCAGCACTCTGTATCACTCTACTCCTCAGAATAGTGCAGAATGTACAGCTTATCTCCTGTGGGTCTAAGAGTAGACACTGAGTAGAAGAATGCACATGAGTTCAAATGCAGCATCGAAAAACCAAAACTTATGAACTGTTATTTCCAGAATTTTCCATTTAATAATTTCAGCTAGCAACTTACTGAAGATAACTCATACTGAGAAGAGTAAAATTAAAAGTATCAATTAGCAATTATAGGTAAAAGTAATTACAAAGTTGGACGTGTTACTCATTGACTATAAAGAGCACAAATAAACTGAAGCGATGGTTCTGAGGTTAAGAGAACTTGCTGCTCTTGCAGAGGATCTAGGTTTGGCTCTCAGAACCCACATGGTGGTTCATAGTTCTTTGTAATTCCAGTCTAAGAAAGCCCAATGTCCTCTTTGACCTTTGAAGGCACCAGGAATGTACACAGAACATATACATACATGAGGTAAAACAGCTGGATACATAAAAATAAAATAAACAAATCTAAAAAAAAAATTTAAGACATACGAAAACTTTAGGTTTGGGTTGCTGGAGAGCGCTGGCTGCTCTTCCAAGGAATCAGTGTTCAGTTCCCAGCACCCACATGATAGCTCCAAACTGTAACTCCAGTTCTAAAGGATATAACACCCTCTGGCGGTCTCCACAGGCGCTGCACACAAATGGCACTCACATAAATATAGGTGAAACACCATACATAAAAAAATAAACCTTTACTTTTTAATTAGGTTTCTACCAGAGAAAATGGTCTCTTAAGTCTTTAAAAGGTGTTTTGTTTATTTTTAAATATTCAGGGAGGATAGCCCACATCTGTCAGTATGCAAGAAGCACTGGACTCAGCCACAGGATATTAAAGACAAAAGAGGAAACCAGGAAGCTGGAAGGTGGCATATTGAGGAGGTCCAAGGGGAGTCCAGGGTAAGCTGGGATAAACACGATCAAGATGCATTGTATACATGTATGAAACTGTCAAAGAATAAATAAATATTCTATATATAATAAAATCCAGGCTGGTGAGATGGCTCAATAGGTAAAGGCTCTTGTCAATCAACCTAAGAGCATGAGGTTAATCCTGGGACTCACATGGTAGAAGAACGAACTCCCATACACTGTCCTCTAACCTCTGCACATACACTGTAGCACACACAGGAAATAAGTAAATGCCACTAAAATGTGCTTTTGCAGCCAGGCATGGTGGCACACCTTTCACCCCAATACTCAGGAAGCAGAGGCAGGCAGGTTTCTGCATTTGATCCCAGCCTGATCTACATAGAGTTCCAGGCCAGCCAGAGCTGCATAATGAGGCCATTTCTCAAAAAATTAAAATGTAGAAAAATTCATAGAAGGCTAGAGACAACTCTTGCCTATCATGACAGAAAGCCCTAAGATCAATCTCCAGCAACACGCACACAACTCCTTTAAAGTAATAAACATAGTTTAAATAATTACTATATACATTTTTACTTGGCTTTAAAAATTATTATAAGTATTAATATTCATTTACAATGATATATAAATATAAATGAATATAAAACAAACCATTTCTTTTATATATTGAAAGGAATGCTTTTCCTACTTTGGAGTAAGAGTACTTGAACTGCATTTGCCACTCTGAAACCTCAAACAGTTCATAAATGCTAGGCATCATAGTCTCCTCCTCCACCATGAACAGAATTAATTTTAAAAAAAATCAAATGTATAAAGAATTTAAATTGATTCCTGCTGAGTTGTGGGACTATGGTAGAGGATTTGCCCAGGATGTACAAAATCCTACATTTAGTGCCCAGCCCTGGAAAAAAAAATTCCCATAACAATCCCAAGCACGTGGTAACTGCTGTATGGGTGGTCTATGTGCACATGGAAGCCACAAAAGGATGCCGGTATTCTGTTCTGTCCATCTTTGTCTTATTGTCCTGAAACAAGGTTTCAGCTCTACACAGCACTGGGGTCATAGCATATCCACACACTCACACCTAGCTTTTTACAATGGTGCTGGGATTCAAATTCAAGTCCTCATGCTTACACAGTGCTCTTACCTGTCTACCCAGCCCTAGTCCTAAATTGTTAGAAAAATAATTCTCCAAGGATTATATGAAATAGGTCATGCAAAAGCATTCAGTACCAATACCCAACGAAAGCAGGAAAACAGTAAGTGCCTGTTAAAGTCAAAGACCAAATGTCTTTTCAAGCACTCTGTCATCTACCCTCGGGTCTTGAAAATGTTTAGGAATCTAATCAGAGACAGCCTGTGCCTGGCACCTTACCTCTGCAGCCATGAAAGCCAAGGTGTGCATGCCATGGGTGTAGCCTGTGACACAGCAGACAACCGCCAGCCCACAGCAGGAGAGCAGCATCGCAGTCAGCAGGGACAGGACTCGCCCATGGCTGCTCATTGGTGTGGTGGGAGAAAAGGAAAGCTGAAAAGCACAGAACAGAAAGACAGTTCATTCCTCCACCATGGCAACTGCCCTCAGAACCCAAGATCAAGCTTGGTATCTTTGGAGCACCACACTAACACAGAAAAGCCCAAATTCTGCTGTGACCTAAATACATGAGCTGAGATTTATAGATCTTTATCATTTAACTTATCAGACATAATATGCACTATATTTCCAATTCATATTCTCCAGTGTCCCCCTACCATGAGATTACAATCTCTAGAACGATGCTCAATTATCTAACATTTTATAGGACTCAGAACAGTATCCTTTTCTGCTGTATTTCTGCTTGTCTTACAGAATTCACTTGGAGGCCTCGCCTGTTAGTGCTAGGACAATGGAAAAGAATCAGGTGCAGAAGTACTACTCAGAATGGTATATTGATACTAGGCAATGACAAGTAAGCGTCAGGAGAGACTTAGAGCTTTAACCACTGCAGTACTGGATACTGGCTACAATCAGCCCAGAAAGGAAGGCTAGCAGCTCCTATTTGTAAAAATGGGAACTGGAAAAGAAAGAAAGCCTTCAAGAGTAAGATTAACTCACAAAGAAGTGCAAGGTCATCTCCGTGAACACTGACTAAAAAGAGGAACACAAGGTCCTAGAGTGGGTTCAACTGGGAGGCTGTTACAGACATGTTTACCTCAGCCTGTATGACGTACTCACTGGCACAGGTCTGACCTGAAGTGTCTCAGGCAGATCTTGCATCCAGACGAGAAGCAGAGGCAGCTAACTCAGTCTGAACCCCAAGAAGAACAGTAAGAAAGAAAACTCTACCAGCCAGGACAAAAGAAAAAAGATGGGAGACTAAACCAGAAACTCTCCAGAAGAGCTCAGGTTGTATACAGGGTATACATCAAGGCTCCCTCACACTCTGACCTAAGACAAGGCTAGAAGTGGCTGTAGGGCTTGGGGAATGGAAGTGAGGAGCTCTCTAGAAAAAAGACATGGTACCAGGCTGTCCCTCAGGAACAGCCATGAGAGGAGCTGGCAGTCCTCAGAGTTGCCCCTGGCATGTAGCCCTGTGACTTTCTCACACAGCAAATCTGTTACACATGTGACTGAGCAAAGAGGCTGGCTAAAAACTCACGTATTCAAATCGGTCTTTGCAGAGCTGAACCATCAAATGCAGGAAAACAAGTCCAGCAAACCAGAGGCACCACATCACCACCTCCTCCACAGTCTGGACATTCAGCACTCCAAAAATGAAAATGAACTTGTAGAAAATAAAATTCCAAAATTTGTCTTTGAGATGCTAAAAAGAAAAACATTTGTAAAGGTGAGTTCCAGCATACCAAGTCGACTTAGTTCTTATCACAAAAGCAAGTCTATAGAGAGAGCACTCTGTACAGAAGGCAAAGGAAACAGTTATTCATAGAGAGTAAAGGTAAGACAAAGTGATCTGTGAACTCAAACTTATAGTCTGAAACAATTATGAAATCTTAGCCATTAGAAAGCAGTTGTTTAGTATCCTTATGTACTAAGACGTAAAAGTATTTTATATTTTACATGTTCAGCAAGGTTATCAGTACTGTTTTTAAGCCTTCTGTACCGACTTAATAAGCAATAGAAAAGATTAAACTTTCTAAATAATCAAAAATATAAAAGTAGATTGCAGAGATGCTGAGTAGGCACAGTGCTTGTGAAGCAGCGTGAAGACTGAGTTAGGAACCCTCGCACCAAGTAAAAACCAGTGGGGAAGCACACTTGTCTGTAGCCCCAGTACTGAAGGGCGGAGACAGGCAGATCCTTGCAGCTCATTGGCCAACCAGTCTAGTTAAATTAGTGAGCTCCAGGTTCAGTGAAAACTTGTCTCAGAAAATAAAATAGAAAAGGGCTAGAGAGATGGTCTGTAGTTAAGAGCACTGACTGCTCTTGCAGAGGATCTGGCTGGGTTCCATTCCTAGCACCCACATGAGACGGGTCACAAAGCATGTGGTACAATAAACTCATGCAAGCAGATAAACAAAATAAGTTGTTTTAAATCTTTAAATTAAAAAAAAAAGTGCAAAGCAATAGAGAAAGTCCTCCAAAGTCAACCTCTGGCCTCCACACACTTGCAAATACATGCATACATACCCACAAACACACACAACATGCACACATATAAATACACTCCACACAAAAAATACTAATAAAAATTAAAAGGCAGAGAAGAAAGTAGGGACTATAATCAGGATGTAAATTAAATAAACAAATTAATGAAAAATTTAAAGGCTACTTGCTAACATATATAATCAATAAAATATTTAAACAACAAAAAATATTTTTTAAAGATTTATTTATTTTATGTATGTGAGTACACTGTAGCTGTCGTCAGACACACCAGAAGAGGGCATCAGATCTCATTAAAGATGGTTTGTGAGCCACCATGTGGTTGCTGGGATTTGAACTCAAAACCTCTGGAAGAGCAGTCAGTGCTCCTAACCACTGAGCCATCTCTCCAGCTCCCAACAAAAAATATTTAAAATATCTATACAGCTAAGAACAGTTGTATTTGCCTACAATCCCAGTACTTGGAAAGCCAGGCTACGCTGCACAGGACCCTGTCTTAAAAAAAACAAAACTAAAACCAAAATGGAACAATGCCTTTAATATTTATTGTCTTTTTTTCTTTGTCTGATATGTAAATATTTTAATTTTTATACACTGTTTTCTCTCTTCTATTATTGTGAGAATCTTACCAATGTCAGTAAATATTCTCTATGTATATTACTATAGTGTCTTTTTCTTTTTAAGATTTTTTTATTTTATTTACATGAGTACACTGTAGCTGTCTTCAGACACAGCAGAAGAGGGCATTAGATCTCACTACAGATGGTTTTGAGCCACCATGTGGTTGCTGGGATTTGAACTCAGGACCTCTGGAAGAGCAGTCAGTGCTCTTAACCACTGAGCCATCTCTCCAGCCCTAATAGTATGGTGTCTTAATGGTGACAGACACAAATTATTAATTTTCCCCTACTACAGAATATTTTATTAAATTATATATATTTAAATGAGTTTCTATCTCAGTACTATTGAAAGAAAGATTATAAATGTTTTGTGGTTTCTAATAATAGTCACCTGATTTCTAAACAAGCTGTGTTAGTTGTTCCATAAGCAGTAGACTATGTATTTCTTTGCTATATTATTTTTTAATTGTTATATGTGTATAACTGTTTTGCCTGTGTGTTATATCTGCACCACATGAGTGCCTGGTGCTCCCCGAGGTCAGGAGTGTTGGAATACCCAAGCCTGAAGTTACAGATGGTTGCGAGCCATCATGCAGGCACTGGGAATCAAACCCTGGTCCTCTGCAAGAACAGTGCTTCTAATTGCCGAGCCATTTCTCAAGCCCTTAGATTCTTTTTCAAAATAAAAACTTACAGTTTTAAAAACGATCACTTTCTTGGGGCAGGGGAAGAGGTGGAGGTGGGTAATAGATGAGTTCTAGCAATTACTGATGTTAAAATATCTGATTAACTGGCTATTGAACTATTGATGGAGGTGGTAAAAATCTGGATAAAGGTAAGAATGAACAAAGCTTTTTTTGGAGGCAGGGTAGACAGGATTTGTCTACATAGCTCTGACTGTCCTGGAACTCTCTCTGTACACCAGGCTGGCCTCAAACTCAGAGATCTGCCTGCCTTTGCCTCTGCCTCTGCCTGAATGCTGGGATTAAAGGCCACCACTGCCCAACAAAAACATGAGACTTTTAGATAAAATTTTTAAGGACTGTAAACATTTTACAAATTTAAAGTTAAAGCTGGCCATGTTGAATAGTGCCTGTGATCCCAGCACTTGGAGTTGGAAGGCAGAGGCAAGAGGGTCTTGAGTTTGAGGTTAGTAAGATCCCAACACAAAGAGAAGAATCCCTCTGAGAGTTCAAACACTGCCTGACTAGCTATGTTCTATTCAGAGAACAAAGTTAACTCAGAAAAGAGAGAGGGAAGGAGGGAGGGAGGGAGGGAGGGAGGGAGGAAGGGAGGAAAGGAGGGAGGGAAAAGGCAGACACCCAGAGGCAAAAATGCTGCTGGGCGTCTTATACAATGTATACAGCTAGTTTGGACCCTGGTTCTGAACACCATGTCCCAAGAAAATAAACCTGGAATTCTGGGTGAACATCTGTTTCTAGGACAGGAAAAGTAGGAGGCCTTGAAATATCACTGGTTGTGGTTCCTGGCTCTGCCACTGCACAACTGTGGTATCCTTGACATGGCACATCTCAACTTCCCAAGCTATAAAGTGGGTCTTAGTATAATACCTATGTTTCACAGAATACTTGGTAAATTAAGTACATTAGTATATGTAAAGTGCTTTTTAAACTGCCATAATAGGCATTAAATGTTTTAAATATTTTTAAAATGAAAAGCTCTCTGGCTGGAGGATGCTGGGTGATTATGAGCACTTGCTCCTCTTATAGAGGACACAACTTTGAGTCCCAGCACCCACATGGAAGCTAACAACCATCTTTAACTCCAGTTCTAGGGATCCATTCTTTCTTCTAGCCTCCACAGGTAACAGGCACACAGATGGTACACTTATATACATATAGGTAAAATACTCAAATACATAGAAGAAATCTTTAAAAACAAACATTGAGAAAAAGAAAGAAACCGACTCTCACTGACCTAAGCCTCTATTTAACACTGTAGTATTTATTCCACTTTAGGTTTCGGTGTCTTTGCTTCTATGACTCTTATTTAAGCACTCATGGAGCAAATCTATATAATTCTTTAGTCTTAGTTCAAAATAGTTCTGTTTTGGGCATGGGTAAAGAGGGTCCAGACATGGTTTCTGTGTAGCCTTGGCTGTCCTGGGGCTTGCTCTGTAGACTAGGTTGGCCTAGAACTCAAAGGTCCATCTGCCTCTGCCTCCCACGTGCTGGGATTAAAGGTGTGTACCACAACCACCCAGCTTCAAAATAGTCCTTAATAAATGCTACTGGATGGTATTCATCATAAAGTAAGCCAACAAAGAACAACAGTATAACAGATGTGATCTAGACTGAAAAGCCTGAACTGGTTAATAGCAAAAGCTTCAAATACTTGAAGGCAATGTTTTCCATAAATTTTGGCCTGACACCAAACACAAGAAACAAAGCACTGAAGGCCAGCTGCTGCACTCAGACAGACGGCTTGCCACTGGCTGCTGCACTCAGACAGACGGCTTGCCCCTAGCCTGCTCCATTTCCTGCTCAGAAAGAACCATAGCTTTAAAGGAGAAATTTTGTAAGAAAAATTTGAAGAATGAAGTATGAAGAAAGGAGCTTCTGAGGCAGAAGTGACTGTCATCCCAGCACTGGGTGGCTGAGATGTGAGGACTGCTGAGTTCAAGGGCAGCCTGCTCTACAAAGAAAGTTCTGGGCCTATAGAACTACATAGCAAGGTCCTGTTTTGTCAATAATAGTAAAGAAAAAGTTATAACGGGAGAGCTTAGCTATCTATCCTGAGAACAATTAAACAAAATATTTTATCAAGGCTAGCTTCTCCAGTTTATTCCTGTGCTGTGACTCTCAAGATCACATTGGGAAACTCTACTCTTGGGAAACACATCCTGAAGTATCTACCTGGGGTAAGACTGTCTGATGTCCCTACTTAATTCAAATGAGTTAGTACATCTATGTAAGTAAGTGACTCTAGGGACTGGGGAGATGGCCCAGAGCAGCAAGCACTGTGGTAGAGTCCAGATCAGTAAGAGCCCAGCTGAAAAAGTAAGATGGAGACCAAAACTAAAAATTCTCCTCCACACGCACCAAATACAGGTGAATGTACTCCGACCCACATGTGTGCATATGCAATGCACTCGAACATAATGGCAGCCCTACTCAGTACAAAAAGGATAAATCTCTCTCTCTCTCTCTCTCTCTCTCTCTCTCTCTCTCTCTCTCTCTCACACACACACACACACACACACACACACACACACACACACACACACATACACACACACGTAAAACTAAATCTGGATGAAGTACATCCAGAAGTTCTTTGTAGTATACATGGACGTTTTCTATTAAAATAGCATTCTAAAACTTTCCTTACAAGAATCTGTTTACTTACCTGTCTTTCACTCACTCGAAGAGGGCCAAACACAATACACTGGATAAGCTTAGCAACCAACATCAAAACACAGCAAGCAGTATTCACCAGAACCTGCATATAAACCAAAGAAAGGAAGTTTACTTCTGGTGAGACACACATACAGTGTACATTTTCCCATGAGCCTTTTTGGTTTTCTAACAGTGCAAACTACGTGTTACTGAAACTGACAGGCATTGGGAAGAAGCACCGGCTTCACAGCTCACTGAGTCGGACCCCTGCCCCAGTGAGTGCCCTCTAGCAGGCTGCCTTCCTCAGACTTGACAGAACCATATGGAAACTCTGTATTGTCTCTGTAAAACTACATATAACAAACTTGGCATGTTGGCACATACCTGTAATCCATACGCTAGAAAGACTGGGGCAGGAGGACCGAAAGCCCAATCCAGACACCGTCTCAATAAATAACCACAAAAAATATGTACCTTCATTCCCATATGAACTTTTAGACAGCTATCAGATACCTGGCCTAAAAGTCACATGATCGGTAAAATCCAGAACTCAAAGATGCTGCCCTGACAAGTAGAAGAGGGTAGGATTATGGTATCAAAAAAAATCAGGTAATGAAGAGGGACTATAACCTGGAAAGATACTCTGAAATACCAGTGCCAAAACCAAGGCCTTCACCCACATTTGTTGAAAAAACTTTAAAATAATTTAAAAATGGATATTTTCAGACCTAAACAGCAAATGGGTAGGTTATTGTCCCCTTACTTTGGTTGTTGCTATTGTTTTGAGATAGATTCCCATGTACCCCAGATGGGCCTTGAACTCCTTATTCTCCTGTCTCCAGGTCCTAAACACTAGGATTATAAGCGCGTGTCACCATGCCCACCTGGTCTACACCTCTATTTTTAAAAGCAAATTATAATGGAGGAGGGAGAGGGAGGGAAGGAGTGAGAGGGAAGAGAAGAGGGGGAGGGAGGAGAAGAGGGAATGTGATGAAAGGGTCCTTTCAGAGAGCAAACTCCCTCACACCTCTCCAGGTTCCCTCTGTATCTCACCACACCCTCCCGTGGAACACATAATGGACGCCCTACTCGGTACAAAAAGGATAAATCACACTTAGTTCTGGGGCCAGGAAGTAAGATATTTTTAAAAGATTAAAACAAAAATGGTTCCACTGGTATGTTGGGGGAACTGTTTGGAACTTAACTGATCTAAAGTCAAATGACTGTAAAATCATTCAACTAATCAGATAGAAAAAAAACAGCTGATCAAAAATCCTACAGCCTTTTGACTCCTTATGTAAGAACCTAGTTCAAAACACTTCAGCTCACACCTTTAATTCTAACACGTCAGAGAGACTTTTGGAGGTGGGAGAGAGTTTAAGTTGAACTTTTCAAAAAGAGATTTAAGAAAAATCATTTGTGTGTGTGTATGTGTTTCAGCCTGTGTGTGTGTGTGTATGTGTTGCAGCCTGTGTGTGTGTGTGTGATGTGTGTGCTGCAGCCTGTGTGTGTGATGTGTGTGCTACAGCCTGTGTGTGTGTGTGCTGCAGCCTGTGTGTGTGTGTGTGTATGTGCTGCAGCCTCTGTGTGTGATGTGTGTGCTGCAGCCTGTGTGTATGTGTGATGTGTGCTCTAGCCTGTGTGTGTGTGTATGTGCTGCAGCCTGTGTGTGTGTGTATGTGTGTGATGTGTGCTCTAGCCTGTGTGTGTGTGTATGTGTGTGTGCTGCAGCCTGTGTGTGTGTGTGTGTGTGTGTGTGTGTGTGTGTGTGTGTGTGTGTGTGTGATGTGTTCTGCAGCCTGTGGAAACCAGAAGAGAGTGTTAGATTCCCTGAAGCTGAAGTTAGGAGTGATTGTCAACTACCATGTGGCTCCTGGAAATTGAACGAGGGCCTTGTGAAAGAGCAGGAAGTGCTCTTAACCGCTGAAGCATTTTCCCAGCCCCTCAAAGACATTTTTTAATACATAATGTAAGTCAAAACTTTAAAAAGCTTAACTGAAAGTATTAAAACTAAGTTTCCTTCATGACTTGGGTGCAGTGGTTGTTGGGTAGGTAGACTGAGTTCAAAGTTGGGTTGTTCATTTCTCTAGCTTTCCCTATCCCTGAGCACTTACTAAATGCATCATGTTTGTGTTTTAAACTCAGATAATGACATGGAAACCAGGAAAAACATGCTTTTAAAAATATGCTCCAAGTAAGCTGGAAGAGTTTAGTTGATGTTTTAAAAAACACCCTATTTACCTGATAAAGGGAGTCGGTATAAGGGTTATGTTTTTAATGACATCTCTTCTAACTTATATGACTGGTTTCCATTGAGTGGCTAAATACAAGGGACGCACACCTGTTACAGATCTACTTCAGCACCTTAAAAATTTGTATTGTCAGGCTTCTGAAAATTTTATTTAAAATTTTATTTTTGAGATTTTATTTCCTTTTATGTTACGTGTATGGGTATTTTACCTGCACATATGTCTGTGTTCCACGTGTGCACTAGAGGGAGTTGGTTGCTAGACTGGCAGTTTTGAGATACTATATAAATTTTGGGAATTGAACCCAGGTCCTCTAAAAGAGCAGCCAGTGTTCTGAATTACTGAACATCTCCCCAGCCCACTCTTTTATAAAGACTCTATTTTATATTAATTACACATGTGTGCCTGTGTACTCTCTAAGTGCCCATGGAAGTCAGGGATGACAGATCTTTCTAGACCTAGAGTTACAGGCAGTTGTGGGCTACCCAACAATGGGTCCTGGGACCACACTGAAAGGTCCTCATAATTCTGGGGTTCCTTCACCAATATCTAAACATTTCTGTTTTAATCTAAGTTGAAAATTAGCAGTCACCTGGCAGTGGAGACACAGGCCTTTAATGCCAGCACTTGGGAGGCTGAGGCAGGTGGATCCTTGAGTTTTAGACTAGCCTGGTCTACAGAGTGAGTTCTGGGACAGCAAAAGCTACACTGAAAAGTAGGTTTGGGGGTTGGGGGGATGAAATGTAACATGTCTATAAAGAAAAACAGGGCTTGAAAAGATAATGTGGAGCCTCTCCTGGGGACAGACCTGTAATCCTAGCCATATGAGAGGCTGAAGAAGAGGCTTCGAGTGCAAAGCTGGCCTAGGCTGCTTACCTGTCTCAAAAAAAGAAAAAGGAAAAAAGGGGAAGATGGGGAGTGTATTTAAAAAGAAATAACATTTACAAGAACACAAAGGCAATGAAGAATTGGAAGAAGTAAAATGTTTTTAAGGTTCTGAATTGTGCTTTATTGGAATATTTTAATGATTATCAACAATGAACTACTCCACATCAAATTATAAAAAAAAAAAAAAAAAGTGTTGGGGCTGGGATGGTTCGGTGGTTAAAAGCACTTGTTGCTCTTGCAGAGAACCCACCTGGTTCCGAGCACACATAAATGGCTCACAGCCATCTGGCACTCCTGTTCCAGAGAATTCAATGCCTTCTTCTGACCTCCAAAGGCACCAGACAGGTATGCAGTATACATTTATATACGCAGGCAAAACACTCCTACCCATAAAATAAATCTTTAAAAAAATTAGACAAAAAAAGCCTTAACTTTGAAAGTGTTACATCATCCCAATAAACACAGTAACTTCTCACTCTCAATTGAAAATAAAATATTGAGCCAAGCACGGTGGCCCAGGCCAACAACTCCAGCACTGAGACAGACACACTGGGACTAATAGCAGGCAGCACACAACTCTGCCTCAAGCAGCCAGACTTGCTCTCCAAAACCAGAAAAGAAAAAGAAACTCAACAAAACAAGCTTCGGCTGCTCAAAGGACCCTAGGGGGAGTGTTTGTCCTTTAAACCCCAAATCAGATGTCTCCAGGTACCCCTGACAGTCCTACAGAGTTGACAAGTCAGCCCAGACTTCAAGCTCCTTAAGTATGAAAGAAACTGAGTCTCTAAGAACCATAAGCAAAGGTCCGCTGCAGCAAGCCAGGTCTGAACAGCCACTGCCCTTCATTTGGACAACAGTGAAGAGCTATTTTAAAATGTTATCTGCACAATACATACTACTAATTTCTCTCACAGGCAGAATCCAATCAAGCTAAAAGGGTTTGCCAGACGACTGTGCAAGAACAGAAAAAATGGAGCACTGTGTCCATCATAAACAGGCATCCAGTGGTCCACAGGAGGTGCTGATAGCATCAGCCCATGAAGGGTACATATCTGATATGTCAAGGTAACTTTAGATAAAGGGTCAAAGAAGCATCAGCTCAGGGAGAAAGAGCAGGTGCAGGAGTGAAAGAGGACATGTTCACAGGTACATAAGGGTAAGCCACAGACACAAACACGGTAAAGGACTTGAGACATACGTGGGCTGTTTGGGCTGTTTCTTAGGTTCCCATTTAAAGTCAGCGCCAACTACAGGAAGCTGAAAGGGAAGCAGGTGGGGAGGAGCACAGACTTCCTTTGGCTGTCTATCACTCTTGTTTACTTTGACCTTTGAAACATGAACTTGTAGGATTTGTCTTTTAAAGTTTTAAGTTTAGAACTAACCTAACCAGTTCTGAAATTCCACCTACTTCGCTCACTCCATGTGGCAGAGGAGTGACAAACCAAAGATGGCTGTCATAAGCAACAAGTTAGCCTGAGTGCCACACCTGGAGCGATGGAGGCTTCTGAGCACCTGTCTCACCACCTGTCTCAGCAGGGCCGACTCCCCTTATGTCTGGTCGCCTTCCACCCTCTCAACCCCGTGTAAGTCAGAAAAGCTGTAGTCAGTCCTTCCCCACACAGCACTCCTTTCTCCTACTTCGAAACCCTACTGGATTTCATGTGTCTACTGTCACCTATCATCAGTGGCCTTATTTACATATGAGTCACTTGAGGGTCAGGGGAAAGTGCTGTTGGCAGCTGTCTTCCTACATGCTGCAAATAGCTCCTCTGAGGGGTTTCGATCTGCCTGTGCTATGCCAAACCTCCTGAGATACTACTACTGCATGTGTTCTACAAAGACGTTCTAGACAGTCTAACAAACCAAATAATAACTAGTAAGATTTGTGACTGGCAACTGGCAAACGACAGGTTCTTATCTATCTTGCTTGATGTTGGCAGACAACGTGTCTTTTTATGGGAGAGGGGTTACTGTCTAAGGCCTATGAGCGAGGTTCAAGAAGCATCTACTCTGACAAAGGCCCGCCACACTGTCACTGCATGTTACCTGCCAGGCACAGGGAAAAATTTTTCAGAGTGCTGAAACATAGCTGTTAAAGGACAAAGTAAGTACTAAACGATAAACAAAATTCACAGCACATACAAGATAGATCTGGGCAGACACCATGCAACCAGAATAAGCAGAAACTCCAAAGGAGACGGAAAGAAACCGGATAGTGTTCAACTGGGAAATAAGGACTCAAAGGAGGGGAGGCCATTTGCATGAGGCAAGACTGTACAAAGAAAAAGAACGTTTCTTAAAAGTGACAATTCTCAGAAAAACCAAACGGCCTTAGATTAATGTTTTATGAAGAGGTACTAACCTTGGAATTTGAACATGGGTTTTGCAAGAAGAAACTTACGAAAAAAAAATCATTAAACAACACTGCTGGCTGTTCTATTAATACAATAATGGATCCTGTTAGCTTAGGCTTAAAACAAGGTATCAAAGACTACATACATTCTAGTCAGTCTCACCTTTGTCCAAAGCACTCTGACATAATTCTAAGTTGTTTACCCTAAAGATGAATAGTTCATCTTTTCACAGGAGTACGGAAAGGGGAACTTCACCCTTCACTGCCTTCTATAAACTGCGTACCAAAGGACCAGGAGGCCTAATCTACAGCCCACGAATTTCACAAATCCCACTGCTTCCTGATGAAGCACAGTGGGAATAATTACAACAAATGAGCTGCATATAGTTCTACAAACTTAGAACATTAACCCCTCAGTCATTTACAGCCTACTTTAGGCACCGTGCAAGAGGATAAGATCCCACCAAGCCAGAGGAAATCCGAGTGATAACTTTTATATCCTGTAGCAACCTTTCATATTTCCGAGGTTTTGTAGAGGAGGCACTCAAGTGCAAGGTGAGAAGAAAATTTTCTCAGATCTGCCCAGCCTAAAATGATGTAATAAACGAAGCCTGTACTTGAGCCATGTGAACGTTGCTTATCTCGCACCGGCAGGCAAACTAGAACCCTTGTTTTAAAATGGATCGCTACACGGAGAATTCGAGTTCAAAGGAAGCGCTGCCACACCAACCCGAAGGTTTTGTTGTCTTCTGTCAAAAGGAAACAGTCACGAACCAGCGGGAAAACGAAAAAGGGACATAGCTGGTCCGTTTGCTTCGTTAAAAAGCGCCCATCGGGGCGAATCCATTGCCAAACAGCAACATTTCGAAGTTGTTTTGTGGGAGTAAAATGCCCCCCCCCACTCTCGACCCCCTCTTCATCGGCAATCCTCCCCCAACAACACCGAGCTGGACCCGACTTGTCTGGGCTCATCACAGCCTCACTCAGGTCGCGGCGTCCCGCCGCCCTTGCCTCGGCTGTTCTCCCCCGCCGCCCGCCACGCTCGCAGAGCCGCTCGGCCTCTAGCCCCACGCGAGGGCCGGTGTCCCGGCCTCCTCGGCCAGGGTCAGGGCCCGGCCACGCCCCCCTGCGGATAATGGGTGACATGGCGGCTCCCGCCCGTCCGCCCGACCGCCCCCGCGCCGGGCCCGCAGCCTCGCTCACCCACACGAACAAGCTGTCGGACAGCAGGTACTGGGCCACATCGCGGGCCCGGGGGCCGCCGGCCGTCAGGCGCGCCGGCGTGAGCGCCTCGGGCTGCAGTGGGGCCGTTAGCGGCTCCGGCTCGCCCGACCCGTCCTCGGGCTGGCTGAGGGCGCGGTAGGCGCTGACGATGGTGCCCAGCAAGGCCAGGCCGCTGAGGGCCGTGTAGGTGCGGAGGCTGGGCCACGGGAAGCGCTCGAGGAAGAGCAGCGGCATGGCGGCGGCGGCGGGCTCCGGCGCCCGAGGCTCCCCGCGCTGCGGCCAGGCCTCGCGAACGGCGCCCACGAGCTCTGGCGTCGCTGCCGCCGCCGCTGCCGCTGCCGCCGCCGCCGCGCCGGGCCGGGCCGGGCCGCTCCTGGCTGCTCGCGCCGCTCCGCCCCGTGCCGCTCCCGCTGCTGCCCCTGCCGGCGCGGAAGAGCCTCGGCTGACTCGGGGCGGGCCGCCGCGCCTAGCGGGACGCGGGCGGGACGGGCGCGGGGGCGCGGCCTTCGTCCCCCGCCCACAGCGGGCGCGCTGCAGCCCAGAGGGCACAGGGCCAGGCCTGGGGCCCCGCGTCCCGACCTCCTGCAGCATCCTTGGCGACCCTGGGTCCACTGACGCCACGGGTGCGCCCGAGTCGGGCTCTGGGATGAGCTGGGCCCGTGGGCAATGACGGCAGGCCTGTGTGCATGGTCAGGCGACAGGGCGCGGGACCCACGCCCCTGGCCACTTGTCCCTTGTTCCTCCCATGCAAAGCAGGTAAACCCTGCATCCCACCACCCTGTGGACTAGCGGCGTCCTCTGTGTCCTAGAGGGGGACATGATGCTTAAGTAATAGTAGAAGCCTTGAGATAGAATGTTTTCAAAATAGAAGCCCTGAGCTAGAATATTTTCTTTAAACGGAGGAACCAATTTAACAGAAAATAAAAATCTGTTCCCTTTTACGCTACAAGTGAGAATGTCAAATGCTGCTGACCTTCTTGGAAAATACCTGTTCCTAAAAGATAAACCGAAGGGTGACCGTTCGCCCTGGCAGTTACACTACTTGTTAAATAAACATCCAAGAGAAATGACAACATACGCCCACACACTCTCCAGAGAGGTTGACAGTAGCGTTTTCCCTAGTAACCCAGAGGGAGGAACACTCCAATGGAATGTAGTGTTTGAAAATAAAGTACGGATACATACCTCAGTATCAGAGAACGTTGAAGATGTTTTAGTCAAGCCACACACAGATACCTAAACTCTATGTGATCCCGCTGATAAAGGCAAATGCATGGAATGTAGAGTAGAAGGGGAGTTTGAGAAAACTGGAGGTGAAAGTTAAAGTGACAGGTTGGGGTACTAGTTTCCTGAAGTGAAAATGTTCTAGAATTGCTGTTATACAACTATGAACACACTCAAAGTCACAGAATAGTACACTAGAAACGGCAAGTTACATCTCTAGATGTGAACGACAGAAAATACAGGGTACACTCTTAATCATATTCCCAAGCCATGGGTTAGTGCCCATCCCAGAATGTATGCTCTGTAAATAGCTACTGAATTTTCTAAACTTTCTAAAGGGGATAAATTGTCTTTGAAGTATTTTTTCAAGCCAAATATTTCTATAAATTTTTAAAATCTGAAATAACCACTTTGTTGTAATTCATGGGTCTTTATCCGATACAGTTCCGTTTGCTCTGCTCCCCAGTCATTTGCAAGATGGCTCAGGGAATGAACCATTTGCTATATAAAGCCTGATGACCTGAGTTTGAGTCTAACTCCCCCAAGTTGTCCTCAGACTCCATATCTGTCTCCTACACACATAACTAAATGCAAAAATAAAATACCAAGCCTTAACACTATTGTTCAAATAATGGAAATCTTTATTCTGAAGAAATGAGGGTGGTAATTTTCCAGAGAAGTGCTTTACTTCACAAGGTCAGATCTGAGTCACGGTGATTTTTAAACCATTCATTTGTGATTCACATTCAATGTAAGCCACAAACAGTAATATTAGCAAATGTGTCCTTTCATATTGCTGATAACAAAGCTGTCGTCTTCTTTTATCTCAGAAGCTTGGACTCTCTGAAAATCCAACATGTGTAACAGATGAAATTAACCTAGCTCAGCTATATTTTAAAATAATGCAAAAAATCTTGGATTTTTTTTTTTTTTTTTTTTTGTTTTGAACAAGAACAGTCATTGCTCTATTCCTTTACCCCTCCAGAAAGTACTCTGCACTTCATCCTGAGGACCTGTTTGAGAAACTTATTCTCTCAGTCTAACCCAGCCTGGCCTCCAGCTTTAGGCAATTTCCCTGAGCCTTTTTAGAAGATGGAAGGCATGAACCACCATACCCAAACACCTCTGTCTGAGTCCTCCACCTCCCCCACCCCCCCACACTACTGGAAGGTTTATTTATTTTGAAGATGGAATCTTGATAGTCTTAAACTCCTGAGCCTTAAATGATCAGCTTGACTCAATCTCCCAAGAGCCTAGGACTTTGGAGCATGCTACAGGCCTAGTGCAAGGACTACACTTTTAAAAGTCCTTTTTAAAGATTATGTGTATTTGTGTGTACCTGCACAAGTTTATGTGTATCACATATATGCAAGAACCCACCAGGTTTCAGATCCTCTGGAACTGCAGTCACAGGCAACTGTGAGCTGCAATGTGGGTGCTGATGATCAAACCTGGGTCTTCTGGATACATAGCCAGAGCTCTTAACTGCTGAGTCATCTCTCTAGCAACCCCTCTAAAGTCTTAGAAAGTAGCTTCCACTTGTAATCCTGCAGATGAAGAAACAGTACTTAATGATATGAAGAACAGGTAGTTAACACAACTGTGTTGCACCTTTAAGTATCCAGTCTTCAGACTCTGAATCTAGTGACTCCTTCAGCTGCAGGTAAGTCTACTAAGGACATGCTACAAGAAAAAACAGCCAGGCAGGCAATTGTGGCTCAGGCCTTTAATCACAGCATTTGGGAGACAGAGGCAGGCTGACCTCTGAATTCAAGGCCAGCCTTGTCTACAGAGTGAGTTCTAGGACAGCCAGAGCTACATAGAGCCTAACTCAACAGAGGTGGGGGGGGGGTGGAGACACGGGGACATCAGTCAATAATCAGACTATCAGGTCCTTGCCACTATGCCAAAGTGGTTCCTTACCCAATGGACCTCAGCACAGACAAGGAAACAAAACTTGGCAGGGTCACTACTGGTATTCTAAGTTTAGCAGCCCTCCACCAATCAGGACTATCCCAAACAATTAGTCATTCAGTTTTAAATGTTTTTATTGAAAGGACAGAGAAATAAAATTTTTAAAAGAACAATGATCATTTTGATCAAACGTTTGCTTTACAAATATAAAAAACATAACCCCAAACTCCAATTTCTGTATACATCCCTATAAACAAACCAGTTTAAGTTCTCAAAGCCACAACTATAAATGGTGCTTGTATACTATACATGAACATAATAACAAACTTTTCTGCTTGGAGGACACATGGGTTGAAACCCAGAACTTTAGGAAAGCTCTCTCCCATTGAACAGTGTCCCTAACTTAAGCTCTCCTTTCTGAACACATTGCTCTTCTCTCAATGAAACAGAAAATTCCTGCATTCCCTCCAACTTAGCTCTAGCCTTAATTCCTCACTGAAATACAAAGTGGACTTAACTGGCGTAATCTTGATTTGGTTGTTTCCCCCGCCCCAAAATAGCCATGTGTTATATAACAGTAAGGTGAATTTAATGGCTCCAGATGAATTACAGCTTGTATTTAAACAGAGTAAACTCAAGTGAGTCCAGTTTAACCCAAGTGATAGAAAACAAATGGAATGTGTTGAAAAACCTAATCTTAAGCTACAAAAGCTAAGCTTCTCTAACACTGCAATAGAAAACTGAAACTTCTTTGCAGCAGTCAGCAATCCACATACTGTTCCAAACACTAAGATTTAGTAAAAGCTTTTAAGTTCTGGGAGCTGAAGGCACAAAAATAAGTCATTGTCATAAACTTGCAGCCAACTTGGATTCCAGAACAGCAAGTGCAATGGGTAAGACAGACCAAAGCCAAGAGAAGAACTGAGCAGATGAGAGCCACGGCTTGGGACAGATCACCATGCAGGAACCAGGTCAGGTGGCCTTGAGAGATAAGGATCATTAGGCTAACCGTTTATGGACCACCTTAAAGAACAGGAGGGTCTGGAGACTTGGCTCCGCCTTTAAGAGTACTGACTCCTGCTTGCTGCTCTTCACGGGACAAGAACTTGGATTCCCAGTACCCACTTGGCAGTTCACAACCATGTGACTCCAGTCGAAGATCTGATGTTCTCTTCTGGCCTCCGTGGACACTGTACACAGGTGGCACACAGATGCACATGAAGACATCACACCTCTACTTTTTTTAAAAAAATACAAACTAATGTGTAGAACCTGTGCCATTTAAGTGGTGCCTATATTTTTGGCAGAGGGGGAGACGTCTTGAGATGGGATTTCTCTGTGTAGTTGTGGCTATCTTGAGACTTGCTTTGTAGACCAAGCTGCAGGCTGGCCTCTAACTCAGAGACCCACCTGTCTCTGCCTCCCAAATGCTGGGATTAAAAGCCTGCATACACTTCCACCGATGGCACTGTTGCCTACTCTTAAAGGAAAAAAGACATCAAAATTGTCTTCCATCAACTGGGACTTTTTTTTTTCAATTCTCCAAAAGGGTAGACAGTTCTAACTATGGCTTTAAACAATTAAATAAACGTTTTCATCTCATTCTTTCATTTGTAACAAACATTTAGTTTTAAAAAATGTCAGTTGTTCAAGGGCTTATTTTAATACTCTCCAGTACTTAGAATATACATGGTTGGAATGACACTCTAAGACTTCCATCTTAAGGGTGATGTTACAGATCAAAGAAACCCTAATACCTGTGCTCTCTTTGAATGCCTGAAAGAACACACAAAAATTGTATCTAATTCATCTCTGTTCATCAGGAAACAAGAGTATTGGGATCCAACTGTGACCAAACAGCTTTAAAACTTTGTGTTTATGTGACAGGAATGTTCTGTTTAAAATCAATCCCCTTACATCCCATAGTTAGACCAGCAGGTAACTTACATCAAAGGTCTCAGAATATGAATGGCTGGCTCAAGCACTTACAGTTGGAAGAATCTGAGTCAAAGCTTAAGTTACAAAGGACAAGGGTGGATGAGAATTGACTCTTCAACTCAAGCGCTGCTTTCTGACAGCACTCTGAATCTCAGGTAGGAAGTTCACCCCTCTCCACTTTCCCAGAACATCAACACTTACACCTGAAAGGGTGCTGTGCATCTCTCTCCAGTGCCCATCAGTAGACAAGCATAGTCAACCTAGCTCCATGTCGACCCTCCCCAGTCTGAGGTATTAGCTGGACTCTTAATAAGCCCATGCTAAATTGGAAATATGCTTACATAAACTACTGAGGCAAACTGTTGGCCCCTAGAAGAAGAGTATTCAAGAAACTATGGCTTTTCAGGGCAACAGCAGTCATTCTTGGTCATGAAGACTAGTGCTTACCAAGCATGGGCGTGGCTAGACACTGCAGATGACTCTAAATAAACTTGAGTGAGTTTAATTCCTCAGCCACTCTTGACCTAACTGTCAAAGCTAAATGGGAAGAATGTACTTGCATTTGCTTTTGCCAGATATTCAGGAGACATTCCTTGTGTTAGACAGCATAAAAGTGTGGAACTAACCAAGTTTATTTCTGCCTTTTAAAAATGCTAAAGTGGCTACCTCTTGTAACTTTTCTTTCATTACATTAAGCTTACAGCCAGCAAGTCTGTAATAAAGCAACTATGGTGTCCACAATGACACAATCAGCCAAGTCCTTTAACCATTTTTTTTTTCAGATTATTTTTATGAGTGTTTTGTCTTCATGTAAGTGTATGTACCACATGCATGCCTGGTGCCCAAGGTCAGGTGTGTCAGACCCTCTGGAACTAAAATTACAGATGGCTGTGAGCCACAACGTGGGTGCTTAGAACCAAGTCCTATGCAAGAGCAACTCTCCAGTCTTAAATCTTTGTTGAGATAGGGTCTCACTGTACCCATAGCTGGCCTAGAACTCTGGATCTCTGGAGATCTGCTTGCCTTCACCTCTGGAGTGCTGGGATCAGAGATGTGTGCCTCTACTCTCAACCATCTTTGTCCTAAAACTTTACTCCTACAATTTCATCCTAACTGCTCAGGCAGTGTACAAGGGGTTTAAAGTTGCTGTTTTCCTTAGGCTGACAAAACCTGTCCTGACCTCTAGAATCCAGTTGATTCAGAATATTCCTTTTCTTATGTTATTTCTGAGGTAGGGACTTGCTAAGTATCTCAGCTCTACTCGGATTCTTGATCCTCCAGCATCAAGCACCCAGGTGCTGGGATTACAGATGTGTACCACCATACCCAGCCTATTCTAAAATACTTTTGAAAGTTTTGCTGCTTGCTAAAATCGTGATTTTTATCATTATATATACACCACAAGTGTAACTCTATAATCTGAAAGTTTAAAACCTCATGTAAATTTATCATGGCTCACTCAGTAAGAAGCAATTTCACAGCAGCACAAATAATCACTATCCCATTATATAAAGCAAAATACTGCAATGAGTTCTACATAGGCCTCTTTTTACACCAATTCCAATGGTTTTCAGCTTACCTATTCTTAATGGTTTCCCAAATGTTTAATGTCTCGACTTGTAAAGTAAGTCCTAGAGAGTTATAAAATATACTCGTCAGAAAATATACTGGGGATTCTTTGTAACAGAGTGTAGTCTGGTACACACTGCACCTCAGACTTAATCAGATAAATTTAGTTCCCAAGAGTAATGGAAAGTCCTCATTACAAACACCTATAACAGTCTAGGACCATATGCTTACAACACTACTGGAGCAAAGGGCCCACAATCTCACCTTATCTAAACATGATCATGTTTTAACATTCCCTAGTCTAACGAGGGGAAAAAAAGGATCCTCAGCTATAAGACTTTTCAGAGTTTAATGAGAAACTTACAAAAAAAAACAAATAAGAAATTCACCTTTTTAATGTACAAAAAATGTATGAGTAGAACCAAAAGTTACTGAACACTGTCACATGTTCACACCATATCTAGTTCATATTCATTTTACTCTTCAAATAGGAAGGTGGTGACAATTTAGGAATAAGAGAAAACCAAAACTTGTTCTACAGTTATTCTTCTACATGTGTAAGCTGTGCTCACAGAGACGGCTTCTTTTACTTCTGTGTACAGGAATTCAGTTGTATATAAAATTGAACCTGCATTTTAAAAAACAGAAAACTTTTATTAAAAACAGTATTAGTTATACAGTTTCCACCTTCAACAAGGAAATTACCTGGCCATTTCTCCCCTGCTGACATGTTTAGCATTTCTATATTAAGATGCAGTCTGACCTCACTGGTCATACTTACATACTACAGAAGAGCCGCTGAGTAAACACCATGAGAAACATTTAAAGTGTAAATTTGGTTAATTATGAATTACAAAGTTCCTTGAAGGCGTTAAAAAGTTCTTACATGTCCTTTGCTCTGTGCGCACATGATACAGCAAGAGGCCAAAGTAAAGGAGCAAAAGCTGAAGGAGGATTAGTGACAAGGTCAAAAGGCTTCCAAGCTCCCCAGCCCTGTGAGGAAACTACCATCCCCATTTGCATATGAAGTATATGACGCAAACAAGAGTTAAGAACCCTGAGATTCCACCTCACACCAGTCAGAACAGCTAAGATCAAAAATTCAGATGACAGCAGATGCTGGAGAGGATGCAGAGAAAGAGGAACACTTCTCCACTGCTGGTGGGGTTGTAAACTGGTACAACCACTCTGGAAATCACTCTGGCAGTTCCTCAGAAAATTGGACATAATACTACCTGAAGATCCAGTTATTCCGCTTCTGGGCATATACCCCAGAGAAGCTCCAACATACAACAAAGACACATGCACCACAATGTTCAAAGCAGCTCTATTTATAATAGCCAGAAGCTGGAAAGAACCCAGATGTCCTTCAGTAGATGAATGGATACAAAAATTGTGGTACATTTACACAATGGACTACTACTCAGCTATCAGAAACAATGACTTTACGAAATTCTCAAGAAAATGGATGCATCTAGAGAATATCATCCTGAGTGAGATAACCCAGTCACAAAAGACATAATATGCAGTCACTGATAATTGGATACTAACCCCAAAAAGCTCTGAACACCCCAGAAACAACTCAGACTGTGTGAAGTTCAAGAAAAGAAAAAAAAAGAAAAGAAAAGAAAAAACCATTATGTTTATTCCTTACACACCAAGAAAACTTTGACTAATTCCGGGTTACATCCTGTTTTACATGTACTTTATGCTCATTGTAACTAGTAAGATCTTAATGCACACTATCAAACCTTTAAAAAAAAAAAAAGTCAAGCACTGACAAAAATGTATTCATATACTTTTATGCAAAAATGCTTAAAATTTGTACATTTATCTTTGTTTTTTAAAATAAAGTTGTTCAATTAAAAAAAAAAAAGAGTTTGGTCCAAGCTTTACCCACAGCAAGTTCTGAAAGGAGCTAGAGAGATGGGGTTAAGAGCTGGCTTCTCTTCAGGACTAGGTTCACTCAGAGGACTCAGTACCCACAAAGCAGCTCACAACTCTCTGTAACTTGAGTTCCAGGGATTTGACACCCACATACAAACATACATGCAGCAACACACCAATGCAAATAAAATAAAAATAAATCATGAAAAGTGACATCAAGAAACTAAACTAATAAAAATCAGTTTAGAAAATGCATACTCAAATGGGGCATGGTGGCACACACTTTTGATCCCAGCACGCCCAGGAAGAGGCAAGCAGATCTCTGGTTTCTCAGACAGCCTGGTCTGCATAGTGAGTTCCAGCATAGCCAGGGCTATGTAGAGAAACCCTGTCATGTAAAAAACAAACAAACAAAGAAAGAAAAACCCACTTACAACAACAATAAAACAACTATTTAACTAAAAACTCAGACTCCATGTAAAACTATAGGGCTATATACACCATTTGCCAATTCAGACCTAAGTATAGTCAGTTCCAAAAAAGAAAAAGAATAAATGACAAGAAGACTTGAGTATCCACACCCTCCTCCTCCCTTTCCTTTGGTTTTTGAGGGGTTGTTTTGTTTTGTTTGAGACAGTTTGTCTCTCTGTGTAACATGCCCTGGCTGTCCTGGACTTGCTTTGCAGACCAATTCAAACTCAGAGACCCACCTGCCTCTGCTTCCTGAGTGCGGGATTAAAGGAGTGCTCTACTGTGTGATCATCCCTATTTTTATATCAACCACTACTTTGTGTTTTAAATATTGACTGTTTTACCAGCTCTTCTTTGAACAGACACCAGACCTGAGGAAGAACAGTTACATGTCAGAACATCATGCCATAATTTGAGTCTTCTGGTACTTTTAAGTATATTTTAATATACTGATTACATACAATGTAAAAACACATCAACTGTCTTTATATTCCTTAAGCCCTAAAATTTGTGCTATGTCACTTCTCAAGTGGCTCCGAATGTCTTTAATTTGACATCTTACATAGTTTCCGTACCTGCTCAACAGCTGAGGAAGACTAGAAATGATGGGTCCGTATCCCGGTGCATTGTCATACAATTCAAACAACGGTGCAGCGACCAGCTTGTAATTTTTAGGGACCGCAAACAAGGCTATAAAACAAAAACAAAACAGTATTAAATTTCCTTAATCTTTCATATAATTTTTACTTTGTAATTTTGTAATTAATCACTTTGTAATTAATCAACAATTGTACATTTGAGGAAAGCTTTGATGTGTGTGTTCATCCATTGCAGGCACATGTGCAGGACTGAGGCTAGAGGCTAGCTAGCATCAGGATGTTTTCCTCACCTCCCCATCCCCTGTTTTTCTGGGGTTTTTTTGAGGCAGAGTTTCTGTGTAGCCCTGGCTGTCCTGAAACTTGCTCTGTAGACCAGACTGGCCTTGAATTTAGAGATCCACCAGCCTCTGCCTCCTGAGTGCTGGGAATAAAGGTGTGTACTAGCACACCTGGCCAAAGTTCCCCACCTCCACCTTACTTTTTGAGAGTTTCTCAGTGAAGGTGGAGCTCACTGTTTTGGCTAGACTGGCTGGCCAGAGAACCCCCAGATGCCACCTGTCTCTCTGCTTACCAGTGTAGGGTTAAGAGGTACACCACCATGCTCATCTCTTTACATGGGTGCTGGAGAACCGAACTCAGGTTCTGATGACTGCAGTGAGCAATGTACCTGCTGAGCAATCTCCTTAGCTCTGAGAAAAACTTTTAAGGAAAAAGACAATTCTCATTACTCCCTTTGTAATTGTCTGTACTGTCTAGAGATTAGATTTAAAACATCCTCTCAAGAAAGAAATGTCATAAACTTAAAAAAGCAAATTAAAAATTGCCTTGAGTTTTTAATTTAATTTTAAATTCTCCTATAAAACTACTGTAAGAAATGGAACCAGGCACTGTGACAATTCCAGCATTCAAGAGACTGGAACAGTTGGACCAAGATTTGGAGGCTTACTTGTTCCAGGCACGAGGAACAGAGTTCAATCCCCAAAACCCATATAATGTATACTTGTAATCCTGGTGCTGGTAAAAATCCTGGTGGCCAGCCAATTTCACCTAATTGGTGAGCTACAAGAATGAGGACATTCCTAATGACACTCAGTCAGGGAGGGAGGGGCAAATAGGGAGGCTGAAAAACAACTCAGCGGTTAAGAGCAATTGCTATTCTTCCAGAGGACTGGAGTTTAGTTCCCATACCAGCACCCATGTGCGCATACCACCATGCATGCATGCACACACATATGCATATGTGCGCCCTGGAGGCAAGCATGGGCTACATAGCAAGAACCTGAGTAGCAGTGAAAGCGTGTAATCCAGCTCTTGAGAAGCAAAAGCATTAGGATCAGGAGTTCAAGGCCAGTGTAGGCTATGAGATTTTCAAAGTTTTATCCTTTGTTCTTGAGGTGAGGGGGGCATAGAGATGGGAGGCTGGGAAGAACAGTTACTTGTTGAAACACAGCAGGTCTGAAGATAATCTCCAATCTTAAGGTCTTTACCTTACCATAGTAGGAAAATCAGTAATAACAGCTCAACTACAAAAACTACAATAATCTCTTATTTTAAGCTCTAGTTCGATTTCATTCTCCTTACACCATGACTGGCACAAAGAGAAACTTGGTAATTCTGTATAAGTATGACAAGTTTTTCAGTTTAATAGTGAACCTGAACTTCTTAAGAAACCTGAAGAAGACAGGCAGAGAACCTCTGAAGAGCTTTTAGACAACTACCTTACCTTTCTCTTGAAGCTGAACCAGAAACAACTTCTTATGTTCCTTGGGCTTTGTTATATGTGCAGGAATATACGGGTACTAAAACAGAAAATGAAAGTAACTTGTGGGTTTCAAGCATCACTATTCTTAACCTCATGTGTTAACTATGAGCTTCTCCCAATTACAGACACAAAGCTCAACTACCCTCACATACTAACTCAGCCCAACTGTACCAATTACCCCATGGCCTCATTTAGTTCTCTACATGTATACTTCCCAGGACACTGCTTCTGTTTCCTTTCCCTTTAATGGACCTACCTAACAGATACAGTAAGTGCCTTCACACATACACATAGTAAATAGTAAACCCATCAGCTGTTTAAGTACAAAAGCCAAAGAATATATGGCTGGGAAATTTACAACACAATCAAATTTTGGTTTTAAGATAAGTTACTGCTGCTGTTTCTACATATTGTTACTAAAATACTCTAGAGTCCTTGTATAATCATGTTTACTCCATGAAAACTTTGAAGCCTTTGAGGTGTTTGGCAGGATGCTCTTTGCCCCTTCTTCCTACCTCCTATACACACAGCACATGCTTTAAGAACAAATACGAATTAAATGAAGTTCTGCCAGCTGGGCAGTCTAACTACTGGGTAAAATGGAGAAAATACTTAGAAAAAATTAAAGGACAAAAAGAACTAGAGGGACTACTGCTCTAGATCGATTGGATATATTGGGGGTGAGGTATGATCATCACACTCACTTTTTACATAGAAACTTTTGAAGCCAGGACCTGGGGCTGGAGAGATGGCTCAGCAGTTAAAAGCACTGACTGCTCTTTCCAGAGGACCTGGACTCAGTTCCCAGCATCCAGATGGCAGCTCACAACTGTCTGTAACTCCAGGATCCAACACCCTCACACAGACATACTTGCAGGCAAAACACCAATGCACATAAAATAAAATTATTATTAAAAAAAAAAAAAGCTAGTACCTTCCCAAGACTGTGCAGTTTAGTGAAGCCACTGATCTATCCGATCTTTCCTCAATACAAAAGCCTACTACCTATTCCCTGTTCTCTCATCCTCACTGGCACCAAAACAGCACTCAAGTTAGGACAATTATACATCAGCACACCCCTAAAGTACCAATGAGCTCAAGTAACTACCCCAGGCTTTGGAGGTCCATCTGAAAACCAGATTAACTGTGAAGGGACAGGGCCAAGTAGTTCAAAGTGCACACTTGAAAAACACCCATGGCTCACAACAGCAAATCTTGGTCACACAGAATAATCTCCTTCTATTTGCTGCTTCCCCTTTCTACAAGGCTACTCCCTAGTTCTGCTCTTAAGAGCTAAACTGGTGAGGCTCACATAAAGACAGAGACACGGAAGTAACGATACACCTTTCCATGGTGACGCCCAATGAAAACAACCAAGTTGGCTAAAGCCAAATAAACACAGCACACTTCACTGACAACCATACTTTCAGTGAAGTAAAGGAACAGCACAGCACAGAGCCATATAGTAAAGGAGATAAGGAGGGTATTCAGCAAACAGCCTGGAAGACTTGAGTTATCACTGAGCATTTTCCTTCCAATTAGGTCAAGGAATGTCCAAGAAACCAAAGCCTGTTTACAATAATGGTTGCACATGTGTGTATGAGGAAACTTTGCTTCCTAAAGCCAGGTCACAGATGTGCTGTGGCAATTCTTAGGGACACCAGTGTCCACAGAGCCCTGTGTACTTGTCCTCAGCTACACAAGGCAGTCAGGAGGGCAGAACATCTTTTGCCTGGCCAATATTGTGTAACACTTGACCTGGAACATACTGTTGTGAAAAGAAGCTCTTCAATAATGGGGCTTTTGATCTGTCCAAAAAAATTTAAGATACTAGCAAACATGAAAATCTGAGCTCAGCCTGCTTTCTTATAGAACGCAGATATACCAGCCCAGGGATGGTACCACTCACAATGGGTTGAACCCTCCCACCTTGATCACCATTTGAGAAAATGCTTTACAGCTGGATCTCATGGAGGCATTTCCTCAAGGGAGGCTCCTTTCTCTGTGATAACTCCAGCTTGTGTCAAGTTGAAATACAAAAGAAGCCAATACGCCTACCAGATAGTATAGAACAAACCATTACCTATGGAGGCAAGCATCTAAGAGACCCCAGTCATCCAGGTCATCTGTATTCACACCTTTGTAGACTCTCCCACTACGTACCAGAGTGCTACAAACAGAATTCAGAAGTGATCATATGCCACTGCCAAGACCAGGAAGCCAACTGACCACAGCTTCCCACTTGGGCACTCGAAGACATCATGTCTTACATCCTCTTTAAGTACACGTTCGAAGGAAGGCAGCTGTCCTAGAGGGAGTTACCCTTCGAAGATGGTGAACTGCGGGAAGCCCTATGTCAGTAACTGGGAAAAACTGAAGACTTCAGTCTAATAGCCAAGAAGGTCTGCTCCACATGATCTAAGGATTAGATCGTTGCCCAACTCTGCCCCACTCTGATTTTTGATGCAGTATCTGTGGCTTCATTAAGACCCTAAAAATTCCAAGAAAATAAATATATATTGCCTTAGGCTACTAAATGTGTAAATAGAGATTTAAGTTTCCTTATTAGAAACACAAAGGATCAAAATGCTTCAGATTCTGGAGTTTAGTAAACTCTGGAATACTTACATTCATGAATATCACCAACTCAAAAAGTCCAGAATCAGAAGAGCCACGGCTTTATTATGTCAAGCAAAGCCCCTGGATCTCAGACCTGTGCATTAGGAATGCTCAGCCTGTAACTCGACGCACAGCAACACTATACCACTGGGCCTTGTTTGTTCCCTTTGCCCCATTAATTGAGCCTGAATCCAATCAACTGATTTATCAACATATGAAACATTTAGAAGAGCACTCATTCAAAAAACATGGATGCTATTGGCAACTGAAACATAAGACAACCTGTTCTCACTTATTGTGTGTGTGTGTGTGTGTGTGTGTGTGTGTGTGTGTGTGTGTGTGCATGCACACATATGCACATAGATACCACAACATATGTCTTCTCTTTCCACCATGTGAGTTCCAGGATCAAACTTGGGTCATGAGGTTTGCAGCAAACCCATTGAGCCACCTTACTATCCCTGATCACTTCTTTAAATGTCTTGTATTAGGTGGGTTTACTGCTTTACCAGATGCCTGGTAAGCACAACTGAACACTGACCTGAGGAGGTTCAAAATTTGGTCTCCACCAGTTCCCAATGCAGTCATCAATGACCCAGTCTTGCAGGACTCCATCTTGACGACCCAGTATCTGTGCAAAGTAGAATAGTAAGTACACTGAACACACACACCTGAGAATTCCCTTCTGTGGTAGAGACTATTTTCAGTGACACTCCTAACAGAGACATCTGTCAGCTAGTGTCTTCCCAATAGATTCCCTCTCTACAATTTATTACCCATTCCATTCTGTCAAAAAACCACAAGATTAGCTTAAAATCTAGCATCAACCTATCAAAAGAACCCACAAAGCTGAGCGTGGTAGTACACCCCTTCAATTCTACACTCAGGAGGCAGAGGCAGGTGAATCTGTGAGTTCAAGGTCTACATAGCAAGCTCCAGGCTGGCCAAGCTTATATAGTGAGACCTTGTCTTCACAAAACATGTCCATTTGCTCTAGCTATACATGGAAAATCAAAGGTGACCATTTATCAACATCAGCCAAATAATATACAAAAAGTTTTCTAAAATCAACTACAACTTCTATAAATCATCCACCTAAAGTTACAAAATTGGAAAGATTCCATTTTCACAAAATTCCATTATTACTCTTTGTAACATAATATAAACTTATTTTGGTCAAGTTAGACTCAGGCTATAGAGATGGCTCAGTGATTAAGAGCACTGACTGATCTACCAGAGGACCTGGGTTCAGTTCCCAGCACCCACATACGTGGCTCACAACAATCTGTGCCTTCAGTTCTAGGAATCCAACCCCATCTTTCTGTCCCAAGGGCACCAAGCACACAGCTGCTGCACTAACATATGCAGACAGAGTCCATACACATAAATAACTCATTAAAAGTTATACTCTACCCATTTCTCCAGTCAAAAATGGTACTCTAAAGTTCAGAACAAGAAGCAATCCCCTGTCCTATCTCACCCATCCCAACTGGCTACAAGACTCAGCTCCTAGTTGTTTTCCCCAGTATTTGTCTCTATGTTTAAAAGTATCCCTTTCTCTCGAACTGCTTTAGAATAGTTTTACATATTAAGAAAGGTCTGAAACTCCCTGACTGTGACTTACATCAGTAGAACACATCTGTTAAACTAATGAATCAACACTACACCAAAGAAACCCATACAGTTTTTGGGTATCTTTTATTTCGGGCCCAGGATTCATCTAAGATATGATATCTATAGTCATCACTTTCTCTGAGGCTGCTCTAGACAGTGACAGTTCCGTTAGTTTGATGATCTTGACAGTTTTGAGAAATACTCGTCAGGATTTTGATTAGTATTTCTCAGTGAGATTGGGATTCTGGCAAGGAAGACAACAGAGGTAAAATGCCATTCTAACAGCAAATCAAATCATATGAAAGGGTCATACGATCAATATGACTCACCACTAATACGAACCATGATTACTTATCTGAGGTAATGCTTGAAAGATTTGCCTCCCTCAACTGTAGGTTAGATTTAAGTATTAATTATTAATATATTAATATAATGCTCAGTTATGCTTTGCCCTATCACCTACCCATTATCAGTATCTGATTAGTCAGTATCTAAGTTAATGCCTACCCTCACAAAAGAACAATTAGTAAACTATACTTAAATTGGACAACTATCATTTCATTTGCTATCACTAGATTTATTCCCACACTGAGAGCTCAGATTGGTTTTCAGCTCAAACAGCACACGACCCGTCTGCTCTGCTCTGTGCACAGCCCAGTTCTCAGCTGAGCACGAGGCCTTCTTTGGCCCTTCTCCTAAGCGCTAGACATTCATGTTCTGATTATTATACCATTAATCTTGCTTTATTCCTTCATGTTGGAAGCAAACTTTATTGTCTGAGAAACAATATAAGACATAATACAGGTTTGAAATTTATACAAGCGTTAAAATAACTATTTTCTTCTACAGTTGCTATATAGTTATATTAAAAAGTTCTGTTATGGAAGTCATATTCCTTCATAATTATGAAGGGATGCTTCAGAATTTTGAGCTTCCTGTATTGCTTCTTTAAATTTTATTATTGTACAGTGTGTGCACTGTGAGTGTACTGCAGCATACATGCAAGAGGTCATAGGACAGCTTTGTGGAGTCGATTTTCTCCCTCCTGTATGTGGGTTCTAGAGATAGAGCCCAGGTCCTCAGGCTTGGTGACATGCACCATTACTAACTGAGCCATCCCACCAGCTCCGCTAAAGTCTTCTAAGTGGCCCCTTGTTTCACAGACACAGCATCTCCTATTACTACAAGAGAATCATGATTTTTGTGACTCATTTAGCTTCCATTTTGACTAAATTTTACATTTTTAGACCATATTTTCTTAAAAAAGCTTTCTTCACAAGTGATATATCTGCTCACTAGGTACAGGAGTTTTGACACAGCTATGCCCCCTGTAAGATCCAAATAAAATAACCAGTTTTCTTGGAGTGGTCACTCTGCAAGGCAGAGATCTGCAGCCTTCTGCCATCCTCTCAGCTAGGAACTATATGTTCCGCTCCACCCTGCACAGCTGCCCTCAGTCCCACTTCACAGGACTCCTACACTGCTTACTAGTCAGGGTCAACTGAGTCAATGCCCACTGACTCCGTTAACAGTCAGTCCTGGCTCAACTGGGCAGAATGGGAAAGACAATGTAGATCAACATAACCTTTATAGATTAAACCAATCCAGCTCAGGCATGTGCTCACTGGCCCTAGAACTTCACACCAGTTCTTCAAAGCTGCATTTCTGACTGACCTCCTGCTGAGCTACGGTTTCTACTAAGTCTGTTATGGTGTGCCTAACAGCCTTCCAGCTCTCTCTAACTTGGTTATTACTTTATCTCTCTGTTAAAGTCTCATTTTATATTCCATAAATACTATTGAATTTATACCTTTTAAAAATTACCTTTCTCCTGACATTTTGGTAGTTTTCAGAAAAACCAGAGGAAAAGTGAGTAGGTTCCTGTGAGACCTCCACCAAAACAGCAGTGTAGCAGTTCTGTTCACCAACACTTTTGTTCTGTTTTCTTTAGCAGCAGGCTCTCACTTTGTGGCCCAGCTGGCTTAGAACTTATCATGCAACCTAAGTGGTCTTGAGCTCAAGACTATCCTTCAGTTTTAAGATTACAAACATGTTTATCTTCCTGGAAATAATTTATACTAGTTCAGATTTAAGTTCTACTTACTGACTACTAACTGCTCAAATTAAACTTATTTTTACAAGACACATAAAAATTTGATTATTTATTAAGTTGGTGGTATTCAGATGGGCAATAAAATTATCAAAGTGGTTAAACAAAAAAATACCTCTGTCATTAAGCGTTTTAGTCCTTCAACTTCATCTTCTCCTGGGTTAAGTTCACCACCAGGTCTGTAAAAGATTAAGAATTTCAGTTTACAATTTAATACAATTTGAGGATAGTAGCAAGAACATAATAATCATCATTTGTATCAGGACACATTTCAGTGCCATCTGATAATCAATCAAAACAAGGGCCAAAGGTGGGATATGTGCTGGAAAGTTGAATTTATAATGTTAAGTACCAGACCACTGTATCCTAAGTTTAAACAGCAAAACTAATGTGTATAGTGAGCACAATCCCTGGCCAGCAATCCACCTCAGCCTTCTCAAAGGATAGCTACACCTAATGGAGTTTAGCAAATAAATATCCAGAGAACAGACTACATTCTTAGATCTGAATAATGGTACATTTTTCAAGACTATCAACTTAGTTTTGAGGCCTTTCTTTTTGGCACAAGCTGATGATGAGTGGGCAAGTAAACATTTAGGGTTATAGATTCAAGTGATTAAGCTACAAGAAAACAAGTGGATTCAGCAACATTCCCATGACTTTGAGAAACTGAGTCTGGCCTAATCTAGCTCTTTGGAAAGGAATAAGCATTTCACTGGAGAAAAATCAAGACTTCTCTTTAAAGACTCTTTCATAGTATTTGTTTAAATAAATAAAGGTTAAACTTGTATTTTAAGCTGCATTAAAAGAACCATTTTTTACACATTGTCTTGCTGTTATCTCAAACACTACTTACAATTTGAAGAAAGTTGTTCCCAGCTGTAGCAGCAACACGTGGGGTAGGCGGTGCTCGTGGACGATCAGAACCCCTTCTACAGTCCTTCTCATCCCGATCTTATCAAATTCCTCCCTCATGCGCTGAAATCTGGCTGCAACAGAGCTGTCCTTCTCATAAAGGGGCTCCTTTGTACCAAAAGTATAATTTGTAAGTGGGTACCTGTGAGGCAAATATAAAAGCACTGGCATGAGAACTAATGGTCTTATATATCTACCAGGACAGTTCAAAACAACACATAGAAACAATACAGAACCACACTGTGCTCAGAAGACCAGCTTTGCAAAGCTTCTTTCTTAAGCAGCACTTTCTTAAGAGCACTGCTGCTGCCTGTGTCAATCACAGACAGCACTGCCCTAAGGCCCTAGAGTGCTTAGCAAAGTGCTTGCTTATCTATACTGGTTTTAGATCATTTCATGGCATGATACTGCAAGTATCAGCCTGGCTCCTCTGACTGACTAATCTAGTTATCACTTCTATTAGCCAACCTGCACTAAGAGCTAATCTGCTTTCTCCCATGTGCTGAGCCACCACTGTCTATCAGCAGCTCCTAGTTGCTTTCCTTTTAATACCTTTAAAAATGAGTTTCTGTACACATATATGTATGGTATTCGATATGTGTGTCTGTGCTCCTTTCACCATGTGGATTCTGGGGAACTGAACTCATAGCGTCAGCCTTGGCAGCAAGCACCAACAGAGCCACCTCACTGGTGGTACAATTATTTTGTTTCTCCCAGTTACCAAATACTCAAGATTTTCCTAGTTCCTTTTCAGATCAATTTTACTTCTTCATTTTTTTGGCTTGCTTGTTTTCTTAGAAGAGTTGCCCTGTACTCACTTGTAGAGCAGACTGGCCTTTAACACTGAGTGACACCCACCTGTCTCTCCCTCCCAAGTGCTGGGATTAAGGACATGCACTACCAGGGGCTTAGACCTGTTTTCTCTTTCCCTCTGAGCCTTGTTTAAGAGAACCCAAACTGTGACTTAAAGTGTTAAAAAATTCATCTTGCTTAGAAAAGATCAAATCCATTTTTATATTTTATCACACATTCCACCTTACATCCTCTTGATTATAGGGACTTTTTCCCCCAGTAAGAATCCCAAAGTATTTCATCTACCAAAAAACCTCTTAATATTGGCCTGGGAAGACAGTCAGTAAAGTACTTGTTAAGCAACCATAAGGACCTAAATTCAATCTCCAGTTCCCACTGTTGGGAGAAGGTTTTGTGCACTGTGTACTCAGATACTGATTTCTATGCCCAGACACCTGACAATGGCATGGTCAAGCATCTCCAGTCTCAATGTTATATAAACACTGTTTTCCATCACCTCTGACGGGTTATTAAAGAGCTGATCTGCCAATTATCTGGGCAGAAGAGAATAGATCAGAACTTCTGATTCCAGTCCGTGGTCTCAAAAGAGGAAAGAGAAGGAAGAATGTGGAGAGAGCAACCATGACCACAAGGACACACATGGACTAGAGTGAACAGGGGCAAGACTGAAATTCAGACAAAAAAACAAAATACAAAAAAAAAAAAAAATTGACTGGGTATTGGCAACCTAGTTAAATTAGAATAGCTCAGAATCTGCCCTGCATAGTTCCTGCAGCTTGTTAATAAAAATACCATATGCTTTTATTCAGGATAAAGTGGCACTGTTTGTCATTACCTGTGAGCAAAGGGGAGGGGGAGATGTAGAACCTCCCCCCACCAATTATATTTACAACCTACCAAAACCAAACAATAAAACCCACCACCACCACCACCACCACCACCACCACCACCACCACCACCACCACCACCACCATCAACAACAACACCACCACACACACACACACACACACACACACACAAAATCTGAGCACGGTGGTCTCACTGTAGTGGAAGTGAAGACAGAAGTATTTCTGGGGTTCAATAGCCAACCAGCCTAGCTTCTCTCCAAGTTCAAGGACAGTGGGGGACCCTGTCTCAATAGAAGGAAGGAAGGAAGGAAGGAAGGAAGGAAGGAAGGAAGGAAGGAAGGAAGGAAGGAAGGAAGGAAGGAAGGTAAGTGGCAAGGGGCTGGAGAGATAGCATATGCAGGCACATCTGCAAACACTACAAACCTGGGCTGGGGAGAGGCTCATGTGTAAAGCACCTGACCACCAAAGAATCTCCAGAACCTATGCAAAGCTGGCTGCAGTAGGCACACCTGAAATCCCACTGCTCCTACAGCAAGCTGATGGCAGATGGAAAAATTCCTGGATGCTTATGAGTCAGGTAACCTGATGCAGCAGATCAAACGAGATCCTATTTCAAACAAGGTAGAAGGTGAGAACTGGTTTCTGAGATTGTCCTGACTTCCACACATGTGCTATGACCCAGGCACAGTATACATTCATAAATGCTGTGAACACACACATACCCCACATACACAACTGCATATATCTGCATGAATGCACAAAAACTCTTGACAGTAACAGACAAGTCCATACTCTCCTCAGTTGTTCTTGAGAAATCAAGGTAGCAAAAAGAAAAACATTAATTCCCGAAGTCAAATTCTAAACAAAAAGTAGCTCTAAAATAATAAAAACATACCATTTTCAGAGAACTTTAAAGATTATAATCAATTTTACAGTAGATCCAAAAATGAGTTTTATACTACACACTTTATGTACTGTACAAGACTTTACATGTGTTAATGTTTGGTTTTCCCAACCTACATTAAAAAGAATCGAGACTAGCCACAAACACATTTCTATTGCAAAGGATCTCTCGGAATGAACTGTTAATGTTTCCAGCTGTGAAATCTGACTGAGCAGCAGCCCACAAAGAGCCTATTCTCCACATCATCATGTGGGCATCTCCAAGCAGAGTGTGTATCTAAACGCCTGGCCATATGCATGCACACTTGGTACACCGAGACTCATCCAGTGTTTCCTAAATGGGAATGTACTGCAGAAACCAAGGCTTACTTCCCACGTAATGGGTGGTTCACCCAGGTGAGCTCAAGCTCACAGCACACTGATTTGACTTCTCAGCACTGCATTCACATAGGAAGCAAAAAGTAACATAATACTCAACCTGCAAAACATCTTGCTTAGCACATCTATTTCAACAACTCTACCTGAACAGATGGTTCTGGCTTATCACTTTAGTCATACAGATCTTGTGCTTCCAATTTTTTACCTTTTTGAGGTGCTGGAGACAGAATCCGTGGCATTACACACACCAGGCAAGCCCACTGCCAGTTAGCTAACTACTCCTGAGTTCATTTTTTTTTTTTTTGTTTTGTTTTGTTTTGTTTTTTTAATAGAACACTTGCCTCCTCCATTTTATGGGAGTGTAATAAGCACCTAAGTGACAGGAAATTAAAGGGCTACTGTGTATTTTGGGAGAAAAGTAAATTTGCATAGACACTATTTCCACATTTTATAAACTTTATATTTCATTACCTAAGTTTGCACGCCAGTACTTGTTTTGCCAAAATCAAGGGTAGTTCTTCTTAAGAACAGTTCTCAAGAGCTCAAGAAGTTTTCAATTTTATGTCACATTTAGTTTTAGGAGAAAAGGTTTATTTATTTGAATATGAAACAGAGAAACACTAAAATGACTTACCCAACACCCCCTATCAGCAATGTCTTGCACCTTTTAAACACAGAACCAGCCTAAACTGGACACTTTTTCCCATTAGAATCTGCTCCACAGATACCGAACACCATATAAGCTATATCCCAAACCCAGTTTCTTGCTGCAACAAAATTCTGTTTTGAGTGATCCCGAAATGCAATCATTTGCAGAAGAAAAACGTTTGTTGAAAACAAAACAGCCTGCAAACAGGCTTTCTGGGCAACATGTAAGGTACCTCCAACTGTCTGAAAGTACAACCAGACAACAAAGTGTGTACTCCCAATTTAGGTCTACTGGGAATCTGCAATGATGTTGTATATGGTCACTTTGGTAGACAAGACATACAAATGCAAAAAGGTAGACCACACAGCGCGAAAAAGGAATAAATGTGGCCACTGGATGGAATACTACACAACATCTAAAGAAAAAAAAACTAGACCGTTAAGAGGTAAATTTGGAAAACTTACTGCAAAAGAAATGCACACCCTACAAACTTGATAGTTATCCAAATAAATACAAATACATGTGCGTTGAAACAACCAGCAACGGACTGAAAGAATTATGATGAATTCAAAGCAAACGTGGGTTTTAGCCATGAAGAGAAAGGGGGAACGAACCTCGCTTTAAAATAGGAAAACTGCCAAGTCGGGGTCTAGAAACAGGTCTGAGAAAGAAAGCGCGCATCCCGGAAGGGACATACCACACCGCATCCGGCGTGAGGGAGGCCGCACCGTACTTACAGGTTAATGGTGCGCTCCAGGGTAAGGGGCTTGGTTTGCTGGATGTACTTGTTGCCGAACTGGTTGACCCCCCGGGGCCAGCCCGTCTGTGAGCGATTGGGCGGCACCACAGACATGCTGAACAGCTCCGACACTGCCGACGTGCAAAAAGGGGGTCCCGGGGAGACGTCCGCGGGGCGGGCAGCGGTTATCTGCGTCCCGCTCAGAAGCCACCGCCCGCCATTAACAGTCGAGAGCAAGGGGAGCTGAACACACGCCGGAAGCCAGTACGCTCCGGCGGCAGGAAGTTAGGAGGCACTCCCGCGACCATTCGACCAATTGGTTGCTGCGTGACTCAACATGTTGACCTTCTATTGGTAACTTATGTGTAGATTCCGCCTACCTATGCTTTCGTGCCTTCCCATTGGGTAATGCTTGCGAACTAAGGAAAGGATTTTCGGGAACTGTAGTTTCTGGAGGGAAGTGGCGTCCTGACTTCCTTGGCGTGGGTTTGTGCACGGTGAGAAGATGAACGGGAAACGGCCGGCGGATCCCGGCCCAGCGCGGCCAATGAAGAAGGGAAAAAAGCAGGTAGCGGCAGAGTTTTCGGATACTATCACTGAAGAAATTTTGAGGAAGCAGGTGGCTGAGGCCTGGAGCTGCCGGACGCCATTCAACCATGGTAATGGGGTGCTCTGAGGGAGGCTCGGCGGCGAGAAGAGGTGTGGGGAGGATCGCAGCCACCTCCGACCCCAGCGCCGACTGCTGCTCGGTTCATTCCAAATTCTGCTTGATTTGATAAGCCTGGGGAAGGAAATAAATATAAGCTCCCGACAGTGTGGGAATGTGAGAAACATGTAGACTGGGTGTTGAATTCTAGAATCAGAAGTCATTCACTCAGAATCCCTCTGCTGATTGTACGTCATTGGGCAATGCGTATAACTTTGCTTAAGGAACAGTTTCTTCTTTTATAAAACGGAATCGTTGATAGAATTCCCCCTCTGAAAGATGGGATTGACAAACACTCATAAATGTTTCCCTGAGAACTGGTAAGCAGCTAGCTAGGGTCAATCTCCCCTGCTACATGACCTTCTGACCCACGCTGGTGTTGAAAGCTGTCAGAGAAGCAAGCACCTGGATTTACCAGTTTTCACATGCCTTGTCATTAGCCTAAGAGATGCACAAAACGAGCATATCTTGAAAGGAACCGTCATTCCAGACATAGCTACAAGTTATTACCTTATACAACGTGAATCTGGCTGGGTGCATCTTGAATTTTCCAGACTTACTGGTTGTTTGTTTCATTTAAGTGCTTAAAGAGGCGAACCCTGGGCACTCAGGACTCAGACAGAAGATTATTACATAAAATGCAGGCTCCAGCTGCTCAGAGACTTCCCAGTTTCCTTGTCTGTTGCATAAGCTTAGTGACTCTATTTCTCGGTTGTAAAGAGCGTAAATGAAATAGTGCTTATAATACAACACTGGGTCAGGCTCTTAGTAGGTCAGAATTGGTTGTTACTCATAAGCTAGTGGAAGTGAAATCAATTAGAAGAGGTTAAAAACCACCTGTTGGTTTTTTTTAAACTGTAGTCACCCCACCCCCAGAAACTTGGGGAAGGAAAGGGCAGGATTAAAGAGAAATAGCCAGACAGTTTTGCTGCTCTTGTTTAATTTGCTATTCTTGTTTTACTTCATTCTGGAGAGAATGCATTAAGAATCTAAAATTCTGGCTGGAGAGATGGCCCAGTAGTTAGGAGCACTAACTGCTCTTCCAGAGGTCCTGAGTTCAATTTTCAGTAACCACATGGTGGCTCACAACATCTGTAATGGGATCTGATGCCCTCTTCTGGTGTGTCTGAAGACAGTGACAGTGTACTCATCATGTACATAGAACAAATAAATAAATAAGTCTTTTTTTTTTTAAGGAATCGAAAATGAATTTGATGTAAGAATTGGTAAACTAAATAACTTAAAACAAAAACCAAGAGCTTCAAGAGCTTCCATTGGCGTTGTCCCTTCCACTCATCAAAGCCTACCGTGGAAACATAAGAGTCTGAGAACAGTAGTTTTGAATGAGTAAAGCAATAACACAACGCACAGTTCCTCATGAATCTTAGACTTTAAATATTAGACTACCAAAACTTCATGATGGTCTCTTCTGGTATTCTGTTATGCTGCTTGGTGGCCAAACGCACAGAAAAAAGACCAGGATACTGTTTTCCTTCCAACAGAAGCTATTACCTTGGACGTGGATCCTTTTCTGCACTGTGTGATCCCAAACTTCATCCAAAGTCAAGACTTCCTGGAAGGACTTCAGAAAGAACTTTTGAGCCTGGACTTCCATGAAAAGTACAATGATTTATATAAGTTCCAACAGGTATATATTCCTATTACATTCATTGGCCCTTCCTCCTCAGAAATTCTTTAGCTATAAAATCATTCACTAACGGTGGCTGCAGAGATAGCTTAGTGGGATGGTATATATGTTGGGCAGCAGCATGGTAGAGATATATAGCCATTCAATCTCTTGAGTTCCTGTATTCTACATTGCAATATATCTCTAGTAGAAAGGGAAATTTATCTTTTTCCTTTGCGGAGTAAGAGTGCTGTTTCGATCCCAACACATACTCTACTGCTGAGTTTCACCCCCAGTTTTCCATTCTTTTTTGGTGGACAGTATAATTTAGCAAAAGGGGCTATCTTGAAATCAATATACTGTTTTTCCTACTCTTAGAAGATAGCCCTGTCTAACACAGAAGTACAAGACATTGGTTTCCCCAGTATCTTCCCCATGTATCTTCAATATATGGATCACTCTCTCATAAACTCTCTAGGCTAGCAGGGTTGAAAAATTCAAAGGAGGCTGGAGAGACGGCTCAGCAGTTAAGCACCCTGGCTGCTCTTTCGCTGCGTTCTAGTCATAGCACCTACATGGTTGCCTCTACCCATCTACAACTCCAATTCCAAGGAATTCAACACCCTCTTCTGGCCTCCAAGGACACCATGTGACATAACAGACATACAGGAAAAACAGCCATACATGTAAAATAAAATTAAAATGATGAAGCAGATGAAGAATTCTCTCTGCATTTCCCCTCTTTGATTTTTCTCTGGAATAAGAGAGTAATTAAAATCTTATTCTTTTACACTATCATCTGCGGAGATCCTACCCCACTCCAGTTTGCAGACCTTGTACATATGATTGAATTACCCAACCTAAATACTCACATGATGAAACGCTCAGAAATTCTAAAGAAAATCAAACTCAAACTTTTATCCAAGGAAATCTTATTAGGTTAATGAAAAACCATGGTTGTCTGCTGTTACATCAACTTTTCAACCCTAAGCAATGTCTGATTTCTAAATTGAGTATGTGTGTGTATGTGTGTACATGTGTTTTCAGCAATGTGGATATAGATATGTGCCTTTGATCAGGCACTATGCACCTTTTTTCTCAATCAGTTTCTTATTGGCCTGAAGCTCATCATCAAGTGGGCCAGGCTGGCTGACCAATGAGCCTGGGGATTGAACCTAAATCCTTGTGCTTGTCAGACAACCACTGTAGTGACTGAGCTGTCTCCTCACCCCAGAATGGTTTTTCTTTGATGCTGTTTGACAAAAGAAAGAGTTCTGTTAATATGAAGTCAGAATGAACAAAAAAACAAACAAAAATGGCAGTGGGTGGCAAACCAAAGAGAAAAACTGTTGCCTGTAGTAGATTCTTTTTACCTTGCTCACTTTTAGGCAGGATCTCTCTACCTGTGTACTTCTTCTGTGCCTGTGCTATAAATTTAAGCAGATAATTGGGTCTCTGACATATTGTAACCATGCAAAGTGTAATGGTTCGTATATGCTCGACCCAGGGAGTGGCCCTGTTGGAATAGGTGTGGCACTATGGGTGTGAGCTTCATCTATATATTTTAAGCGTTACCAAGTACATACTTTGTGACAGCCCAAGTGTTTCAGTCACTAAGTACACATCAGAGTCCTGTGAAGGAAGTGTTCTACTTTTGCTGTTTTACGGAAAGAAAACTGCACATACATTTTTCCTTCACTTCTTTAAAGTAACAACGATAACAAAAACCTGTTGGATTTTTTTTTCATTAAAAGATTTTCAATTAAATGAAAATTTAAAAGCTCTTAAGCTTACTTTCCCTTCCATTTCCAACCTGTTTTTTTTTTTTTGTTTTTGTTTGTTTGTTTTGTTTTGTTTGTATTCTCACTTGTTTTGAGGTTAGTTTGATTTGGTGTGATCTCTTTGTTTTGAGACTAGATAGAGCCAGGGCTAGCCTCTTAGTTTCTTTACAGCATTTTGGACAAATCTGCCTCTTTCTCATTGAAGTCTAACCTGGGTAACCTTATCACTGCAGACCCTTCCCCCTCTCAGCTCAGCCCATTCCTCTCTGTGGTTGTCCTGTGCGTGTGTCTCCTTTATGCTAATAAATCAGTTTTATGTCTACTCTTTGTATTCCTCATCAAACCTAAACGTCTCTGTAATAACCACTTAGGTATTTGTTGATTGAATAATGTACAAATATATCAAGTCACTTGCCTGCGTCAGAGCTGCAAGATGGGGTGGTCACATGTCAGCTCAGGCAGTTCTCAGAGTCTAGGCTCTGAGCCACCGAGTTCTACTGTCAGAGTCCTTACTGTCCTTCTTTATATACTTTAACAAGGAATTCTTTTTCCCCTTTATGATCAAGTCTGATGATTTGAAGAAGAGAAAAGAGCCTCATATCTCAGCGTTAAGGTAAGCAAGTAATTAAATTTGTTGGGTGCCAAATGAGCGTTGGGCACAGCACTGAGTTTTAAATATTAGATCATGAAGTCTTTGTGGACATTGTTATGTTTGGTAAAGGAGGTGATAAACCCTAAGAAACTAGATAACTTCTTTAAGACAACCAAACAAAAACTGAGGAAGCTAAGATACAAGTTTAAGCCTTGGTTCACTTGATCACTCTCCCTCCCTCCCTCTTTCCTGCCCTCTCTTCCTTTCTTTTTCCCTTCATTCCAGACAGGGCCTCAGGCTAGTCTAGCACTGTCTATGTATGTAGCTCAGGCTGACCTGAAAGTCACAGAACTCTTCCTGCCTCAGATTACCAAGTGCTGATTACAAACATGAATCACCATGCCTGACTCCAAATTCTTAGTAATAAAATGTTTGGCTTTCTTACTTATTGAGGAAACAAAGTAACAGTGAAGATAGCTTCTTCTGCTCATGAAGCTAGGAAGTACTGAAAATTAAAACCCCAGTGTTGACAGTTAGATACATTTTTATACTGCCACAGTACTTTAGAAGATGGGGCATCAAATGTATGTATTTAAAAACGTATGCTCATGAGTGTTTTGCCTGGGTGTATATAGATGCACCGTATGTGTGCAGTGCCCATGAGCATCAGAAGATGATGTAGAAACCCTTGGAACTGGAGTTCCAGATGGTTGTGATCTGCCATGTGGGTTCTGGGAAGGGAACCCGGGTTCTCTACTTCTCTTAATTAGAACTACCTCTCTGTACCTGCACGTATGCACGTTTTATAGAGCAGTTCTAAGATCATGACAAAAGGAAGAAGTGCTCAAAGATTCCATACAAGAAGCTACACAACCATTAGTGTGTGTCTGAATTTTAATAAGCATAATATAGTCACACTTTGTCAATTCAATGATTTTTTTTTTTAAGGTCGAAGCAACCTGGATAGTTGATACTTTATTTACTCTGGTTAGCAACCTTCTCCCCTTATGATGTACAATAGTTACTGCCATCAAAGACATCTCAGATGCACTGAATACAGTTTTCGGTGGAAAAGAACTACCACAGGCATAAATGTCTATACCTGTATATCAACCAGAGAGTTTCCTTTTACTTCTCTGAGGTTTGTTTTCTGTGATGAGCACATGCTTTATAACAGCTGTTTTTCACACTTCTGATAAGTTAATTTTTCTCCTTTTTTCTCTGAGATGCTCCCATACCTGACAGCAGCCTGTGCAGGTTACTTCTTTCTGTCTAGAAGTATCACTTCTGTGTTAGCTGTAACTCATATTTCATACGAATGTAGACTTCCCTCCTGAAGAGAAACAATTTCACTTTAACACATTTCATCTCATTAGTCCAAGACACCTGTCACCTCTGACTGAGCATCACTGCATGTTGGAAGAGTCACGGCCAAGTAACATGAGAGCAGAACTTCCTTGACCATTACAGAAAGTTGCTCATTTTATTGGCCACGGGTGTTCTGGGCATCCACGTGAAGAATATTAGAGATGCCAAGGATGAGAGAAGATAGAAGCGTGTCCTGTGATAATTCACAGAGTATAGAAAGGAGCATTCTGTAGCAACCATTTTGGAAATTGGTGATACTAGTTTATCCCCACCCTTACCCCCACCATTGTCTGAAAACCATTGTAGCTGCTGGCCATGTTGGCTCATTTTGTATAAATGGCCCCAGTATCTTTAGACATTACCAAACACTTCTGGGGTTTTCCCAGCCAAGCACAATATCTTATAGGATGTAAACATTATTAAGAAATGGTGGTAGAATCTTTCCCCAGGAGACTTGATATGTAATCATTAACAGCACAGTTGCATTTTATAGGAATTTCTGTTACATGCATTTGAATGAGCCAAAAATACTGTATTTGTACATATATAATTTGATCACAGGTAAGTCTTTTAAGTACTTAGATTAGGTGTTCTGGGTTTGTTTTTATTTTTATTATTTATTGGATGTCTGTGAATACTCTGTAGCTGTCTTCAAACATATCAAAAGAGAGCATCACAGTCACTGATAATTGGATACTAGTCCCAGAAAGCTCTGAATACCCCAGAAACAACTCACAGGCCATATGAAGCTCAAAAAAAAAAAAAAAAACAAAGGCCAAAAAGTGAAAGCCTCAGTCCTTCTTAGGAAAAAAAAAAAAATGTATAGCACCCTCTCAGAGTGTGGTATACCTAGACCTTAAATCATTAATAATTCAAGAGCTAAGAATATAGCCTTGTGGCAATTTTTGGTATTCAAAAATTATTATGTTTAATCTATACACACCAAGAAAACTTTGACTGTTTCCATGTTACGTTCTGTTTTACGTGTACTTTATGTTTATGGTAACTAGTAAGATTCCAATGCATACTATCAAACCTTTAAAAGAATCAAGTACTGACAAAAATATATTCATATAGTTTTATGCCAAAGTGCTTTTAAAAATCTGTACATGTATGTCTCTTTTTTAAATAAAGTTGTAAGAGAAAAAAAAAGAGAGAGCATCAGATCCTATTACAGATGGTTGTGAGCCACCATGTGGTTGTTGGGAATTGAACTCAGGACCTCTGGAAGAGCAGTCAGTGCTCTTAACCACTGAGCCATCTCTCCAGTACTTGGATTAGGAGTTTGTATTTTTTGTTTGTCGCTGTGTTTATTTTTGTTGTTGTTTTCAGATGAAATGTTTGTGTATAGCCCTGGTGGACCTGGCACTTCTGGCAACCCTCCTGCCTTACCTTTCTCCATACTGGGATCAGAGTTATGTACCTCATGGCCAACTAAAGGCTTTTAATTATCAAAGTTAACATTATTTCAAAGTTGACTAACTGAACTAGTTACAGATTGTATTAAAGAGTCTTCTACACAAAGACTAGAAGGCTAGCTTAGCTTATAATGGAAATAAATATTCATTATCTTTTATATTAACGCCCTGCTATCATCAGAACATCTGTGGGTTTTGTTGACTGTTGTGTGATTAACTTAGTATTCATTACTACAATTTAAAGTCATTTTGTGGGCCAGTGTGTGAGCTCAGCTGGTAAAGGTGCTTGCCACCAACCCTGATGGCCTGAGTTCCATTTCCATTACACACATGGTAAAAGAAGAAAAGTGACTTCTACATATTGTCCTCTTACCTCCAGATGTGTTCCATGGTGTGTGTATACACACACAGAGATTTAAATTTTCGGAAGGTCATTTTATGATCTCCTGCAGCTGCTCACCCAAGTACTTGTAAGTGGCAATGCTCATGTTGCTGTTGCTGGAGCCCTAGCTCTAACCACTCAACTCTGGACCCAGCCTCTTGCCTCTGTGAAGAAAAAGTAGCATAAAGTACGTGGAATAGGAAAACGGGTTTATTGACAGCTATTTCCCAAAAGTGAAGAGAGAGCTGTTCTCAACTGGACTCTGCCTTCCCCATAACACTGTTACATTTTCAGAAAGGACACAATTAAAAGCCAGGAAAGGTGCACATATAGATTTAACTGAAACTAAAATTAGAAAAAAGACAGTTCAAAAAAAATCCTCATTTCAAGGACACATCAGTGCATTAGTATTAGTGCTTATGATACTGAGGTTTGTAACAGGAAATACATATTGGATCTTAGTCCCCATTCCTGGCAGCAGGCTTCTCAAACTTAGAATGTAAGTGTTGATATTAATAAAGGCAAATGGAGAATCTTTTGTTAGGAAGAAAACCCATTCTACCATACAAGAGCTAAAGGAATGGACAACCCCCAAAAGTTGGGGAAGGAAAAACATTTGCCAAGTAGATAGCTAAGAGTATTAAATCTCTCAGCCCTAACATTCTACCTCCAGTAAAAACCAGGAGGGTGCTTGGATGAGGTAGGAGAAATGCCTCAAGTTTGAGTCTAGCATGAGCTATGTAGTAAGTACATTATAGACCAAGACTGAGCTACAAAGCATAAAATCTTGTTTCAAAGAGAAGAGGGGCTTATGATTAGCTGGATCCATCACCAGTGGCCAGTGGTGTGTTTAATCAACCATGCCTATGTGGCAAAGCAGCTGTAAGTCATGGACACTAGAGAGATGGGAGAAAAGCTCTCTTCCTCTTCCCCAGCACTTTATGCTGTGAATCTTTTATATTTGGCTGTTCCTGAGTTGAGTCTCCTTGTAGGGAAAAAAATTATTTCTTTTGTTTATGTGTGTTTGCCTTAGTTGAGCTCGTGTGTGTAGATGCGTCTTTAAGCCAGAGGACATTGAATTCCTTGGAACTGAAGTTGTAGATGCTGTGAGCAACCTGATGTGGGTGCTGAGAACCAACCCCAGTTCTCTGCAAGAGCAGGGAGTGCTGTTAACCACTGAGCATCTCTCCAACCCCTGAGTTGTTTCTTTCTATAATAATCTAGAAATACAGTAAGTAAAAATTACCCAGCAAAGGATCTAACATGAGGAACTTGCTGTAGAGACCTCATACCTAGTCAGCACAAATCATGAGCTGATCTTCTGATTGGGACTGAGCCATTAATCCTGTAGATAGTGTAAGAATTGAACTGATTGTTTCCAAAGGCAGGTAGGTACCAGCAGAAAGCCCACATATTTGGTGTCAGAAGCAAAATGTGCAAAAATAGTAATTAAGTTTTCCCATTTACTGCTGAAAAGGCTTTCTGACAGTGGGTGGTTTGTAATGAAACAGTGATGTGGGGAATGACAACAGCCCAAAGTGCTGGTGTGTCGGACGTCCCAAGTGAAGGTAAACGCTAGAGAACAAACAGCATGAGGAGACTCCGAGCAGGAGCACTGTGGTCTCTGAGAGAGCGATGGAGCGTCTCATGAGTTAAGTTTGAGAACAGGGCTCTTGAATAAAATGTGACCTTAAGAGAGTATGTATAGGAATAACACGGCTGCAGACATGGCCATGCTGCGGCCTAACAAGATGCCTTCTGTTCACTCTTCTAGGAAACTTATGTTTGAAGATTTTCGGGCCTGGCTTTCTAAGGTTTCTGGCATTGACCTCGAAGCAACCATTGACATGTCCTGTGCTAAATACGAGTTCACTGGTAAGGAGGCTGAAGCCCTTCTGTCTAAAGATTTCGAGACTCTAGCACCACCATGATAGGAAGGTAGCATCAGGGTACCAGGTAGCTTCGGCCTTCCTCGGAAGGACTCAGCTCATGCACAGGAATAGCCGTCACACCACAAAGGGTAAGGAAATGGTTCTCTGTGGGTATATGAGAGCTATTGAACATATTTGCAGAAAAAGTCTCATACCAATCTGCACACCGAATTGTAAAGCTCAAAAGGTGGTACCGTTCCGTTCATTCTGTCCAAGACTTCGAAGAGTTCCCATCTCCTCTAATGCTGCTTTTCCTCCTCTTGGTTTGAATTTGGAAAGTGGATATAGGAAATGGGAATGTAAATCGTAATGGGCCCAGTCACCTGCCTTCCCTCCTCTTTTGCCTTCCAGTCCCTCTTCAGAACTCAGAAATGTGCACTGGAATATGCGTGCCTTTCATACGGAAGGAAATGAAAGGTTACTTGGTTTTGTCTTACCAAATCTCAATTCAAGTTTGCTGTCATGTATGGTCTTGGGGAAATCTAAATCGGTAAAGCGTTTTGGAGATAAACTTAGTAATGCATGTGAAAAGCCATTATGTATCTTTAGTGCTTTTTCTTACTGTTTTACTTTCTTTGAGACAGGAACTCGCTTTAGTCATTTGCCTCTTGAGTGACACCACATCTAGCTTTTTTTTAAATTTTTAATTTGAAATTAATTTCAAACAGAAATATAAGAGTCAGGCTTAGCATAAATAATTTGTTTTCCTTGAAAGACAGTTGCAGTGCTGAGATTCCAAAAGCCTGAACACTGCAGTCAATTTTCCTCCGTGACAGTAATGTACTTTGGGGTAAGAAACGCGGCAGGCCAGTGCTGTTCCCATCTAATTCGTAGGCCTCCTTCACTTGTTATTATTTGGTTCTCGAGGCAAAGGGATCTTGTTGAGAATGGCATATTTCATCCACTTGTCCTGTCTGTTGAGCCTCCTTCAGTCTAGATTGGCCTCCTGGTCTCTCCTAGACTTCCTAGACCTTGATGCTTCGAAAGACTTAAAGACAGTTACCTTTTAACAACTTCTTCAGTCCAGACTTATTGGTGTTTCCTTATGATTGGGTGATTCTCCTCGAGACGTCCATCTGGAAGGAATGCCATAGAAAATGCTGAGGTTTATCTGAATCCTACTGGATGGTTCACAGTGACCCTGTGTCATATCCTTAGTGATGTGACCTTGGAGAACTTACTGGGAGGCCCATTCACAGGTGGCCTGTCAGTATACACTTTGTGGCAGATGCTTTTGCTCTTTGTTTTGTGGCTGGAATTGAACCAAGGGTCTCAACTTGCTAGGCAAGTGATATCTCCAAGCTTTAGCCTCAGTCCTCCCCCCAACTCTCTCTGCCTCCCTCCCTCTCTCTCTGAGTTGCCATCTGAGTCACCTAGGTTGCCTTTGAACCCACGCTGTAGCCCAGATTGGCCTTAAACTTGATTCCCTTGCTCGACCTCTGCAGTAGTAACCAGGGTTGTAAGGCTTTGCTCCCAGACCTGAGTGTAAGAACTGTGGGAGACAAACCAAGAACCTTGGACATGCCACTTTAAGATTATGTAACTGTCACCAAACTTTGGTTCCGTTCTTTTCACATGGTAACTTCCATATTGCTAAATTACTGCAGTGTAAGTTGCCATGAGGTGGCTTGGTTCTGTGGGTTAAAGGCACTTGGCACTAAATTTGACAGTCTGAGTTACTTTCCCGTGACCTGCATGGTGGAAGGGGAGGACCAGCTTCCTGCGTTGTCCTCTGATCCACATGGCCCTCTCTTGCCGCAAACATCACAATAAATAAACGTTTAAAGTTTAAAAAAAAAAAGGAATGTATAAACCCATGAACAGTAATATTCATTGTGGCATTCTTTGGAATAGACAAGAAATACAAACAATGTAATAACAAATAGAAAGGCAATAAGAGAGAAGGTACATAAAGAGTACCTGTATACAGAACAGTAACTGCAGCTGTTAAAAGTGATGTCAGGGGTGTACATGCTATGGAAAGGTGTACATGCTTTGTAATTTTGAAAAACTCAGCCTACAACCCACCACTATAGCATTAGCATTTCTTTAAGTACACATGCGAGGGGGAAATACTACAGAAATGTGTGGGGAAATAGTGTTTCTAACTGTATTGTAGATCTGTCTGTATCCCTTGTGTTTATAGCTTTCCACCCTGTCTGAGTTGTATCGCTACATTTACAAAAGAGAAGTGTCATTTTAAAACGGCAGGACAGTTAGAGCTGGAGTTGGCCTTCAGATGAATGTCAGGACCGACTGAATACCGAAGCGGTCAGCAGCTGCTGTATGTGCAGAAATCTAAATCGTGCTCTGTGTGCCTGCAGATGCTCTGCTCTGTCACGACGATGAGCTAGAGGGGCGCCGGATCGCCTTCATTCTCTACCTGGTTCCTTCTTGGGACAGGGACTTGGGGGGCACCCTGGACCTTTACGACACTGATGGTAAGACACGTTTACCACCTCCAGGAAGCCACTCCTGAATTCCAAGCACTTGCCTCAGGACAACCACTCTGACACATGATGTCAATTGAGAGGGAAGCCATGTCTTTAGCCCAGGGACTTCCACAGGTAGAATTCATGGGAGCTTGACAAGCACCCCTTGAAGTTCCACTTCAAGTTAGTTCTCCAGAGACAAAGCTGATTCTGATGGGCAGTGGGCCTTGCTTTTGTGTACTGACCACCAAAGGGGGGAAAAGCACACGACTTGTGCCCATGAGTCTGCTAACAGCAGTCTGTCTGACAAGAAAACAGGTCTTTGGAGGTACTGACCACAGGTTGACTCCAGGAGGATGAGAACCTAGTCTGGCTCTCGTAATAGGTGACAGTGTGGTAGAAGTGCCTGTCACCTCACTGAACGAGCAAGTTTGAGTGACAGGTAGGAGGGAGTATTTGAGAATGCCAAGAGCTGGATGAGCCAGCCTTAACGTGTTAATGGTGCTGGGGCCTATTGATGGTGTCTTCTCTCCTGATGCAGAACACTTGCAGCCAAAGCAGATTGTCAAGTCTCTTATCCCTTCCTGGAACAAACTGGTTTTCTTTGAAGTGTCTCCAGTATCCTTTCACCAGGTAAAGACCGTAGGGCAAACCTATCTAAGAGACCAAGGGCCTGGCTCTCTGATCACCCACTGTCTGTCTCCTTCCTGTTGGACTCACTGTCTCTCCAGGCCGTCTGCATACCCAGCCTGACGGAGCCTTGACATGGGTCTTCACGCGCCATCCTTTGTGTTGATGTGCCGATGGTCTTGCTCTTGCAGGTGTCCGAAGTCCTGTCTGAAGAATCATCACGTTTGTCTCTAAGTGGCTGGTTTCATGGTCCTTCGTTAGCCAGGCCCCCTACCTACTTTGAGCCCCCAGTCCCTCGAAGCCCTCACATCCCACAAGACGTAAGCATAAGTTATTGTTATTCTTATCTTGTGTACTATAGCGTGTGGGTTGTTTTCCTGACTTTACTTGGGAGAACATAAGAACTGACATGTATTTTGCAGCACTAGACATCGAACCAAGGGCCTTGCATACGTTAACCAAGCATTCTCCCAATGAACTGTATACCCAGCCTGGTTTTCTGATCTTAAAATTGGGTTTTGCCAGTGCTGCATCTAGACTTGGAACTTCCGCTTTTCTTAGATTTCGATAATGTTTTTGGCATAGTCTTGCAGTGCTTTTTGTGTGATAGGAGAAACATAAAATGTGAGGAATGTGGAACGGTGTAAGAACAGAAGCTATGGAGACTAATGGATCTCCTATGTCTGCTGCTTCTCTTGTAAGCATGAAATTTTATATGAGTGGATCAACCCTGCTTACCTGGAAATGGATTATCAAATGCAAATTCAAGAAGAATTTGAGGAAAGGTCTGAAATTCTCCTGAAGGAGTTTCTTAAGGTAGGCCACCATACCCTGGCTTACATGTGTTGTTTGACATTTAGTCTTGGTAAAATTGACTGCAGCAAGATTTCTTTTCCTTCTTGGTTCAGATGTTCGTGTAATTCTCTTCAAATAAAATGCACAAATTATAATAATAAGCTTTGCTGTCAGGTGTGTGCGTGATGTCTCCAGAATTCTGTAAACTCCTTTTTAAGGTTTATCTTTTTTTAAAAAAATAAAAGCATGAATGTATGCACACATGCATGCGGGTGCTTAAATGCCAGAAGAGGGCATCAGCTCCCCTGGCACTGAATCAGTTCCACGTGGGTTCCTCTGTAAAAAGTACTTTAACCACTAAGCCATCTCTCCTGTCCAGGACTGTATTGCTCAGTGTACAAATACACATTCCTGCCCTAATAGGGACCGGGTACCTAGTTTGTTTGTTTGTTTCCTATTCATTTGGTTAGTGTGGTATTTGCTGATTTTTAATAGATTGCTACTGATAGTTGATCTGATACTGAATGTTTGACCGTCATGAGGCAACTTGAGCAGAAAGAGCTGAAGTCAGAAGTCATGTTCTGGCTCTAGTTTCCCTAACCTGAGCAAGTCAGTCTCACTAGGTATCTGCTGTATTACTGGTCACAATGGGATGGTGCGCACCTTGCCTTTCTTGCAGAGTTGTGAGAGCTCTGTGAGATAGCACATCCTGATAGAGCCCTTCATGACCCTGGTGACTTCATGATAGATACACAAATACACATTCCATGAAAAAGAGGGGTTCTATAAACTGACTCCATTGGGATTTCACAGCTGACATTGAGTGTTACGGAAGTTGAGAGGCATTATCTTGTTACAGAAATAATAGCAGCTAACGACTGCCTTTAACTCCATTTCCAGGGGGCCCAGTGCTTCTTCCAGCCCCCATGGGCAATGCACAGATACATAAACATTCAGGCAAAACACCCACAGACATAACAATTTTTAGGTAAAGCCTCTTATGGACATATTTTAATAGAAAGCCAGTTTCTTACATTGTATTTGACTGTTCTAAATCCGAAAGCTTCTGAAATGAGGGGATAAGTGGGACCAAGAAAGTCTATAGAGATGTCCATTTTAGTGATACTTGCCAATACAGTTTAACTTTTCCTCATGATATCCTAAGAATCCAAGAGGAGTTAGTGTCACTAGGAATTTAATATAAGCCATACAACCACTAAGAGCTGGGGAAAGGTCAGTAAGACCATTTGTGTCATAAATGTGAGGATCTAAGCTCAGATCCCTAGCACTCATGTGAACATGTGTTTGCTTGCTTATCTTCTGGCACTAGAGATAAGAGTGTGGAATTGCTGGCTACCAACCTAGTGGGAAGAGGATCTGGGAATCACAAGTTCCATGTTCAGTGAAGGACCAGTGGAAGAGATACTTCTCTGGCTTATACCCACACATGCATGGGTGCATGTATTCATGTGCACACATTCCCATACATCACATGCATATATGAAAATAAAAATCTTTAATAATAAGTTTACAAACTTATTATAATGGACTAGCCCAATGACACTTGGCCCTTTTAGATACAGCTGCCACAGAGATCTTATATGAAAGAGGAAATATTCAAATGATCCTCTTAGGAATCAGCCAGCTGCTAGTCTACAAAGCTGCTTCTCCTCATAGAAAAGTGAGAGATTGCAGGAGGATTTGCTAACTTCTTTATTGCTTATTTTCCAGCCTGAGAAATTTGCAAAGGTCTGTGAAGCCTTAGAGAAAGGAGATGTGGAATGGAAAAGCCATGGTCCCCCAAACAAAAGGTAGAGGTCACCATCACAGGTGGTTCCATCTGGACATAGCATCTCCCTTTCATCTGCATAGCTCATCCCAGTAGGACACTTGCCTTAACATTTAGTTCCTCAGGACATGCTGTAGCAGGTCCTAGCAGAGTCTCACTGTTATCATAAGCTGTGCATCGTTTAGGGAGAAAGGTTCAAAGCTAATGACCAGCTTTGACTGCATGGGCATTCTCTCATGGGGGGCTGAGGAGCTTGCCATTACTCTTTTCAGGTTTTATGAGAAAGCAGAAGAGAGTAATCTCCCTGATGTACTGAAGGAGTGCATGGGCCTGTTTCGCTCAGAGGCGCTGTTCTTGCTGCTCTCCAACTTCACTGGCCTGAAGCTTCACTTCTTGGCCCCTTCAGAGGATGATGAGACTGAGGACAAAGGAGAAGGGGAGACAGCCAGTGCTGGTAGTGGCACTGAAGAAGGGACTAGCCAAAGCCCCTCAGGGCCAGAGAATAATCAGGAAACTGTTGGCAGCCACAGTCAAGAGAATGGTGAACAGGCAGACCCAGAATCACAGGAAGACAAAGCAAAGAAAGGTAAGCTGGTGTTAGGACTCACGTTTATCTTCACCTAAAACCATCCCACATTCAACTGATTTATGTTTGGGTGTCAGGATGGCCATGGTCTAATGATTTATCCTTATCCATGTAACAAGTACTTCCTGAGCATCTACTACTGCACTGTTTCCACCTCAGGAAGAGGAGAACAAAACAAAGTCAGCTCTCCTGGACTTGAGTTCTCCTGGGAGATGGCAGAGTCAAATCTATACCCAGAAAACAAAGAAACCCCACACAGTGCTGAAGGCTTACATAGCACCTCGTGTCCCCTCCCTCAGGAGCACACCCTCACCTTCTGTCCTCACTCTAATAAAATATATTAGCTGTTCTCCGCCTGAGAATGCTCTTCCTGCATTTCTTCTCAGATCTGAGCAGTGGCACTTCCTCAGAGAAGCTTTTCCATATCTCCCTCTCGCCTGAGGCTGCTCAGTCATGGTCATTCTGTGTCACCTGACCCCATTACAGTGCTGTGTACCTGCAGCCAGTCTCTGAATCCATACGGGCATCAGTTCTGTGGCGTGTGGAGGAGTTGTTCGAGTTGTTTTTCTGTGTTTGGAGTCATCCATCCTTTTGGCTCTTAACAATCTTTCTGTCTTCTCTTCTACATAGCTCCCTGAAGGGAGGGTTTGATTAAGACAATCCCACTTAGGACTGAGTATTCTCTCAGTTTCTCCATAATGTCCAGTTGTGGGCATTATGTTAGTCTCCATCTACTGCAAGAAGAAGGTTCTCTGATGGCTGAGAGAGATCTATGGGACTAGCAGAATCTCATTAGGACTCATTGTTATGTTCCTTCAGCAGAACACTATTATTTGGTTTTTCCTTCCTCTTATGATCTATCCAGTCCCAAGCTCAGGCCACCCACACAGTGTCAGGCATGGGCGCCATCTTGTGGCATGGGCCTTAAATCCATCAGTGTGGTTGGTTACTCCCACAGTGCTCATGCTACTGTTGCACTAGTAAATCTTTTGAGCAGTCCACTTTTATAGGTCACAGGGTTTGTGGCTGGGTTGATGGCTACCTTTTCTTATCTGACAGCAGGCAGAGTACCTTCCAGTACCGTGAACACTAATCAAAAAGGGTGAAGCCTCTACTTAGGCACCACCCTGACGTCTCCATGTTCAGTGAGATGTGTAAATGATGTCTTCGGCAATAGGCCTTACCATCCGTTTATGGAGAATAACCTTAACAATGGCCTGAGATGTTTGGGGTTTCCATGGAGATGCTTTGGCCACTCCTGGCACTGGAGGTCTGGACATTGTCCCCCCTGGTCTTTGTTGACTCCATTTATATTTCTTGAACATATGTTTCTATCTTAGGAAACTTCTACAGTAGTAGGTTTCTATATGACCCCTCGAATGGCCCTTAGTGTTAATGTCCCTCCCCATATTTCCATTCAGAAATACTTTCCTCCCCCTTAACCCTTTACTCTGTGGTTATATGGATTGTAGTATCAAATGCTTAAAAACTAATATCCACATATAAGAGATTACATACAATAGTTGTCTAGGTTACCTCACCCAGGATGAGATAAAAACCCAAGATGGTTTTTTTTTCTAGTCCTATTCGTTTACCTGCAAATGTCATAATTTCATTTTTTAACATCTCAATAATATTCCATTGTGTAAATGCACCATTTTCTTTATCCAGTCATCGGTTAATGGACATCTAGACAGTTCCCAATTTCTGGCAATTAGGAGCAGAGCAGCAATGAATATAGATGAATATACGTCTGAATAGGATGTAGAGTCCTCTGGGTACGTGCCCAAAAGTAGCAGCAATCTTGAGCTAGATAGAGCTATTCCCATCTTTCAGAGGAACTGCCACACCGATTTTCATGGTGGCTGTACAAGTTTGCACTCCCACCTTTAATGAATCCGTGCTCCACTTTCCCCACATCCTTGACAACATGAGCTATCATTTGTTTTCTTCAGCTCAGCCATTCTGAATGGTATAAGGCAGAATCGGAAAAGTACTTTTATTTTCAATTCCCTAAGGACGTTGAATTTTTAAGTGTTTTCAGCCATTTGTGTTTGATGCTTTGAGATTACCTGGCTTAGTTCTGTACCTTGGGTTTGATGATAAATGTTTAAGATTCCAATATCCTCTTGTGGGGTTCTCCTTTGAGATTTTAGTGTCCTTTCCTTTTCTTCTGATTAGTTTTGGTTTGAAATATCTTTTGTCAGATACTAAAATGGCTATACCTGCTTTCTTTTTGAGTCAATTCACTCAGAACACCTTTTTCTGTCCTTTTATTCTAAAGTGATATCTATCCTTAATGGTATGATGTGTTTCTTGGATGTACCAGAAGAATATGTCCTCTTCCCATCCATTCTGTTAGTTTGTGTCTTCTTAGTGGGAATTGAGACCATTGATAGTAGAGTTATCCATGAGCCATGTTTATTGATTCTTGCTATTTATTTGTTATGCTGTAGGGGTTTTTCCCACTCTTCCGATTGACTGGTCTTGGATGATTTATTCCTTGTTTTCTTGTGTATAGTTAACCTCTTCAGGCTGAAGTTTTCCTTCTAGTGCCTTCTACAGAACTGAATTGGTAAATAAGCACTGCTTAAATTCAGTTTTATCATGGAATATCTCATTTTCTCCTTCTATGGTGATGGATAGCTTTGTTGGGTATAGTAATCTGGGCTGATGTGTGTGGTCTCTAAGAGTTTGTAGAACATCCATTCAGGCCCTTCTAGCTTTTAGAGTCTCCACTGATATGTCAGGTGTTATTCTAATTAGCCTGCCCTTACTTGGTCTTTTGGCTGCTTCATTTTTTTTCTCTTGTAATTTTTAATATTTTCCTTTGTTCTTTATATTTGGTGTTTTAATTATTATGTGCTATGTGGAATTTTTCTGGTCCTATTTATTTGTTATTCTATATGCTTCTTATAGGCATTTAAATGCATATATAGGCATTTCCTTCTTGACATTGGGAAATTTTTCTTCTATGATTCTGTTAAAAATATTTTCTGTGTCTTTGACCTGGGTTTCTACTCGCTCCTGTTATTATTATTTGTAGGTTTGGTCTTTTCCTAGAGCCCCAGATTTTCTGCTCGTCTGGGTTTGTTGGTTTGTTTGTTTGTTTTCTGTAACATTTCTTGTCCCTTGTCTTCAGGGTCTGAGTGACTCTTTCTTCCATGATTCCCACTCTGTTGGTAAGGCTTCTCTCTGAGATTTTTGTGTAATTTTTCATCTCCAGTTTTTCAGATTGGGGTTTCTTTATTCTCTTTCAACTTTCATGTCTTGGGCTGTTCATTCTTTGTGTTTTCATAGACATCATTAAAAGAATTATTTACATACTCTTTAAGGTCCTTGAACATACTCGTAATTGAAGTCCATGTCTTCTGTTTCAGCTGTATTGTATCTCCCAGGCCCTACTGTAGTAGAGTTACTGGGTTCAGGTGCAGGCGTTTTGTCTTGGCTCTTTATGTTTGTGTTTCTGTGCTGGTGTCTGAGTATCTGCAGTTATGACTGAAGCGATTCTAGCTGTTGATATCTTGGTGTCTGTTGCCCACTCTGGGTTTTAGGAAAGTGTGGTGTGGCTGTGGGTTTCCTGGGAGAGAGTGCTTCTACAGGTCAGTTGGTGGCAGAGAGGAATATGGGCTGAGAAAAAAGGCTGAGAACTATGGGAAAGAGCTAGGGCATCCTGTCAGCACTAAGAAGCAAAGTTGCCATGGAGCTGGAGGCCTGGTGAAAGGAGGGGCTCTGGTGAGAGCTAGGGAAGCCCTGGGTCTGTAACGGGTTGGAGTCCTTAGGCAATAGAGGTAGGGTAAGAGGAGGGGCCCCTGAGAACAGGCTGCTGCAGGCTGAGGGTGAGAGGGGAGAAGTCATAACGGAGGACAAGGAAGACAATGAGAACAGGTGTGGCACCTAGTATCTGCAGCTGATAAAGGAGCTAGGCGAGGAAGGAAGACTGAGAGGGTCAGCAGGAAATGCTAAGTGTGGTCCCTGCTAAGAGGGGGAATCCTCAGGGAATGGAGGTAGGGTGAGAGGAGGAGCCCCTGCAAGCATGCTGCAGCAGGGCTTCGGGTGAGAGACCAGAAAGAAGAATGAAAACCGGCCTACCTGAGTCCCATCCAGGGTGCTCACTGGGGACCCCAGGCAGGAAGTGTTTCTAGTTATCTGCTGCTGACACAAAGGAATGGGGTAAGCTAGAAGGGAGGGCTTAGAGGATCCCACAGGAAGGAGCTGAGCTTCGTCTACAAACAAGAGGCAGTGGAGGCCCCAGGGTCTCTATCTTCCTTTCAACGATGAATTTTTTTATAATTTTGTAGTTCTTTTTGTGGCACTGGGAATGGAACCCAAGACTCAGCCATGCTAGGCAAGCATTGTACCACTGAACTCTATCCCTAACCCTTAGGCTTGACAAAATATTGAAGTGCTCAAAGCTGGGCATGCCTGTAATTGCAGAATTCAGGAGGTTGAGATAAGAGGACGGCATCCTCAAGGCTAGTCTGGGCTTTGTAAAGACCTCAGCTTCTGCAGATAGGCAGCGAGAAGGGCCAGGACTGGAGTGTAGAGATCTAGTGCTTGTCTGCCATTCCTCAGTTTGATCTCAACAACAAAAAGTTAGTCATCTGTCTGTCTACCTTCTATGTTTCCTGCTTTGGTGGTGACATAAGAAATCTCTTCCTTGCTTTAAGATACACAAAAGTATACTCAAGTTTTATTTATTTAACTTATTTATTGATTCATTTTGTGATTAAATCTCTATTTCATCTAAAATGGAAAGAAACTGAAACTCAGCCAGGAGTGGTGGCATGCCCCTTTAATCACAGCACGCATTTGGCAGAGGCAGGTGAATCTTTTGAGTTTATGGCCAACTTGGTCTACAGAGTAAGACACCAGAGAGAGAATGAGAGGTTAAAACTCGCATTCTCTCCACTGAATAGTAAGATCTTATAACTTCTGACTGTCACAGACCTTACGGTGGGGCCTTGCGTTCAAGCATTTGTACCAAAGCTGTAAAAACTTTGCCGGGCGTCATTTTGTGTCTTCTTAGAATCAAGCGTTCCCATGTGCCAGGGGGAGCTGAGGCGCTGGAAGACTGGTCACTACACTTTAGTCCACGACAACAGCAGGACTGAATTTGCCCTGGACCTGTTTCTCTACTGTGGCTGTGAAGGTAGGAGGGAGCAGGCAGGCTCTCCAGAGGAACCCTCTCCAGCTCCCCAACTCCTAAGTACTCAGAATTCCAAAGGGTGTTAGGGATAGTGTCAGTCTCCCCACTCTCTGGTCCTTTCCTTTCCTCTTTCAGTATTCATTAGTAAGCCTGGCTTTCAGTTCAGCTGCCTGGGAAACTAGGCATTTAACAGTGAGTCCATGATGGCAGATGCTAAAGGCCAGCGCAGACGTCCCAGAGCCCCTGTTCAGCAGGGAGTCAGTCACTCTGGCAGCGGGAGCTCAGTGCTGTTCGTCTTTCCCTCCTCAGGCTGGGAGCCAGAATATGGTGGCTTTACCTCCTACATTGCTAAAGGTGAAGATGAAGAGGTAAGCGGCCTCCTTCGAGCAAGTTCTTTCTAGCTCTTAAAAAGTTCTGTTCTTCAGACACCAATTTATTTCTTTATTGGTTTGATTGATTGTTTTGGTGTTTTAGTTTTCGGGGGGTTTTTTGTTTGGTTGGTTGGTGTGGTTTGGTTTGGTTTTGGGTTTTGGTGGGGGCTTTTTGGTTTGTTTTGTGTGTATGTGTGGTTTTTTGGTTTTTGAGGCAGGGTCTTACTATGTGGCCCAGGCTGGCCCCATCCTTGGCACAACACTCCTGCCTCCATCAACCAAATGCTGACATTACAGGTGTGAGCCACCACGACTGGCAAGAAACACAAGAAAACACAATACTGAGCCTGCTGTGTGCTGTGCAGGAGATGAGCCCATACACACTGAGAGCCTGTATTCACAGGCTCTCGCCCACCACTCTTTCCAGGTAGTTGGAAGCAAACACGTTAGGCTAGTGAGGCAGAGCTTATTGGGAAATGTCATCTCCTAGTGACATAAAAGAGAAAAGCTCATTTCCTAATAAAAACGTCTTTGGAGCCTCTTACCTACTTAATACTTAGCTCTTCCCTACTTCAGTACTCACCGTGGAAACTGCCGAACTGAGAATGAGTTCTGGGCTCTCATGTGTCTCGTGTCTCCCATTTCAGCTGCTCATAGTGAATCCAGAAAACAATTCTTTGGCGTTGGTCTACAGGGACAGAGAAACTCTGAGATTTGTGAAGCACATTAACCACCGCAGCCTAGAGCAAAGACAAACCTTCCCAAACAGAAGTGGTTTCTGGGACTTCGCATTCATCTATTATGAGTAACAAGATTGGGCAAAGCCGGCTAGTATTCACTCCACCAGTGCTGGGACCGTGGAGTCTTCGTGGAGTGAAGGGAAGCATGGCATGCTGGGTAACAGTGTCCTCCAAACAGACTGTCCTCCAAGGACTGTGCTGCTGCACACCCGTAATGCTAGCCTCAGGAGGCAGAGGAAGGGGACCTTCAGGTCCAAGGTCACTGTGGCTTATACAGTGAGACCCCGTCCCAAAACAAAACAAGTTCATGGTTGTCCTCAATCTAGACATCATGCTAGAGCTATAAACTTATCCCTTGCTCTTTTTTTTTTTTTTTTTTTTTTTTAAGTGTTTTTTCTCCATTTGAATTCTTTTGATTCTATAGTAACTGCCTTGGCAATTTTCTAACTTTGGTAATTTTTTTTTATGGTTGGTTAAATACACTCACTCATACACACACACACACACACACACACACACACACACACACACAAAATTTAGCAGGGTAACATTTGATTTGAGGGTTTGTTTGTTTCTTTTTTTTTTTTTTTTTCTTTTATCAGGGTCTTACTATGTAACCCAGCCTAGCTCTGAAGTACTGCTCCTTCCACCTGAACCTCTTAAGTGCTAGAATTGCAGGCTTGAGCCACCACACCCACCAGTTCCTGCATGTATAGTCACTGGAATTGAGTACATTGAAGTGCTCCAAAGCACCCATCACTGCCTTCTGGGAAACATCCATATCCAGATGTTTTCTATCTTCCCAAAAGGAAATGCTGCTGCCCTTCTCTGTTGACTCTTTGCCTCAGTGTGTGTCACTTCCTGATGGCTTGTTTCACTTAGCACATCGTCCTAAGGGTCATCAGTGGCTTTCTTTTTCACTCCTAAGAGGTTGTAGAAACATGTGTAACCCTCTTCGTGCTTATCCTGAGAATTGTGACACAGTTTGAGTCATTACTCCACTCCCACTGCGGGCTGAGCTCCACCCTGACTCTCGGGATAGGGTACACTCAGGAAGGTAGCATTGCTCCCTTAGAAAAGGTCTGGCTGAAAACTAACATAGCCCCAGGAATTCTGTGGCTGCTTATTGCCCTATGTATTTCCTCTCGTCTACTGCCTTCCAATCCTGGAACCGTCCCAGTGACTGCATTCCTAAGTGCTGGAGGGTGGAGTGTGGAACTTGTTGCTGTTTCCTTCCTTTTGAAAGACCCCATGTTAAAGGCGGTGTCAGGAGTGTAGGAAATCCTTCTTTTGCTCCTGTTCTTTTCCATGAACTGCTCCATGGGGCTATGGCATCGCTCTTCCCACTGTGGGCTAGATATGATGGCTGAAAGATGCCCTCCCACCATCCCACACATCTGTGTGCTGCTTTCTCCTTTTCTGACTATGCTTGTGGGTTTCAGTGTGGACTTCACCTATTAGGAAAAGTGCTGGACCTGTAAGAATCTTATTCACACTTCTCTTTGATGTCCTAAAAGTCCATCCAAATGCATTCTGTCTTTTAGATTGATGGCTTTCGATTTGTTTTATTTACCCCAGTCAGTAAAACACATTTAACATTCATACCCTACTGGATACTTACAAATTTAATATGTTCTGGTATTAATCATAAAACAAAGTAATTTTTAAATAATGACATGAGATATCCAGACCTAAAAAGGGGGTGGGGAGAGGCATACTTTAATCCCAGCTCTTGGAAGGTAGAGGCAAAAGGATCAAGAGTTCAAGACCCTCATCAGCCACATAGTGAGTTCAGGGCTAGCCTGGGCAGCAGTACGTACACCTTGTCTCAAAAAACAAAGATAGAGCCAGGAGTGGGAGGCATACATCTTTATTTCAGCACTCAGGAGGCAGAGGCAGGCAGATCTGTCTATGAATTCTAGGCCAGCCTGGTCTACAAAGAGTTTCAGGACAGCCAGAGCTACATAGTGAGACCCTGATTCAAAAAACAGACACAAAAGACTATCCAGACCTGGTGTTAGAGTTCTCTTCCTGTGCCAGGCAGCAATGGACTGTCGTCCATGCACAGTTTTAGGCTCCACAGCACTTCAAACCAGAATAGTGCTCACATAGGACTACACATACTTGGTTGTTAATGGTTAATTTGGAAGCTTGCCTTTTCTCAGCTGCCACAGACTAAAGGCAGCTCTGTCCCCCAATTGAAGTGCCTGAATGCAAAGAACTCTGAGGGTCCTTCTGTCTTTGCAGAGCCTCCTGGCCTGCAAGAATGAAAGAACCTGCAGGTTGCTTTTCTTCTCTAATGAACAGCTGCTTTTTTCAGTTGCCGTGTGCCACATTATTAATGTGTCGCTGAGATAAATGGCGTGTGTGACAGTGGGCCCATAAGTCTACAGTGGAGCTGAAAGATTCCTATATTTCAAGTCACTCAGTCACGGTAAGGATAGTGAGAACAGATCACCTGTGCACTGCTGCATGAGAGTACAGCCCAGGCAGCTATGCATACTTTATGTGCTCGCTCACATGACCTGCTCAGAGCGCACTGCTGTTCATGGGTTAAGTCCCATCTGCTTCAGGCAGATCCTTCACAAGGAATTTAGAGGAAGGCATGGCTCCGGGGCTGGTACTTCTGTGCATGTTACAACCTCTGAAGACCAACGTAGAACAAACCACACAGGTAGAGGCTGATGATGCAGACAATCATAAGTGTGCGGGCCTGTGTGTGTGTGTATGTGAGAGAGAGAGAGAACATGTGTATCTTAATTTTTAACAAAATTCAGAAAGCTTTAAAAAGTGAAAATAACTCAAAGTATTTTTGTACAGCTACACAAGTAAAGTTATAAGTCAAAGTTCTAAAAGTTAAAGTTTAAAAAAAAGTTCTATTACGTGAGCTGAGGCTGTTGAAGACAAAGTATTTTTAACATGTCGTCCTGTTGGAAGGCAGAAAGCTGCTTCATCTGTCCAAGTATACTGTCACATTTGCACAGTGACCTGGCCTCAGCTTGCAGTTGCTTCATTCTTGATCCTGATTGGTTGCTGCTTTGGGCATGGGGCAAGAGAGTCAAATGTGGGCTCTCAATACCTCTTGGTAAAAGCTGTGCTATTTTTTGTGTGACCACTGGCATGTCTTTTACTGAGCCTCTAATTCTTTGTTGTTTTCTTATTTATTGGTGTTTTTGAGAAGTGTCTCTGTGTGCCCCAGATCTCCGACTGCTACGATTACAGAGTGCCACCATATCCAGCTGTGAACTTCCAATTCTTATAACTCCTGTTCCTAAAGGTGGCATTCCCTCCAAAGATAACAGCTTTATTATGTCTTCAGACTATATAAGTAATGCATGTTCATTGTTGAAAATTAAAACAGTGTGGAAAAACACAAAGGTCAGTTGAAATCCCATCATCCTGTGACAACCATGTGTTGCTGTGAGTGTTTCAACATGGCCACCCCGCACTGTCTTAGGAAGCATGACTCTGCTCTGCCTTCCCTTTCTCCTGTTGGGTACATACGAGGGTATAGGGTGGTTTGTCAGGCGGGGCTCGGGGGAGCCACTGAAGGCTGCCACTGCAGACAAGAATGAAGAGTTCCCTCATGGGGGATGCATTTGCAGAGCTGTATTCCAGCTACTACTACCCCAGCTGATAGACTGCCTTTACTGCCTTTCCTTCATGTAAGTGTTTACACAATCATTTGAGTGATTAAAAAAATGGATGTCTGTATTTTTGGTTTTCCCCACAAAATAAAGGTGTTTGTGCATTTCTGCTATGGTAGTAATTTATAATCAACAAGGAGGGACTAGTGTCTTATTTTTTAATGAAAAAGTAAATATTCCATTTTAAATTTCAGTTACAATTGCAAAGGGGGAGATAAATTCATCCACTAATTTTACATACAAAAACAAGTTAAACTCTAAAATGGTAATATATTTTAAGGAAGTTTCACTCTCATACAAATCAGCAACATACTACTGATGTCAAATGAAAGAGACTTTCAAATGAAGTGCTTTGTCTTTATCTTAGTGTGGTTTCATCCTTAGCAGCCTGGATTCATCAAGATTTGACTGGGAGCAAACCAACCTCCATATGTCTACACATAAACTTTTTGCAGCTTCCTTCCTCTTTTCCTGTCTCCTATGAAGGAGCAGTCCCCACCCGCATGATTCTGAAGAGTGTGTTGATGTTGTTGCTTCGAATCGCATCCCGACAAGCACTGATCACCTGATTCTTGGGCTTTCCAACTGTGTGAGAAAAAGCATGAAGTCAGTGCATCCCAAAAGATGATTAAAAGGGAAATTACAGATGCAAAGCCAGGTATGGTGGCACAGGTCTTTAATCCCAGCACTCGGGAGGCAGAAGCAGGCAGATCTCTGAGTTCAAGGCCAGCCTGGACTTCAGGGTGAGTTTCAGGAAAGCCTGGACTACACACAGAAACTCTGTCTGGAAAGGAAGAGGTGGGAGTAAGGACAGTTTGAAGACGGGGTAGAAAGAAGTTACATATACAAATTTTGCTAACTTGCTACTTCTTAGAAAAGACAGAATTAATTACAAAACAAACTTGGAGGTCATCCCAAGCCAGAATCAAAGTAGGTTTTAGAGATGACTCAGCTCACACTCCTAACAAAGACAGTGGAGCAGAATCAGCAGCTCTCCACTGCATTTCCACTGCCTCAGTAACTTCCAGTCTTCCTTTTTTTCCCTCCCTAACAACGTCATGCATTTCCTTTGGATTACAAACACTAAGTTTTCCTTTAGGACAGTGGTTGTTGGTTACCCACAACCATAAAATTATTTCTTTGCTACCAATTTTGCGACTGTTATGAATTGTAATTATCTGATATGTGACCTCTAAAGGGGTCACAGCCCACCAACTGCTGCTTTAAAAGATATAGCAAGATCTCAGAGTAGGAATTTAGGCCCTTTTTTGGGGGGGTGGGGGTATGTGCATCTATGTATTGGTTGGTTGGTTGGTTGGTTGGTTGGTTGGTTGGTTGGTTGGTTGAGACAAGGTTTCTTTATATAACCTTAGCTGTTCTGGAACTCATGCTGTAGGCCAGGCTAGCCTAGACTAACAGAAGATCTGCCTGTTTCTACCCCTTGAATGCTGGGATTAAAGGTGTATGCCACCATGCCCTATGAGGCTTTATGTCTTTAAAAATTAAAATAAAAACAAAACAAAAATCTGTCTAGAGAAAACTAAAGCCCTGGGTCTGAGCAGTAGAAGCCAAGAGTGTTGAAGGAAGGCTGCTTCAGGCTCCCATGTGCGGTTTATAATGCATCCACAATCTGCCATGACCCTCGTGTTTTCAGAATATCACAGACAAATCGGGTACCAGGGAAAGACTTACCGCGCAGACGGCCTGCTCTTTGGATTGCTTGGTTCACTGCCTTCAGGTTTCCTAACAGTTCTGTGTGGTTGTTACAACGAATCTTATATCCATTTAGCAAATCTTTATTAAGGTCATAGAGTTCCATATAACGACTCTTCATTGTTTTCCTGTGTAAATCAACAGAAACCCAGCATCAACACTCAGCAGGCTTCTGACTCACACTGAAAGAGAAAGCAGCCAAGCGTGATGGTACACAGTTCAAAGCCAGCCTGGGCCACTAGTGAGAGCCTGGGCTCAAAAGAACAGAAGGAAGAAGGGGAAACATGCTTTTAGCTGTGTTCTCACTAATTACTAAGGTTTGCCTTGAAAACATCCAAAAGTTTCCATCAAAATATCCTCTTTTTTTCTCAGGTAAATAGAAAACAAGTGAGCTTTTTGAGTAATCAGTCCATGGTTTGTTTAGATTTAGAAATTTAAGCCGTGGGTTGGCAAGTAGGGAAAATTCAGCAAGACAGTAGCTATCTTTCCTTCAAGTTTCAAATTAGCAATTCATTAAATAAAAAGGCCTATTGGTAACATATTTCTAGAAAACAGACTCGGCTGTGTGGGGCCCTAAAGACACAGAAATGGCTGAAGTCAGACTCAGGTGAGATCCCACCTGTGCCTGACAAAAACAATGGCCCAGAGTAACTCAGAAAACCGCAGAGTATACAGAATATACTGACCGACGGCCTCCTGGCTCTCTAGAAAGTCCTAGATAGGGTCCTGACGCATGTCATAATTAGCTCATGCTCTAATCACCCAATTCTGAGAAACAACAAGGGCAAAAACTCAAAGAATTTGCTGGCTGACAGCCACAAGATCTCATGGAAAAGACCCAACTATACATCATCATCAGCCTAAACAACATCATCCAATGAATCCGAAGGTCACTGCAACCCACCAATGCGACATCATCACCCCATGCTGTTGCTGAAACCTGCCCTCAGAACTGTATAAAAATTGTGTACTTAGAAACCTCGGGGTTGTCTCTGCCCTGCTTACATAACGACCCCAGTACACTGGACATATTAATTAAACCTCTTGCCTACTGCATCGGTGTCTCAGTCTATCTGTGTCTCTGTGGGAGTGGACACCCTGATCGTTGGGCCACTGGGGTCTACCTCTCAAGTGCTGGGATTAAAGGTGAACGCCACCACGCCCTGTGAGGCTTTATGTCTTTAAAAATTAAAAACAAAACAAAAACCTGGCTAGAGAAAACTAAAGCCCTGGGTCTGTCTGAGTAGTAGAAGCCAAGCCTGTATACTTTAATACTTTACTAAAGTTTCTAATCTTTATAAACTTTAGTAAAGTATGGGCCAGTGAGATGGCTCAGTGGACAAAGGGGCTTGCTGACAAGTCGGATAATGTGAGTTGAATCCCCAGAATCCACATGATGGAAGTTGTCCTCTGACCTCTACATACACACACATGCACTCATGCCTGTGCTCATACAAAGTACATGAAACGAATGTAAAAAAAAATTTAATACAACACAGTATTCCAATACAACAATGAAAATTAAGAAGGCTGAACTGAAGCTCATGCTGTGCTGAATACACAATGGTAGTTTCTCTACAGCCCTGGCAGTTTCTTAATACATGTGCAGCATTAGGTCTCTCCACACATTTGTTTAAAGAAAAGAAAAAACCCTCCTGTGTTGCTGCTACGTCCTTACTGTATAACCCAGTAGTCCTATTCCAAGAGAAGTAAAAGTTCATATCTACAAAACCCATTAAAAAAATAATAACCACCACAGTTAGGACACAGTCATCCTCCAGCTGGTGAAGAGATAAACTGACCATCCCCTGTCTCTGTGTGGCATACTATTCAGCAATAAAGAAGGGGGAACTGAGCCACAGAGCAGCATGGATAAATCTCAAAGGCAAGATGGAAATCAAAAAAGGACCCAACTTAAAAGCTTATGTGTGGCATGATGGTACTGGGCAACGGTAAACTACAGGGTTAGAAATGGTCCCTGGAGATGAGGAAAGGAATCAACTTTCCACATCTTAATTTTAGCAGTAGCGACACTGTCAGGGAAGTTCTGAAAATTGTTTATGCATTTTACAAGCCATATGCCAGCTATGTTTACATAAACAAGAAACATGAACAACTGTGTTAAGCTCAAACGAGTCTAAGAAGAACATGGAGGTTTGGAGACACGTTCTTCCTCCAGGAGCCTCACACTGTGAAATCAAGTGCTAAGGTGTCAACAACAGAGAAACAAAAGCACAAATGGAGACCCAGAAGTAGTTGGCTTTGTAGACCAGGCTGGCTTCAAACAGACTACCTACCTCTGTCTCCTGAGATTAAAGGTGTGCGCACTATCACACACCTGAAAATTCTTTTGTATTTTTGGTCTAGCCTTTAATGGTTGAGCTACTCTCCAGCCCTTTATCTAAAAATTCTTAAGTAGCATTTTAAAAAATCAAGTGTTCATTAACACAGAAAACTATAATTACAAAAAATGCAATGTAAAAGCTGCAATTTATAATGCAAAGAATATAAAACATCTAGGCTTAAACTTAACATGGCAAAAATGACTGCAAGATGTTGCAGGACATTTGACCCCTGAGACTGTTACTCACTGGAAAAAAAAAAAAAAAAAAAAAAATTCTAGCTGTGGTGCAGTTCAGCCCTTAGCACACACCTTTAATTCCTCTGGCTGGAATACAAACACACCTGTAATCCCAAACAATAAAGGTAAAGTTAGTTTGTAGAAGGAAGTGCTCATGTTTAAAAGTGATGTCTAATTGAGAGGCAGACAACGTGATGAATCAGAGAAAGATGAGACAGAGTAAGATATGTCCAGTTCTTATGAGAACAGAGGAATGAGAGGTTACTTAAAAGAAAGCAGTGCAGAGAGTAAGGATACAGTTTTACGGGGACAGTTGTACAGAGACAGGTTGCAGAAAGATATCAAACTAGAAACATGAAGACAAAACAAACCAGAGGATGAGAAGGAACCAAATATCAGAACAGGTTGCTAGAGTTAGTTCGAGGCCAAGCAGAGCAAAACATGAGAGGCTGAGAGAAGCCAGATTGAGTAAGTTGTCTTGGAGAGGAGTTTGAGTCATAATAGATGAGTTGAACCAGCCAACAAGAAAGAAAAGCTGGAAAAAGTGAGCCTATTCAGCAGCAGGTCTCAGGGGCTGAAAACACTCTAGGCCTAGATAAGATTGTATGGAGGCCAGAAGCTTCCAGAACTAGACCTAAGTTAGCAGACGGAGGCAGTAGACCTTGAAGAAGACAATTATATTAGTTCGTGTTGTTTTGATCTTTGGGGGGGTTTTGTTTGTTTATTTTTGAGACAGGGTTTCTCTTTGTAACCTTAGCTGTCCTGAAACTCTCAGAGATCTGTCTGCCTCTGCTTCCCGAATGCTGGGATCAAAGGTGTGGCCTCCACAGTCTGACACAAGAACAGTTTTTAAAGACTGGACAAAAACAAACCCTTGAAGTGGCTGACACCCAGATAAAGGAAGCCTCAGAGCACTGCTGAGAAGCAGACGGGACTGGAACACGTTCAAAGCCATCCATCATGCACTCTTGGCTAACATGACACTATTTTCATGTCATTTCTAACACAAATGACAAATATATCATGATAGCAACAACCCAGTGTTACTTTTCCCCCAGAATTTGAGTCACCTAAGTTGCAAAGAGCAAAGCAGCACAAGTGGCTAAGAAGGAGAGTGGGTGGCCTGCAGCCACACAGGAGGTCTGAGGCAGGAGGACTGAGCGTGAGACTAGCCCCACAAAAACTATACTAAAACAGAAATGCTGTGTGATCCAGAAGCCTACTCTGGTTTACTGACCACAAGAATTGAAATCAGGGTCTTTAAAAGATTAGCACATGTGCACCGCAGCACTGTTCACAAAGATAACACACACACACACACACACACACACACACACAAAGAAGCCCATTGGCACATGAAAGGAGAAACACAGCTTAGCAGGCAGACAGAAGGCCATTTTGTAATATGCAACAACCTGGTTGAACTTTTTGAAGATCTACGCTAAGTGAAAGAAACCAGTCCCAAAAAAGACAAAAACAACATGATGCCATTTCTATGAGGAATCTTACTATAAAACTATCAAAACCCATAGACAACAAGTAGACTGGTGTCTGCCAGGGGCTGGGGAGAGGAGAAAGCAGGGAGTTAATTGTTGGAGGAACCGAGGTCCTTGAACTCACAGAGAAACACTAAAAGAACCAAGAATGTTAATCAGGCAGGGGAGTATCTTCAACAGAAGAGACAAAAATCAAATGCCTGCATTTCGTCCAGAAAGCTGAGAGTGGATTTTGTTAATGACCTGATGACCTTTCTGCTGTCTGTGGAGTCAGACCTCCCCCTCCTTTTGCTATCCAATCCCCCAGAATGATTATCCCAGACTCTCCCCTCCCTAGACCATTACCCATCCTTAAGGGAGATGTCACACGTCTATTGTGACCTGCTGACCTCTATGATATCTATCATCAGAGACCACACTAGATTTTAGACCTTTCAGCTATAAAATTCACCCTCATGGTCACATGTACATTGTAAGGAGTTTCTATGTGGTCACACCTTAACCTTGATTGTGCACCTGGAATTGGACTGACTGGAAACCTGTTCCTAAACTGTCCTGTGTTTAAAACACACTGACAATGAACTGCCCAGATTAGACTCCCCGAGGTCTGGTCCAGGTTCATGAAGTCAATCTGCACTGGATTTTCACTCTTGTCTTCTTACAGTTCACTTCTCTGCCTGGGTACCTGCAGGGACCCCTTCAACCAATCAATGTACACTTCACAAACCACACAGTTCTGGAGCTTTTCAAACTAAATAAATGAAAACAGTTTGTACACGGGTGTTCAGTCTGTGACGTGTTTATAGGCTTTCTCACTTTCTCGGTGTCCATGTTGTGGCCACTCATCGCCTACTGACAAACCTCATCTGTGACTCACTGCCCTATGACGGATCTCGTAACACATCCATCATATTGTTGATGCTACTCTGGGTTTCCACTTGGGGATTTGCTATGGTTTTGATATGGTTTAAGTGTGCCCTCCAAAGGTCCTTGGTGTGTTAATATTAAGTAGGACCTTTTAAATGGTATAGCACAAGGTCATTAGGTCATCAATGGTGTTGCCTTTGGAAGGGATTAAGATAGATCTTGTTGGATCCTAGTTAGTTTTCTCAAGAAGCCTACTGTAGAAGAAAAAGCGAGTCTGCCCGGCTTCCATTGTGGCTACACAATTTCTTGCTCTTGCCTGTGCTCCTGCCCTGATGCTGCCCACCACTGGGCAATGCCATTAGGAAGGCCCTCAGAGACCTGGTGCAGCATTATTTGGAGCGGGAACTTCCAGAAACTGAACAGACAACTCTTCTCTACACATTATTCAGTCTTAGTCATTCTGCTATAGCAATGAGAAGCAGACACAGGATCTTTATACCCAATGCCTTTATGAATGTCATGTACACATATAGAATGAGCACAAATCTCTCTAATAATCACAGAATACGTTTTCAGTTTTATTAATAATACCAACTTATTTTCCAAGATAACTGAATTAATTTGGCCTCCAACTAGCAGCATCTGAGGGTTCCTACTCTTTACCGCTCACATTTGACTAGTCAACTTATCCCAGCTCTGCTAAATACTCACATGTCTCTCATCAGACGAGCATCCTCCGCTCTGACCAGCAAACTTCGGATGAGGTTAGAGTTCTCAGCCATGTCGGCGCTGAGCTTCTGATGCACTGAATGATACTCATCCACCTGAAGACCAAGAGCACTCGGATTAACACGGCTTCACACATTTCCTCAGGAAGAGTCTGAGAAGTCACTGCCTGCCATGTACAGAGTCCCTCGTCCTCCCTGCTCAGTCATGCCATCTTATGTACCTCAACGTTCATCTCCTTTTAACAAATGGTCTGCACTACCTTCAGTGATGATACCCCAGGTTAGACCTTCCTATGTCAGCAACAAGAGTCTGAGCAGCATACACATTAAGGTTTTAGTGATTCACAGTGATACTGGCGAGGTTTTGGTGTCTCTGGTGTCTTCTCAGGAGGGGGCAGCGTAACACTGAGTATTGAACCTTGGGCACCACTCAGCTACAGCCCCAGCTCCCAGAGTGGTGTTCCATATGACAGCCAATCACAATCTTTATTTTTCTTTTTTAATTTTGAGTTTGAATTTTTGGAAAGCAACGAACTCAAGACCAATGTGGATGCAGCAGATTAGATAAACAGAAAGTCAAAGTGTTGTGTACACGTCAAAGAGCACCCTCTGGAACCAGGAAAACAAGGGATGAAGAGGCGGCTTCACTTTTACACAAATCTTCTAAGGAACGCACACACCAATGCTCATCGAAGTTTTTACAAGATTCTTTAGAACAGTTATCATACGGCACATATGCATGCATGTCTTTGCTTACTTTATAAGAGACACATTTCCAGCGCTGAGGCTGCTGTGGCTTACCTTCACTAGCACTTTTCGTAATTCCTCAAAGTAGACGGGGAAATCTGCTTCTACCTGAAGGTCTTCAATAGCAAAAAAGGATGTCATCGACTGGATGATATCACCAGCAAGATCAATATCATCAGTGTTCACAGTGACCTATCCGGGGAAAATGGCAGGTTAGCATCCTCACAGATGGAGGAGAGTCAGCTTCTAACTCTCCATGCTCCGCACATTTCTTGAGAACATGTACAGCGATAAAGTCACTGCTTTTAGGAGACTGTAAACCACAGTCATGTTTGCTTGAAGGTGGCTAAAGGTCACTCCTGTAACCTTATAAACTAAATGAAAGATTAGCCAAACAATTAAAATGATTTTGTGCCAAGTGTCATTCAAACCTAATCTCCCAAGTAGCTGGGAATATAGGTCATGCTGTTGTATGTGATTTTGTAATCAGGAGAAAAGTAAAACAGCAAACAGCCAAGAGCAAAAACCAGTGTCCTTGAGAACTTAAGTGATTTCTGATGTTTTTCTATCTTATGATATAAAAATGCCTGCAGTGGAAATGGGAAGCTGGAAGTTCCACAATGAGCTAGAAACTCCAACTGTCTGCCTCAGTTTCCCCAATCTCCTGGATGTTGCATACCCCATTTTGATGATGCTACCTTGGTTTGCCCTCAGTCAGCCATCTCTGCAGGATGCTTAAGTCTCTGCTGTTTGACGATGTTCTATTCTCTAATGCCTGCTGCACTCTCTCCTGCCACTGACATTTATTTTTGCTTGCTATATACTTAATAAACTTACTCATTCAAAATAAACAGCACAGTTACCATGGCTACAGCCGATCACTCTCCAGACTCACAACCAGCACGGCTTTTTATTGTTACTATTTCCCCTTTTACTTATTTATTTTGGTCTGGTTTGGTTTTGAGACAAGGTACATAGCCCAGGCTTGAACTCAGAGATCTGCCTGCCTCTGCCTCCTGCGTGCCACCACAGCACGCTCCTCGCGGCTATTTTCTATTGTCAACTCGACACAATCCAGAATCAACCGTAAAGGAAATAGAATGGTCTGGACTGGTGGGCCCGTAGGCATGCCTGTAAGGGGATTTTCTTATTGGGTAAACTGAGGTTGGAAGACGGCACCCTGATGGGCAGCACCATCTTGTGGGCTGGGGCCTGAAGGGAAGGAAACAGAAGAGCAAGCGGCACATCCCTTGCCTCTTCCGCTTTGCTCCTTGACTGTGGATGGAAACATGGGCAGCTTCTGCCACCGTGACTTCTTCACCATCATGCTCTAAGGCTGGAACTCTGACAAACATACATCCTGTCTCCTCTACACGGTTTCTGCAGGGTACTTTGTCATGGTAACAGGGAATGACACTAAGACACCAGCTCTCCCCACATTATAGAAGGAAGGAATGAAAGACAAGAACAAAGCACGACACTGCTGTTCCAGAGTGAAGCCCAGTGTCTACAGCGACACTGTGTTGACAGTGTGAGTTGCACTTGGCACGTGACTGGTCAAACAGCATGGTCGACAGAACTCTATGCCCAGTGTCATACGTCACCTCTCCACTTGGTTTCATTTTTATGTAGAGCTGGCCGCCATTGCGTAAAGACGTGAAACAGACTTGAAATGGAGCATTCTGAATGTTACTGTCTTCTGGCAACAGAAAGTTCTGGTTGAGCCATGTGACCATCTTAAAAATAGAATGAAGTGTGCTTCAGTTTTTAAAGAGCAGTCATTGTGGGAAGAATTCCTTTCTCTAGTTTTACAACTTGATTTTTAAAAAAGACTTTATACCCCACCAGCCCCCTACACACACAGGCCAAGAACATGTGAGCCACACCCCCTTACCCTCATTCCTGGTCTTCAGCATCACTCATAATTACAGCCAGCCCACAGCAGACACGAGTCCTTCCTACTTGGACATAAGCTTACATGCAATGCACAAAGGGCAGAATAACATCTTTTCTGTAGATAGACAAGACTATCTGCAGAGGGCGGGCCTACTATTGTGCTTTTTTATTTTTTATTTTTATTAAGTAGCCATGTGCATACTCAGATGCAGGTTACCTGCAGTTTTGATGTCAATACTTTCCAGTGGTTTGTAATCCTGCTTCCAAGAAAGAATCGTCCATGAGGCTATCTAGAAGGGCCTGACTAGTGATCTGAGAATGTATATAGTTAAAACCTCAAGAATTCCGAAGCCAGCATCCCACCCTGTTTTCTCTGCCCTGGAAGCAGTTCTCTGCCGTTCCTCACCCTGAAAATGTAGGCCTGCTCCAAGTTCTGTTCTCTCTGCTCCTTGGTCAGGAGCCAACACTATCTACAGCTTTGTTGAATCAACAGCCAGAAAAACTGGCTGATGAAAGCCCCAACTCAACAGTGCCACCTCTCTGTCCCTAGCTGCAGCATCCAGAAAGTACCATTTCAAGGACATCAGCATAGCAGCCCAGTTCACTGGAGCTGGGCTAGTGGAGCCGGGATGCCTGGCTCTGGGGCTGGGACTATGTGGGGAGCCTCACCACTGGCTACACTACACACACGCTCTGAAGCAGCAACTCTTTGACCCTTGGCTCTGTCCTCTCAGAGACCATGGGGCTCTCTTGCCTAATGGTGGCCTTTCTCATCCTCTTTGAAATGTGAAGCAGCTGTCTCTACCCCCAGCTCCCACAGTCCTTTTCCAAGTCTCATTTGCCCTGCAGGTTCCTCTTCCTGAACCTCCCAGGAAGTGTAGGGAAAGTAGGGCTCAAGCTCAACAGAGAAGTCAAGCAAGTAGTGTATTAATAAGAAAAGAAGAGTTCTGGAGCTTAACCAAAGGTATAGTCCACTGCCATAGATGTTAAGTCATGGAATCTCCTAGGCTCTGTATCCTCCCATTAGATGGGAGTTCCTCAAAAATCATTATAAATTTAGTTAAGGTAGCACTTGAGCTTAAAAAAAAAAAAAAATGCCCCCATCTCCCATCTTTCCCCCTTGAGACTTTTCCCTATGCAGTAGAGGGTGGCCAGGAATTCCTGGGTCCGAGTGATCTTTCTGCCTTTGTCTTGCAAGGAGCTGGGAATACAGATGGATAATGCTACCCTAAACATGTTTCCTGTCTCTTGAAACACTAAGGCAAGACAACTGCACTAATATAGCAAAAAAAAAAAAAAAAAAAAAAAAAAAAAAGAATTAAGAATAGTAAGAATTCAGCTGTAACTAAGAATTACTTAGGAAAGTGTGTGTGTGTGTGTATGTGTGTGTGTGTGTGTGTGTGTCAAAGTTCAAAGAAGAAGAAAAAAAAAAGTTCAAAGAAGAAAACTTTCAGCAAATTTTGAGTTCTGTTTTATTTTGTTTTTTTTTTTTTTTTTTTTTTTTTTTTTTTTTTGAGATATCTCACTTATGTAGCCCAGGCTGTCTTAAAATTTCTGATATAGCCCATGCTATTCTCAAACTCATGAACCTCTTGCCTCTGAGGTTCTGAAATTGCAGACAGGCCTATGCCACCAGGCCTAAAACCAGTAATGTTTCACGGTAAGTTACTAGCCAGAGCCAGCAGGTTGGCTGAGTCAGTAAACATGTCAGCCCGATGGCTCGGAAGAGTAGAGAACCAACTGCTAAACATTATCCTTTGACCTTCACACTCCACACACACACACACACACACACACACACACACACACACACAGCCCACGCGTGCATGCACTAACAATAAATTAATCGAAGCTTAAAAGTTTCTAAGCAAACTCCATTGGTATTTCGTCTACACGAACAAGTAAAGGATTCTAAGGTGCAAACAATAAACTGAAAGTAAAGAGCGCACGGCTCACCCTCTGTGCCCGCTCTGCAACGATGAAGTTCACGTAGCTGACAGGCTCGCTGGCTGAGTCTGGGCTCGTCAGCGCGTACATGGTGAATCTGGGCAGCTGTCTCGTCAGTTCAAACACATGGAACTGAGTGCTGCAGCCAACCAATCAACACAGAGAACTGTTTGCTATAGTGTTAGTCTGCACTCCCCACCCCCTGCTTTTTAAGACAGGGTCTCATGTAGCCCAGGCTGTCCTTGAACTCCTGGTCCTCTTGCCTTTGCCTCCCGGATTCCATGCACTACCGTACCTGGCTTGCTACAATGCTATTTACAGTGAGGGCCCAGAGAAACAACTCATTACTGAGTCGACACCAACAGAAGTCTAAGGGTGATACTGAAGAGCGGGGAAAGTGTGAGGGCTAAAGTTCTGTAGCAACAGTGAGTTTGAGATTTAGGAATGTAGGGTGTCCAGCTAGACACACACTTATACACCGGGGCTTTACACAACCCTGAAAGAATATAAAAAAGCCTTTGTTTTTATGATGGACAGATTTTTGTTGTTTTTACAAAACAGGGTTTCACTAAGTAGCTCAGTATGGCCTTCAATTCTCTTGTAGTCTAGACTGACCTGGAACTTCTGATCCTCCTGCTTCAGCCTGGCTGGTAGGATCACAGGCCTGCACTAGCGTGCCCGGCCTGTCTTTAGTAAAGGTACTTAGGTTCCCACCAGCTTCAATGCTGCACCTCAGTATTCCCACCCCTTAAGAGAGTTAGTGACCAAACTACATTTAATTAATTATCCAACTGTTCTTTCATTGTGGTACTGAGGTTCAAATCTAGGACCTCAATCTGAATTCATGCTAAGTATGAATTCTACCACTGAGCCTCACCAAAAGCTCAAATATGCTGGTAATGCTTTTGTGTTCCTAAGATTGCCTGATTAAAAATTAAAAACAACCACCTTAAGCTTACATGCCTCTCTTTTCTTTGGAAGGAATTTAAACTAAGGAAATAAAAGGTTATGGAAAAACCTTGACTAGCAAGCAGATCCTTCAGTGACCCCTCTAGTCTGACAAGGGGCCATTGTAATAGCAAATCCCTGTCTCTATAGAAATGACCTGTGACAGAAAGGGTCACCTGCTTCTGTAACCCACGAAGGTTTTCAAGTGCAGGTCCACTGGGACATCTTTGGGAGGTGTAATTGGCACCCGGATGGAGCTGGAAAGGTTGTGAATGCTGGGGTGGACCACATGGCTTTCACCCACAAAAATTCCCTCTGCAAAAATTAGTACTGCCCGGATGATTGTATCTGAAAGGAGAAGGAGAACACATTTAGGACTAGTCTAAGATAACGCAGGCACCTACAGTACCGGCTGTACGCAGTGTCTCACCATTGGAGGTGGAGATGCGTAACTCCGCATGCGCATCGTGGGCATCATTCCCCAGGCTGACGGAGAGGGCCGTGTGGAGCTTGGTATTGGCTGGGATTATGCCTTTCTGCCCATCGGCCTCATTCAGGGGACTGCTCAGCTCTGCCTGTAAGACACCTCCTTACTTCAGCTTAGTTACTCAGTGAACTACCTCCAAGTTAAATAACATGGCTATGCAGCTTCGGGACAGGACTGCCTGCCCATCTTACTACTCTGACCTTTACAGCTCCTCTGAATCCCACGCACCTCGTTAATGCTCCCTTGTTGTATATATCTGGCCCTTTGAGCACTGCCCACTCCAGTCCTTCAGTCTGTCTGTTTATCTTTCTCCTCTCTATCTCCCCCTTTAAAAACATTTTATAATTTTAAATTAGGCGAGTATGTGTGGGTCCGAGAGGGTATAGAATCTCCTAAGGTCACAGGCCACTGTGAGCCACCTGTGGGTGCTAGGACCTACATACGTGTCCTCTTCAAGCTCAGTATACTCCTAACTGCTAGGTCATCTCTCCAGCACTTCTCTCCTTTTTCTGGGAAAGGTCTGGCGATGTAATGTGGGCTAGAACTCACGAGCCTCCTCTTAGCCCCTGAGCACTGGGGTGATGCTGTATACCACCACATCCAGCTTTCATGCCTCCCTCTGGGATAACCTTGGCTACTACCACAAGTTCAACTTCCATGGCTCTTCATTCTAGCAGTGGCCAAAAAGCAGAAGGAATCTGCATTTCCGCAGGCGGTCAGGAGGGCCCAGCCCCTGCCAGCACCCGTAGAGCATCCTGACTAGCCCCAACAGTTTAGACTCCAGAACGAGGCCCCACCTTGGTGCTCTCCTCATAGTTGCGTAGTTCCAGCAACAGATTCTGCTTTTTCTGACTCAGCTCTCGGATCAGGTCCTGCTCCACACTTGTGTCCAGGAGGTTCCCCTTCATCTCAGCTGTGCCTGGCAGGTAGCCTCGGACTGAACAGAGAACAAGACCCTAAGCATAGCTCGCCACTGCTGCTTCAGACCACCACCTGCCTGGATAAACCAAAATTCTATATCCTCATTTTGTGACTAAGGTGAATTTATTAGAAAAACTTAATAAAATACTGCAGAATTCATTTTCAGGCATTTTTAACCTGATCAAATTAAAATTTTGATTTTTTAAGGATTTTTTTTTTAATCCCAATTTACTTTCCCCATCCACTGAGCAGCAGATTAACTGTACGTGGCCATCCATCCGGTAATCTCCCTCTACCACACCAGCAACAGCAGAAGAGAAGTTGTCTTTAAATATGACCTCTCCCGTCCGGTCACTGCGAGCATCAACCTGAAAATAAAACCGTAACATAAAACTCACTCATACCACGGTTTAAAAACAGCAGCAACAAAAGCCTTCAAGATAAATAATAGCCTTAAAAGTCACTTAGTCCTTGGGGCTAGATGGATGGCTCAGTGGTTAAGAACACTGGCTGCTCTTCCAGAGGACTGGTTCAATTTCTAGCACCCACATGGAAGCTCACACCTGTCTGTAACTCCAGATCCAGGAGATCTGACGCCCTCCCACAGACACACAACACAGGCAAAACCAATGCACATAAAATAAAAGCAAACTTTTAAAGTTATTAGTCCAGAGCCAGGAAAAAAGGTGCATGCTTTAATCTTAGCACTCCGGAGGCAGGAGGATCTCTCTGAGTTGAGGCTGCCCTAGTCTACATAAAAAGTTCCAGGATGACAAGGGCTATATAGACTCTGATTAAAACACAAAGACGTGACTTACTCCAGCCAGATGTGGTGACACACCTGGAATCTGCACAGAGGATTGGTGCAGAGTCACCCCCAGCTACGTACTATGTTTGAAGCCAGCCTGTACTACATATGGCCTTGTCATTCAGACACACTCATGAACAGCGAATCACGTGCACACATACATGCACACAATCAGTTTCAAGAGTACACCATAAAGCCTGTGACTATGGGCCACAGAGATCGAGAGGTTCTCAAAATAGATGTCCTTCCCTCTTTGACAGCAGAAGCTGTCCCTCCCACAATGTCCCTTGTGAAAAACTAGGTCTGCTGAGAGATGGTCATAAAGCACACACAGCACATGATCAAAGGGATGCGCTCCAAGGCCCAGAGTCCATCCTGCACATAACACTCGTGATCTCATGCAAGCTTTTGTTTATGGTTTCATATGGAGATGAATACCCGGAACACAAGTAAAAACAGTGCCCACACCTCACAGGGTACATGGAGTTAACACACTCATGGAACTATACAGCAGACATCAGCTTTAAAACTGGGTGCATGTCTAATTCCAGCAATCAGGACGCTGAGTCAGGAAGTCTGCCTTAAGTTTAAGGCCAGCTAAGGCCTTACAGTAAATTTGAAGCAAGTCTTGGCTGTATAATAAGGTTCTGTCTCAAAACAAAAGGTTTGTATATAAATTACATCTTTATGGACTGGCAAATGGCTCAGTAGGAGGACTAAGTCTGATGACCTTAGTTTGAGCCAACGGACCCACAGGGTCAACGGAGTGAACTGACTCCTTCGAGCTGCCCTCTGACCTCCACACATGTACCATGGCACACTTGCCACTCCCCATAAATACATGTCATTTCTTTTAAACATTACTATTCTTCCTCTACTCTTAAATGCAGGAATTGTAAGTAAATACCACCACCCCTGGCTCTTGGTAGTAACTCCAAATTCTTGACTCAATCATAATCATTTCTGTTCCCCAATAGTGTGGTCTGCTAGGATCTGAATGCTTTCCTCTCCCTGAAATTTGTACATTATAACTCTGCTTACAAGCATAATACCACTGCAAGTACACGTGCGGGATTAGTGCTCATATGAGATGCCGCCAAGGCCAGGTGTGGTGGTGTGCACCTAGGATTCTAGCAGCTGAGGTGGGTTTGAAGGAAGTGTGGGTTGTACAGTTTCCTAAGCCTACAGCAGGACCATACCTCAAAACATAAAAATAGATAATGTTTTTAAAAACACTCCCTGTCCTTGCGGACACCTCCGCCCCTCCTACTGTATGAGGTCCTAGTGAGACAGCCACCTGTGAAGAAGCAGCCTCCCAGACACCTGATGTCAGAGGCCCCACCGCTCACAAGCCCAGGCCTTGTCACTTGTTACCACAGCCTAACTGAACATACAATCAGTGAATGAACTTCAAAACTCTTATAAGTAATGATGACATATTATTCTCTTACAACGCTTAATACCTATGCCAAGGACAAAACCAAAAGACAAGTCAGAGGCACCCTAACACCTTTTTTTAGTTTGTGCTTTTTAAATGACACCAAAGGAAGGCCATGGTTCTGGGCAAAGGTAAAGAAGAGTGTGGAAGAAAAGGCAGGGATGAGCTGATCTCCCGGGCAGGCCAACACTGACAGAGAAGGAAGTTACTACAAATGGTGTCCATGGAGATCAGCAGCTAACGAGACAACCTAGACTTGCCAAAAACACCAAAAGACTGCAATTTGAAGCTTAAAAAGTACAGAGAGCAAAAGCATTTTCCTTTGAAGTTACAGGGGGGAATAGATAACCTAACATGATTCTTCCTGTTCTTTCTACAAAAGAGCCATCCACACAGCCCATTATTGGATTAATTTTTTACTGGTCTACACCTACGATCAATGTAATGGCTTCTCAAGCCTTCAAAGAGGAGACTGAGAAAGACTCTCTGGAGATTTTCTTCCAAGTATTGTTTACAAGGCAGAAAGGACACATCAGCCTTACATCAGGAGGAGATAATGAGGAAAGACTGACCCCAGTTTATATCTATGTAATGCAGTCAAACCATAAACATACTACTTTGAGTTACACAGACGTCTGCTAACTTAAACTTACCTTCCCATTAGACCACCCTGTTATCAGTTCACACACTCCATCAGAATTAATGTCAAAAGCATGAATGCTCATGGCATGGTTTTTAGACTGAAAAAGAATTCCAATAATTAGTAAAGGAGTCTCTCCATGTTGGAAGTATAGCCCACCCCTGGGCAGGGGAGGCTGAGCTGTACTAACTTTAATTCTCCAGTACCGGGCTGTTTTGTCATAAACTCCAACTGTGCCATTGGAAAGGGCATAACCAAACCGACTGCCATACATGGGACACAGAGAGGTGACTATCTGCAAAAGACAGCACAGGAGACAGTTACTCAGTAAGACTCAACTTTACATGCAGGATGGTAAAACAACATCTGTACTGAGGAACCCCATCTCGAAATCAGAACAGCTGTGCATTCCTCCGTTAAACTTGTTGGTTCACCAAGTCAGATTTGAGTGGGACGGTTTCCGGGGTCTGTCACTGCCCGCTCAATCTTGGGTGAATAGACTCCCCAGGAAAAGCCAAGTACCTCTTTGCCACACCTGTATTTAGATTTAAAAGCCCTTCTGAAACTAAGCAGCAGAGTTAAGGCATGGGGTCTCCTGGGCTGTTAATGCCCCTGAGTGGGTAAGCATCACTGAAGCTTCAGTCAGCTTCTTCCCTCTGTTTCAGAAGCTAAGGCACTCCCCCAGGGTGCTGGACTAGGAAGGATCTGTTTCTAAAACAGACCCATTTGTGAATCCCACTCCCCAATTACTTTGTGGGCTTTTCAAGAACATCAGAGAAAGGCTGAGGCAGGAAAAATGCTCCAAGTTCCAGGGTAGTGGGGGAAGAGTAGTCATGAAATGAAATAACTCTAAAAGGGAGATCCATACAATTAGAGAGGGTTAAACATCACCTGAACTCAATGAATATAGCATCTCCCTTCTAAATACTCATAAAAACTTCAGGCCGAAGATCTTTCTGCTTCCCTTGGCTAAATGAATCAATTAAACTGCACCTCACAGCTCTATTCGTTCCTTCAAGCAGACAAGCACCAAGAAAAACCCAGTCCAGCAGAACTTGCACCCGCTGCTGGGGAAAGTAGTTCTATTCTCTACGTCTCATCTACTTCCCAGTTGGATAATCGATTTAAACAAATTCACAGAATTAGATCAAGTTAGGGGGAAATTTTTAGAACATTATTTTAAAAATAATAGTCATATACACTTAGGAGGGGAATGGGCTAAACATACACACCAACACACAAATAGCTTTACTGGGTGACTAGCTTAACATGCTATAGTTTGTTTCAAGAACTGTAATCTACAATTGATTTTTACCTACATTCTTTTTCATAATATAATGTATTCCATTTTAGAGGTAAAAGGATGTACAATCTTTTATAAACTAAAAGCTCAAACATACAATCTCGTATGGTGTGTAACCACAAACAGAGATGCATAAACATATAGATACAAATTTCTAGGACTTTCTTAGTACTAAATGCACTTTAAAGGATAAAATGTGATACTGAACACGGTTTAATGATTATTTCTGATCCTACAGTTCTATTTTCTAATTCTGGCCCCAATATAAAAGATGTTAAGAAATAAATTGTACAAGGCAGAGAGTCGTTATGTAATTTCCTTCATACCTACAGTGTCTCTGCAAACCACCCACTTCATGTAACTCCAAATCCAAAGCGCTCCGTAGGATCCAGGGTCACTTAGCTCCCGGCACCTCCTGCAACACTGTGTGCTCTTTACTGTTAACTGTCAAACTTGGGTTGACTCTTAAGGAAAAGCAACCCAACAGCCAGGGCTACAGATGAACGCATCTATAAAATCTATGTTTACATAAAGTTGGTTCCAATCTCTGTGTGTGTGCTGGATAGTTTTATGACAACCTGATATAGGCTTGTCATCTGAGAGGAAGGAGCTTCAATTGAGAAAATATCTCCATAATATCAGCCACAGGCAGCCCTAAGAGGCATTTTCTTAATTAGTTATTACTGGGGGATGGCCCAGCCCTTGGTGGGTGATGTCACTCCAGGCTGGTGGTCCTGGGTTCCATAAGAAATCGGGCTGAGCAAGCCATGGGGAACAAGCCAGTAAGCAGCAGCCCCCATGGCCTCTGCATCAGCTCCTACCTCCAGGTTCCTGCCCAGTGTGAGTTCCTGCATGGCTTCCCTCTGTGGACTATGACTCGGGAAGTGACCCAAAACCCCTCTCCTCTCCAAGTTGCTTTGGATCGTGGTATTTCATCATAGCAATAGTAATACCAAAATACCAGGGAAAGTCTCCTTCACCCACCCCTTTCTTCACCATGTGCATTTTAGAGAAAAACAAGTTCCCTCTGGTCCTTGGCTCTATCCCATGTTCCACTCTTTTCTAGGACTTTTCTAGGAAAAGGTGCTTCAAAGAACTCTATCCTCACATCTAATAATGACAGAACCAGAAACCAAACACTCCCAAATGACTCCCAGCGAACAAGAAAAGAGTCACTACAAATTAGGATGAAAGAGATAATGCAGGGCCAACCCTGGCGGGCCAGTGGTGCTCAAGGTGTTTTTTGGGTGGGAGTCTTTTGGGGAGGGAGAGAAATCTCTTTAAGAATCAAGTAAGGTGCTGGAGAGATGGCCCAGTGGTACAGAGCACTGGCCTCTCTTCCAGAGGACCCAAGTTTGACTCCCAGAACCCCATGGTGGCTCACAATCATCTGTAGCTCTAGTTCCAGATGATCCACCACCCTCTTCTGACCTGTGCAGGCATCAGGCAAGCACACAATTTATAGACTTATATGCAGGCAATACACACACATATATATAAAATAGTATTTTTTTAAAAATCTATAAAAGCCAGGTATGGTGGCTCACATCTGTAATCTCTATACTTGGAAAGCTGAGTCAGGAAAACTGGCATGAATTCAAAGTCAACATAGGATAGATACACAGGGAGTTCAAAGCCAGTCTTTGATTATTACAGAGACCCTGCCTCAGAAGACAGAAATAAACAACAAAGGTCTGTCCACTTCTTTTTTTCCCTATGATTCCTTTCTTTTGTTTTCTATGTGCACTGGTGTTTTGCTTGCATATCTGTCTGAGGGGATCAGTTCCCTGGAACTGGAGTTACAGACAGTTGTGAGCTACCAAGTGGATGCTGGGAACTGAAGCAATGGCCTCTGGGAGAGCAGCCAGTGCTCTTAACCGCTGAGTCATCTCTTCAGCCCAAGGGCCCATCTTTGGGAAAGTTCCAGTAAGCATTCGTGACTCCTTCCCATCCCTCCCGTCCCTCTATAGAGACTGGTCTCTCTGCACTCACTCCTCACCTTCACTTCTCTGTCCTTAACTGTGATTTTGCATTAAAATAAATCTGGGCCAGGCATAGTGGTGCACACCTATAATCCCAATATTCAGGAGGTGGAAACAGTTAGTCCCACATGAGACTCTCTCAGAAAGAAACAAACCCAGTGGAATGAGACAGCACAGATATCGAAGTTTGAGACCCACTTAGTCTACATATTGAATTCCAGGCCAGCCGGAGCTGTAATGTCAGATAACAATAATGGCAATGAATAAAAACAACAATAATACCAAATATGAGTATATAAGAGAAAACTTAAGGTTCTCCCGTGGAGACCCCAGGCTGTGAGGTGACCCCAGCAGTGTCCTCTGTGCTGCTGTCACACCTGCGCCACCTCTGCAACAGCACTTCCTACCTCTGTCTCTGTCATTTCTGCCACAATCTCATCTTCTTTAAAAACTCGAATGTCAAAATCTTCAGACCCGACAAGAAGCTGAAAAGGGGAGATCGCAGTGTCAGAGTTTAATGTGTAAACACAGCAAAGTTTCATGAACTAAAAAAAGAAAAACAAGATTCCTTCGCTACTTGCTACTTTGCCACACTATTTGCTACCCACGAGTTCCAGTCCTCTAGAAACCCAGTGCTCGAGGGGGCTGTAACTGATTTGGTCACAAGAGAAAAAGTAGCTGTACGCAGTACAGGGCAGGACAGGCTCCTTCCCTGAGTGACGGAAGTCCTCAAAGACTACACCTCAGTAACACATGAAATGTGCCATCTGCCCTGGAGCACCTATCCATGCGACACAGACTTCTTTCTAGGAATAAAATGCTGCCATTTTCCTGAGGGAAAACAGGACTGTGGGAACACATAATGGATTACAATACTATCAGGAAAGCCGGCTGAGAGCTTATTGGTCCTGAACCCCACAAACAGGTAGGCCCTGAACACTGGGACGGTGCGTGGTGGTGACCCTCTGACTTGTCATGCTAACGGTTTGAGAGACCTTAGCTTAATTACATCCCGACACGAATGCAGTCTACTCAAACTGCCATCTGCCCATCCATCCACGAAGCCCTGGTCCTGACCCTCACTTCCACAGCCTCCACTGCACTCTGACTACTGCCTGACTCCAGGCAAGCCAGCAGCTCAGAAGAGCAGCTGCTGCAGAGGCATCTGCATCAGACCTCAGCTCCCCAGTTGACAGAGGCTGACTAGGACTATTCGAAGCTGTTAGCTTCCCTGCTTCTCAGGCCTTTAACCCTCTGTATCCACACTGTAACCTACACATATATACAGTTATGAAAGTATATGTATGTGCACAGTACTATACATATAGTTACTCTGTGCTGTCCAGTATGTAATCTAAGAGTCAGTCATACCAGTGAGTACAACTGGAATAAAGCAGTTTTGTTTGCCTCAGCCAGGGTTACAAGAAAAACAGAGTCACCTGAAAACTGCTCCCCACAAAACCCTTGGCACCCTGTACATTATTGTTGTTTAATAAATTCTGGAGTTGTGGAAAGATGCAAACATAGTCAGCCATATTTCTAACATAGTGCATTCACAAATGCACTTGTCTCTCAGAGCCAAGCCCAGTCCACGGAAAACAGACTGATTCGGGGTCCAGGAGACACACTATACATATACCTACTTCTCAAGGATCTGACTCCTAGGGCAATATATTAATATATAGCTACAGTCATCAGAATAATTTCAAGTGATATCATTTTATCAGCCAAAATTGAAAGTGACTGAATGTTCCAAAGCACCAGAAGTAGTTTATAAGACTATGAATAGAACTGAGGTCTCATCAACCTTTGCCTTCTCCTCCTCCACTGTCTCAGAGATGCACAGTGAGCAGAGGAGGAAGAGGAGGAAGCCGGAAGCAGAGGGCAGAGATGAATAAGGACAGAAGAGAGGGGGAGCAGAAGTCAGGAGAAGAGAGAGGAGACAAGTCATGGACCTGTGAGCTCAGATCTAAAACAGCCACGAGAAGCCAATGTCACTGTCAAAAGGAACTTATTCCGCTGAACAGAGTGCCCACAGCTGCTTTGCAACACACCTCTGTCTTCCCATCACCATCGAAGTCACACAGAGCCAAGGAATGAACATTGTCTCCAGTAACCTGGACATTAAACAAAAAGTCATTAATAAGTGATCCTTTTTCATTTAACCCAAACATAATTAGCCTCAAAAAGAGAAGAAGGCTTATAAAACATACCAGTGAGTTCTCAATACTCCCCATATCATTAATATATTGTCCTATTTTTAAAGACTATTTGTGTGAATGTATACATGTGTACACATCCTATATTCTGTGTGGGTATGGGTGCACATGTACATGTGTGAAGATGTCCCTTAGGAACTCTGTCCCCTGCTTTTGAGTCAGGCTCTCCCACTGGCCTGAAGCTCCCACCTTGGTCAGTAAAGCAGAGCAATAACCCTGTCTCCACTTCCCCAGTGCTGGGATTACAAACTCAGGTACCAAGCCCAACATTTTTATATGTCCTGCAGAGTAAACTCTTGGTGCTTTGAAGAGTGCTCTAACAGTGGAGCCATCTCCTCAGGCCTATTATTCCTTTCTGTTTGTTCATTTTTTTTAACTATTATTCAATGTGATCAGTACTTTAAAAAAAAAAACTAAAGAAAATTAAAAATAGAAATGCTTTGAGTACCAAACTGTTTACTTCTTCATACCGTCCAAAAGAGATCATTTCCTTCATGATCAAAACCCTGAAGAGCACAATTTCCACCAATAATTGCAAGAGGGGGAGCAATGTCTCCCAGTGTCCCCAGCACAATGGCATTTGCTCCATCTGCGACCTAAGAAGAAAAAGACAGGATTCAGGGATGTGCAGGCACACTTGCAGGGAGGGAGTGTGTGAGGTAATTAGTGCTTTCTCCAGATATTCAACTGTCTCCTAAGAAGGCAGATACGCTTCTCTAGGGCCCATGCTGTGGCCCAAACCAGAACAAGTCGAGATGCGGGCACGGCGGAGCCCAGCTCACACACTAAGCTGCTACAATGCATGATTCTGATAATCCAGGGCTCTCAAGGACTTTTGACTTCTGCAGGGATAGATTCTCCCAGTGGCCAAAGCATGTACCTTTAAACACCCAAATTCTAAAATTCACTTTTTTAAAGATTAATTCATTCATTTTATGTATATGAGTACACTGTAGCTGTCTTCAGACACACCAGAAGAGGGCATCAGATCCCATTACAGATGGTTGTGAGCCACCATGTGGTTGCTGGAAATTGAATGCAGGACCTCTGAAAAAGCAGTCAGTGCTTTAACCACTGAGACATCCTCTCTAGTGCCTCTAAAATTTTAACCTTTTTACACAGAAATCTTTTTGTACCACCACATCCAATATACTTTTAAATATGGAAAATTATCATTAGTTACATATGTAAGTATACAAAAATATAAAGAAAGGATTAGTTATAGAGAAAGAAATAGATAGGAATTAGGCAACTAGATTACGTGTGAAAAGAAGACAGAAGAGGCCACAAACAGAAAACAAAGGGGAGCAGCTGAAGGGCAGACAGGGGTAGGGGGATTGATGGGAAGGAGAACATTCTTATAAAGGATAAAACAATAATACACTATACGCTAACCTAAAACATTCTAAAGAAATATTATATGTGTGTACACATATATAATAAAGACAGCCCTTGTAAGAAATTTAAATTGCCAAAAGATCAGCGAATCGAAACATAAGGTTAAATGGTAAACAATAAACAGCCAGGTTTACACTTGTAGTCTCAGCTAAACACAGGGTGGAGGCAGGAGGATTGCCTAAGCCTGGGAGTTTGAGATCAGCAAACACAGCAAGACCCTCTCAAGAAGAGCAACAACTAAACAAACCAACAAATTGTAATCAAACAAACATAGAAGGTGATAGTGAACTAGAAAAGTAAGTGGAATGAAAAAATATCAAACAGCTTTCTGCTAATAACTGACAAATAAGAAAACAGGAAATAAGAAATTCAGTAGAAAGGGAGTGTCAATGCCAATGAAATGCAAGCATTGCCAGCAAACCATTTCCCCTTCTCAGATAAGCAGTGGTTAAAAAATAGCCATGGCTGGTGAGGTACTAAAGAGGAAGGTAGACAAACAGGAGTCCCCCAGAGAGCAACTTAACAACGGCTATCAAAAACTCATCTAGCCTAGTGGGGGAGAGCTTGCAAGCCTGAGGTCCACTAGGCCACATGGGGGTATAGAGGTGACAGGCCCTCATCAGGGAAAGCCATGGCAAGAACCTGGATGCAGACCGTGGAGGGTGCTGCCTGACTGGCTTCCCATGGCTTGCTTATCCTGCTTTCCTCAGCCAGGACCACCTGCCCAGAGGTGTCCTCGCCCACAGCAGGCTGGACCCTTCCACATCAGTCATCAATCGAGATATTGCCCTAGCTTACAGGCCAATCTGATAGGGGTCCCTTCTTTCCAGAAAACCCTAGCTCAAGTCAAGTTGACACAAAACTAGTCAGCATATCTGGCTACTTGGTAAGCACAAGGCTAGCCTGGGCAAGTTAGGGAGAATCTCATCTCAAAAACTTGAGAAAAAAGAGAAAAGAAGATGGAGAGAGGAAGGAGTTAGAGTAGGAGGAAAAAGGCCTTTGATGCCTCAATTATAGTCTGGCTTGTTTTTCCTTTTACTTTTTTTCTTTTTCTTTTAATTTACTTTACATCCAGATCACAGTCCCTCTCCCTCCTCTCTTCCCAGATCCACCCTTACAAATTCCTTTCCCCACTGCCCCTCCCCTTCTCTGAGTACCATCCCACCCTGGGGCATCTCACCCCAAAAGAACTAGGCACATCCTCTCCCACTGAGACCCAACCAGGCAGTCCAGGTAGGAGGAAGGAGATCTAACAGCAGGGAACAGAGACAGCTCCAACTCCACTTTTAGGGAACCCACATGAAGACCAAACTGTACATGTTACAAATGTGTAGGGGTCTAGGTCCAGCTCCTAAATGCTCCCTGGTTGCTGGCCCAGGCTCTGTGGGCCGTCACGCTCCCAGGTTAGTTGATTCTGGAGGTCCTTGATTCTTGTGGTGTCCTTGACCCCTCTGACTTGCTCACTTATGTCCCCTACTCTTCCACAGGACTCCCCAGGCTCTAGCCTTTAATTTTTAAAATCCATGTTTTTTTGTTTTTTTTAAAGAAATGTTTATTTATTTTATTTTATGAAGACACTGTAGCTGTCGTCAGACACACCAGAAGAGGGAATCAGATCACACTGCAGATGGTTGTGAGCCACCATGTGGTTACTGGGAATTGAACTCAAGAGCTCTGGAAGAGTAGTCAGTGCTCTTAACCACTGAGCCATCTCTCCAGGCCCCAACATTGATATGTTTTGTTTATGTGTGTTTATGTATGAGTGCAGGCAGACGAGCACTTTTGTCTATAGGTGATTTAAAATTCTATTTCTTTCCTGTCTTCTCTGTAGTAGATACACAGCTCAGGCATTAAGGCTGCAGCAGCTTGTCGATGGCAGACTACAGTAAGGGCCTCCAACAAGCTTTGGGGCTTGATGCAAGGCCACAGAAGAACTCTTTGCTGGATTCCTAAAGGATCTGAAAGATGCTATCACAGATACTGCTGTCACCAAATGCTTCACAATCAAAACCCCACAAGTACGCTACAAATGCCCTAAACAGAAGCAAAGCTGACTGCCCCACTGCTTGCCTGCTACAACAACCAAAAAGAAAACACCCCAACAAAATCTTCAAACAGTGACAAGGGCTGGAATAGTGATGGAACACTTAACTTTTTTACACACCCAAGGCTCCGAGTTCAATCCCCAACACCATCACCAACAAAATCCCTTCTTGTCTGACAAAAATCGAACAAGCAAAAAACAAGATGGTGGGCACCAATGAGCAATGGGGCTCCAAAGGTTAAAGGAGGGTATACTTGCCTCTCTGTAGAACAGATCTGAATTATTGTAGATGTCGTAAGCCAAAAGACTGGTCTGTGTCCCCACTAAAAGAGTGTCATAGCCAAGCGCAGGGTTCAAGACTCCTGCACCCAGGCAGCTGACTGTCTGGTTAATGTTGAGGAGAGAGACATCAGACTCCAGAGGACTCTGGAACACTCTGGATGTACTAAAATGCTGGCTCCGAGTGTGCGGATTATGAATAAAAACCTGAAAAACAAAATAGTTACATTCCCTAGAACATCCACATATACCACATTCACATATTTTTTTAAATTTTAAAAACTTAAAAAAATGGTTAGGAGAGAGAGAGAGAGAGAGAGAGAGAGAGAGAGAGAGAGAGAGAGAGATTGATTCTGTGAATTCAACTTTCCATGTACTGAATTAGCATGAACCATTCTTTTTAATCTTGCGTAAGAATCTAACATGTTCACCCTTTGAGGCCATGGTGGGACCTGCTCTGTGAGGCCACTGCCATCACTGCATCAGGAATGAGACGTGACTAGTCACTGGATACATCTCTTATAATGACCCAGATAGAAAGTCTTATTGGGTTGGGTTTTTGTCACTGTAACCTAAATCTTTTTTCCTTTTTTTCTTCTATTTGGAGCTATATCAGACCACTCTATTATAGTGTTATTTCATGTATAAACTGTATTGCCATTCATAAAGTGTGGCTTAAAAACAAACAGAACAAAGCAACTTCTACTGTTGAAGACAATACTTATATATAAGGTGCCGAATGAGAACCTTCACCCCTACTGGCTAGCACTCGTGGTAACAGCAAGTCTTCTACACAACACCAGAGGTGCCGGTAACCGTCAACCCAGCCGCAAACCCCGAGATCTACAAAGATGACCTGCCTGCACAATGTGCCAGTGCAATCGTGAGGCAAATGCTGTGGGAACAACCCACCTCTGACTGAATTTAAGGCCCACTCCACTCCACGGAATGGGACCCATGCCTGACACTGCTCACGTGGCCGAAAGCCGGAGCCTGGAAAGGTCACGGGCCTAAGGGAAAATCAACTACTATCGTGAGTTCTTCAGACACAGCAGGGCTGGTGTGTATATGAATTCACAGAGACTGCGGCAACATGCAGAGAGCCTGCACAAGTTCAAGCCAGACAGGCTTTCAATGCTGACAGTGATAGGCAGACATGGGCTTCCAGCCCTATCCAAGAAGCTGTCTGCAACTGATGCCCACTTGCAAAAAAAAAAAAAAAAAAAAAAAAAGTTTTCTCCAATGGAGTCTCACTGAGTATACTTACCACACCTCAGGGTGGAACCCATATCCAGGAGTAGATTTTTTTTTTTTTTTTTTTTTTTTGATTAATGACATTTTTGTTGATTTTTTTTTCTCTCATACTGCTTTGTTTAAGCTTTTTTCCCCCCTGTATATTTGGGGGCCGTGTTTGGAATTTTTTTTTTAAGGAGAGATTTTTTTTAAGGAGGTGGGTATGGAATTGGTTGGATGGGGAGGTAGAGAGGATCTGTGAGGAGTTGAGGAAGAGGAAAAGCATGATCAGAATAAATACTATGACAATATTTTCAATAAATGAAATATCCTTGTCAGGCAGAGGCCCAGGCTGAATGTAATGATGGAAGTCGGCGTCCAGACATGCGGCACCAGTGAGCAGGCTCCAGCTTCACGTGGGAATCTCATTCTGCCTTTATCCTACTTGCAGCACTGAGGACTGAACCTAGGGCCCTGACCATGAGCGGCAAGCACCCTATCAGTGAGCTACATAACTAGACCCACTTCAGTTTCGAGACAGGGTCTTGCTCTATAGCCCAGGCCAATCTTCAACTCGCAGCCCTGCCTCTGTTTATTGAGAACTAAGAACACAGGCCCGGGGTGTCAGACGAGGCTGCAGTGTGTTTTGGGGGATTCTGTTTATTTGTTTGTTTGCTTGCTCTGTGTTTTTTGTTTGGTTTTTTAGTTTTGGTTTTGGGCTCTATCTTTTGATAATCCGTCTATCTCCAATACTGGCATATGCCACCACAGTCAGCTGGAAGGTGTGGTTTTAAAGTCTCTGTTTATATTTTATATGGATGATAAAATGTAACCAATTTTTAAGACTTTATGCACGCATGTGCCGTGGCATGTGTATGGAGATCATAGGACAATCTGTGGATTTCATTCTCTCATTCTACGATGAGTCTCAGGATCAGACCTCTACCTGCTGAGCCACTTCACCAGCGAACCAGGGTTTTTTCTTGTTTTTTTTGTTTTGTTTTGTTTTGCTTTGCTTTGTTTCTTGTCTGCCCAGATGAGAAGGCCAGTATGACTGGTCCAGTAGGACTTCCCCAGTCTGTTGCAGAATATCTGGTCACACTGTGAACCCAGACATTGTGTTATTTACTGAAAAAAACAACAACAAAAACTGTTTCTAATTATGGTGTAGCTCAGCCCATAGCATATACCTTTAATTCCAAACAATGAAGGAAAGGATAGTTTATAGAAAGAAGTACCCATGTTTGAACGTGATTGAGAGGCAGACAAAGTGACAAATCAGAGAAAGACTTAAGAATAGGATCTGTCCAACTCTCATGAGAACAGAGAGGGGAGGGAAGCTACATCAGACAGTGGTGTGGAGAGAGGAGACAGTTTAGCTGGAGCAGGGACACAGACAGGATGCAGAGAGAGAACAAGCCAGAGGATGAGAAGGAGCCAGAAAAGCAGAGCATACTGCTGATGTTCATATAAGGCACAGCAAAGCAGCTCAAGAGAGGCTACCAGAGAGAAGCCAGATTCAGTGAGTCATCTTAGAGAAAACTTGGAGTGAGAACACTTGAGTTGAACCAGCCAACAAGAATTCAGAAAGAGCTAGAAAGGGTGAGCTTATTCAGCAGCAGGTCTCAGAGGCCGGAACATTCTAGGCCTAGATAAGATTGTACAGAGGCTAAAAGCTTCCAGGACTAGACCTGGGTCGGCAATGGAGGCAGTAACCTTTAGAGAGGGCAGGCTCACAGTTCTCTCACACCAGTCACTCTGCCCGACAGTGTGATTGATGGTGCTATCTCTGTCTGCTCTCTTACTCGGGTTACCCCCGCCATATCTGCTGGATGCTGTGGGCTTCCTGACTTGATGACGGTTTGCTACCTTATCTGTTATCTACTAATTTTTCCTTTACTTTTGCTTGCTACAGGTTTCAATTCACTCCTTTCAATCTGAATGTGCACTACCACAGCTCATTCTCTCTACTATACAGACCAGAGACAAGACAACAAGAAAAACATGGCTAACAAGGCTCCTGGCTGCCCCATGGCCTCAGTCCTTCAACTCTGGCCCCACAGTCTGTGTTGTGGTTCATACCAAGATCTTTGTACTTGCTGATCCTTCTGCAGTTAGCCCATATATGTACAAGCTTGTTTTTTCATTTCCTTCAAACCTCTGAACAAATGCTACCAGAGGCCTTTCTGATCACCCTTTCAATCAGCAAGTCCCGTCAATCCGAATACTATTTTTTTTTCTTAAGAACATACATAGAAAATGTATAACTTAAATGTATGTATCCATGTGTCTATAGCATATACAGCTCATATCACATTACATATTATAACATGCAATATCATGTTCACATCACATACACACTTCTGCTTACTATCTGGTACTCTTTCAAATATAAGCTCCAGAGGTGAAACTTCATTTACTGCAGTATCTGCAGAGTAAGTAAGAAAAGTGTCCAGCACAGGATTAGGCCTCAAGTTAGGGGTTAAGGTAACACTAATGGGATATCTTTAGCCTGTTATACTGCTGCGGTGCTCCTGTCTATGAACATAAACTTGTACATACACACATGCATATGTGGATGTGATTTTCTTTTGGCTGTTTGTCAGTGCCTGGGGTGGGGACAGCTCAGGAGGCTGAACCCAGGGTGTTGACTATGTCAGGCAAGCATTCTACCACTGGATGACATCAGTCTTTTTAATATTATTTGTGTATGCATGTGTGTGTGCTTGGGATCCATGGCACACAAGTGGAGCGCACATGACAACAACTTAACAAGAGTCAGTTCTGTCTCCAGAATGTGTGTCCCTAAGACAGAACTCAGGTCATCAGGCTTGGCAGTAAGTGCCCGCATCCAATAAGGAATCATCGGATAAAGAACTCCCTTCTTCTAAAATCTTAATTTTGAGACACGGTCATCCTATGTTGCCCAGGCTAGCTTTGAACTTACGATTCCAATCTCTTAAAGAGATGAAATAACAATTGTGTAGCACTACATTAGGCTTGTTAGGGTCTCTTAACAGCATCACATACGAAGCCCAGTCAGTGTTCAGCAATTCACTCCATTATACCAGTTTATGAAATCGTAATCCACTTAAGTGAACATTATGTTCCTGCCACATTACCCTACACATAGCACATAAGGTAACACGCAAGACACATAGAAGTGTCTTGAAAACTCCTTACACCAATGAAATAGTGTCACTGGCATTCCTGCTGGGTCTAACAACATGCATTCAATCTCACCTCCACAACTTTTCTTTCAAACTGGGTCTCGAGCTGTAGCCCAAGTTGACCTCAAACTGGTGGCAATCCTCCTGCCTCCGTCTCTTGCACTGGGATTACAGGTGTGAGCTACCACATACAGCTTCCTTCCCAGAACACAAAGGAATTAGCAGCCGCTAACAATTAGTGACAACTTCCCACAATTCTCTCGTTGCTGTTATCTGTTCAGTGCTGACGGTTATAAAACTAGAAATCAGTAAACCAAAAATCCACTACACCTCTGCTACATTAGTATTTGTGGCCTTATTGCAATGATGCCGAGAGAATTAATATCTAAGGCTTAGTACCCGTTAGAAGTTGTATTTTTGAAGTCACTATAGTCCTTGTATTTTGTGCATGCATCCATCAATACACAGGGCCTTGATGTGCAACCTCATTTGTCTCTGAAACCCAAAATCTAGCATGAAAAAAGGCGTTAAATGTAAAGGTGAATGTCGAATGATCTTTTATCTGTGATCCTGACACCTTTCCCAGGATGTGGCTTATAACCATTTAATGAATACTTAAGTTATGGGGAAAAGATCTGAATGTACGTGATCAAGAATCAAACCTACAATCTGAATTTAACATTGAGTTGTTTTCCGCCGCGGCCCCTCCCTTCATCCCTCTTCCCCCCACTGTTGAGGCAAATGCGGAGGAGACTCCAAGAGGCAAGCAGAGGCCTTGGGCATGAATCTGGAGTCAGCAATCGCTACTAATCCTGGACAAGTTCTCCTCCTTCTTGAGACTTCTTTTCCCTAAGCTTCTGATCTGTCCTCAATACTGTCCAGCACTGAGAACCTGGGGATAAAACTTATCACTACTACGAAGCTGTTCTTGGAAACCCCATTTTGATTGGAATGAGGCCAAGGACAGTGGCGACCGGTTGCCAGGCAATGCGAGCTGGGGGCGGGGCAGCGTGAGGGGCGGGATCTGGAGGCAGGAGGCGTTCGGGTGGGAGCGGTTACCTTGCCCGCTTGAGTGGCGGCCGCCAAGCACGGGTGAGTCCCGTCGTAGCGCCCTATGGCCACCATGCGGGGGCTGATTTTGTGGCGCAGTTTCAGAGTGAACACAGGCAGCAGCATGATGGCGCCAGCTAGGGGCGGAAGACAGACTCCCGACGCAGGCGCAAGGCAAGCAGCTTGGCCGGCCGGTTGCCTAGCAGCGGATGAGAGGTGCGAGGTAAATACTCGCGGAACTACGGAAAGCCTCAGGCCGGGCGCAGGAAGCGCGGGCTGGAGCGCGATCCCTGTCGCCCACTCTCTCTACGCCTGCGCGAACCCGCCCAGCGGCAGAGCTACGCAAGTCCCAACAAGCTCCTGCGACTGCGCAGTTGCGTCTTGCCGGTTGCATTGCCTTCTTTGTTGGTTCTCTGGCTGATTGTAAATTAGTGTTAGGTGCATCCCTACCTTGGCGTGTGGGGTGGCGGTGTCTGAGCCAGTACCTCCCCAGTATTCTCTGTAGCTTGTCAGCCAAGCTGCACCCCCGTACACACCACACACTGTGTTCACCACCCATTCGTTCAAGAACTAAGGCTTTAGCCGGCAGATAATTGAGTGAGTGAAGACGCTTGATGCCAAGCCTGATGACCCGCGATCGAAGCAGAAAACCAGCTCCAAGGGTATGCCCACGCACGATTAAAAAATAAGTAAATAAAAATGTAACATTAACAAAAAAAATCCAGAAAACCCTAATGTTAAAGTGCCCACTATGTCCCTTGTTTTGTTTTGTCCAGGCAAACAACAAGAGTAACCTGAAAATGACAATCCCCTCAAAATAAAAACAGTTTTCAGTTTATATGTAAATTGTTTAGGCGATAAATGTAGAGCAAGAGAGGAAGATGCAAAGTTGAGGGACATGGGAAGGGAAAGAGTACTTCTCTCCCAAGTCCAGTTAAGGCTGAGTCAAGAATTCCAGCACAATTAGCATTTTCTATGAAAGTTGCCTAGATAGAGACAACACGCCCTTTATATAAAGAGACTTCAGAAGGAATGTTGAAAAGGCTGCTTAAGTACTAAATGTACTATAAGGCCTTTTGCCTTTCCCACCTGTAAATCTGTAATTTGCTAGGGACCTCACAAGAAACCCTACTTAAATAAATGATGTGATTTAACCCTGTACATCCTTGTGACACGTGGGTTTATCTTGTCGAATGGCAAACTCAAAGCACTGCTTAAGTCACCTTATAACATCATTCATCCAAAAGGGGGGAAAAGGAAGAGTAAACGTGGGGGATGGGGCTGAAGGGCAGTTAGGGTGGAGAAAAGGAGCTAGCTGGTGAAAAGGATCAGCCTTGCTGAGTATGTAGGAAAATGTCATAAAAGACTTGCTACTTTGTAAGCTGGTTTTCAGAGAGAACGAAGGTGTGGATGGGATTCCAAACAGCCCATTGAGAGAGATGTAATGAGAGCTACAAGCAGTCTATATGGCTAATAAGATACTTAAGTGGGTCATTCGCTTTTGAACTCCACATTCAAGCTTTTGGCTCTGAATTGTTCTTTCCCTGAGCATCTGTCATGTGTTTTTAACCTGCTGAGCCATCCTGATGACCAAAATCTCAGTAAACTTCAACTCTTCTTCAGACTATCTGGCCCTGGAATTCTTTGCTTCGAAGAACTCAAGAATCCTGTTGTCACTTGAATGGAGGTCTCTGGAAAGAAGTGCTCCGTGCTCAGGTTGCTGCAGGTGGCAGAGTGGAGCTGTATCTCCTGCCCACACCTCTCGGCTAGTGGCAAAAGGTAACTTTATTTGCAGAACAGTCTTTACAGATGTCAGTTAAAGAGCTTGAAATGAGGTCATACTGGTTTAGAGTGGCCCCTAATTCTAATGATATGTATTCTTTTAAGAGGGAGAGAAGAGAGAAAAAGCCATAGGGCACCAATTGAAGTTACTACTCGAAACCCAAGACTGCCCAAAGGCTCCCAAAGCTTGGAATTCTTCCCTAGAATGTTCAGAGGAAACAGTCTCCTATTAACACCGTCATTTCAGACTTCAGATATGTGTGGGAATAGTCTTATTTTAAGCCATAAATGTTTGAGAATGGAGGTCTGCTTGTGAGCTACATGTATATATACTTTTAAATACAAACATGCAAAATTAAAACGTTACAACCAACCATTCGTTCTGCACATATTCTTAAGAGCCTACTGTGTGCCTGACAGTCCTCCAGAGAATAGACAGCAATGACAGACAAAGCTCATCTCTCCTGGAACTGACAAACAGTTCTCAGAACAAGAAATGCACAGCTTTTAGGGTAGACACCTTAGGGAAGGTGAGAATCGTTGACAGAGGGTAAAGGGAAACCATGTTTACTAAGGTGGTAGGAAAGGCAAATTCCTGAGGAAAACAACATTCAAGCAAACACTTAAAGTAAGTAAAGAAGCCAGCTACCAGGGAGAAGGTTCCAGAATGTGGAAGTGCTAAAGCCAGGAGGCTTCATTGTAGCTGCCTTCTGGAATAAGCATTCACCAGTGACAAATGAGATGAGCAGCCACTGCTGTAGGACACTGGGGACCAAACACTGGGGAGGGGAAGCAGGAGGTCAGCCTGGATGAGAGGTTGACAGCTGCTAGGAGCAAAGGACCGGCTGGAAGGCACTGTGGAGAGTATTGGGAGATCAGCCTACACTCCCCTTGAAGCTTGCATTTTATATCGTTGGGCATCTTTTTTTTTCCCAAGTCTGTTGGTATGATCATCTTTTTTTCCAAGTCTATTGGTATGACTGTGACTAATCTCAATCTCCTTGGAGATAATGTCAAAAGATTCATTCTTAGTGGCTTGAAGGGGGATTCAAGACCCAAGCCATGGCCCTCCCAGACTAATAGCCCTTGCTTCTGAGTTCCACGCCTACTTAATTTCCATACAAAACTGGGCCTGGACACCACCCACTTGGCCAAGCCAAACTTCATCTGTGCACCACCCTGGTGGTCTGTGACTTTGTAATTGCTCTTCCTAGCAGGACAGTAAAATCCTCAGCAAATGTATGGCTAACAATTTATTGAACATTATCTGAGAGCCATCCTAAGTACTTTATATGGATCACTTGGCTTAATCCCACTACGACCCAGTGATGTGGGTACCATTATCATGTTTCAACGATGACTATGTAAGACCCAAACTGAGTCTTATCTATTTGAGGCTCCCATGAGTGAAACAAGAGATCTGGGATTGATGCAAAAGCAAGAGGTTTGTTGGTCCAGTGCACTGGGGTGGCCTACATCCAGGGGAGAGGCAACCCGATCCCTCTGTCAGTATAGTTTTTATACATTTAGTAACGAGTGGGCTACAGCAATAATGACTAGCCACACAAACATTGGGGGGGGGGTAGTTGACTTTTAAATCAATTGGCTGCTGCCAACATGGGTTGCCCTACGTTCCAGGGCTGCCAAGATAAGACACTTCTCCCTGGGAAGTACTATTTTGGCACCTGCCTGGGTCATATATTTCTTCCCCTACACTCAGGGCGAAGCACTCCTCCCTAGTAAGTGCAGTTTGACATTTGCCTGGGTCATCTATTAAGGTTCTTCCCCTACATTTCAGCGGCTGCCCAGATAAGGTTGAAGCACTCCTTCTTGGAGGATGCAGAACTGCAACAGCCCTTAGTGGAAGAGGGGAACTGTAAGACTCTCAGTGGGAGGGAGAAGCTGTAAGGAGGGTGTAGGGTGTAGGGTTGTAAAAGCTCTTAGGGTCTCTCAACTAAAATCTTTTCACTCTTGAAATGAGTCACCATGTCTTTTTATACATCTTCAATTGCTTCCTGATTTCCAACCACAGTCTGAGCTCTCTGACTGACTGCAGGAGATCTTCAGAAGCTGGACCACGAATCTCTGTAGCCTCAGTTTTCGTCTCTTGCTTCAAATCTCATCGCTCCTCTTGCTATTTCAAGCCTCTCTGCCCACAGCACACTTCTGCCTGAGATGTCTTTCCTCTCATCCATAACCCATCTCTGGGACACAAGTTGATTATCACCACAGAGTCCTGATCACCTTGGTCAGTGCCATTCACACACTCAGCCTCAGCTGAGAAATCAGTTAGCCGGTAGGCAAGCCTGTGGGCGTGTTTTCTTGATGAATGATTTGTGTGTGAAGGCTCAGCCTGCTGTGGGTGGTGCCACCCCTGGACAGGTGGTCAGGGTTGTATAACAAGCCAGTAAGCAGCACTCCTCTTAGGTTCCTGTCTCTGCTGCTAGTTGAGCTTCTGCCCCTGATTTCCCTCCACAATGCACTATAATCAGGTGATCCTGTATGGCATATGAAAGCAGGCTGAGTAAGCCATGCGAGCAAGCCAGTGAGCAGCATTCTTCCATGGCCTCTGCTTTACTGCCTGCCTCCAGGTTCCTGCCTTGAGTTTCTCCTCAATGGACTACCATCCAGAGTCCATATAAGCCAAATAGACTCTTTCCTCCCCAAGGTGTTTTTGGCCATAGTCTTTAGCACAGCAAGGAAAGCAAACTAAAATAGTGCTTAAGCCAGTGACTGGTGCTTAGTAGGGGCTCCCAAGTTACTAATATTCTATCTAAGAGTCTGAACTATCTGGGACTGCTCAGGGTGTCCATGATGAGTGCAGCATCTTTTTCTTTTCTCTTTTTAGTAGATGATGTTGTTCCACTCTTCAGCCCTGGGTTAGGAAAGCCTGTCTAGCTAGCCAAGCTCTACTTGGCTAGACCAGGACCAAAGTATTAGCTCTTGATTAATGGGAAAGGGTAGGGGGTCTTAGGCAGCTCCTGTTCCTGGTCCTCACCTTGAGTTTTCAAAGCATCACCACTAGAGGGCGTGTGTATGTAAAAAAACAAACGGGATTCAGTCCAAGAGGAAGCAGGGTGAGAGCTCCAGTAAGACAGGATGCTTCTAACAGTAGCAAAGCTGTGGGCTGTCCTACCTTCACTTCAGGAACAGCCCTCACAGGTGTCCCAGCCCCCAGTCTCCACTTCTAGAAGTCTCAGGGGCTCTGTGCTATTTCTGCTATGAGCCACAAGGCGAATATGACACTAATGAACTCCTCTCAGCTCATTTCACACACACATCAGAAAAAACATGAAACATGTATGTTTGGTATGCCTAGCTTGTCATAGAAAAAATGGTTACCTTCTGGCCAGTGGACAGGGAGGATTTGCTCATCAGTTACTATGTACCAGACTACTAACATTTGTGCTTGTATTATCTCATTTAACTTTCAGTCCTGTGAGGTACGTAACATTATTATCTCTAGTTCTAATAATGCTGGTCCCATAACCTTCTTAATTCACTAGTCCCGGGCACACTACAGACATGGTAAGGAATTACCACTCACATTGGTATTAGATATACCAATCCTCTACCTCAGAAACCCATCAGAACCAGGAAGATCTAGTAGTCCCAGACAGCAGGGGACCTTGTGGTAAATGTCAACACCTTTGTCCACACCCCTGGTGGCCTCTTCTTATAGGAGAGTCTCTGACCCATCCTAAAAAGCTACACATCCCAAAGGTAAAAACAAACAAGGACCCAAGCATTGAGGGCACATGCCTTTGATCCAGTACTGCAGGCAGAGGCAGGCAGATATCAGAACATTCTAGGTCAGCCTTGTCTACATAGTGGAATTCCAGGACAGCCAGGCTTCCAGGCCTATGTAGAGAGACTGTGCTTTGCATTTGTTTGTTTGTTTGTTTGTTTTTAAAAAGAGGAAAACCATGAAGAGCACCAAGAAGAAAACACAGAAGACTGGATATAAATGATGCACACCTACAATGCTAGCACTTGGGAGGTGGAGGCAGGAAGATCGGGAATTCAAGATAACACTTAACTATAGAGTGAGTTCAAGGCAGCCTGGGTTAGATAGATAGATAGATAGGTAGGTAGGTAGGTAGATAGATAGATAGATAGATAGATAGATAGATAGATAGATAGATAGGTAGGTAGGTAGGTAGGTAGATAGATAGATAGATAGATAGACAGACAGACAGACAGACAGACAGACAGACAGACAGATAATAGACAATAGACAGATAGATGACGAAGTGGTTAAGGAGGGAACATGACTTTAAAATCAGTATGGAGAGGAGGAAGGAGAGAATTCGGTGCTCATGTGGCTGTCATTAAGCTGCTATGTATTCAGAATAATTACACTTCGGAATGTAGATACGAAGCTGCCTTCTTTCTCCACATGAGCATTTAGAACTCACAGTCATAGAACTGTGACAGAGATGGTGAGGTCAGCATGAAAAGCAGAGCATACCTGTAGGACAGCATCCTGTCTGCACTAGCTTTAGGAAGCTTAAAGATGTACTTTGGGGACTGGCGATGGCTCATTGGTGAAAAAGCACTAGCTGCTCTTCCAGAGGACCAGGGCTCAATTCCCAACACCCACACGTTAGCTCACAACCATCTGTAACTCCAAGTACCGATGATCCAATGCTCTCTCCTGACCTCGGTGAGCACTGCATGCATGTGGTGCACAGACACACACGCAGACCACACACACAATTTTTAAAAAATAATGGCGGAAGAGATGACTCAGCAGTTAAAAGCACACTTTTTTCTCCCAGAGGACCTGGTTTTGATTCCCAGAACTCACATGGTTGCTCACAACAGTATGTAACTCTAGTAACAGGAGATACAGCGGTGCTTCCTGCAGCACCAGGCACACATAGCACACACAAACACACACATATAAATGCAAACAACACACCCGTACACATAAATAAATATCAATAATAAATCTTTAAAAACAAGTAAATATTGAAGATGCACTCTTCAACATGCCAGCAGTGGGGCTTGCAGCTGTTGAAAAATTAGAATGTAAGTGATTCATAATTATACCACCTGCAGGGTTTTGTTGTTATTGTTTGTTTTTGAGACAGGGTCCCTGGCTGCCCTGGAACTTATTATATAGATCTGGCTGACCTGGAACTTATAGAGATCTGCCTCCCATGTGCTGAGATCAAGGCCTGTGCCACCACCACCCCCAGAACACTCTGCTTCAAACAGGTGGTATGAAAAAGAATTTAAACCAGCTGTGGTGCCCATGTTCATAATCCCAGCACTTGGAATGCTAAAGCAAGAGGATCTCAAGTTTAAGGGTGGGAGGGAAGGAGGGGGAGAGGGAGGGGGAAATATCCTATCTCAAAAACCAAAAGAAACTATAAAAAAGATAAAGAAGTTCTAGCAGTACAAATTAATAAAAGTTTATAATTACCAAAGAGACCAATAAATTCTCAGAGTATTTTGCTTCGAGCATTTACATCAACACATAAATACACTGTTATTTGAATCATCTTAAAATTGCCTTTAATCCCAGAACCCAGGAGGCAGAAACAAATGATCTCTGAGAGATGAAAGCCAGCCTGATCTGCACAGCAAGTTCCAAGACAGCACGAACTACATAGTGAGATCCTGTCTCAAAAAAAAAAAAAAAAAAAAAAAAAGTGTGTGTGTTAAATAAATAAGCAAAATAATGTACATGATCCATATGCCATTCCTCTGTGTCCTACAAAATAGTGCTTAGCTTTCCCACTTCTTATCGTGCAGCTGAATTTCATGGTGTCACAAAGATACAGACTTTCCAAGGGAGAAACTGACAGACACCATTTCAACAAGTAATCAAGGTTAAGGTCCCCAGGGGTAGGTCATGTGACATGATCCCCTCCTGCAGAACCTGACTGACAGGATGAGTCAAGAGGCTTCGATTCAGGCAAAGAAGAGAGGCCATGGGAAACCTGATGCCACAGGATGGGAAATGCACTTCATTTCTCTGATGTTTTTCTCACCAGACCCAGAACATGTCATATCACATAAAACCAAACCTGGATGCATGTCTAATTGCCTGACCAGTACTCATCAAAGACTCCAAGGTCATAAAAACAAAAGAAAAAGAGTGAGAGACTGTCCCAGATGGAAGGAGGCCAGGAGGCTTGGCTACTCTGCGTGATTCTAGGCCGTAGACTGCCTTAGGTCAGTGAAAAAGCTGGGAACTTTGGTAGAGCTTAGCATGTGGTCCATGTCACTGTTCCAGTGTCACCTTCAGAGTGACAACAAATAGGCCGTATGGAAGATGGTGGATGAGCTGTCTGCAGGAACCTGCAGCTAGAAAGCAGGTGTGGTAACTGGGAAGGAAGAGCTGAGGGAAAAGGGTATGAAGGCATCTGAGTTCCTCTTCTCTCTTCTCATGCTGGAGATCAAAGTCAGGCTGCAAACACTCTAAGCAAGCATCAGCCATTGAGCTACAACCCCCCCATCCCTGTCTTTTGCTACTTTGTGAGTTCTTCTTTTTTCCACCCTTCCAACTCCCTAACACTAGATAAGAGTAGGGGGAGGATAGAGGGGAAAGAAAAAACTCCCTGAATAAAGTCAGAGGTCCAAAAGGGATCCATGTTATTATCATTTGACTACTTCCTGCTGATTAGAGGTGTTGAGTTCCTTGGGGGGAAGTTTGATCTTCTCCATCTGAATATCTAATTTCTCCTTGTTGTTTCTTCTTTTCACACAACTACTTGACAAACCTCAACCAGTAACAACCAACAAACCACCTCCAGGGCTATAGCATTTATATAGCCTCTGAAAAATTTCCAGAGTCCCAGAAACTGTCTGCAGCTGGCAAAACCACACCCCTGCCAGAGCGTGAGGTTATAGTCAGCTGCTGTGGACAGTCTGAAACGGCCCCATATCCCACACCTGAGGTTAAAATAAAAACATATTTCTGTGCTTTTCAAAGAAACGGAAATTCCAAAGTTGTCTCTATACCTGCCAGAAGGAACACTTAGGTGATGATATTACAGCTGGGTATGGTAGCACACAGCTGCAACATCTGAGGCAGGAAGATTGTGTGTTCAAGGCCAGCCTCTGCTGTATATTTCCAGACCATATCTCACAAACAATGAAAAAGTATTAGCCAGAGATGAGGGCTCACACCTAGAAGAGCCCCAGCACTTGGAAGATATTAGGAAGATGGAGAGCTAATAATGGTTGTATGTAGCTATATAGTAGGTTAGCAGTCAGTCTGGGCTACATAAGCTCATGTCTAAAAAGAAGAAGAAAGATTTTACATGTTTATACACTCATTGAGGCATTTCTAAATGTTTCACTTTGTTATTCATGTGTATGTGTATAATGTGTATGGTATATGTGTACAGAGGTCTGAGTACAGCTTTTGGGAGTCGGTTCTCTCTTTCCACGGTGGCTCTTAGGACTCTGGTTTTCAGGCTTGTAAATGAAGTGTTCTATGCACTGAACCATCTCACTGGCCCCACAGAAGCCTGATTGCTTATTTGTTTCTTATTGTCATTGTTCTTTTTATAAGATTTATTTATTTATTCTATATAAGTAGACTATAGCTGTCTTCAGACACACCAGAAGAGGGCATCAGATCTCATTACAGATGGTTGTGAGCCACCATGTGGTTGCTGGGAATTGAACTCAGGACCTCACTGAGCCATTTCTCCAGCCCAGTATCGTTCTTCTTCCCCCCAGTTTTTGGGAGTCTGGTTTTGGCATTGCTTTCTGGTTTTTGAACATGTATGTAGTTTTCATAATTTACAATTTTTTTAAACACTCACGAACCCAGGCTCCTTAATCCTTGTGCTGGATCAGTGAAAAGCTGCTGACCCTGCCAAGAACACAGAAGTAGGTGGTACTGACAATGACAAGAAGGTGTGGCCATGCCCACACTGACAGTGACAAATCTCTGCAGGGACAACCAAAAGCTGAAGAGCACCAAGTCATTTTGTTGTTATACAAGTGCAGCCCTGTGAGTCCGGCTTCTGCCCCATTCCCCTGGCAGGTGCAGATCAAAGAGGACTGCTGGGACCTGTTCCAGTTTCCAAGGAGTGTGCTCCTTGGGAGCCCCTGGAGCCATCCCTGGGTGTGACCAGCATCAGACGCAAGCTAAGGCCTGACTCAGCTTTAGTAACTACCCATTTGGTGTGGGAAGCCCAGGTTGTCCTGCACTGGTCTAAATTCATATAGCCTTGCAGATCTGAGTGTCTTATTTTCAGGGGACACAAAGATAAAAGAAATTTCAAGTTCCATTTCTATACTCACACGTAGAAGATCCACAAGTAGAAGGAACCAGAAAGATTGATTACCTGCCCATGGCAAGAACCAAAACCTTGTGTCAGTCCTTCTAGGAACAGTATCTCACAGTTCTTTGAACTATGAACAGTTCTTAAGGCCCCTACTTACAATGACCCACATAATGATCTCCTTATGGAAGTGGATGGTTGACACCAGCATTTCTACATCTCAGCCCTTTATTAGAAAGTGTATCCCCTGTGCTGAACACCAGTGAGTGGCTCCTTCAACAGGTCCCAGGGAAATGTGTGTCAAGTTTCTTCACTAAGGTGACCACATGTTACCATGACTTCTTTTTTTAAAACTATAAGATTATATTCTGGCTTATTAGTGCGTGCATGTGTGTGTACATGTGCCAGGGCACATGTGTGGCAGTTAGAGGATGACATCTTGCAGAAGCCTGGTTAGTCCTTCTACCATGTGAGTCCCAGGGTTTGAACTTAAATTTCCAGGCTTGGCAACAGGTGCCTCAACCTGTTAAGCCACCTTAATGGCGCGCTCCCACCCCACCTCTCTTCCTCCCTTCTTCCCTTCTTCTTCCTTCTTCATTCTTCCTCCCCTTTCTCCTCCTTCATTTTGAGATTTCATTTTATGTCTATGAATGTTTTGCCTGAGTATGTGTCTGAGCACAACATGGATGCCTTGTCCCTGCAGGGACCAGAAGAAGATGTCAAATTTGCTACTGGGGTTATGGACAATTGTGAGATGCCATGTAGGTTGTGAGAATGGAACCCAGGACCTTTCCTTCCAAGAACAAGCGCTTTTAACCACTAAGTTATCTCTTCCATCCCCCACTGATCTGAACCAGCAGGTCATTCATTCTTCAGTGACAGGGTCCTGAGGAGGAAAGTCTCAAGTATGAGAGATAAAGACAGTAGAAAAGATGGGCTCAGAAGTTCTAACACAAACAAGGTTTAGTAAGTACTGCATTGCTAGGGAGGTGTAGGACAGCATAATCAGAAGCCATCGTACCATGGAATGAAGTCAGCAAGCTAATCAAGCAATGGTTGCAAAGGGAACATAGGGTATCTCAAGTTTGTCACAGACTGAGCAAGCTGGCAGTGCCCTTGGAACTGATAACCATTGATGCTTAGGGTGGGAAGAGTTGGGTTCTCAGAATCTGAAGCCACAACTCCCGCAAGATCCTGGCCCCAGTCCACCACTGGCTCTGCCAAACATGATTCTGACTTTAGAGACAGGACTGTGGTAATTCTCCATACATCGTGGCCTCAGAGAAAGCCATGGGTCAGTCTAACCCCACACCCTATCTCTCTTCAAGGCTCTGTTCTGACAGTAAACAGAACTCTGAAGCAGACTGAGCATGTTGTGTCTCTCTACCAAATGGACTCAAGAAGTTCCTTACTCCTGCCTCAAGTTTTCCAGGTGTAGCCCAGGGGTGAGAGCTGCTAGGCATTGCAGTGAGAATTCCCCCATAGAAACACCAAGGAACAGAAGATGCTTTGTGTGTGTGTGCATGTACGTGTGTGTGTGTGTGTGTGTGTGTGTGTGTGTGTGTGTTGTTGTTGTTGTTGTTGTCGTTGAGGATTGCCTAGACCTGGGTACATGCTGGACTCGTAGGGCATGATCACTTGGGATTATGGAAGAGCCAAATGAAGGCTGAGTATTGGGAGACCAGTAAGGGAGGAGGGGGCCACAGTGGAAGCTGTGACCACTTGTTATGAACTGAGCAGTTCCCTCTCTGCCTCAGAATAGATGTGCTCACATCCTTAGCCCAAGCCAAGCCCCTCACAGTATGATTTGTTTGCAGGGAGTCTTTGTGTAGCTAAGTTAAAAGAAGTCGTTAAGTGGCATAAACAAATCCCAACATGACTGGCATCTTTGTTAGAGAGAAAAACTGGATGCAAGCACAGACACGGGCATAGAAGGCCATGTGAAAATCAAGGCAGAGCCGAGCGATGCCTCTACAAGCCAAGGAGTGCCCAGAACTATCACTGAGCCACTGGAAGCTGGGGAGAGCCCTGGAACAGACTCTCTCACAGTCCTTGGAAGGAACCGACCCTGCCCACACTTTGAGTTGGGTCGTGTAGCCTCTAAAACTGGGGGAGAGTAGGCCTCTGTTTTTGAAGGTGCTCAGCTAGAGTGATGTTTTGTTAGGGTAGGTGCAGGCAGACCAAGCCTAAAAAAAGAGAGAAGAAACGTCTATCTAGGGGCCTCGGGAAGGGCCCCTGGATGAAGCTGTATTCACGATATCTTGTCCACAGCTGGATGGGGTGGTCCCTAGTTGATAAAGCAGGAAGAAGCTGAGGAACACTTAATCCAACCCTCTCCTTGGACGCCTGGGGAAACCTAGTCCCAGGGAAAGCTGTGGCAAAACAAAACTAAGATTCAGCTCCCTTGACTCGGGTGTGGTTCAGGCATTGTCCTTGTCCTGTCACTGATACACACTCACCCCTCTGACATGGGGCCTTCTGAAAATATTTTGTTTACTGTTTGAATGGATGGCCCTTCGGTGTGTTCAATGAGAAGGTAAGAAGGTAGAGCGGATGAGTATGTAGGAAGGTTAGAACGCTTATGCTGCTGATGGTACTGGAAAATGTTACAGCAGCCGAAGGAAACAATCATTACTGCACGTGATTCAGCAGTAATTACACTCCTAGATACATGGATCCATGCACCAATATTTAAAACAACATTGGTCACAAATAGCCAAAAAGTGGAACAAGCCATGTCCACCAGCAGGCGAATAAACTTGTAAGCATGCAATGGGATATTATGTAGCCATAAAAAGGAATGACATCTGGGTATATGCTACAATATGTATGAATCTTGAGGATGTTATGTTAGCAGAGAAAAAAGAACAATTATGGTATACTTCTTATATATGATATCTACTGTAATCAAATTCACGAAGGGTAGAAAGAGCTTCTCAATAGCTGGGGGATTTAGGATTAGAGAGTTATTGTTTGCTTGCTCTGCTTTTTGAAATAGGATCTCATTTTATAGACCAGGTAGGACCCCAAACTTGCAACTCTTCTGCCTCAGCCCTCTAGGATACATGCTTAGCTTGGCTTTGTTGGTCTGTCTTTTCCTTTCTGGTGTTAGGGATCAAATCTAGGGTCTTGTGCTAAGCAAGGGCTCTGGCACTTAGCTACATCCCAGCCTGGGAGTTTATGTGTGATGGGTATGAGGTTTCTGCTTGGGATGATGGGAAAGTGCTGAAGACAGAGATGACAATGGGTAGTGACACATACTGTAAATTAATGTCATCAAACTGAGTAAAGGAGTTAAAGGGGCAAAATTAATGTTACACATATCCTACCAAAATTAAATTAAATTAAAAAGCATGTCCTCTGAAAAGGCATGTAAAATGAAAGGCAACCTCTTTCTGTCCAATGGTTGCCAACCCTCAACCCCAGAGCACTGACTGACACCAGCTCTGGGCTCTGCTTCCATACACGGCTGGTGATTACACTGTGAACTGTCCTCTTCCTGTACACCTACCCTAACCTTTGTGCACTTCATAGACAGAATCATGGCTTTTAAATTTGGCTTATTCTATTTAGTGTGTGCTTTAAAGAGCTTTAGAGAGTATCCACGTCTTCTGTCCCAGTATTGACTGACTGATTGATTAACTGAATGATTGATTGATTGGAGGTAGAGACAGGGCCTTGGCCTTGCAATCCTCCTGCCTCTACTACCAAAGAGAGCTGTGATTACAAGTATATACCACCATGGCTATCCGCATTCCCATCACTACAAAGGGAGATTCCTGGACAAAGCATTGTATCCAAGAAGCATTAAGTAAACATTTGTGTATGGTAGCACTTTCATCTTAAGAAGGGTCCTAACTTCAAAGAATGAAGCCTGCAAAATGGGCATCTGCCCAAGGAGAGGATGACCTAGGAATTCTCCAGTGTTGCCCATTGGAAGGATCAGCTTTTATGGAAGCTATTCCTGGAAAAAGGCTTTTGCACTACATGTAGTGGCCTATATCTGTAATCTCAGTACTCAGTAGGCTGAGGCAGGAAGATTCTGAGTTTGAGACCATCCTGGGCTGTACAGCAAGATCCTGTTGGGATGTTGGGGTGGGGGTGGGGTGGCAAGAGGCTCTTTCTAGATGCAATAGTTCTTCTCCTGGGGCAGCTAGTGTCTTAAGCATGTTGGTATATTCACTGATTTAATCTTCACAACAACTCTATGATTGTAGGTGCTATTGTTTTTAATTACCCCCATTTTACAGTGCTCCTGGGCACATAGAGTCTTTGTGCCTTACCTAAGATCTCGTGAATGATAGACTGCGCTTAAACCCACATAGTGAGGCGCTAGGGTACTTGTTCTTGCTCACTGTACCTTACTTATTTACTTGACTCTGGGGTACACAAACATCTACTGAATTTCATGACAGGCTCTGGGCTTCCTACTCAGAGGGGTTAGGCATAAGCCCCAACCTCATGGAATCCACAGCTACTGTGGGATCCTGCTTTCCCTTAATACAAAACAGAAAAATTATCAGTGTTAAGGTACCAAGTGTGGATCTGCCATGTGGGGGAAGTGGTATTCGAGTGTGTAGGAGATCACTACACCCATCCATCCACCAGCTACTTGAGATATGTAACCCTTCCAACTACTCCATTCTCCCCTACATGCCCATTTCATAGATTGACAAAATGAACTGAGGCGTCCCAAGATGCATTAAAGTAATGGAGCTGGGACTGTCTTCTAGCCTCTAACTCAGATCTGGGGGCCACACAAATATGAGGGCCAGACAGATGTCTAGCAGATGGGCCCAGAGCGCTTCTGTGTGCCATCCCTCATGAAGAATCTGGGCTCTAGTTGGCAAGGTGGTGAGTTGCCCTTGGCAGGGCTGCCCAAGCCAATTAATAAGCCCAAAGCACTTTGGAGCTAAAATGTTCATAAAACAGTTTTGTTCCCACAGCTGCCACCAGTGAGACAGGGGCATCCTGAGGAGAGGGATGTGCCAACGATGGTGTAAATTCTAAGCTGTAGAAACAGGAGGGAATTCCTGGCAGAAATGCTTGAGGACAGAGGTTAAGCTCCACCCCTCTCCTCTGGTCCCAGAAGAGTCAACTTCAAGGCAAAACTTTACAAGTTCAGCATCAGTGAGTGATGCTGATGCTGGATGATGCTGATGATGCTGAAACTAGGAGTTCCCCAACTGTGCTAGGAGTCGCTTGGTCTCTTCAGTAAGCTAACTCACGTTTAAAGTTATTCTTCCATTGAAAGTAGCTTATATTCTGATTATAGTTTCCCCTCCTTCTGCTCTTCCCAAGTTCCTCCCCACGTCTTCCCCAGGTCCCCTCCCTTTCTGTCTCTCATTAAAATCTATTTTCAATTAGCTAAGTAGTTAAGAGCACTTACTGCTTTTAAAAAGGATCTGGGTTTGGTTCCCAGTGCCACATGACAGCTCACAGCATCTGAAACATCAGTCCCAGGAAACCTCTTCTGCCCTCCATAGGTACTGCATTCACATGATGCACATAAAACATGGTGCATATACATACATGCAGGCAAGACACTCACCACTCACTAAAACTATTCATCCTAGGCACTAACCTTTGTGAAGTGTGTATGATAGTCTCTTGCTTTTCCTTCTCACATGCATTGCGGCCATAAAGAACTTCCTTTTCTGTAGAGAATCTAAAAGCTCTCCCTTTGTGAATCCCAGGCAGGAATACCTGTCGCTCCAGTGAGCACAGGATGCTGGACTGCATCTTTCCTTCTTTCTTTATTTTAAAAGGTGGATTTGTTATTTATTTATCCATGTATTTATTTATTTATTTAATGTATATAAGTACACTGTAGTTGTCTTCAGACACACCAGAAGGCAGCAGGTACCATTACAGATGGTTGTGAGCCACCATGTGGTTGCTGGGAATTAAACTCAGCACTTGTGGAAGAGCAGCCAGTGCTCTTAAATACTAAGCCATCTCTTTAGCCAGCCATCTTTCCTTCTTCTTCTGTGTACCTGGGCAACTCTCTGTGCTTCAGTTTCCCCACCACAGGTTTCTTGCAGCTCTTATCCACAACAGTGAGAAGCTGACCCCAGCCTGAGTGACACTGCTGCCTGTCCCTGCCCTTCCCATCTCTGCCTCATTGGCACTGCCTGTGACTGCAGTCTTCTCGGTGCTGGGGAGGGTTTTGCGTCTTCTCTCTGGAGCTCTGGAGCCCAGGCTTGCCTTGAATTCTCTGTATATTCCAGACTGGCGTGAATTCTACAAGAGCACAAATACTCAATCTCTTTTGCTCTTGACAGTTCTCACCAGTGCATGCGTTCCCCAGCTGATGCCACACCTTCCAGACCCTTCCATCTCCAGACATGTAATACAACCGTGTGTTTTAAGGACTGTCTAAAATTCCATCGCAGTGACTTAATTCCTTGAACCCTCCATTCCCATCATCATGAGCATTTAGTCTCTTAAAAGCAAGGTGGCATCAAGCAGCACCCATTTCCTTGTGCAGGGTGTGCAAATAAACTCACAGGCAGTTTGCTACAAGCAAGAGTTGCTTTGTGGATGTACTAGTGTGGCTCATGTTTTGGGAACCTGTGTCTAACACATCTTCCCCGAAGCCTCCCCATGAGCATGCCATTAATTTCCAAATCCCTCTGCTTATCATACAGATCATTGAAATATTATCTGGTCTTTGCTTTAATTTGCATCTCCATTAGCATGAGTGGAGATGAGTATCTCACTGAAGCTAACCGACATCTGCATTCTTTTTTCCCTCCCCGATTTTTCCTGGGCTGGAGAAACTCACCTTTCCCCAGGAGAGCCCTTTAGTCCTTTGTTCCCAGCTGAGCCCTTTGTAGACCTGCACCCCTGCCGTATCTAGACCACTGTATGTCATATCATGCCCAAAACTTCCACTCTAATTTTTCAGTACTGTGAACTGAACTTAGTGCCCCTCCCACCCCCACATTTTAGGGAAGTGAACTACCTTTGAACTACATCCCCAGCCCAGCTCAGCTCTTCTTCAGGTTCCTCTAGTTATGCAGCCAGCTTAGTTATCATTAAGCCCAGCTGTTGCATCCAGGACTCCCTGTACCTCCTGTCTGCCTGTCCCATCCCATGCCTGTCCCAAGGCTCTGCAGCATGCCTTCCTGCCCACATCAGAGAAACAAAAGTTCCCGGAGGCTCTGCATTTCTCTTTTTGTTCTGAACAGAACAGTTCATTCTCCAGCAGGCCCTAAAAGGCCCTTTTGTGCCACATCTTTCCCAGGAGGCTTTGCAGTGCTCTCTGAAAGAGAAAAGCATTGCAGGATGCTGGCCTGCTAAGAACCCTAATTAATGAGCTGCAGGCGCCCTGGTCCCATTAGTAGGCTAGCCACATGCACAGCCAAGCTTCAGCTCCTCCCACCCAGTGGTGATACCCATGTGCATTGCAGAGATAGGATATGGCTTTTGCTCCTCTAGTACACACAAGGAAAGCTCCATAGAACATTTTTCCCACCCTGGTATTGGGCTGTCTAGTCATTAGCTTAACCATACTTCCATTAAGCACAGAGCCCAGGCTTTGGGCCTGGATAATGGGGATTTAAACCCTCATTCTGCAGGTGGATGACACTGGTATTCTTGTCCCAGATATGAATGTGCAAAGGGCCCACTTTCGCTGGAGTTGAACACTTGCAAGTGTGATGTTGGGACCAGAATTAGAAGTGATTGGCCAGGCTTCTCCTCTAAGCACAGAACACCAAGAAAATAATAACTGGGTGTGGTGGTGCATGTATATAATTCCAGAATTTGGGAAGTAGAAGGAAAGTTCAAGGATAGCCTCAGCTATATAGTGAGTTTGAGGCTAGCCTGAACTCCATAAAACCCTGCACCATCCTCCCCCTAAAAAAAGACTAAACTAAAACGCACACACACATGAGCCTTTGTGTGTGCACATGCATGCACACAGAAACCAAAGAAAGTAACCATTGAGCTGTGGAGATCTGTAATCAAACCCAAATATTTCTTTCTGAGTTGAAGCTCAGAAACTTTTCTATTATCCTCAGGTAAAACAGAACTCTTACCCTATCTCCAAAGGCTCTGTGACTTAGCCCCACCTCATTCCAAGTAGCCAGTTCTCCACATGGCCCTAAGTTCTAGGCTCTGGCCAATATCAGTGTCCCCAGATTTGTGAATTCTAAAGCTGCCCTCTTGTTTCCCTGTAGCTCCTGGACCTGAAAGCTACCTCTCTGTGGGATAGTTTTCCACAGTCCTTTTCTGTTCAGCAGCCAAATTTCAGCTGAAGGATCCCTTACCTGGGAAGTGCAAAGGCCTCTTAAATCTGTGCATGAGAACCCCGTCTGTAATAGTGCATGTGGGGCTGGAGAAATGCTCAGTGGTTAAGAGCAATGACTGCTCTGTCAAAGGAGCTTAGTTTAAATCCTGGGGGGGAGGGGTGCAGGGGGCAGAGGGGAAGGAGTGGGGGGTGGACAAGACAAGAGCCAGGAACACATGGAGGGAAGGGGGGTTGGGGAATGGGGAGAGAAGGGACAGAGAGGGTAAGAGAGTAAGGGAATAAGAGAAAGAGTAAGAAAGTAAGAGAAAGTGTAAGAGTAAGAGAGAGAGGAGGGGGCAAACAGCCCCTTTTATAGTTAGTCAGGCATACCTGACTGTTGCCAGGTAACTGTGGGGTGGAGCCTAGAAGGAATGCTAACAGAAGGGGCTCAGTGAGTATCCTGGGCAAGAAAGAGCACCGGCTGGTGTGGGCATGTCTGTATTAACATGTTCCCTGGGATCCCATAGCAAAGGGTAGCGAGATATTTGTAACACCCCTGGGCCAGGCCCCTGATGGAGTGGGGTGGGGGGTGGACTGGGGCATAGGGATGGCAGAACTTTAAGGACAAGCCCTTTGAAATCTGACTTCTAAGCATCGCTATGTGCTTAGATCTTTGGCTTGGGGAGTTCCCTCTCTTTCTTCCTTTCTTTTTAAAATTGAAAATAGATCCTTCTCTCATACAGTACATCTTGACCACAGTTTCTCTCCCTTCCACTCCTCCCAGCTCCCCCCACCTCCCTTCTCCTCCAGATCCAATGCCCCCTCCATTTCCCTTCAAGAAGAAGCAGGCCTCCAGGAGACATCAACCAAATGCCACAAAACAAGATATGATTAAAACAAGGTAAAAGCCCCTCATATTGTGTATGAATAAGGCAACCCAACAAGAGGACAATAATCTTAGGAGCAGGAAAAAAAGTCAAAGACACACACAGTCCACTTCCATTGTTAGGGGTCCCAAAAAGAGAGCAGGGTGTGGTGGCACATGCCTTTAATCCTAGGAGGCAGAGGCAGGTGAATAGCTGAGGTTGGGGCCATCTAGGTCTACAGAGCAAGTTCCGGGACAGCCAAAGCTATACAGAGAAACCTCATCTCAAAAGACAAAAAACGACAAAACCAAAAAAAAAAAAAAAAAAAAAAAACCCTTATAACCAGGAGGTAGTAATGAACTCCTTTAATCGGGCCAATCTCTGCGCTTGAAGCCAACCTGGGATACATAATGAGTTCTAGAAAAAAAACAGTGAAACCCCATTTCAGAAAAAAAAAAAAAAAAAAAAAAAAAAAGAGTCCCACAAACCCACCAAGCTAAGAGCTGTAATGCATACACAGAGAAGCTGGGCAGGTCCATGCGGACTCCACACTTGCTGCTTCAGTCTCATGAGTCCAAAGGAGCCCTGCTTAGTTGATTCTGGGGCAATATTCTGACCTTCATGCCCTCTGACTCCTATAATCCTTCCTTCCCCATGTTCCGGCTTGAGTTTCAGTCACTTGCAACTCTAATTACTCTCCACACAGAATCCCCGGTGGCTGCTACACTTGGCTCCCAGACTTCTGCTACAGAATAGGAAGCACCCCACAGTCATAATGTGACCGGGTGCCCTGAGAAAATCAGCTCAAGGCCCTTCCTCCAAAATCACTGTGGGGAGCAAAGGCTGTGAGCTGAAAATGCCTCAGACTGTAGTTTACCTATGAGGCACCACATTTGCTGTGGGTTTGCCCAAAGGGCTACAAGAGGCAGTATCTAGGCCACCAAAAGCTGTTGTGAGAATGAGGGGTGGGGTGAAGTGGGGAGGCAGGATATTGTTCCTAATTTTGCTGTATTCTGGGGAGCTGAAGCTTGGCTCTGTACGTAGTCTACTAATGGGACCTTGGCACCTGCAGCTCATTAGCCAGGTTCTTAGGGTGAGAGCATCTTGATCTCTCTTGTGTGTGTGTGTGTGTGTGTGTGTGTGTGTGTGTGTGTGTGTGTGTGTATTCATGTCTCTGCCTTTGGAGAACACAGGTTAATGTCAGTTGCCTTCCTCAATCTCTTCTCTATAGGGTCTCTTACCTAATCTGGAGCTCATAGATTGGCCAGAACAGCTGGCTAGCAAGTCCCTGGGATCCTCCCACCTTTGCCTCTGGGATTAGAAAACCACACTGTGCCCATTTTTTTTTCTCCCATGAGCACTGAGGATTCAAGTGTAAGTCCTATTGCTTAAGCATCAAGCTCTTTACCCAGTGGCCATCTTCCCTTCCTGCCCCTCCCTTACACAGAGACACACTCAGACACAGTTTGTTTTGTTTTGTTTTAATGAAACAAAATTCAAAGGTTGTGTCCACTATCTGAGTTGGGGTCCCCTTCACATGAAGTTTTCATCCTTGTTACATTTCACAGTTGGCCATTTTATCGCGACTAGGACCATCTCTCTGCCCTCTGTTTCCCCACTTAGAAATGAAATAGGGCACGAATTAGCTGGGTTTGTTTACCTTAATCTGAAGTATGCACCCCAGAACCTGTACCTCCTTGGCAAATGTTTGTGGAATGAAGGCATGGGTACTGTCACCCTGCTGTCCTGGGAGTTTGGAAAGCAGATGTCAATTCCATTCAGAAGCCCCCCCCCGGGGGGGGGGGGAAGTGACCAGAATAATGACATCTGCTCTCAAACATGGAGCACGTTTCAGACAACCATAGATGGCCACAGGGATGAAAGGGAGATGAAGGAACAGAACCCTAAAGTGAGGCCTTCTCCGTGTGGAGAAATGGAGGTGTGGCTAGACCTAAATCTATAAAATTCCTAAGCAGAACCTAACCTCAATGAAAGAGGAAGTATTTCTAGAACTTCCTAAGAGTTCAAAGCAAAGAACTTCCTCTAACCTACTTTATCCAAAATGAATCTTTTGGCTTGTTCTACCCCTAAAGATAAATTGGAGCACAACTAAAGAAGGGATTAAGACGCTTCAGAAGCCTGGAGGTGGTGGCTCTGTCTCTAGGGAGACAGGTGAATCTCTGAGTTCAAGGCCAGCCTGATCTACAGAGTGAGTTCCAGGATAGACAAGGCTACAGAGAAACCGTGTCTCAAAGTTGGGGGGATAAGGGGGCTGGAGAGATGGCTCAGCGGTTAAGAATACTGGTTACTCTTCCGGGGGTCCTGAGTTCAATTCCCAGCAACCACATGGTGGCTCACAACTGTCTGTAATGAGATCTGATACCCTCTTCTGGTGTGTCTGAAAACAGTGACAGTGTACTCATATACATAAAAAATAAGTATTTTTTTAAAAAAGGAAGGAAGAAAGAAAAAGAAGGCTTCAGAGTCCTAGGTGATACACCTGAAGCCAGTGTGCTGGGCTACACCTTAGTCTGATGCTCTTGCATTTCCAAGTGATACCTGACTCATGCCGCAAGGCCCCTCTTTCAGACTTGGGGGTCAGCGATGGAAAGCGTGGTGAAGCTATGCTAGAAGTCAAATTCAAGTTTGGTTTTTCACACTGCCGGACAGAGCGGGTACATTCTGGGGAGGGTATGGGATGCCAAGAACAGGCATTGGCAGGCGTGTGTGAGGTCCTGAATGTCATCTCCTGTGGCACAAAATGTCCAATAACCACTGAGAGGGACTGTTAAGATAATTGTCTCTCAGGTCTGGCTACACATTAGTTACCTGAGGAGTTTTAAAATTCCAAGAAAGGGGCTGGAACATTGACTCAGTGTGGTGCTCTTCCAGAGAATCTAGGTTCAGTTCCCAGCACCCATATGGTAGCTAACAGCCATCTGTCACTCCAGTTCGAGGGGCTCTGATGCCCTCCTCTGGCCTCTTTAGGCACCAGACACATATGTGGCACACAGACATACATGCAGACCAAATACTCATACACATAAAAATACATAGTTTTTAAAAATTCTGAGAGCAGTGCATGGTTATATATGCCTTTAATCCCAGCACGCAGGAGGCAGAGACAAGAAGGTCTTTGCATTTGAGGCCGACCTATTCTACAGTGAGTTCTAAGGACATCCAGGGCTGTACAGAGAGACTCTGTATCAGAAAAGTAATAAGAATACTAACAAAAATAAGAAGAACTTTGAAAAACTTCCACAGATCACACTCCAAGTCTAATGACTCAGAATCTCTACTTTATCACTTGAGACAAGCCAGGCAGTGGTAACCCTTGCCTTTAATCTCAACACTCAGGGGGCTACCCTGTCTGGGGGGGGAATAAAAACAACAACAAAGATCTCAGGCTGGCCTCAAACTCACAAAGATCCACCTTGCCTCTGCCTTCTGAATGCTGGCTGGTATTAAAGGCCAGAGCCACCACTCCAAGCTCCAATGATAACCTCAAACCCCTTGGTCCTCCTGCCCTTACCACCCAAGTGTAGGGGTTATAGGTATGTGCCTCCATGCCTGGCTAAACCTTGTATTTTTATAAAGATCTTCATGAGTATTTCCAGTGTCCCTAATCAGGGACCAGTCTGAAGTCTTTAGAAATGCTGAGGGGGGCGGGGAGGAGGGAAAGGAGGAAGGGAGAGAGAGAGAGGGAATAGCAACCGGAAACTGAAATGAAAAATATGAAATCTAAACTTCTCAGGCAGAATTCATGTGTGCAGCAGTGGCCCGGGCATATTCTTACTTACGTGGTGAGTATTAAAACATAACAAATACTAACTGCTGTGGTGATGTACATCTGTTATTCCAGCTTAGGGAGCTGAGGCAGGAGAATGGGGCCGGCCTGACTTACACAGCAAGAACCCCATCTTGCTGTGTAAATATATAAATTAGTAACTTCAATCAGTGTTTGGAAATTGGAACTTCCTCATCACATATAAAGCCCAAACACTGCTCTGTAACATTAGCCGAGTCGGCAGCCTGGCCCCTCGGTGGCCATCTTCCACAGGAGTTTAATTAGCGATGCTGCCTACAGCCACGCCCAGTCTGCCCCCCTTTCTTTGCTCCGGTCCTGTGGAGCTACACTCCGGGGCCGCTCTGCCTCGACTTTTATATTAATTACCTAGCCTGAGGTCACCCTGGTTTGACAACCCCAGTGAGAGTGTCCCCAGAAATTCACCGGCTCAGGGGACTGTTTTCAGGTGACTTTTGAAGTGGAACAGGGGGTTGTCTGTTTCTGGCTGAGCTGCAACATAAGGGTCCTCAGTTTCCCAAGCATCCCCAGTCTCCCCCCACGGACAGCCAAGAATCACCTTGCAACTCTAGCACCGAGCCAGGGACTTCAAAGCCAAAGACGATCCAAACTGAATTGGCGCTAACTCCCCACCCCCTTCGAGTTCTACCTGTTTTCTTCTGCCAAGCAGAACCTTCTTCTGCTCACTTCCATTAAAGTTAACAAGCGTTGCAGACAGGCATCAAAGGCATGGCCATGCCTTTCATTATCTAGGCAGGCCTAGGCTGGGATGGCAGCTCCCCACCCCCAGCCCCTCCAGCTCCCACTAGCAGGCAGGACTGGGCTGCTGGGGCCAGAATCAGAACATTGCCATCCTCTCCTGTTTAATATTTGCACCAAGGAACATTCCAGACCTGCAGAACATCCTGTTGGCAATTTGCTTCAAAGTGCCCTGCAAAAAAAACTGGCTAATTATCGTTAAGAGATACCCTTAGAGAGCTGTGTGATTAGTTCCAGTTTATTAGCAGGGAAGCTGAGGTCAAGTGGCTTACTTGTGGAATGGGGTTGGGTGAGAGAGGTAGACAGAAGTCAAATCAGTGGCAGCATAAACCTGTGTCACCTAGGGGCTCACCCAGACCTGGCTCTGGCTGTCCTGGCCACCTTTCCTATTTCCCATGCTGGGATTCTGAGGTCAATAACCTTGTGGGTGCTGAGAGGCCCAAGAGCTATGTCGGCAACCCTTTCCATGGCAGGAAGCTAATGCAGACATTAATTAATATCATTCCCTTATGTAACCGTCAGACTGTCTCTGGGTTTTTTTTTTTTTTTTTTTGTCTTTGTTTTTCTTCCTAACAATTACTGAAGATGATCAGATAACTTTCTAGAGTCATCGATTTGTAGAGATAACCAGTACGGAAAGGCCCAAGTGCCCTGAGAGAGCAAGGCAAGGGCTCTGTAGCTTGAGCCTTGTCCTCTCCGCTGGCCAGTTCTGAAACAGAACTGGGGTTTGTACCCTGGCAATCTGGTGAGCGTGCTGCCAGGTCTGCAGGGCCTGAGTTGCCCGCCCCACTCTCAAGATACTCAGGCAGCAGTGCCTCCTGTGCACCATGAACAGTTCAAGAGGGTCCCCTCAGAAGTGGCTAGGGTCATCTTTCGACAAACAAATGCAAGCTTCCTGGGGGGAAGATGTTCACTAAGGGACTGCCTCGTGGATAGTAACAGGCATCCTCCAGATACCGTGTCTCCTGCTGGGAAACAGAGGCAGGAAGGTGAAGCTGAGGGTGAGGGATGGAGTGTAGGAGCTCAGATGCTCGGAATCCTGGGGTGAGGCTTCTTTTTTAAGAGACAGGAAAAGAAAGAAAAAGAAATGAGTAAAATTCAAGGCAAGGAAGGGAGAGGACTGAATGAGAGGAGGAATAGGGGAAGGGCGTGGGAGGAATCCTGAGATTGTGTGTCCGGATCCTGGTTCATTTCACCATGCAACACAGAGTGATGCTAATCTGTGATGCTGGCCAGTGGTACCTCAGCACATGACACTGTGTGGGGTTCCCCTTCCCTGTAGTCTCAGGAGGTGGTGATTCTGCACACCGCAAATACCTCACAAAGTACTGAGCACTTTTCCCCCTAAATCATCAGCTCGATGGGCAAAGACTGCAGAGGGATGAGGGCACAGGTGGTTCCTGTCTCCAAGCCTCAGGCACCCCATCTTTATACGCAGGTTTGAAGGAGAAGGTCTGGGTGATGTTGCCTCCCTTGGAACTCAAAAATTCTAGAATGTTCTCACTACTCTGCACCTGCCAGTCCTCCTCAAGTGAGAGGCATTGTGAAAGTCAGGTCTTCTTACAGTGAGCCAAGCCTGATGGCACAGGCCTATAGTCCCAGCTACTCAGAAGAGAGAAGGATCAAAGTTCAAGGTCAACCTGAGCAACTTAGTCAGACATTGTTGAAATAACATAAATGAATAAATGAAGGAGGGAAGGAAGGAAGGACTGGAAGTGTAGTTTAGTGGTAGTGAAGTGCTCCTGCCCAATTGAGCAAAGCCCTGGGTTCAATTTCCTGTGTTGTTAAAAAAAAAAAAAAAAAAAAAAAAAAACACGGATTCCTGTTATGAGTTAACTATTCATAGAAAGAAAGGGTTCTGTGTGAACTGTACCAGGTACAGGAGGCCAAGATGTACTTTGCCTATGGACCATGTCCCTTAGCTCGGTGACTGCTTACATAAGACTTGATGGCTGTTGGTACTGATCTGGACTGCCACCTTCTCTCCCTGACCTCCTAGATGTATAAGATATCAGAAACCAGAATGGCTCAGTTAAGAACACTTGTGGCTCTTGCAGAGGGCCCAGGTTCTGTTTCTAGCATCCACACAGTGACTCACAACCATCAATAACTCTGGTTCCTGAAGATCCAATGCCCTCTTCTGACTTCTTTTTTTTTTTTTAAGAATTATTTATTTATTTTATGTATGTGAGTACACTGTAGTTGTCTTCAGACACACCAGAAGAGGGCATCAGATCCCATTACAGATGGTTGTGAGCCACCACGTGGTTGCTGGGAATTTAACTCAGGACCTCTGGAAAAGCAGCCAGTGCCCTTAACCCCTGAGCCATTTCCCTAGCCCCTTCTGACTTCTATAGGCATTTGGTATGCACATTCTATACACAGGCATACACACAGGCAAAACATTCACACACAAAGTAGAATAAATATTTTTTAAAAAAGAAAAAAAATGTAAAGTATCTGAGAAATGACATTAGTGTGCCAAGTTAGAGCTGTGTCCCAGACAGCAACTGTAGAACACAGAAAGAAGGATGGACCCCAGTCTTATAAATGCAACCTTGGTAGTCATCAGCAAATGAACAAGCCAAGGGATACAATTACTCTCTGGCATATATGTTCTATTCACAGATTTACATACAATTTAGTTGCCAAAAATGTAAAAGTCTAGGCCAGCGAGATGGTTTCAGGGGGGCACAGGCACCTGCCACCAAGCATGTCACAACCTTAGCTGGATCCCCAGGTCCATGCAGTAGAAGGAGAAAACTGACTCTTGCAAGTTGTCCTCTGCCACACACACACTCACACACACACACACACACAACTACATGTACACACACACAGGCGTGCACACACAAGTTCACATGCACACACACATGCAATCAAGCACACACACATACACACACACACACACACACACACACTAAAGAAATCCATTTATAAACTATAGAAGTCTGGCAACCCCATGTGCTACCAGGGTGTGTAAACAGATATTTGCACCCATTGTTTGTGGGCTTGTAATCTCTTCAGTAGAAAACCTGGACATCTAGAAAGCCAAGGCAACATGTCTCCTTCTAAGGTGTAAGTCCCCTTGTAGAAGGAACCTGTCGAAAGACCCCAATAGAGTTGATACATAGAAAGATATCTGTGTGAAGACACTGCAGTTGCCCTTACCTGAGTGACCAGGGGAAACATTTAAATGTCCACCAATGGGTGAAGATAAATCGGAAAACGGTCAAATGGTATACTGTACAAGCAACTGAAGTTTTCAAATGCTGAGCAGTAAATAAAAAGCAACAAAAGTAATAAAAGGCTAGTAGAGAATGATGTCATTGAATGTAACATTTAGAAACCCACGAAACCAGCAGGGGATGTCATTTTTATAGATGTGCACACAGGTAGGAAAGGTGTGCTTTCCTCCAGGACAAATGCTTAACTCGTGCGGTTGGAGCCCTGGCTTGGAACAAGGCGAGGATGATCATAGAGAGCTCCTGTGCTTCTCTGTTACTTGAAGCATAGAAGCGAATGGAAGGTGATAAATAATTCCATATTTAATCCTCCACTCTCTGTCCTTTAAAAATAATCGTAATTTTTAAAGAGAAGAGAGCCAAGAAGAGCTCTGGGCCCTGAGCTCCATCCATTCGGCTCTGCAGATGCAGATGGGCCACAAGTGCCCCAGACAATGATACACAAGGCCTCCAAGCCTGCTAGGCAGCTTCCCATTCAAAATAGCAACGACATGAGGATTGTAAATTTGAGGCCAGCCTGGGCTGTGTTGCAAGATTCTGTCTGTCTGTCTGTCTGTCCACCCACAAATAAGTATTAACAGTCAGACATGGTACACAACTGTAATCCCAGCACTCCAGAGGCTAAAAGTAAGATTATAAACTTGAGGCCACCTTGGCTGCATAGAACGAAGAACCCCAACAGTAACAAGCTCCCCCCATGTGTGAGAAGGCCATGATGGAACACACTGTGTAAAAGAAAAGTTTTGGAGGGCAAGTATGGACCTGACAAAGCAAGGTCCACTCCAGCAGCTCCCGTACTGTGCCCCCAGAAGCCCTCAGGGCTCTGAGCATTTACAATCTGAAAACACACTTGTCAGTCTCCCCACATTCCACAAAGAAGCCAGAGATTATCCTAATGGGGAGATAGAATGAGGCATGTTAAAGAAGGTGCTTGCTCACTGAGGGGGCACCCTGCCCTCCTGTGCCCCTCATGTGGCTCCTCTTCTCACTTCTGGTAGCTGGGGATCATGGTTCTGACCCTTCATAAGACCATGGATCTGTGCCTGGGTCACTTGCCCAATCCAGAGGGCTTCTTTAAAGCTTAGCATGACCTATGCCCTAAACACGTTTGCAAGAAGAGAGGAGGTGAGGGAGAGAGGGTGAGAGGCTTCCTTCACTAAGGAGCTCTGGTCTGGGCTTATAGCCAAGCTGGACCAACCATTTCACTGCTACAGGCAACGAGTGTGGGTAATTGTCGGCTTTAGCCTTACTCATCCTTTCTCAGGGCCGTGTGCAAAGTGGAGGGTTTCACCTGCCCAGCGGGTACTGAATTATAGCTCTGGAGTTGGGCTCTGTGTAATTAACCAGAGCAGGGAGCCCTGGGGATCCTGTGAAGCTCAGAGTGCATAGGTGCACAGGGCATGGAGCAGGGTGCCTGCTAATTACCCTTGGCCTGGTTTCCGTAGTTCCCGGTCTTGGGCCACCCTCCTCCTTGGAGGGTTGGCTGTATCCCAGCTGTTGGGTTCATTGACAGGGATCATTGAAGAGAACCCAGAACCAGAGAAGTAGAATTGTGAGCACTTTTGAATATGCATGTAGTCTGGGAGGAGAAATCAGTTTCACTTCCCAGAGGGGCAGAGCTTTCCTGGGCTCTGGCTCCATTTCTAATTCTGTGTTTCTGTCATACATGGACATACACACATTCCAGGCTTCATCACAGATGGACCTCACATGACTGCAGAGGAAAACAGGTGGAAGACAATGTCCACATTGCAGTGCCACTCTGTGCTTTGTTTGTTCGTTCTTGTGTTTGTTTAACATAGGGTGTCTATGTAGGCAGGGTGGCCTCAAATCCTTAATCACCCTGCTTCTGCCTATGAGTGCTGGGATTTTAAGTATGTGCCACCACACCTGACTTACATTTAGGTGTATTTTACAAATATATAAAGCAATACATGCACAGATTATGTAATAAAAAGTATGGAAACAAAACAGGGGTTATGGGACAGCTCAGCAGGTGAGGATACCTCGCCTCCAAGCCTGACAACCTTAGTTCATGGACCCCGGGGTTCACCTAGTGGAAGGAAGAGAACCAATTCCCGAAAGATGTCTGTTGTCCTCTGACCTTTACAAATGTTCTACGGCACATATGCACACATATATTTACACACATAAACACACGCACAATTAAATACATTTTAGAATTATAAAACTTAAATGGGAGCCAGATATGATGGTATATACCTCTGATTCAAGAAGCTGGGGAGAGAAACTTATGGGGCGCCATGTCTCCTCAGGAATCCTAGGCAGGTTGATGGTTGCTGGGTGAGAGGGACTCTCTTTCTTCAGTGTTGGAGCTCTAGCATACTCCTAGAAATAACCCTCTACCCATGCTCTAGCAGCCCATACTCCTAGAAATAACCCTCTACCCATGCTCTAGCAGCCCTAATTAAACTCGTTGGGTTGGAAGCAAATAAACAGAAAAACATGAAAGTGGAAGACTGACCAGTTGGAAGGCAGAGGGGACAAGAAAGAATATGATCAAAATGCATTATATCCCTGATTGCAAATGCCACAATATATGCAAATGTCACTGTGCATGTAAATGTCAGGATTTATGTAAATGTCATAATGGTCACAAATGCCACTGTGTATGCAAATGTCACAATGAAACCTGTTCTTAAGTGCACTTACTATGTGTTCGTAAAAGTTCAATGAGAAACTGAGCATCTTCTTGATACACTGTCCTACTTTGGTAGACCATGCAATGGAATAAATCCCTACCAACACGAACTCATTCTGGAAAAGGGGTGAGACAGCAAACAAGACGAATAAGCAAAGCACAAAGCACATGTAATGGCCATACATACCAAGGAAGAAACAGGTATGGAGGATTGCTGGGGCACGGAGTATTGCTCATTGGTAGAATGCTTGCCTAACATTTATAGGGCTCTGTGTTCAGACACACACATACACACACACACACACAGAGAGAGAGAGAGAGAGAGAGAGAGACAGAGAGACAGAGAGACAGAGGGACAGAGAGACAGAGAGAGAGGCATTGTAAATCAATATTCAGGGTTTCAGATGGCATGTTCTCTAGACCAGCTTGCCAAGTGACAGCCAAACACATAACCCTGGAGTTCAGGTGAGTGGCCCTGGCTATAAGGACACCGTGGGATTCACTAATACATCACTGCTGTTTAAAGGCGTGACATGTGGCACTTCCCCCTTACAATGAAAGGATCTGAGGCGTCGGCTTCTTGTTCATTCTGGATGGCAATGGCAGTGCTGTTCAAAATGCTGTTCTTTTTTTTCTCTCTTTTTTAAGTGTGTTTGAACTTTTTTCTAGTAAAAATTAATTAATAAACAGTTTGTAATGTTATGCTGCTCCAGATTGCTAATGTATTCTGTCATGAGTATTTCTGCTCTAAAGCTTGGGTCATGGCAATAAATCTTGGGAGTCAAGGTCAGCTTCCTCCTCCCACCAGCCTAGGCTTGGTGACTGGGTCAGCTAGTCTTGTGGGGCTCCAAGGTTCCCAGATGACAACTAGCAGCTCACCCTTGCTTTCTAGGGGTCCTTCTGAAGTGGATGTGTAGAATCAGGTGTCAGGCACACAGCCCCTGCTTGCTTTGACTGAACTGTACCCCCTACATCCCATGCCTAGTCCTATTCAGGTCAGAAAGACCTGCTAAACAGGGCTCTCTACAGAAGGTAAACTTGGCCTCCCAAAAGATAGAAACTACAGTTAGGAGTGCCAGGTGGGATACCAAATACCTGTTACCCCAGCATTCAGGAAACTAAAGCAGGAGATCACAAGGTTGAGGCAGCTTGGGATAGAGAGATATAGATAGATAGATATATAAGATAGATAGATAGATAGATAGATAGATAGATAGATAGATAGATAGATAGATAGACAGACAGATATAGATAGATAGACAGACAGATATAGATAGATAGATAGACATAGATAGATAGATAGATAGATAGATAGATAGATAGATAGATAGGTAGATAGTTAGGTAGATAGATAGGTAGGTAGATCGATAGACAGACAGACTAGATGGATGGATGGATGGATAGATAGATAGATAGATAGATAGATAGATAGATAGATAGATAGATAGATAGATAGATAGGGACAGACAGACAGACAGACAGAGACAGACAGAGGAGACTGGGACTAGGGAGATGGTTTTGGGACAAGAGCGCTTGCTGTGTAAGTTAGGAAAGACAAGTTCAAATCCTCAGTATCCACGTAAAAGCTGGACTCTAGGTATGGACATGGGGGTGCATACCTTAATCCCAACACTTAGGAGGCAGAGACAAGAGGATTCATGAATCAAAGACCAGCCTGGTCTACATAGCAGGTCCTAGGACAGTCAGAGCTACATAGAGAGAACCCTGTCTCAAAACAACAAGAGGCTGGCCTATGCATACCTGGAACCCCAACACTGTGGGGCAGAGGTGGGCACAGCCAAGCCACAAGGGTGAGCCACAGGTTCAGTAGAGACCTGTCTCAAGGCTGCAAAGCAGAAAGCAATAGAGGAATCCACAATTGCACTCCATATGCATGTACACAGGCATACACACTCACACTCGTGTGCTGCACAAATAACACCACAAACAATTGAAGGAAGAAAGATCTGGGAAAAGGAAGGAAGGAAGGAAAAGTAAAAAATAGTTTTTTTATGAGAGCTGGGGTGGGGGAGGGGGGGATGCGTTCTATAGTCCCCATGTATGAAACTCAAACTAGGCTGAGCTTAAAAGCAGGGACAGAAGAGACTCAAATGCCATGAGCATCCTGCTCAGAACATGAGGCCTATGGTATGAGCCTAAAGCATACAAATATATGGTTAAAGACTGGGACTGTGGCTCAGTGGTTGAGCTCTTGCCTAGCATGCTCAAGGCCTTGAGTTCCAACCTTAATGTAAGAGGTAAATGTGCACACACACACACACACACACACACACACACACACACACACACACACAGCATGGGTGGCTGGACCAACTGCCAAGTCATATAGGTAGGCAGTTAATGACAGTATTAATGGTCATTATGTTAATGCATCATTTTGTGCCAGGTCCTTAACAGAGAGCTTGGGAGGCTGCTCCTTGTTCTCTCATTTGACCTTAATGACAAAGCTTATAGGGTTAGCATTTGTATGAGTCAAATGATACGAATGGGGAAATCAAGGCTCAGAGAAGTCAAATAGCATGACCTAAATCATATATCAAAGAAGGAGCAAAGCTGGGATAAGAACCTCTGCAGTAGGACTCTGTTCTCAAGCTCTTTCTGGCCTGCAGAGATGCTTTAGGAATCTCTGAACAGCCAGAAAAGACCACTCGGAGGTAACTGAGCTATTTAGTCATCATTGACTAATGGACATTTATTGAGCACCTACTTTGCAGAAGTACTCGGTGTGCCTGGGCTTAGCAGTGTGACGTTTAAGAAACTACAGCCGCTGCCCCTGAGACGCTTGTGGTCTACAGAAGCCAGTTTTCCTGCAGTGGTAATAAAACCGCTGGCTCCAGCCTGCTCCTGGGAAGATGGACATCAAGAGAGTCCTGCAAGCCAGATGTGGTGGCACAAGCCTGTAATGTCAAGACTCTGGAAGAATGCAGGTTCCATGTCAGCCTGGTGTATACTAGGAGACCCTGCCCAAAACACAGACACTCAAAGAATCGTGTGGTGTCTTGGGTCAGTAACTCTAGCACTCGGAAGGCTTGAGGCAGAAGGATTTCTGTGAATCTGAGGCCAGGCTGTATTGCATAGCTAGTACCAGGCCAGACATGGCTATATAACAAGATCCTGTCTGAAGGAAAGGAAGGAAGGACAGACGGACAGACGGAATGAAGGAAGGAAGGAGGGCTAGTAAGATGGCTCAATGGGTATGGAAACTTGTGGCCAAATCTGATGATGTGGATTCAATCCCCAGGACCCACAGGGTAGAAGGAGAGAAGCCACATGCAGACATTGTCCTCTGTCCTCCACACATGTGCCTGGACACATGCGTACAATTAAATTTAGAAGCTACAGAAACCAGGAAAGCAAAAACGGACCCTTGCCAGGACAGAGTGTTGAGGAGCGAAAGAGAATGAGATGATAAAATACCAGTGATCTGTTAGGGGCAATGGGAAATTGGGGTGCACCTTTAAGGGAGACTGAGGGCAGTAAATACAGAAGGAGGGAGGAGGGCAGCAGCAGATGATCTGATGGAGAAGGGAGGGAGATAAATACAGAAGAAGGATGGAGTAGGTAAAACAACAAAGATGTCTGGGGGGAAAAGCTACAAGGAGCCATACAATTAATTACTTACCTTTAAAACACCAATAATATACACAAGTCTCTGTATAAAACATAAATGTATAGTTTTAGTGAACTTTTCCTATCTGGGCTGATGGTCAGTGCTCCTTCTAAGAGCCAAATACTAGCTAACAAACCCCAATTCCAGGTACAAGAAGTTCTCTTTGAGTTGATGGCCAGAGTTGTCCAAGAAACTCCCATACATACGGCCAGTTATTGTCGCCATTGGCAAGAAATGGAGGGTAAGCCCCTTTGCTGAAGACACCATGTAGTTTAGAAACAGAACTCCGATGCTTCTGAACTGGAATTGATCTGAATGGTCCCTCCCTGAGGACTAGTTTCATGGTAGCAGAAGGCACCATGTAAGCTTCCAAAGGAAGGAGGCAACCAACCGTCCTACCCTGTGACACCTGTGAACCACACCAATGGCATGATGCCCCCACTGGCACAGTAGTGGCACATATATCTTGGTGGTAACCAACAGTTCTCTAATTGAACTTAAGAACTGCTCAACCATGCCTAGTTCTGGCACATAGATAACTACCCAGTGCTAGTGAAGTCATAGTTACTGGAGGAGAATCTATAACCACTAATTTACTAAACCAGTATAATCCCTAACAACAATCTATAGATGCTTGCTCTTCTCTCCACCCTCATCAAGAAAACTTCTCTTTCCCCCGGAGACCACTACAGAAAACCACAGCCAACCAAAATGTAGGATTGCAGAACCCAGTCCCAATATTTACAAAACGCTCTGGCACCGAAGGCTCAGGGAACATTGTAGAAGAAGCAGGAAGATTGTAAGAGCCAGGGGATCAGGGAGTCTGGCATGATATTGTGTCTTCTAACAACATGAGAAGCTATACTCATCAAGTCTCGGCCACATGACTGCCCAAACATGAGCCGAGCAAGGAGGACACCGATAGGTATGTCCAACTGCATGGGGAGAGCCCACGAGGCCTCAGCCCTGCACAGAGAACTATGGGTAACTGAAGGAAGCTGGGAGCAGAAGAGGTGTGCTTTCCCAGGGGAGGGCACACCTCTCGGCTGTCCAACAGCAAAGCTCAGCTCTGACAACATACATGCCAGTAACATTACATAGACTGAATGGGTTATATTTAGAAATTATATATATATATATATATACATATTATATATATATATGCTTATACAGATATGTATGCAATAACAATGAAAAAAGAGGGCATGAATTTAAAGATGAATCAGGGTGGGTATGGAAGGGTTGGGGGGGAAGAAATGAAAAAATGTTACAATTACGTTATTGTCCCAAAAAGTTTTTAAATTAAAATACATTTTTTAAAAACCGGGGGAGGGGAAAGGAAGGAAGAGAGAATGGGAGAGATAAACAGGGCTTGCATAGAAAAACTGGGAAGAGCAAACATGGGGATGGGCCACTGTAAAGATACTAGACCTTCCTTTGCTATGACCGCGTGGTGGAACAGCCTGCTTACTCTTTTGAGTCCCAGGCACTGCTTATAGCATTTTTTGCTTCAGAGAACATGTTGTGATCTTTTACCTGCATGGAACAAGAAGTGACAAACCCAGTCACTTTGTGCTGTGTTAGAGGTGGAATCAGACACTTCTTTGAAATATCTCCTTTTGTTATTGGGAGAAAATTGTGTGAATGTACTTACATATAAAGTAGTAGTCACTTCAGCGATATTTAGGAGTTGGTGGCTCAAAGGAGTCAAACTGCTGTGTAAATCAAGATCTGCTGGGCACAGCTGCACACATCTGTAACTCCAGCATTTTCAGACAGGAGCATAAAAAGTCTGAGGCCAGCCAGGGCCACTCCAGACACCTGTGGGGGAAATGACATATATTCACTTGTAAGAAGACCTAGAACTTCATCTTTAGATTCTAAAGGCTCCTGGAATCCCACAAGGAGGTAAAAGTTTCACTTCTCCAAAGATATGTTTATTTATTTAGAAAAAAAACTTTTTTATTTTTTACATGTATTCATTTTCCGTGAGAAAATGGCCCAGGTGTGGCAGTCTGTGGGACTCGGCTGTCTAGTTCCATGGGGGTCCAAGAACCAAATTCAGAGTGCTTGGCGGCTAATGCTGTCTTACCAGCATGTATTTCTGTGTGTGGGTTGAAGCTATGCTTCTAATCATTTATCTCCTAAGGGTGGATTTTGTTTCTAACCACTAGCTTCCATCAGGAGCTGAGACCCAGAGAATGGCAGAGCAGTGAGCTAGGCCTGGTATGCTCTTTCCCAGGCCCTGGACCAGCCTGGACAGGGTTTAGCCTGGACCAGACTAGCAAGCGTTATTGTTTCAACCTGTACAGCCCAGGAATTAGGAAATATCGACGTATTAAGGGATTGGGACTTACTATTGTCAATTGATTGGCCTTGAGCAACATCACAACTTCATCCAAAGAGGAAACAGTTGCTGGCACAACTGGTGTTGAGCTAAGATGGCTTAGATAGGTAGAGGAACACACCTTGCACTCTCTGGGCTTGTTCCATGGGCCAGGCCCTTGGTGCTACTAATACCTGCTAGAGGCAGGGGACATTGACTGTGCCACAGATAGGCTGGGATAGATTCCCAGTGCAGGACCAGAAAGACTGTGAGCAGACACATGCAAGCATGCAGCTCCTGAGCTGGACTGCACTGGGTCCCCAGCACCTAGCACAATGCAGTGCAGGGCCTTGGAAGGTAAAGAATAAGAGAACATGCACTGCTAGACCGTGGGTACCTGCAGGGACCATCTCTGTACCAGCACAGTGTCATCTCTACGTCTGCCATGGACTCTCTTTCTGGCGACCATGATGCCAATACATTTCTCCTCACTAGATACTCCCAGCTCGAGTTCATGGCATCCTGGGTCAGGCTGAGGCCTGACTGATGCAGACAGTCCTGAGCTGAGAACAGGGAGGAAGTATCTACGTAGGTTGGAGCCACTGAATGGGAAAACCACTTTTCTTTTTTAATTTTTGGTTGGATATCCTTTGTATTTACATATTTACAGGAGAAGCACTTTTCGATCACAGGCCCTCAGGATAACCACGTGCCAGACACTCGGGAGTAAGTCCATCCATCCTTCCCTTCACACATCCGGCATCCACAAACCCTTGTGCAAGACCGAGCGGTGCAGAGATGCTTTAGCGCATGAGTAAATAATCCTATAGCAGAGTAAGTAACAGGAGATGTGTGTACACATCTTAGTAAGGGAAACATATGAGGGGAGAGAGGGGAAGTGAGAGAGAGAGAGAGAGAGAGAGAGAGAGAGAGAGAGAGAGAGAGAGAGAGAGAGAGAGAGAGAGAGAGATCACTGCAGCTCCAATATTTATTCATGAGGTATCCCATCACCCACTGGGCACTTTGTACTCTATGAAAGGTAGGTAGCTGTCTTACCAAAGGATGGGATTGGGGTGGAAGTTGGGGCTGGTTAAGGAACCCCTACCAAGTCTTCTCTTCTTTCCCTCCATGTGTGGTCTAGAAGAAAAGGTTCTAAGTCCAATGGGCACATCCTTTGCTTTCCCACCTTCTCCTCTATGATGAGGCCTTTAAAGACCAACCACGGGAAAGAATGAAGCTCTGAGCCCAGGCAGGAGTGGCGCCAGGAAGGAGGAACAGAAATGGCAGGTAACTCTGTGCAGCTGGGTGTACGTGGCTAAGCGCCTGCACCGAGTACCATAGGAACCTCGCATTGCTTCCTTGACACTTTGGCAGGTAAGCAGGTGGGGCAGGTCTAGCCCTTTGTGAAAGCCACCTAAACGACCAAACTACCTGCCCTCTGCCGCCTGCCCTCCCTTAGCCTTGAGCGTCTCACTGGGCCGTGTGCAGGGCGTCTGGCCCCAGGGAGAGGTGGGGTGAGCTGTAGTCCACACCTACACAACTATAAAGAGGGAGCTTGCAGCAGCTGCTACCTCAGCCTCACTTTCTTAGCCTCTCACACACCTGGATCATGGACCCTGGGGAATGCACGTGTATGTCTGGTAAGTAAGGAAGACACCGTGTGGGACTGACTATTGGAAACTCCTTTACTTAGGCACCAAGGATGAGCTTTATCCTGGATCTGCAACCTTTGGGACAGCTCCCCCTCTGTTGGTTCCAGATTTGCTGAAACGGATAGTCCTGGTCCAAGGAATAGCAGAGAAAGGGGTCCGAAAACCTTAGTTCTTCTAGCTGAAGGTCCCTAGTGGCAGCCACCAGAGTAGGGAGTGAAGCTATGGCCCTTGGTCTTGATCTTCGACTGCCATCTATTCACCAACACATCTGATTTCTGGGCCTCAGTGTCCTCCTCTGAGTGGCTTCCCTACTATGGAGACAACAGAAAGGCTAAAATTAGCAAGCACAGGGGGTGCTTAAAGGCTTAGCTGGTCCCTCAGCAAAAGCAAGGTATGGAGGCCCTGGGATCTCTGTGCCCCTTTCTGCTTTCTGTTCAGGTTTTCCATTGGGCCTTTTCAAGAAGAGGCTATGAAAGCCCTTGATGGTTGTCCTCTTCTGGGGTTGGCCTTGTCTGCTAGTTCTGATGGGCATCTGTACCACCTGTGTTTTTAAACTACTGATTCTTTCCCCTCGCCCAGAGTTATAAATGAACCTATTTAAAGGCTTGGGGTCAGGACTGTGCAATTTCACAGGTAACCCAGTTCAGCTGATGCTGCCCCTCCTGCCCCCACTCCCCATCCACAGCCCTGGGGTCATGCTCTGCAGTCGAGGCACCCTCTTGTCTCTCCACCGCTCCCCCACCCCAAGGAGAATCTATAGCAGCAGCTTCATGCTCAGCCAGCCTCTGTCCTCTCTCCTAGGAGGGATCTGCATCTGCGGGGATAATTGCAAATGCACAACCTGCAACTGTAAAACCTGTCGGAAAAGTGAGTATTGGCTGCCGGGTGCGGGTGGGAATAGCCCCATCCCTCCCTCTCTCTATCTACCCCATGAGGATTGATTCTGGGAACCTTTTTCTCATCTGGAGAAATATGATATGACATCCAAGGAGAAGCCAGGGACAAAGCTCCCCTGGCTGCAGCCCACCCAGCTGTAAGGTATTTAGAGCAGAAAGGGAACTGGAGACAGGTTCTGTCCAGCCCAGTGAGGAAGATAAAAGGCTTTGGTTTGGAGTAATGACCTCTGGCTTCTAATATGATTACTGTCATGGCTGTGACCTTTGAAAAGCCACCCTCCATCTGGGGCTCTGATGGGCCCTAGAGAACCTCTGAGGTCCCTTCACAGCCCCCTGGCCCAGGGTTTTCTACTACTTCCCCTAAGGTGTTGGGGGAAGGGTGGAAAGTGCAGAGCCATAGCTCACATGTTCATCTCCTAACTTTTTCAGGCTGCTGCCCCTGCTGTCCCCCAGGCTGTGCCAAGTGCGCCCGGGGCTGCGTCTGCAAAGGGGGCTCAGACAAATGCAGCTGCTGCCCCTGAGATCCACCCACAGCCCTGGGAGAGATCGTTGGCTACACAGTGCCCGAGTCAAGGGGTTAAATTTGTATAATAAGTCGTGCTTTTTATATATGTGCCCAAATGTGGGGCGGGTGATGTTGATGGAAAGTTCTTGGAACAATAAAGTTTTCACTCATTGCTGTCTGGTGACTCAGAGCATTGTTTAACTGTAACCATAATCCTGAGAAGGACCAAGAAGGGCTGGCTCTATTGCAGACCCTCCGGCTGCCCACTGGAACCCATCCATAAGTGACTGTTCACTGCTGTTCACTTTAAGGCGTTGCAACTGTGCCTGAGGCTTTCTCCCACTTTACGAACACAGGGCAGCCATGGACACAGGAGAGTTCATGGCCCTGGGAACAGTTCCTAACCAACACCAGGCAAAACCCAGCATTTCTACACTGTCTTCCAGAAGTCTACAGTGGTGCTTAGCTCCAACAGCTCACATGTAATAGACTCTTAGGCTATCTTCCTTGTCCCATGGCATGGCCCTCAATTAGAGCTTTCTGGGATCCCCACTCAAGGAAACCTTTGCTTGGTTTTGTTTTGTTGAGATAAGGTTTCTCTGCGTAAGGTTTCTCTGGATATCCTGGAACTCTGTAGACCTAGCTGGCTTCGAACTCAAGAGTTCCACCTGCTTCTGCCTCCTGGGTGCTATGATTAAAGGTACAACATCACCACCCGGGGCTCAAAGAAACTCTCTGAGTGAAAATTTGCCATGGTACATGTCTGTCTTACCTGACTAGCCTGGCCTAATCTTGATCCAGATGAACTCACCCTGCAAAAAGGTTCGTGGTCCTGAGCCTCTGACCAGTCATGAACAGAACCTGTATGTGTGTGAAAAAAAAAAAAAAAAAAAAACAGCCGCAGAACCAACACACAGTCACAGTTTAGTTACTTGGGCCAGCACCAGGTTGGGACAACAGACACATATACCAGCAAGGAAAATAGTGCAGACAAAAACAATGTCCCCCAGAGATTCCTTAAGGAAAGGCTTTTTAGATGAATTGCTGAACTATATCACGGGGGACAGAAGACCACTGTGAGTCATTCAGAATGTAGCCCTCAGTGCAGCACCAGGTAGAGCCCAATCCCTGTGATGCTTTGCCTTTATACTGCCAAGAGCCTTCTCCTCCACAGTCCCTAGGCACAGGGGCAGTGACAATACAGCCAAGGGTCCCAAGGAGCTTCAGGCACAAGGAGGAGCTGGATGAACTTCCAATGACTTGGTGCTGAGCAGTCTAATTCTCCTACCCTCCTTGCTGTTTAGAAATCACCAGGAGTCTCCCTGGGAAGGTTTTCACACTCTGCCCAAGAGCAAGCTCTGCTGCAGAATCAGCATCTTGGAACAATGGGAGGGGCATGGCCTTTGGCACCAAATCTACTGTTTCTGTCTGCATGGCCTTAATCGAGTCATTCATACTCTCCAAGTTCAATTTCCTCCTCTGTCCTCTATAAAGTCTCCTCCCAGGGATACACAGAGAAACTGTGGCAGAACACCCACGCACATAGTAGGTACCCCATAAACAGGGCTTTCTCTGTGGACCAAGACTACTTTTGGCTTCTGTTTATTAATCTCTGAGAAAGCCCCTGACTAGTCACTAGTCACTCTGAAGTGTATGCCAAGGAGAGGGTGATGGTAGTCACACCAGTCAGGACCTGGCAGGCTGTCTCTGGCAAGTAGACTGGCTTCTCTTCCTTGCATTCAGGGCCTTCTCACCTTGCCCAAAGGCCAACAGATCAACCATATTAATCTCTTTTCTTTCTAACGCATCTTTGAGAGGGAGAAACACCCCCCTCGGACTCTCATTTTGGCAATAATAACACTAATATAATTCAGATGCTTACGATACACTGAGCACTTGGCACATCCAGCACTGTGTGAAATGGTTTTAAAACATTATCTTATAGACCTTTCACAATCAAGAACACTTCAGAGCCAGACAATCATCACTACTTGAGCACCTGCCTTGAAGGGTCCCTCTCTGATTACCCTCCCTATATATCGAGAGTCTAGACCAGTGACACAGCTCAGTGGGTAAGCACTTGCCAGACAAGCCTGATGACCTGAGTTTGCTTACCAGAACTCACATGAAGGTGGAAGGACAGAACTGATTCCAGATAGATAGATAGATAGATAGATAGATAGATAGATAGATAGATAGATGGATGGATGGATGGATGGATGGATGGATGGATGGATGGATGGATGGATGGATGGATGGATAGATGGATAGGTGGATGAATGGATGGATACATAGGTAGACAGACAGACAGACAGACAGACAGACAGACAGACAGATAGATAGATAGAGGTTTTTTAAGAGACCATGGAACTAGACATGGTACTGTGTATAACTACACACCTCTAATCCCAGAAAAGAGTCCATGGGTCCAAAGTGGGAGGTCCAATGTGGGATTCATTCAGCCCCACCACTCCCCCTAAGTTCCTTTCCTACCTTCTGGACAATATTTTAATTACCTGGGATCTAAGAGCCCAATTTCAGGATCTGTTTATAACCTCTTCCTCACACCTGTCCTTCCTGAGGGTGGAGCCTGCCCTGTTATCAGTCTCTTGAAGCTTAGCCCTGCATGATGCCCAAGGGTAGATGTTCTCAGAGCTGAGGGTGAGGGTGGGGTAAGGACACATTAGTAATGTGAGCTCTGATGTCTACATAAAGCAATACAAGCTGAGGTGGGAGGAAAGGGCATGGGATGCAGACAAGACTTCCCTTTGTGTTTCTGCCTCTGCCCACACCAAATGCTAGAGGAATTTCTACACTAACGGCCACAGAGGAGAATACTGTCATAACATTTGATGTCCAAATGAGGAAGCCAAGGCTTAAGGCAGTCAATGGCTGTCTCTGCATCATAAGACCAGTGAGGGGCAAGACAGGGACTGTGTCTGGTCTGCCTGACTCAGGTTAATTCTTGCCCGTGCTCTATAGATAGCTCAGAGAAAAGACAGGGTAATGTTACATGAGTGGTCCCTGCATGGCTGGGTGCTTTAGAGAACCCCATATTACAGCTCGAAAACCCTAAGTTTGTTACAGAATAAAGGGCAGCCTCTATCACTCGGGAGCTGGTGTTTGCTGGTGTTTGGTGATCACTATGTGATCAAACTGTTTGTCTTAGACAAACATCATGACCAAGAAGCAAGTTGGGGAGAAAAGCGTTTATTCAGCTCACACTTCCACATGCTGTTTATCACCAAAGTAAGTCAGGACTGGAACTCAAGCAGGTCAGGAAGCAGGAGCTGATGCAGAGGCCATGGAGGGATGTCACTTACTGGCTTGCTTCACCTGGCTTGCTCAGCCTGCTTTCTTATAGAACCCAGGTCTACCAGCCCAGGGATGGCACCACCCACAATGGGCTGGGCCCTCCCCCCTTGATCACTAGTTGAGACAATGCCTTACAGCCGGATCTTATGGAGGCATTTTCTCAACTGAGGCTTCTTTCTCTGTGATAACTCCAGCTTGTGTCAAGTTGACACAAAACCAGCCAGTACACTGTCCTAATGTCCACTCTTGACTAATGCTGTTCAGGCTCCAAGAAAAGACTCCTCTATCTCCTGGCCTGTATCCTCAGTACAAAAACAGGATCACTGAACATCAGTAGGGTCCATGGGTTGTTTGGATACCAGTATGGGAGACAGACAACCTTTCAAAGTTCAGGGAGAATGTTAGTGGTGGGAATGGCAGAAAAAATGAGAATCAACTAACACGTCAGTTTCTGTTTTTCACAAAGCAAGACTGCTATTGGTTATTGTGATGGTTTCAATGAAAATGGCTCGTATAGATTTGAATGGCCCTCCTGTATTTGAATACTTGACCCCTAGCTGGTGGAACTGCTTGAAGGAGGAGTAGGAGGTGTGGCCTTGTTGGAGGAGGTGCGTCACCAGGGGGCAGGCTGTTTGTCCAAGATGATCCTAGTATCTTTTTTTCTGCCTGTCTCAAGGTGAGCTCTCAGCTACTGCTCCAGCGCCATGCCCGCTTGCTACTGCCATGCTCCCTGCCACAATGGCCATAGACTCGAACCCTCTGAAAACATAAGCCCTAAAGAAACTCTTTTCTAGAGGTTGCCTTGGTCATGTCTTCTCATGAAGTGTCTTATCACAGCAATGGAAAAGCAAGTAGAACAATGTCACATTCTATCATTTTCTGCTGGTGTGATATATCCAAGTCCCCCCTTTGTTCTTCGTGCTCTGAGAATGTTTGGGACTTTATGATAACTGTGGAATTTGCACAGGAATATTTGTAAAGCTAAGCAAGTCATATCACTCACAAAAAATAGCATTATTTATTAAATATGTGCCCGCTACGGAAGGAACATTTGTGAGCTCCAATATTAAAGTATTTTGAGTCCCACATCCCCAGCGTCATAGTACTTAGGGATTTGAGGACATCATGAGGTGATGAAGTCAGAACCCTCATGATGAGCTCAGTGGCTGTCTATAAAGAAACGAGAAGAATGGATGGCTGGGACTAGAAGCTTTTCCAGTTGATAGAAAGATTGCAAAAATAAATAAACAAACCTACAAAAACCGAGAGCAAGGCCGCAACACAGTGTCTGGTGAAGGTCAGAATGTCTGGTGAGGGTTGAACTTCCTTATTTGCAGATAACCGTTCTCTTCCCGTCTGCCACCCACATGGCAGGTCTACAGCAAGATCTACTCGTTATCTTTCTAGTTTCTGCCTCTCCTACTCCTCTACTCTTCCACCCGACCCTTACCTGGCCCAAACAAAGCCAAACATCTAGAAGTCCTCCATAGACTTGCCAGCTTCTTGGTTCCAGCTGTGACTTTCCCTGTCTCTTGTTTATTCATAAATGTGATCCAACCCACTCTGGCATTTCAGAAATATTCAGAAGTCTCTGCTCTGTCTGCACGCTCCCCAACCAGGCTACTCTTTGTCCTTTGTGAATGGATGTTCAGGAGGGAGAAGCAAATGCATGGGCTTGGTGCTATTACCTTAGTCAAAGGTAGGAGCTAAGGCTTGGGTTGAATTGTGTTCATCTTGCAAGACAGGGATTATTACATATGGCCCCGGGGGTGACACTGCAGCTTTCAGGAAAGAAATGCCTATCAAACAGAACTCAGGTCAAGGAACAAGAAGAGACTGGAATGTGGCTCAGTGGCAGAGCGCTTACCCAGCATGCACAGGGACCTGGTTTCCAGCCCAGAACCACACAAGAACTTATCATGGCGGTCACCTGAGCAGAAAAGTACTGGGTCCTGAGGCTGCTACATCTTGTGTTCTTGTGCTGTCTGAGGAAGACAAAGACTATGACAGAGTCTAAACCCAATTAGGCCTGGTAGACTCTTCATTCCAGGGTCCTAAAGGGGAGTTAGGGGCTACTCCAACCCAGAAGCCAGTGAAGCTGGTGACCCTGAGTCTAAAATAGTCACCAAAGCGAGGCTGAGGCTATGTTCCATCTCAGCCTAAGTGGGTAGAAATCAGGAGATCACAGAAGGCACCAAGTACCCCTGAACAGAAGGGAGGATCCTTCAGGATAAGTTCTCCAAGAGACAATTTAAAAGAGAGAGAGAGAGAAGTCATACAAGCCAGCCAGATTCACATAAAGATTTAAAGATAATTAAGCAGTTTACCTGAAAGAACCATAAAATGGTCCTCCTGTTTGATCCTATGGTTTAATTCCAGGAGCTCTAATCTGGCAGATGAAGGTGCTTGCTGCCAATGTGATGATGGCCTGAATTCCATTCCGGGACCCATGTGGTGATAAGAAAACCAACCCCTGCAAGATGTCCTCGAACCTTCACATGTAAAGAATGGGATGCACACATGCAGGCTCACTCACACACACACACAGAGAGGGGTGAGGGAGGGAGAGGGAGAGAGCCCGCTAAAGCTATTGATGAGAAACCATAAGAAATTGTAGTTATGGTCATGTTGTGAACAGGCAGGTTATACATTATGTAGTAATCTTTCTTTCTCCTTTTTAAAAATGGAGTCTCAGTATAAAGCTGGCCTAAAACTCACTAATTAGCTTGGGCTGGCCTTGAACTTACACTGACTCTGAGCAATGACCCTTAGCATCTATCTCTGCCTCTTAAGTGCTAGGCTCATGACATTGAGCCTGTCTTTTGGAGGAGGAAAGGGAAAGGGAAACTGTTTTTGTTTTTCAGGATCTTGAATTTCTGGACTCCAATGTGACTCCTGGTTATGAGCCACCATGTGGTTTGCGGGAATTGAACTCAAGACCTTTGGAAGAGCAGCCAGTGCCTATGGTATCCCAGCCTTGCTGTCCATCTGCCTTTTAAATCGGTGCCCCAGAGATTCTTGCTCACTTTCTCTTATTTGAACCCAAATGCCCTTGTTAGGGAGGCTGGTGTAGCTATGACTATATATACTTGGTATATCCTAGAGCTGAAAATTGGTGACAGAGTAGGGTTTGCATAGCATGTCTGATTCCCTGGCTCCCTTCCTTCCACATCCAATCTCTAATTCACAGCAGGGCTGTTAAGAGTAAGGCAGTGTCTCTCAGTCTTGGTACTGATGACAGAAGGAACCAAGATAGTCCTGTGCACCGTAGAATAGCCCTGTGCACTATAGGATAACACAGTGCAGTGTAGGATAGCCCTGTGCAGTGTAGGATAACACAGTGCAGTGTAGGATAGCCCTGTGCAGTGTAGGATAGCCCTGTGCACTGTAGTGGCCCTGGCCCCTAGCTCTCATTCAGGAGCAATATCAAATATCATTTTACTACCACAACCAAGGCTGACGGCCACAAAGAGTTCCAGACGCAATTAAAGGCAGTAGGTTCTATGAGACAGAAAAGCCAAAGAGCACAACCAGAAAGCAAAAGAATGGGAAGGTTTGTTGCCTACAGCACATAAGAACAGCACCAGAGCTATTCCCAAAGCAGTGCCCTCTCCAACAAAAGGAAGTAGGGGGTTTTTGCGCAGGGAGCCTGTATATATTCGCACGGAAGAGCACTTTGGAAGCAGGAGCCTTCCAGAGCATGCTCAGTTTAAGATGTACTTACTAACATGCTAGTTTAAGGACATAGTTCAAGAAGGAAAGCTGGGAGATATTCCTAACTGTGCTTAGCTCAAGGTAATAGTGCACGCGTGAACAGTTAACATGGAGACAGGAACGCTTCTAGGCACACTCCACTTGAGAGCTAAATATGGAAGATGAGAACAGTACTGGGCATGCTCAGCATCTTTCTCCCCAAAAGGGTTCTAGGTAGAAACAAGCAAAGGACACTTTAAGGTGCATTAGCATAGGAGGTTGCATCCAAGGGTGCCTGCCTGCTCACTTAGCTGCTGTCATACATTACCAAACGCCTCTTGAAGGCATGGAGGGGAGGGATACAGGGGGGTGAGGCAAAGTCACCCATAGGTGAGGACCACAGAAGTGGGGTGAGAGAGTATGAGAGGAGACTTTGATACTGGATCAAGCCCTGACTCCATGCCTGGGAAGCTAAGTATTATAAGAGAGGAGAGGAAACATTGTTGATGGTAAACGGCCCTGGTGCTGCCACACTAAGCAGATTCCTCGCAGCATTCATCTGACTGTGTGCTTTTAACCTGTTTTGTTTTGTTTTTGAGATAAGGTCTTGCAAAATGACCCAAGCTGGCCTTAAACTCTCAGTCTCCCAGATGATGGGGTTAAAGGTATGTGTCACCACCACACCACAACTGGCTTCTACATGTTGGTTTTGAATGAAATAGCTCTCTTCTCACCTAGACTTTAGAATTGTGGGGGAAATGGAAATTTTTTTATTCATCCTTTGTGCTCTGTGCATGGTATCTGGATCAGAACACATACCATGCTTGTCTGAACATAAAACTGAATGCAGATGGTTAAAGCAGATATCATAAAACTTTTGGACATGAAGTAAAACCTACCGTGTGTCACTCATTAGAAAAAGCAAGCTGGTGGGGGACCCTTGTTAACCTTATTCACACTGGATCCATCCCAACTCTATCCATGGCTTAGCCTTGAATGGTCCTGTAAAGTACTGGCTCCCAAATCACACTCTGTTCTCCCACCGAGAGACTCACTCAGTATCCATGGAACTTGGATAAACATAGAAATGGGGTGGCCTTAGTGCTGTTGCTGAGACCACTGTCGATACAAAAATACATCACTTACCTAAAGGGGATGCAAGTTTATTTTGGAGCCAAATATAAGCCGTCATAGCCCAGGAACACAGATTTAGGTTACCCCAGATTCTATGCTCTAAGCTGTTTCCTGAAGCTTTTATAGAACAAAGAAAGTCATAAATGACCCTTTTCAAACATTGATGAAAACAGAGGCAGGCTGTACCAACGTGGGAAAACCCCTACTCTGGGCCTCAGATGTTCCCTGATGACACTCCTCTCCTTAAGCTGATAGAAGCTAGCGGTCTACTAAGTTAATACATTTAAAAAGGGGGTGGGGGTATTTTGTGCTTTCCAAACAATTTGCCTAATGGTCACCAGGTGTTAAATCAGGTACATAATAAACGGTTCTCAAGAGGGTTATCTAGCAGCTACCACATACAGCTTTCCTATGGCCTTTACAACCACGCAAAGGTGCCCAGCTGCAAGGGCACAGGAAGAGCAAAGCACTGACTTGGAGATGGTTGGACTATGTACCTGGAACTTCAGGCCGGTGGAGACCATGCTTCCCTACCCACTGTCCTTTGAGAAGCTCCTGACTTTAGTTACAATCACATATCAGCTGATCTAGTGTCATACTGAAATTTATTTTTAAAGGAAACCCCGTGTCACTGCCATTGAGTCATTTGGCAGAAGCAGAGAGTAACCATGGAGACAAATACAGAGAAAGAAACAAAGTTTCAACTACCAGCAGTGGCTTCCCCTTGTCTGTTTTCTGGCTTCTCTGGCCTCTGTGTGTTCAAATGGGGACATTGAGGCAGCATGGGAGAAGCAGCCAAGATGAGTTAGCACCAAGCTGAATTTCTTTAATGCTACCTGAGAGATTGATCCAGAAATCAATAAGAGATTCGGGGTTAATTTATACCATTGTATTATTTGCAGAACTTAGAACCAGATCTGGAGTCAAGAGCCAATTCTAGCTTTACCCCACTCTTGTGGTGTGACTTTTGCCAAGATCCAGACTGTCTCTGAATTTTTTAATCGGTTAAAATTGGAGATACCTAGGACATAAGTTTTCAGGTATCAGAGTCTGCCTCAACCCTGGGTGAATAACAGGACAGGCAAGGAGGGAGGAGCACTTTGGTAACTCAAGGATACAACCTCATATATATCAATAATCTGGTGCCAGACTGGGCATGGTAGCTCACACCTTTGATCACAGCATTCGGGAGGCAGAGGTGGGAAGATCTAAAGTTCAGAGCCAGCCTGGTCTACAGAGTGAATTCCAGGACAGCCAGGGATACACAACGAAACCCTGTTTCAGAAAAAAAAAAAAAAAAAAATCAAAGTAAAACCAAAATAACTGAAATTATCATCACCACCACCACCACCACCCTCATCATCATCTCGTGACAGTTGGGAAGTCAGTGGACCAAATGACTAGAATTCAGGTTTTCTGGACCTAGTTATTACAGCTCTCAAGTGGCTTATGCTTCAAACCTGGCTCCCTGAAGATAAATAAGAGCTGGTCCTTAACATAGCAGAAAGAACCCGGGCCGGACTAAGCAATGCCTTGCTACACAAGGCTGGAGTTCTGATGTCCTTCACTGTGGGAACCACATGTTAGGGCCAGGCCATAGGCTAAAAGACTGGCTAAATGGAATTCAGAATGCATCAACATGAATCTATCAGGGCAGGCTGAGGAGCACTGACCTCAGACTCAAGTCCCAAATCTGCCTCTGGGACAAGTTGCTTAATTTCTCCCAGCCTCAGTTTCTTCCATTACCAAAATGCCACCGTTGAAGGTCCTCGCAGAAATATGTAGCATGCTTAGCTCCACATGGTATTCACGCAACAGGGTGTCTGGCATACAGTGAGCTCCCCACAATGGAGGTATTATTTGTGGGAGCCATCAGCAGTTATTTGGTGAACCCGTGTGAAAGCAAACTAGGGTGAGGGTTTCCCTAAATCCACAAAAGTACCTATTAGTCCTCCTCAACCCAGCTTCAGCTGCTCTGTGGACAACTTTTCTCCAGAACTTGTTCCACTTACACTCAGATCACCCCGAAAAAACACTTCATTTGCCAGTAGGCAAATATGCAAGTGCTCTTTTGTATGAACATCTTTTACCAAGGTACTTGAAACCCTGGCCTATGGCTCAGTCCCAGGACAGTAAACTGGAAAACTCTGAGAATAAAGAAGTCTTAATCCAGCTCCGGATCAACTTCAACCAGGGTGTGGGACTCACCTGGTTCCTTGTATTTGTGAGCTCATCGGGGGATTTTCCATCTCTTGGTAGGTGTGAGCCCGACTGTTCACCACCACCACCGCCACCCCAGCCTACCTGTTTCTGCTTGTTGAGCCCAATCTACCTGAAAAGGAAAGTTTCCATAAACTCCTTTATCCCAAATTGCTGGGAGGGCTTGGAGTGAGGCTTGCTGTGGATGACCGAGGGAGACACACAAGTTCATGCCTACAGACCCCTATCCTAGAAGCAAAAGAGCTCAGTCGGACTATGAAGCAGGGGTGGTGTAGGACATGCTTGTTTATGACTGGTCAAGGCCAGTGTGGCTGGAGCTCTGCGCTGCGTGCTTTCAAGGTGCCACCCCACTTAAAGTCCCCAGGAATCTATAAAGTAGTGACAGATATTATTACCACTTTCCCTTGAGCAACACAAGGTACCAATGTGTCTGATGAGTTGTAGAGTCACAGGACAAATGAACCCAATCAGTAAGGCTTCTTCCATCCCTTTCCTTATTAACTAAGTGTGTTCAGGATGCGACTGGGTACCAGACACAAGCATAGGCACTTTGACACATCAGTGGACAGAAACAAAGTTGGCAGCTGTCACCTGCTCAGGTTGGGGTTACAGGAGGCACAGAAAGTTGGAAGGTGTCAAATGCTATGAAGGAAATGCAGAGGAAGGCATGGAGGCAGGAGTACTGGGGATTGAGATCTGTGTTTGAATCTTAAGTAGGCTGGGGGTATAGCTCAGTGGTACAGCGCTCACTTGGTTTGAGGCCTTGGAGCTAATTCCCAGCACTGTAAAACAAGACGCAATGCAAAGAACTTAAAAGAAGCTGCTCAGGGTTGGGGAGGTAATTCAGTTGGCACAAGGCTTTACTTGCAAGCATAAGGACCAATCAACCCCAAGCACCGCCATTAAAAAGCCAAAGGTGACAGTATGCTTCTGTCATTTCAGCCTTGAGGTCCTGGAGACAGAAGAAGCCCTGAGGCTTGTTGGCCAGCAAGTCTTGCCTAATCAACCAAGCTGTATAAGCCCTGGGGGTCCAAGGCCTAAAGCAAAGAAGTGTGAGGCCAGAGCACACATGGGCTAAATGGAAACCAACTGAAAGCCAGTGCTAGGACTCAGCATTGTTAGAACTAGATCCAGCTTCAAGCTCAGTAGCCCAGGAGGGATACACTATCTCTTCTCTGGGTCCTTCTCATCCTTTCCCCCTTTTTTCTTTTCTTCCTTCATTTTTTTTAACTCCACGGAAATATAACCTCAAGGACCACAGGTATCGGTCCTACAAAGGAAGATCCTAGATAGCTGGGAAAAGAGCCCAGTTAGTAAGTCTACTTGCTACGCAAGCATACGGACCTGAGTTCAGATGTTTAGCACCCACATAAAAGTCAGGTATGACTGCACATGTTTAGTGCCCCAGCACTGGGGGGAGGGAGGGAGACAGGGAACCCCCCCCCCGCCTGCCAGCCTAGCTGACCCTCAACTTCCAGTTCAGTGAGAGATTCCATCTCAAGGCAGTGAGGCAGAATGGTAGAGGACACCAATGTCCTCCCCTGCTCTGTGTGAGCATAGGCACAGGCACACACCCCAGCACACACCCCCTCCTTGGCCAAACCAAGGCCACTTGTCCAGCTCAGGTTTGGAATAGAGGCTCAGTTCTGTTTGATGGGCAATTAGAGCAGGGCTGGGTATCTCACCACTGCATCCCACTGTTAGGAAAAGGATGAAGAGAGTAGGGGGAGGGATATGGCCCATGGAGGTACAGTGAGTCCTGGGGGCAAGGGAGGTGCCTCTGGGGGACCCATGTTGGGAATCCTGAGGGACCAGCCACACGATGGTATAGTACAGAATAGTTTATTCAGGTCATGGGAGAGTTAAGAGGGTAGTAGAGGCAGAGGGGGGGGAGAAATAGAGTAGAGGCCGACCATGAGCATGTGGAGGGAGAGGGGGGAAGTGAAGGGGAAGAGGAGGAGTAAGGGGGGAGAGCAAGGCTGCAAGAGAGCAAGAGGCCAAGAGAGCGAGAAGGGAGCAAGCAGCCCCTTTTATAGTGTCAGGTCACTGGGGTGGAGCATACCTGGCTATTGCCAGGTAACTGAGGGGTGGGGTTTGTAGGATCCCAACACCCCAACACCCCCCCACCCCTGACAGCCTAAACCTGAGGCCAAATATGGTGTTGCATCTTCATTGTCTCAGTACTCAAGAGACTGAGGCAGGGGGATCCTGAGTTCAAGGTAACCAGCCTAGGCTACAAGAAGATTAAGAGTTTGAGATACCTCAGGCTCAAAATAAAATAAAATAAAAGTAAAGCCAGGGTTGGTGGTGTGCACTTTTGATCCCAGCAGCTGGAAGGGATTAAGAGTTTCAGGTCTTCCTTGGTTTGCTCCAATTTATTATGCAAGAGCCTGTCTCAATAAGAAAGAGCAGCAACCTTGAACTACCTCCAAAGAGAGAGTAGTGGTCCCCAGGGGCTCTCTCTGTAAAATTAGTCTGAACTAAGGAGGTACCTGTTCAGGGTCCCATATAGGGCTTTATAGGAAATATTTTGCCAGAAAAGGTCACGAGTCTTCCCACCAAACTTCAGATGTTGATCCTTCAGGTCACATCCTTCTTCAGGGATCCTGGGAGACCTTTGCTGCTGCTGCTGCTGCTGCTGCTGCTGCTGCTGCTGCTGCTGCTGCTGCTGTTGTGATGGTCAGCAGCAGGCTCATTGCTCCGCATCCTGTTTGGACCAAACTGATCAAACTGATCAAGACATTGATGCTGAAAAAGAAACCCTGAGAGCAGGTTTGAATTGTTCTACAGAATCCATGACCACCAAGGTTAATCTGAAAGCTCCACCCAGGCATGTGATGACAAGGGCCCTAGAGAGGACACAGGCCTCTCTGTCCTCAACCAGGCTATGGCAGTCATCAAAGGGAAGACTGAGAAGGAAAGGGGAGTGTTCAGTGTTCAGATGGAGCCCAGAGTGGTCACAGATACAGATGAGACTGAACTTGTGAGGCAGCAGGAACGGCTGGAGAGAGAAAATGCAGAAGTGGATGGAGATGATGATGCAGAAGAAATGGAAGCCAAAGCTGAAGATTAACCTTTTGCAAAACAGTCCAATTTAAGGAGTACGAAGCAGCCCTTTCTGGCTGTAAACCCTAGACTTGAGTGGTTTCCAGTATTGAAAACTTCAAAGCTGAATATTTTTATTTCCAAGTATTTAAGTATCCAACAAGTCAGAATCTAAATGCCCTCCTTCGTGTCAGCTGTTTTCAGATAGTGGCTCTAACACCTCAAGCATTTTTAAAGGGGTGACTTGATTTGACCAGAGACACATCTTAAACAGCAAGTCCTAAAATTGGGCTTGCAGTTTCCATTTCTGATGTGTCTGGATTGGCGCCCTTATGGTTCAGAGATTTACCAGAGGCTCCAAACACAAACAATCCCAATATTTCTATATAAAATGTATTGGAGCAAACATCAAATAAATTTCTGGAATATTTAAGGGGGGGGAGACTTCTGGGATAAGCGGGTGAAGAATCTATGGGAAAGGGCAATACTGATTTCTCTCTCTCAAATTGCAAAGACTGTATGTGCAGGCACCTTCAGGGCTCAGGCTGCAGTGGCAGGGAGTGGACAGCGGGCAGAATGAGCTACTTGGGTCCTACACTCAGCGGAGACTCGGGGACAGCTGCCACAGCGCGCGCGCGCACAGAGCAGGCGCTGTGCGTGCGCAGGGGCGGGCGCCAAGTCGCTTCTTGCGCGCCCCCGCCTGGGGCTATAAAAGCCTTGCCACCTGCTGCCCTAGCTACGCAGCGCATCCGCTTGCCCGGAGGAAACCAAGCTAAAGTCTCTTGCGGCTGCTGGCCTGGAAATGGACCCTGAGACCTGCCCCTGCCCTACTGGTGAGCCCCTTCCCCCTCCTGCAGCACTTGACCCTTTACTGGCAAAGAACCCTCTCCTCTGTGTTCATTCAAGGACATTTGGGGGAGGAGTCCCCTTCCCCCCATCTTTAACCCTGTGATGGTGATAATCTCCATTTAGGTTTGGGGACGACAGGTTTCCCTAGTATAATTCTTCGTGTGCCCTCTTAGGTGGTTCCTGCACCTGCTCGGACAAATGCAAGTGCAAGGGCTGCAAATGCACGAACTGCAAGAAGAGTGAGTGCACCCGACCCTACCCCACCCCACCCCACCCCCACCCACGCCATAACCTCTCGGGCACCCATTCCCCTCTCCCACCAGACACTATGCAGCAAAGCTTCCTGCTGCAGACTTTCAGATACGGAGGCTACTGCAGTGTAAGGGGAGATATTTTGATGAATTTCCAGAAGCTATTAAAAGGTTTGAGAGCTGAGCTCCAGCTTGAGCCCCAATCTTTCTCCAACACCTGGGGATCCCCAAGGAAGATTTGGGGGTCAGCTTTATAGTTGTAGTGCCTTGATCCTTCTCAGGCCTTGTATTCCCAATTTGCTCTTTCCAGATCTCAGCAATATGCTTGGGGTGAGGAGTAGAGGTGGGACCAATGCTCCCTTCTCTCCTGAGTGTGGCTATGCATAGATCCCACGGATTTGCTGGCCTCGACATTATCCCCACCCCTCCCCGGCTGCAACTCCCTTCTCAAATACCTTTCACATTGGCTTGCCTTCTCCTTGAGACCTAACTCTCCCTCTGGCCCAGGCCTGAGCCCAGCATTCCTAGGGGATTCCCTAGCAACCACCCTAGACCCTGTGGGCTAGCTATAGGGTGACTCTTCTACAGAGACCCGGAAGCCACTGCAGCACCACAGATGCTGAGTCAGACCTGATGTGGCAGTATGCAGGGTGAGCCACCTGTGCTGGACAAAGCCTCATGACTCTCCAGCCTCCCATTCTGCTTTTCCCTCCCCTTTGATGGAGGCAGATGACAGCATCAGACTGGGCACAAACACACTCACTCATTTTATCTCCAGGCTGCTGCTCCTGCTGCCCTGCAGGATGTGAGAAGTGTGCCAAGGACTGTGTGTGCAAAGGTGAAGAGGGGGCCAAGGCAGAGGCCGAGAAATGCAGCTGCTGCCAGTGAGGACTCAGTCCCTCCTGCCCAGCCTATGTAAAGAGTGCTGGGTGTCCCTGGTGGGGCATGGCTGTTGCCCCCCTCCCTGGCTGCCCGCTCTAGGGTGTGAATAAATCCCATGCACAGCATGAACTCAAGGCTGGTCTCTTTTTCAAGTGGGAAGGATGTGGAAGGGCAGGGGAGACCACTCCATGGAACCTATCCAGCTAAAAGTAGAACCTAAGATTTAGGCTTCTACCTGTTTGGGACCTGGACAGAACCCTGGAGACAGTACAGACATGCATGCATTCACACACACACACTCATACACATGTACACACACATGCACTCTCTCTCTCTCTCTCTCTCTCTCTCTCTCTCTCTCTCTCTCTCTCTCACATACACACACAGAGAAATATCATCATATGACAGAGAACTACAGAGAGCTAAACTCAGACTCTGGCACCAAACACTTGTGATCTTGGGAATGTTCTAGTTGTTCCTACAAAACTGTCAGCTTTCATAGATTAAAGTCCAGGATGCCCACCCCCTGGGCTTTATCTTGGCAGAACTGTGTCTCCAAGGTCACCATCTTGTCTCTCCAACACCAATTGCTCAGCCCTTTTCAAACTCCATTTGGTCTGGAAATTTCTGCCAGAAACAAGAGAAAGACTGTGGGAAGGCTGGAGCTAGGCTGAAATGGGATACAGGGTTGTAAACACATCAGCTTTCCCCCATTCCGGACATTCCATTCAAAAGCTCACCACAACCATTGTTTCTTATTCTAACAGGCTGAGTTTTAAGAGCAGGGAGGTCAGCTTTGAAAAGGAGCTGTAAAAGGCTCTCTCCAGCCTGAACCCTTCTAGTTTCCAAGTACTAGGAAGCAATGATACTGGCTCTAGAAAGCCCCAAAACAGACCCATGGGCTGATGAGGTGGCTCAGTGGGTAAAGGCACTTGTTGCCTTGAGTTCAATCCCCAGAACCCACAGAGTGAAAAGAGAAGTGTCTCCCAAAAGTTGTCTTCTAACTTCAACACAATTACCATGCGCGCGCACGTGTACGTACACACACACACACACAAACACACACACAAATAGGAATAAATTCAAACAAAAACAGACCCCTGCATAGTCAGAAGTCCAATAAAAATCAGTGGAGAAAGAGACACTCACTATTTAGGGTGTGGTTATTAAAATAATTGGCCTCTATTGTTTGTTTGTTTTGAAGATTTATTTTACTTATATGAGCACACTGTTGCTTCTTCAGACCAGAAGAGGTGGCTGATCCCATTACAGGCTGTGAGCCACCATGTGGCTGCTGGGAATTGAACTCAGGACCTATGGAAGAGCAGTCAATGCTCTTAACTGCTGAGACATCTCTCCAGTCTTGGCCTCCCTTTGTGTATTACAAAAAAGAAAAGAAAAGAAACCTCAATTTATATAAACACACAGAGACAAAAGCTAGAAAAATTTGGGAAAGGAAAAATAGGAGAGTATTTTTCTTTTACTTTGTGTTATAACTACATTTTAAAATAAAAGATCACCATGTATGGTGGCAAATGCCCACATTTGGAAGCTGAAGCAAGAGGTTAAGAAGTTCAAGGCCAGCCTGGACTGTGCAGTAAGACTGTGTCTCAAACATTAAATTGTGTGTGAATATGTGTGTGTGTGTGCGTGTGTGTGCGTGCGTGTATATGTGAATACATGTGTGTATTGTGTGTGTGAATACATGTGTGTGTATGTGTGTGTGAATACATGTGTGTGAGTGTGTGTAAGTGTGTATGTGCGTGTGCATGTGTGTGTGCGTGTGTGTGTGTGTGTGTGTGTGTTTAGGTGTGTACATATGCATGTGGAGGTCAGATGTGTCATCCTCAGGTGCCATCCACCTTGTTTTTATGAGATAGGGTCTCTCATTGGAACTTGAGGCTCGCCAGTTCAGCCAGGCTGTCTGGTGAGCCAGCTCCAGGGATCTGCCCATCTGTCTCCTCAGCTCTGGGATTAGAAGCACACACCACCACACCAGCTTTCTCCGTGAGTGCTGGAGATTGGCAGATCAATACTGACCTTGTGATAGGTCCTTTTAAGTATGTTATCTTGCTGAGACTTACTACGTTAGAGAACTATGTAAAATACCCATTTTACATCAGGCAGTGGAACCCAGGGTATGAGCTTAGGGGGTCACACGCTAGAATGTATCAGAACTGGGATGAGAATCAAGCCTGAGGTCTAGTGCCTCATGCTTAACTCCTCATTGTTTTCTGGCTTCTGGCCTGTCTTGTGTTACAAACAAACACAAAAGAACCACTGATAACTTCATGTCCCACAAAGGTGACTGATACATAACAAACTTGGCACGGTGCCACGGGTTTGTGATTTTAGTATTCGGAAGACTGACATGGGAGAAGTTTGAGGTCAATCTGGGCTTCGTGGCAAATACGTGTCTCCAATACCAACACAGGAGCATAGAGAGATGATTCTGCAGTTAAGAGCTCTGGCTGCTCTTGCAGAGGACCCCAGTTTGAATCTTAGAATCCACATAGAGGCTCACAACTTCCAGTCTCGGGGAATCCAATGCTTTCTTCTAGCCTCCACCAGATACACACATGGTACACAGACTTCATGCAGATCAAACTCTCATACACATAAAATAAATAATTTTTTTTTTAAAAATTAAAAGTCCCACAAAGGTAAATAGAAAAGTATTGGTCACGAAGTAGAGAAACTATGATCCTTGGGAATAGAATCTTAGATGGCTGCTGTGGGAAACAGTCTAGTTGTTCCTCAAAATTTAAAAATAGAATTATATGATCCAGAAAATCCACTTCTGGGTAAATAGAGGAATTAAAAACAGGATCTCTTCCTTTGTCTTTCTCTCACTCACTACCTCTTTTCCCCCCTCCTCATGTCCAATCTCTCTCTCCCCTCCCCTCCTCCTCCCTCTTGGACATAAAGTCTTTATGTAGCAGCTGGCTGTCCTGGAACCCGCTCTGTAGACCAGGCTGTGCTCAAACTCAGAGCTCCACCTGCCTCTGCCTCCCAAGTGCTGGGGTTAAAAGTGTACCATCATCTGGTTTCTTTTTCTCTCTTTCTATTTCTCGTCCTCATCCCCCTCTCCCCCACAATAGCTAGAGTTGCAATCCTCCAGCCCCAACCTCTGAATTACTTTTCCCATCCCTGTGCAAAAACAATTTAAAGAAGGCCGACTTTGTGGGCTCACAGTGAGGGCACAGTCTATCAGGGCAAGGTGGCCATGGCAACAGTGGGAGGCGGCTGGTCCCTTGCCACAGTCAGAAAGCGGAGAGAAGAACGCTGGTGTTCAGCACACTTTCTCCTGTGTATTCAGTCCCGGACCCCAGCCCGTGGGATGCTGTTGCCATAGCTAGTAGGGTCTCCTCACCCCCATTAACCTAATCTGAAAACTCCCTCGCACATCCAGAAGTTTGTCTCCTAGGTGTTTCTAGATCCTGCCAAATGCTAATCAAGATTAACCATAAGTGAATAATAAACCATAAGTTTGACTTACGAGTTGAAAAAGTAAACTGCAGATCAGCATATGTAGAACAAATTATGTAAGGAGGAAAATTATAAACACCACAGCGACATATGCATGCATAGAGATATGTATGCCTGGGAAGAAAATGAACTTTTTCTGAGAATCAAGAGGCTCAGGCATTTCATTTGACTAATTTGGGGCATATTTTGTACCTCAGGTTGGTTTCAAATGCTCAATCCTCCTGCCCCGGCCTTCTGCATGCTGGAATTCCATGTACCATCATGCCACACTTGTTTAATTTTTAAATGTTCGAGTGATCACTACGACCCAAATAAGACCAAGGCATGGTGGTGTCTGCCTGCAGTATCAGATGGCAGAGGCAGAGGCTGTCCGAGGTCAGCTTGGTATACACAGTAAGCCAAGGGGCAGCCAAAGGCTACAGAGTGAATCCTTGTCTTTGAAAAAAGAAAAAAGAAAATCTGAATAGGAGGTCTATTGGGAAATACAAACCCTAATGGAAACGACATTGTCGTTGATTGGATATTAGGTCCATTTAACTCCCCTACAGGGCTTGGGATACAACACAGTAGCAGAGTGGTTACTAACATGCACAGGGAAGTGGGAAATTTGATCCCCAGAATTACAAAAAGGGGGAAGTGTATGCTGGCTGGTTTTATGTCAGCTTGACATAATTAAGAACATGCTTCCAGAAGATCTGTTGTAAGTACTCAGTCCTGAAGGTATTTCCTTAATTAGTGATTGATGGGAGAGGACCCCGCCCATCATGAGGGATGCCATCCCTAGCCAAGTGGTCCTAGGTTCTATAACACTGGTTCTCAACCCTCCTAATGCTGTGACCCTTTAATACAGTTCCTCACATTGTGGTGACCCTCCCATGATCATAAAATTATTTTCATTGCTACTTCATAACTATAATTTCGCTACTATTATGAATCATAACAAGTGTGGGTTTTCTGATGGTTGTTTGCTGGTCTCAACCTATCACCTGAGACTTGCTGCTATAGATAGTCTGGAACTCACTTGTAGTCAAAACTGGCTTTGAACTTGAGATGGTCCTCTTGTCTCAACCTCTCCAGTGCAAGGATTATAGGTACATTTAACCATGCATGGTTCTATCTTTGGTTTTATTGATTCAGTGATTGATTGGTGTGTATATGTGTGTATCTATATGAATGTGAACATGTACATGTGTGGTGCATATATATATGAATAAATTGATGTGTGTGCATGTATGGGTGTGTATTTCATGCATGTGCATGTGTGAATGAGTGTGCATGAGTTTGTATATTTGTTTTTGTATACATATGTGTGTTTGTATGTTTGTATATGTATATTATGTTTTGTGTGTGTATGTGCGTGTGTGTGTGTGTGTGTGTGTGTGTGTGTGTGTGTAGAGGCCAGATAGATTGCTATCTTTTGTAGTAACTTTATTTTGGTTTCTTAATATAGCATCTCTCTACATAGTCCTGACTGCCCTGGAACTCACTCTGCAGATCAGGCTGGCCTCAAACTCACAGAAATCCACCTGCCTCTGCCTTCCAAGTGCTGGGATTAAAGGGAGGCTGTGCCACCAAATCCAAATTTGTTAATGCAGGCTCTGCAGATTTAGCATGCCAGCCAGCCCTAGGATCCTCTTTTCTCTCCTCCCAATGCAGTCACGGGTTTCCAACACCACTCTCAGCTTTGTATGCAGTGCTTTAAATTTTCATCCTTTCTTATCAATGATACTGAACATCTTTTCATCGATTTCTTGGTCATTTGTTATCATTTTCTGTGACTCAAGTCCTATTTTTTAATTATTTATTTATTTATTATATATAAGTACTCGGTATCTCTCTGCAGACACACCAGAAGAGGGCGTCAGATCCCATTACAGATGGTTGTGAGATCCTAGGGGAGCTCACTCAACCTGAAGCTTCTCCAGAAGGAAAACAGGTCAGAACTGGTAAAGCCTTGGAGCTTCCCAGCATTCTCCTCTCCTATAACCTTATTTATAAAAAACAATCCATTCCAAATCTTTTCATTCACCTCACAGTCTGGCCCAAAGCCAATGGATAGGTTAACAGGTGTCTGTTTAGTGCGAAGCCCAAACTAAACTACCTAGTATAGGTGCAGGGACAGGCGTTTAAGTCGATGGGACGGATCTGGATCTGAAAGGGAATCGGCAAATGTGTGGGTCATCCAATGTAAATGTGCTCAACACCACTGCACTGTGATTTTAAATGTAGGGAGTTTTATGCTAAAAATATAAAGAGAGAAAAGTAGATGAGACTTGGGAATAGGCATGTCATCAAAGAAAGCACAGGCATGACCAGGAAGTACTTGAAAAGATGGAGACAGCGATGCTGGCCAAGCGAGGCCATGTGAATCTGCAATTCTGGCACCAGAGGCAGGGGGATTGACGTGATATGTCAGACCAGCCAAGGCTAAACAGCAAGACTCTATCTAAAACAAAACACAACACAAACAAAGGCAAGATGACAGGAACAACGAAATATCCACAAAAAAACATAGCGAGGGGTAGGAGCATAGGTAATGGCGGATACTTACTTAACCCTCACAAAGGCCTGTGTGGGTCTACAGCACTGCAAAAAGTAAGTGAAATTAAATAAAAGTTAAATAAAAAAAACAGTCATACTGCTTTATGCTCACGGAGGTGGGTCTGATATTAACAAAACAAAACAAAAAAGCCGTTGGTGAGAGTGTAGAGAAATTGGGACCCTCCCTATTCATTGTTGACAGAAATACAAAATGGTAGAGTCACTTGGGAAAGCGATTTGGCAGCATCTGTCTGCAAAAGTTAAATCAACTGACGTACAGCTTAGTCCAGTGTGTTTACATGGCTTCTATGAGGCCCTGGGTTTGATTCTATATCCTCAAAATAAACAAAAAAAGGTAAGCATAGAGTTAAGTATAGGCAAAAAATTCTACTAGGTATCTACCCAAGAGGCATCAAATCAATCAAACCCACCAATAAGTAGATAAGTAAATAAATGACTCTGGCACAAACATGGTAGCCATTTGTGAACACCGTTCTCTTAAAAATCTCAAGAACGGAAGCAGCTCAAATGCCCACTGTCGGTGGACAGATCAACAACGTGTAGCAAATCCCAACTGTTACTCAGCACTTTTTACAGAACAAATCGCTGACACACTAACATGGATTAGCTCTCAAGTCTCTGCCGATCAGTGATCACTTGGTGGAGGGGCAGTGGCAAGAATGGATTACACCATAGCACAAGGGAGCTTTTCAATGATGGGATGTTCAAAACCTCGATTGTGGCGATGGTCTAACGCTTAAGCTTTGCCGGTACCACTGATTAGTGTATATTTATGAGTGAATTTTATGACATAAATTATAACTTGAGAGAAGTGGTTTTAAAAGCCTTTAGGCCAAACATGGCGGCACACACCTTTAGTCTCAGCACTCCAGACACAGAGACAGGAGGATCTCTGTGAGTCTGAGGCCAGTTTAGTCTACATATTGAGACCAGGATAGCCAGGGCTACACCAAGAAACCCTGTCTCAAAAAAAAAAAAAAAAAAAAACAAAACAAAACAGCCTTTTGGAGACAGAAGTTTAAAAACTTTACCCCAAATCAAAAGTACCTAAAAGAGACCAGTGTCTAAAATTTTTTCTAATAATCAAGAAGAAAATAACTTTAGTAGAAAAGAAGGTAAAAGACTTGAATCATGGGCTGGAGAGATGGCTCGGTGGTTAAGATCACTGACTGCTCTTCCAGAGGTCCTGAGTTCAAATCCCAGCAACCACATGATGGCTCACAATCATCTGTAATAGGATCTGATGCCCTCTTCTAGTGTGTCTGAAGACAGCTACAGTGTATAAAAGAAATAAATAATTTTTTAAGTGAGTATCAACAGTCTGTTTTGTATTGGTTTGGGGAGAGGGGCAAGTTTTGCTTGTTGTTGTTAAATTTGTTTAGGTTTTGATGTTTTGAGAAAACTGTCTTGCTACTTAGCCCAAACTGGCCTCGTACTCAGTATTACAGCTCCTCCCTATCTTTTCCCAGCTCAGGCCATGACTAATATAACTTTTTGGTAACTTTGAAACTGGATAGTACGTCACGCAATTTTGTCCAGTGACCTCTATTGTATTCCACCCTTCAGAGGTTTACAGAATGATCTCTGGGCTTCCGAGGGACTTTGAGCAAGTGCAGGGGATTTAAATAGTCACATAATCTATTGTCTCAACCCAGCTTCCAAACCACTGTATCACAAAGTGTTACAGATGCCTACAAAAGGCCACCATAACCTGCACTCAAACAAACAACAGCAAAAAGCAGCTTGTGTCCTTCAAGGAGTTTCTGGACCAGTGGAAAGGGTAAAGGCGTCTCAAAAAACATCCAGAACAAAGCTGGCTGGCTGTAGTGTGAACTTTGAATCCCAGCACTCGGGAGGCAGAGGCAGGTGGCCACTATGTCTCTATGAGCTCTAGGCCTTCACAGTCTACAGAGCGAGTCCTAGGACAGCCATGGCTACATAGAAAAAACCCAACTCTGCAAACCCCACACACACATACCCACACATACACTAAACAGCCAGGATAACATAGAACCTTGGGAGCCTCTGGAGCTGGAGACATTTTCAGACCCAGGATAGCAAAGTCTATCATTAGACACACGAGGAAACTGAGAGACAGAGAGGGGACCCAAGCTCTGGTGACTTTAAGAGGGAGATGCACCCAGGCATGGTGGGGAGGGCTTAACTCGTGGGAGTAGAGGCAGGATGATCGGGAGTGCAAGGCCAACCTCTACTACGTAGGGAGTTCAAGGCCATTGTGGACTGCTTGAGATCTAGAGAGAAACATGGGAGAAGGGAAGGTTGGGAGGCAAGAAAGAAAATTAGAAAGTGGGAGAGGCCTCTAGGTGGAGAAGACATTTAGGGACTTTGGAAGGAAATCAAAACCTGAAATGTGTGTTCAGAGAAGGGTGTAGGGGACAGGGCCTGCCCAGGGGCTGAAGCGCAGGGCTTGTGGGTACACAGACAGGACAGAGCAGTCCGCACACCTTTCTCTGTACCAACACATGAGAGCTGAGCTCTCCCTGAACAAATACAGACTTGAAAACTCTTTTCACGGGCAGGGCCTAACTGCCCCAGCTCTGGCAGGATTTCATTATCTTCAATCCAGGCTCCGGACCAGAGGCCAGAGCTAGAAGGATAACCACAACAGGACCAGCCACAGCCCCCTGGGGAGACAGACTGGACAAAAAGCCACTTCTGGCCCCAGCAGCCAGAGATGTCCTCAGGCCAAAACCAAGACCTGCAGCTCAGCTGCCCACTTGGCCTATATCAAAGTGTTTTGTGCTTTGACTTTAGAGTCTCAGTTTCTCCCTTTGTAAAATGTGACTAGTGGCTGGGCATGGTGACTCACACTTAGAATTTCAGCATCCAGGAGGCTGAGACAGGAGGATGGCCGTGTGTCTGAGTTCAGTCTGGACTACAGAATGAAACCCTGTCTCAGAAAATAAAGGCTGGACAGATAGTTCAGTGAGTAAGAGCTTTTGCTACTCCTGCAGAGAACCTGAGTCTGGTCACCCATATCTGGTGTAACCATCTGTAACCAGCTCCGGGGGATTTAATACGCTCACTCCTAGGATTCCTGAAGACCGCTGAAGTCACCAGCATTCATGTATCCATGTTCCCACCACCACGCACACACACAGAAAAACTAGCATGGTGGCATATGCCTTAATCCCAATACTCAGGAGGCAGAAGTAGTGAATCTCTGAGTTCAAAGCCAGCCTGGTTTATTAATCCAGTTCCAGGACAGCCAGTGCTGGCACTAGGACGGCTCCTACCCCCAGCAATGGCTCCACTCATAGGTGACAGGGATCTGGCACATTCATTGTCATGGAAACAGCAAAACATTCTTAGGGTACTCCCGTTCAGATGCCCACCCACACCTAGAAGCAAGTGATGTCACTACTACCATAAAAGACTGAACCCCCTCACCTTCTCTCTCTCTCCCTTCTCTCTCGACCCTGACCCCTGCCTCATTGTTCTATTAAACTTCTCCAAGTGGAACCGTGTCAGTTCAGTGTGGTTTGTCTGGATTCGAGCAGAGAAATCTATCCCCAACAGCCAGGGCTGTTAAACTGAGAAAACCTTTCTCAAAAAAATAAATAAATAAATAAATAAATAATAAATAAATATAAGATACGATAAATAAGGAGTTGGACGGATAGCTCAACAATTGCCCTTGCAGAAACTAAAGCTCATTCCCAGCGAGCACTTAATAAGGTAGCTTGCAGCAGCTGCCTATAACAGCTCCAGAAGAATTCGACACCTCTGGCCTCTGCATTCCACTATGCACACACCCACACACAGACACATAGACACACACACAGACATACAGACTACACATAATTTTAAAGTCATCAATACAAAGTATTAAAAATAAAGAAAAAATTTCAAATGTACACATTTTTAAAAATCATGCCGGGTGTGGTGGTGCATACCTTAAATTCCAGCACTGGAGGGAGAGGTTCATGGTTCTCTGTGAATATCAGGTTAACCAGGCATACACAGTAGGAGTCTGTCTCAAAACAAAGCAAAAATCCCAAAGAAGCAGATTAAGAAGTGGATAATAGCCACTCTTGTACCGCAAGGTTGGACTACATTCACATACACAGAGCAAGGGGACTACACAGTGCCTATCATGTGACAGGTAGCTGCAGTTGTATAAAGTGGTATAGAGAAGGTATACTTGCTTGAGACAGAGGAACTCAGCCAATTCTAAGGTACAGGAAGGCTTTTGGAGACCTGGCCTTTATTCATTTATTGATGAGTTAATCAAGAGTTTGTTATTTGGGGATTTTTTTTTTTTTGTTTTGGGACTGTCGTGTGTACACCAGACTGACCTCAAAATCACTATAGTTGACCTTGAACTTGTCCCCTGCATCTATTCCCAAAGTCCTGAGATTACAGGTATGAGCCACCTCAATCAACTTGTTCTCTTTTAGGAGACAGGATCCTGTAAGTAGCCCAGAAGGTCCTGCCTCTCACAACTCTCCTGCCTCAGATCCACTAGCACGGAGTTTACATGTGCCAGGATATGCCCTTTAGACTGAGACCCAACAGGAGGACAAGTGTATCTATTCCAGATATAGGGAGTAACAGTGCAAAGAGCCTGGACTCAAAACAGCCAAGCCATTGCCTCTCTCCATGGTAGCCAGACTGAAAACTGTTCCAGTGATCCCTAGCTTAGGAATGCCTTTGAGAAGTCTCTGTGGGGGTTGGGCCTAATGACTTCTAGTGAATAAAATGGTACAAGAACAATGGAGTGTCACTTCCATAGTTGGGTAGATCACAACAGGCTAGCTTCTGATTCATTTCCCTCTGAGACAAGGTTTCAGCATGTACGGTGTGTAACCTAAGATGGCACATGAATTTAAGATTCTCTTGCTTCCTCTGAGTGCTAACAGGTTTGTGACACCATGCCCTACTCAAAAAAACAGTTTTTTGGGAGAGCCTCGAGTTCAGGGTGGCCTTGAACTTGCTATGTAGCTGAAGATCACCTTTAGCTCCTGATCCTCCTGCCCCTTCCCCTCTAAGTGCTGAGGTTAGAGGCATGGGCCACTGGCCCAAGTAAGAAATCGTCCTTCAGAATCTAAGCTTTTATCTGGCTGACACGGATTAGCAATGACATAATCTTGTCTGATGGTTTAAAATGAAAAGCTTCCTCCCCACTACTGTGCCCTCATGACAGGGGAGAGGCGGCTAACATATCCTTCTGTGGCTCACAATCACCTAACCCTGGAGCTGTGCAGTTGAGATCACATATGCAGACACGTTTATGTTTTCCCCCAGTACTAATGTGCCGGGAGCTGACAGAATTAAGACACTTCCTTAGCCTGAGTAACACCATTTTACACAGATGTCAGCCTAGGTTTCTGTTCCCCATGGTAAAGGCCTTCCTTTTCCCAGAAAATAGGTGATCTGTCTTTGGTCAGGTAGCTAGCAGAGTAGAACGGTCACCCAGACAACGGATCCTGCTTGGCAGAACATTCCCTCCTGCACCTAAGTTGTCCCCCTCCACAAGTAATTCTTCACAAAGGGTATTGTGAGAAGCCCTTTAACCGGAAAGTTCCCTTAGTTCCATACCTTACTTTCCCATGCCTTATTTCCTTCTTCTACCTGTATAAAACTAGCATGTGAAAAAATAAAAATTTGTCTTGACTTGTTGGCCTTCCACACAACTCTTGTTCCCCCATTCTCTCCCAAGTGATCCCGGGTTCCCGTTGACTGTCCTGTGGGTGGGGTCACTAATGTACCAGTACATACTGACAAATGGGTCACCACCAAGCTGTAAAACCAGTCCCTGCCCCATTATACATTTATACAGTTATTTATTTTATGTATACACTATATTTTATGTATGCATTTATTTATTTATTTCAATTTTTTTTTTGAGTCCAGGAAGGTTTTGAACTTCTCATTCTTCTCTCTCAGCTCCCGTGCCGATCTGTCCCTACAGATCTGGCTGGGCAGGTCTTGAACAAATGCAGTATGGTTAGCTTTCAATAAAGATGAATAACTGAAAGACTATCCTTAGCTTTTTTCTTGATCGACATCTACAGCAGGCATTCTCCTGGGCCCTCCCACCTACTCATTATCTTTGGAATGAGACCCTTGTGGCAAGAAGCCCAGGGAAGCCACCTGCCATCAGCTTAGATCCTCTGCGTCAGCACAACAGCCGATTAAGGATGCAGTACTGGTTACAACCACGGGGTGGCGCATGGGTGCAAATAATCCTTAGGATGAAGGTCACCCAAGTAGGAGTCTGGATTTATGATCTGTGAGCCAGAGGGCCCTGCTAAACTTTGCCTAATTCCTGCCCCACAAAAACGGTGTATATGATAGTATATCTTTGTTCTTTTTAGATGTGAAGCTGTGGGTTAATTTTTATGCAGTGATAGAAAAATCGTGAAACTACAAGATAAAGACAGGGTCAGTCACAAGCAAAGCAAAGCAAAACAAAGTCCAGACAGGCAATCTCTGGGATCCACTCACAATCTTCCGGGCTCCTCCAAAGGATTTGGGCCACTTCTCCAGCTTTGCCCTGTGCAGACACACAGCTTGTCTTCTAGGCCCCTGTTGACTCTACTCCACAACTGCTGCTGTTCTTGGTGGCCATCCCATAGCATTGGCATCTCCAAAACACTGGGGTCTTCTGCAGCAACTGGGCTGCACTCTCACCATAGCTTCTCACAGGCTCTCTTCATGGTGCCAAGCCTCAACTTCTCTGCATGACCCCTTCAACTGCCACCAAGGCTGCACCTTCAGCCATGGTTTCTCCTGGCTACTCACAGTGCTAAGCCTCAGATGCTCCCCATGACCCCTTCATGACTTCAAAACCAGTACCACCTGGGTGACTCTCACACTACCAAGTTCAGCTGCCAGCACAAGGTACTGGATGTTGGTTGGCCATGCATGCTTCTGTGTGCTGACTCTCAGGAAACACTTTGCAGAAGATTTCACCTCAAAGATGCTGGTCTCTTCTTAATCACCACCAATTTCTAGGCTCTGGCCAGCCAACATCCAGTATCCCAACAAAGCAAAGGTTTCACTTTAGTGGACTCTTATTAATCATAGCTGCTTCAGCCCCAGCTGACTAGAACCACAGAATCCCAATTCAAAATAACAAAGGGCCACGTGGAGTCTTTAAACTTCCCTCTAAAACCTCACAAGGCAGGTCTCCATTGTCTGAATTTTCCTCAACATTTTTATCTTCCAAGCTCCCATAGAATAGCTCGCCAAACTTTGAATGGCTCAGTGGTTTTTCTAGCCCAAAGTTCCAAAGTCCTTCCACAATTTTCCCCAAAATAACACGATCAGGTCTGTCGCAGCAATGCCCTACTGTCTTGGTACCAACTTGGCTTAGTCAGGGTTTCTATTGCTGTGATGAAGCACCATGACCAAAGCAACTTGGGGAGGAAAGGCTTTACTAGATTATGCTTCTATTGTTTATCATCAAAAGAAGTCAAGATAGAAACTCAAGCAGGTCAAGAATCTGGAGGCAGGAGCTGATGCAGAAGCCTTAAAAGAGTGTTTACTGGCTTATTCCTTATGGATCCACCAGCCCAGGGATGGTACCACCATAATGAGCTGGGCTCTACCCCCACAAGTCACTAATTAAGGAAATGCCCTATAGACTTCCTACAGCCAAATCTTATGGAGGCATTTTTTTCAATTGAGACTCTCTTCTCTCTGATGACTAGCTTGTATCAAATTGATATAAAACTAGCCAGTACATGGGCATTGGCTTATTGGTGCTGAGGATAAAGCTCAGCAGAAGTCTATTTGCTTATTATGCATAAGGCCAGAGCTGATTCATCTCCCGTACCGTAAATGAAAGAAAAGAAAGGAAGAAGGGCGTGGTAGCAGGGGCTGATAATCCCAAGACTGGAGAAACTGGGGGAGATTGTAAACATGCCAGACCTGATACAGTGAACTCAAGGAGAGCCTTGGCCACGAAGTAAAACCCTGGTAAAGGGAAGGAAGAAAGAACTGACTTTCTGTACTTAGAGCTCAATCTTTGTCCTTGTAACCCCCATCTGTGGACCTGGCTCTATCCCGGCCTCACAGAGAACAAGTCCTCTGTCCAAAGCAGGATGGCGGGGTTCAAATACCAACTCCATTCCTTCCAGTCTTGTATGATTTGAGCAAGTCATGTGACATTCAAAAACTTCTGTGGGTGTTAACATCGCCTGCCTTAGGGAACTAGGTTGGGTTGGGGGTTCTTTATGGTTGGTTTTGTTTGTGTTTGGATTTGGATGTCCCAGATTTGGGCACGCTAAGTGTGCTGACAACGCTCGAAGCCCTGCGCCAGAGTTCCAGGAGACAAACTCACAATGACTTAGCACAAATTCAGACAAGAGTGACAAAGTGATGGCAAGCCATTGAGGCTGCCACAGAGGCTCCCTAAGGCAATGTGACTCTACTAAACTCTCGACCTCCTGACCTCAGGGATTAAAGGTGTACCAGTTGCCACCACTGGGCTGAGCTCTTGAAATCTCAAAGCCTACTTCCAGTAACACTTCTCCACCTCAGCCACAGCTCCTAATCCTCCCTAAATAATCCACCAACTGAGACCCAACCATTCAAATACATGAGCCTATGGGGGAGGGGGAGGTAGAGGGGGAGGGGGAGAGGGCTCATTCTCATTCAAACCACCACATAGACGAAATGAAAGACGATTCCTGCCATCAGCCTAGAATCTCCACACACAGGCCTATGAACATGTACATTACCACACACACACACATGCCAAACCACACACATACACACCCAACATGGAGAACAGAAAGTAATCAAATCCCAAGATGTCTGCATGTGTCTTTGGGTTTTGGTACCATCTGACTCTGACAAGTGTATAAACTGAGGTTCTGAGCCACATAGAAGGCAGGGCTGGGGGCACTTCGAGGTAAAACGTTTACATTTGTGGGTTCAATGCCTGGGTAAACAGGAATAGAAGGAATAGGGGAGGTAAAAGAGGGAATACCCCAAGGGCAAATGTGGGGCCAAATTCCATCAGAATTTGTCTATCTGGCAGCTTATCTTTCCCTGCCCTTTGTGGTTCTTTTACTTCCGTGAATGACTGATATCAGGGTGGTGACTTCTTCACGTTTTATTTATTTACATACATATTTTTTAAATTCTGTCATGATGGGGATTAAACCTAGGGTCTCCCACATGCTAAGCAAGAACTCTACCATACATTCCTAGACATCATTTGTTATTTATTTATTTACTTATAATCAATCTGAGTATATAGCCCAGGCTACCCTGGCTTTCACAATCCTGGCTGGGACTCTGAGGTGCTAAGAGTATAGGCCTGGGTCACACCATCCAAACTTGACTTCATTTTTATTGTTGCTTTGTTGAGACAGGGTCTCACTGTGTAGCCAAAGCTGAAGTGGAACTCACTATGTAGACCAGGCTGGCCTTGGACTCACAGAAATCTACTCACCTCTGCCTCCTGGGTGCTCTGATGAAAGGGACTGGCCTATGTACTTCCTCCTGACCGGAAGTGGGAACTGGGCAGAAATAACAGTACAGTGAGTGAGTTACCTCCATGAATTTACCGGACTCAGTGAGCTGCGACTGCCAACAACATCCTGGATTGAGGCTGGAGTCACAGCCCGCAGGGCAAAGGCTGCTCTGGGGAACACAGCAGCACAGAAATCAATCCGGTTCAAGTTCATACCCAGGGCAGCCACAGAAAGTGCCAGGAAGGGAAAAGACAGGGTGTTTACCACACATTCCAGGGGCTGCCGTGGGCATCCAGGAGAAAGTGAAGCCTGGGCTGAGCCAAGAAGGTATTGTCCCAGTTTACAGTAAGAGCTGCGAGGACAGCCTGTCCTGTTACACCCCACCCACGGCCTCCATGATGTCTACTTGAGTCTGTCTGCCGAGAAGTTTCCGGCAACAGTTTCCTGGCTCCTCAGATGACATAGATATTCCAACTATGACTTCCAGTCTGATTTCAGCGGACTTAAGCAAGAGGGGAAACACCATGTGCCTCCAGGGAAAGAAATTCTGGCTGCCATCTCCACTCTTTCCCTCAGCATCCAACCGTGGGTGGTGTGGGGAGGGTTAGTGGGGCTTTCCCTCTGTGCTTCAGAACACCACCATCTGCCAAACACCCGCACAGAGAGTTCTAGTCCATATCCTCCCAGCATGGACTGCTCTCCTCTTGAATTCCACCTCCAGCGGATACCCACATCATTTTTTTTTCTGTTCACTCGTTTCCCCCCCCTCGCCCCCCGCCAAGAATAAGTATTCTCAGCGCAGGGCTTGTGTCTTTGTGGTCTCTAGTCTCTGACAACTGGTTGGTGCCTCAGTGGATTCGAACCCTACACTCATCTTGGGCTAATGACAATGTGAGCGCGCCTCTGTTCCCACTTTTCTACTGTGAAAAGAATGAACACTCCAACCTACGTTGTAAGGAAAAATGAGAGCTCTAACAGTGCCCGCAGCACTTGACACGCAGAAGGTATGGAACCATAACCAAGTGCAGTTAAACCCGGGCTAGGGCTGGGCTGGTTTTTGTACCCTGTTCACACTGCCAGCTTAGTTTTTCTGTATGCAGGGTCTCCAAGCCCCGGCTTTCATCCAATTTAGCTCACAAGACGTGCTGTGCGAACTGTGTCCCTGTTGCAGCCTCAGGGGGCTCGATGTTCCGCAATCCCTCTGCACCCCGCCCCTTGGGCCCCAGGGCGCACCAGAGCGCGCGGGGAGAAGGTTTCCCGGAACCGGTCCCCACCGGATCGCAGACCCTTTGCGCTCAGCCCTTGGCTCTCAGTTTCGGCGCCCTGAGAAGGGGGTGTGACTCAGCGCGGGAGCGTGTGCAGGCTCTGTCCCACGTGCAAACAGAGGGGTGCTTGCAGACTCTGGGTCGTGCGCAGGCTCCGGGGCGTGTGCGGGCCGCATCCCTCGAGCCAGAAGAAGGGCGTGTGCAGGTGGCGGGGGCGTGTGCAGGTGGCGCCCCCAAACCCGGGCGGAGCTTTTGCACTCGACCCAACACTCACCGTTATAAAGGTCGCGCTCCGCGTGCTTCCCTTCATCACGATCCTAGAACTCTAACGCCCATCTTTACTCGATCTTCAACAGCCGCCTCCACTCGCCATGGACCCCAACTGCTCCTGTGTCTCAGGTAAGGGGGACTCTACAACCGGAGCTTCTGGGAGAGCTAGACGGGCTGCTTGGTCCCTTCTCTAGCAACTCCTTTTAGGGTAGTACAGGCTGCTCCTTCCGAACGAGCTCTGGAACACGCCCGCCCCCTTTAAACTAGTCTTTGAGATAATGGCTCGCCAGAGTTGGGAGATTTGCACCCGAGTTGTTTGGAGAACTGCTTTCGGGGACGCCCCGGTCTCACTCACCGCGCTCACTGCCTTCTTCCTCTAGATGGATCCTGCTCCTGCGCTGGCTCCTGCAAATGCAAACAATGCAAATGCACCTCCTGCAAGAAAAGTGAGTTGAGTCTTCTCTACCCTTTACCCTTCACTCCCTTGGGGACCCTAGTCGGCCGCGCCTCCCCGGGAGCGTTCAGGTGGCTTGCCTGTGACTCTGTTCCTCGCTCACGTTCTACTCTTCTTCCCCAGGCTGCTGCTCCTGCTGCCCGGTGGGCTGTGCGAAGTGCTCCCAGGGCTGCATCTGCAAAGAGGCTTCGGACAAGTGCAGCTGCTGCGCCTGAAGTGGGGGCGTCCCCACAACTGTGTAAATAGAATATGTAGGAACCTAGCCGTTTTTGTACAACCCTGACCCGTTCCCCCACCTTTTTCTATAAATCGAGTAACTGACACAATAAAAAATGTTGACTTGATTAACTCAGCTTTGTCTTTGTTCCTTTGAAATAAGGGACTGGCAGAGGCGTTGGAATGGGACTGGGGCATCTGGATTTGGGATGGTTGGACTGATTACCCCCCCCCCCGAAAGCGGTCGGCGGAAGCATGCACTGGTCACAGAAATGTGCCATTCCCACTGGGTGGGCATGTGTATCTTGGGAATTAAGCCCAAAGCTTTCTGCTTACTAACCTCTACCCCTTGATGCATAATGATTCTGGTTAATTTTAGGTTTGGGGGCTTAATAAGGTATGAATACCTGTACATAAACTTTGGAAAATAAAAATGAGTGAATTGGGTGTGATAAATCCCATTTATAGTAATCCCAACACTTGGGAGCCTGAGGTAGAAGGGTCATTGCAACTCTGAAGCCAGCGTGCTCTCAAATTTTGGTAAGACAAGATCTTACTGTGTGACCTAAATAGTCCTTGAACTTTCAGTCCTGCCTTAGACTTCTAAACGGAGAATTCAATAACCGCTGGAAAGATGGCTCAGTGGTTAAGAGCACTGGCTGCTCTACCAGAGGTCCTGAGTTCAAATCCCAGCAACCAGGTGGTGATTCACAGCCATCTGTAGTGGGATCTGATTCGTTCTGGTGTGCTGGCATTCATGCGTGCAGAACGTAATACATAATCTTTTTTTTTTAATCGGTAAGATGAACAAAACCGTGAAAAAGTACTGTAAACAACTATAGCTATCCAAGGGTGTGCCTTGCAGTTCGGAGACTAATGGCACAGCCTGTCCAGCCTAGATAGAGCTCCCACGAGGAACTGCCCATCTCTGGTGGACAGGGACACTCACTTTTTTTTTGTTTGTTTGTTTTTTTTTGGGGGGGGGTTCCCCTCTTCCAGAGAGCCCAGTGAAACAACCCGTCTGTCAGGAAGTTCCTCTCGAGGGCACCCACCTGCTCCTCACTCCTACCTGCCCCTGGCAATTTAAGCAAAGTAACTAGAAATGTGGAAGGAATTGCCCCGCGTCTTCCCAAGGGCAAGGCATCCAGGTGGAGTCTGCAATTTGGAGGGTGGGGTGGAATTTCCTTCTCTTTAGGAAGGACAGGAATGACGTGCAATTAAAGCCAACGGTTAATGCCCTCCGGTTATTTGTTGAGGTAATGCAATTTGGTCTTCAATCAAAGGGAAAGAAGAGTTGGCTAGAAGTCAGGACCAAGGCTTTCTCTGTGAAGAATAAATGGACAAGACAGCCTGTATTTCTTGCTGTGAGGAACTTCTAGTTCATTGCCCACTTTCTTACTGGTCACATAGCCTGAACAAGTCACCAAACCTGACAGAGCCCGTTGTTCGTTATGTCCCCAGACTGAATCCCTCAAATGCTGATATCCTGTCATTCAGCTAAAACCTGGATGCTGATAACCACCTATCCCCAAAGAATTCTCGGGGAACCAAGTACAGCTCTGATGTTTAAGGACTTCCCTTTGTTAAGTGCAGTTTGGGAATCTGGCCTCATTTGTCTCCTGTATGCCCTGACATCATTCATTCAGTCCTGTATGCCCTGACATCATTCATTCAGCCCTGTATGCCCTGACATCATTCATTCAGCCCTGTATGCCCTGACATCATTCATTCAGCCCTGTATGCCCTGACATCATTCATTCAGCCCTGTATGCCCTGACATTCATTCAGCCCTGTATGCCCTGACATCATTCATTCAGCCCTGGCTTTGGTTTCACTGGCACTGAGCTCAGGTTAGTGTGAATGTAACCTCAGATTTACCTCTCTGTCTTCAAACAGAGCTAATAAAGAAACAAATAAAACAAATATCCTAGTTAAGACTCCTGGGTGTCAAGTGGGGGATCCAGTGTCAGAGGGGTCCAAGGAATGAATGCTAGGACCACCCTTGGTCCCTGACTGCCTTGAAACCAAGTGAATGGCAGTTACACCTTTAGCTTCTCAGGTAAAATGGAAGACACTGGGCTCGGAATTGGCATCATGATGGAGAGCTTATCTGGCATGTGTGGAACTCTGAGGTACATACCTAGAAACATTAAAAAGGGTCTCAGTGGTACTGCGCTCACCTAACACGTGTATATCCCTAAGTTCAGTCCCTAGCGTGGCATAAGCAAAGTTTGGTGGCACATGTGTAATTCTAACACTCAAGAGCCGGAGGAGGCAAGAGGATCAAATGTTCACGGCAAGTTTGAGGTGCAGGACACATGTAACGCTGACTCAAAAAAGACGTCACACACAAAACACCACAGGGGTTGTGATACAAGCACATATCTGTATCCTGAGGCAGGAGATTGTCTCAAGTTCAAGGCCAGACTGGGATGCTCAGTGAGCTACGGGCCATTCTGAGTTATAGAGTGAGACCCTTGGAAAAGGAAAGAAAGAAGGAGCGGAGGCAAAACTGGGCCTGGCAACATAATCTATTATCCTAGCTACTCAGGAGACAGGGGTGGGGGGATTTTCAGCTCGGTCCCAACATAAAACAGTGTAAAGGACTGGAGGGAAAACTCTGTAGAATGCTTGCCTGGCGACCAGGAAGCCTTGGATTCAATCCTTACTGTAAAAGAGGCAAAAAAAAAAAAAAAAATCATATTATGCAAGAGTTCTAAAGGCCCAAGAATCTGTTACAGATCTCAGTTTTGATAATAAGCAATAAAATATAAGAAATTGATAAAACAAGCAAAAGCACCAACTACAAATGTATTTTATGTGGTCCAGCAGAAATATCTCAGTATGCATCTGGAAAACAACAGACAGAATAAAGGAACTGGGTATCCTAGTGCTTGGGCACACCTCAGACTTTGACCCTAGGAGCCAGCAGTCCTACCCAGTGCAAAACCACGATGTCTCTGACCTGGGATCTCTGCTTAGGCCTTGCCCTTGAGTACTTGAAATTTGTCTCTAGTCCGGGTTCAAATTCTCATGAGATTTGGAGGGAATATTATCCAACATTATCCAGGCAAGAATTCTGTTTTGTTGTTGTTGTTGTTGTTTTATCTTTAATTACTTATTAATTTTTGAAATAGGATCTCTCATTTGTGTGGCCCTGGCTGGCCTTGATCATCCGCCTCTGACTTCTAAGATCTGAGATTAAAGAACTAGCCCCAGGCAAGAACTTAACTCTATAGATAAAGACTCAGCTCCAAATGAAGTCTTTTGGATCTTCCCACACAGAGGGTATTACTGTATCATCTCCAAGATGAAGTATCCCTCGGAAGGAGAAATGCCCTGGGTGCTAAGTTACCAAACCAGTGGGTAGTCGGTTAATGGAAAGACACTTGTGTCTAAACCACCTAGAAGAAGGAGGAAGAAGAGGAGAAAGAAGGGGAAGAGGGGAGGAAGAGGGGGAGGAGGGGGAGGAGGATCATAGTCAGGACTGGGTGCTTTCTCTGCCTACACATGAACCTGTGCACAGAAAGTCACCGTCAGAGAACTTGGGACAAGTACAGGAGCTTTAGTGTCAGGTAGTACTGGTTCACAACCTGTTGTACTACTGGCTGACTGTATGCCCCAGGCAAGCGACTGAACCTCTCTGAATCCTCTGTCCTTGTGTGTAAACAGAATTTCCACCTCTGTATAGGTATTAAATGAGAACTTGGTTTGACTCCTGGTTCTGGCATAATAGCCATATTGTGGAGTGTTCGAGGTTCTACAGCAGTTAAGCAAAAACCTGCTGGTACGCATGAACCAATTTTCTCTTGCCCCAAGAAAAGATCCCAAGAGTCAGAAACATTGGAAATATAAGTAGCTGCTTTTATTTATTTTTTTAATCTAACGCAATCCCTGGATATCACCTAAAATGATCCCTCTGGCAAGAGGATACCTCGGTTTTTAAAACCGGCCTGGAGTACAGCAGATGGGTTAAGGTGTGCGAACCCCCCCCCCCCCCCCATCGCTGGACATGCCTAGATGTGCCCCTCAGGAAAAGAGAATAAGTATGTTGTAATGAGTTAGTTCTGTTGGCTCTGTTGCTGTGTCCGAAAGGAAGGGGCTCAATCCAAGGAACGTGATGAAACAGAGACAGACAATAAGGGTCGGGAAAGTTCCGAATCATGGCTAGTCTTTATAAAACTGTCTCCTTCGCTTCTGCAAAGAAAGCTTCGATTCAGAGAGAGACCAGGGCGGAGCGGATCGCTGCCCAGGAGCTCCAGGAATGGAGAAGCTGAGGATACCGCGCTACGAATGAGTTTACGTAGACTGTTGGGTTTCCCAGGGTGAGTTCTCGTAATGCACCGGAGCAGCGATGGGCGGTAAAGTCGGGGAAAGCACTACAGGGACATGATGTTCCACACGTCTCACCGGTCCTCCTACTCAGGCCAGCGGCGCCAAAGGGGCGGTCCCGCTGTGCACTCCGGCGCCACAGGGAGCTCTGCACCCCGCCCGAACAGTGCGCTCGGCTCTACCAAGGACGCGGCGCGCGTGACTAAGCGCGGGCTGGAGCAACCGCTTGCTGAGTGCAAACCCTTTGCGCCCGAACCGGTCTAACGACTATAAAGAGAGCAGACCGTCCGTTAAGCGTCACCACGACCTCAGCAGCCTGACTGCCTTCTCGATACTTACATCGTAGCTCCAGCTTCACCAGATCCAATTGCAATGGACCCCAACTGCTCCTGCTCCGCCGGTAAGACTCCCTGTCTTTGGCCTTTAGAATACCCAGTTGGGACCGCAGAGAGGAATTCCTCGGTTGCAGAGGCTCGGCAGGAATAGGTACCTTTAGTTGGTGATTCATTCTAGTTCTTTCTGGAATCGGCTCTAGCAATCGCCTTCACCTGTTGGAGTATTAGTATTGTCCGAACGGCCCCCTTTTTTGGGGGGGCGGGGCTTGGGGTAGGATTTATACTCGCAAATGTCTGGTCCTGAACACCCAGGTTGTGGGAACATTTGAGTTGTTACTAAGCTTATGAAAGAAAGGGGTGAGGAACCTTTGTGTCTTGGGGATCAGAGATACAAGCCTTCCCCTACCCTGTGAGGAGAGGGGCTAGACTCCCTGGAGTTCTGAGCTGGACGCTTGGTGTTGGCCACCGCTCTGATCCTGCCTTTCTTTCTTACCGCTGCCTTCTTCTCCACAGGCGGCTCCTGCACATGCTCCAACTCCTGCGGCTGCAAGAACTGCAAGTGCACCTCCTGCAAGAAGAGTGAGTCGGGACACCTTGGGTGGTGGCTAAGGTTGGGCGGGGAACTCCTACAGAACTAGCTCTTGAGAAACGGCCTTTGAGGCCATTGAATTGTGCCGAGACAATTCAAAACCAAAGTCTTCTCCGTTGTGGACAAGAAGCAGGTCTTCATTCAGCCAGGCCTGTGAGACTCGGAAGCCTACTCTGACCTCTCCCTCTTCTTCCTCTCCAGGCTGCTGCTCCTGCTGCCCGGTGGGATGCTCCAAATGTGCCCAGGGCTGTGTCTGCAAAGGCGCCTCGGACAAGTGCACGTGCTGTGCTTGATGTGAGGACCGGTGCTGTCCCCGCGTGTAAATAGTATCCTGACCAACCCAGAGCCTTCCCATACGGTTCCCTGTTTACCAAAACCCGTTTTCTACCGAGTATGTGAATAATAAAAGACTGTTTGATTCTAACTCTGGTTTCCTTAGTATGGTTTAGAAATAAGAAACTGGGGGTGACGGGTTGACTTGCTAAGTCTGGGGATCTTGTTTTGGACTCATTCGTGCCTTTACCTTTCACCTCTGGCCCCCCAAAGAGGGATCGATGTCTTAGGGTAAAGCCAAGTTATCCCATAAACTTCCTTGTATGGAAGACAGAAGTTGTGTGCCCGGTCAGGTCTGTGTTAGGGGGAGATGGAGGGTGGTACTGGGAGACATAGTGTCTTGTCCTCACAGCACAGAAGAGTCTTCTATTCAACATTCTCTTTAGATTCTGGTTTCCTCTCAGGTTGTTGGGTATATGGAGGGGGCATGAAAATTAACATAGAGTATCTAGCATTGCTAGGCAGGGACTAACACTGAACTGTATTATACCAGGCCCATTTTTGGTGTAGAGATGTATGAAAGAGGCTTTGTTGGCCCTTCTGACACAAAGTTGCTTAGGTTGGCCTAAAATTCATTCTGCAGCCCAGTCTGACCTTGATTTTTTTATTCTCCTGTCTCAGCTTCCCAAGCACCTAGGATTACAGGACTGACTGCCACCAGGCAATTTAAAAGTGATAAAGAGGGTGGCTCATGTCTGTAATCACTGCATTTGAGATAGAGCAGCAGGAGGGTCAGGAATTTAGGGACCGACTAGGTACGAAGTTTGAGGGTAGCCTGGGCTACATGTGACCTTATGCCAAAAGTATCACGGAGTAGGACACAACTTTCAGATGTTTGATCCCAAGAGGTTCTATATAGTTCATTTTTTAAATCTATGTGTGTGTGTGTGTGTGTGTGTGTGTGTGTGTACGCGCGTGCTCGTGCGTGCGAGGCGTGTTTGTGGTGAACGTGGAGGCCTGAGGTCACTTTCCACCTTACCTTGTGAGACATATTTCGCAGAACTTAGACATTTCTGCTAGACTGGATGGCCAGCAAACCCTGGGGAATCCACCGTTCTCAACTCAGCACTGGCTTTATGTAGGTGCTAAGGATTCACACTCAAGTGAGCCTCAAGTTTGGCAGCAAGCACTCTAGTCACGGGCCCTAATCCCCCACTATTATTCTCTATGCACCTTGAACCAGATGGTGTGTTTTCTAGGCAGCTAAAACACCCCTGCTGGGTGCACCCCCACACCCCATAGTGTGACAGTGTGAATGGTACCACTTGTGCCAGAAAACAAGTTCGAGAGCACAAAACACACTTTTTGAAGATTCGACAGGAGACCAATAAACATGAATTCACAGGGAAACTGATTAACCACTGCACACAGCTGCTGTGTCCCGAGTGTATACACCGGCAGCTGCGCTGGCCCAGAGAAATCCTGAAGGAGCTCAGAGATGGCGCATGTGCACACTAGATCCTTGGGAGGGCCTCCACTGCTGTGACTTAGGTGGCAGTTCCTTGCAAAGTCAGGGTGAATTTGCTCTTTCAAATTCCAGCACTGTGACCAGGGATTGAGGACCTTTCCCACGTTTGTAGTCTTCTGACTCTAAATGGAGTACTTTGTAACAAAACTGTCCCGTGGACTAGGGAGGGTTCACTGCCTATGGAGACCCTAGGATAGTTTGAGGTCAAGAACCCACGCCTGTCTGGTCTCTTGTATAAACAGTGGAAGAAAGAGACAAGATCCCGTGTCTGTCCTCTTTCTAGGTACAAGGGAAATGGAGTCAAAGACAGAGGTGGGGACAAAGACAGGCAATGTCACAGAAGCGAATGTGACACCTGCACACATTAACCTCATTCTCACTTTGATGGAAAGAACAAGGGTGGGAAACAGCCAGGACTACGTTCCTGGAACTTTAATAGGGAGGAATGACCAGCAAACTTGCTAAAACTGGCAAAAAAAAAAAAAAAAAAGAGCTGGGAAACTGCAAACGGCACAGAGCTGAGCGCAAAACCCCGCCTCCTGCGGGCTGCCCAGTAGCGGGCGCAGAAGAAACGCCCCCGCCCCCGCCCCCGTGTCCGCCCCCGCCCCGGGTGCACCCTCTGCACTCGGAGACTGCGCTCAGCGGGAAGCTTGCACTCGGCTCTGCCACACCCCTCAATACTACTGTAGGAAGGAGTGCTCTGCGAAGAGGGCGGGGCCATCGCACACAGCCCCAGATCCCACTTAGAAGCCGCCAGGGCCACCCAGGGAGCCTTCAACCTCTTCAAATGGTTGAGGGAGCAAAAGAGTGGGGGTCCTTGGTGTACATTCTGCACAACCCAGTCAGTGGCAAACCAGCTGAAAGTCGTGGGTGCCGAGATCTGGGCGGGACCTTTGTACACAGAGTGAGTGGACAGGTTCCTTGGTTTCCATGTGCTTCCCAGGAACTTAGCTGATTTTTTGCTCTTTTCTTTGGACCTCAAATCATTTGCATTGGAAATGGCCCCCAACTGCTCCCTTGTAAAGTACCTTAGAGCATACCTTTTCTGAAGAAAAAACAAATTAGCTCAGGACACCCCAAGACGGTCTCAGCACCAGCAGGGTGGGGTTATTTGGCCCAGAGGGCAGGGAATAAGAGGGGACAGGGAATAAGAGAAAAGACAGGACAAGAGAGAAGGGGGGTGGCAGGGATATTTGTTTTGGAGGGACGGGAGACTGCATCTGGATAGGGAGGAGACAGATGTGGCACACAGGAAAATATACAAGGGGAAACCCCCGTGTTAGGATGAGGTGTTTACTTTCAATTGGGCTGTTAATTAGGTAAGCCAAAATTGATCGATCGCCCACTTGAATACTTTGATAACTGGACCTCGGTAGTCAGCCTCAGGAAGAGGGATTGACTAAATAAGAGAATAAACCTTGGTAAGCTTTAGAAATGTAATCTAATGGTTTTTCAGCAAGATAGAGGAAAGGGGGGGGGGGTGGGGAGGGGAAAGGGCAAGGCCTGTTAGAGGCATGCTTGCCTCAGCTGACCAAAGTTCCTTCTTCATTCCTGGATAAAGTGGGCTCCTGACTGTGCGTTGCTGGTTCTCTCTATGAGCCCTTGGCTAGTTTGTTCTCCCCCACCCCCACCCCAGCAACTTCACCACTCTTTGGAAATTAACCAAGTTTCCACTCCTCCTTTCCCTCAAGGTTCTCATTTCAAGGGAGAAAAGACTGGGCTGTAGCCTGTCCTGTCCATCGTCACTCCCACACCCCGGCACTCACAGCACTGGAGCGCCTCACTTTCTTTCCTGTGGGAAGAACATCTGAGAATGACTATACTTCCCAGCAGTAGGGTGGAGAGGTCCGATGACATGCCCCTGTGTGCCCAGACGTGCACGGCCGTGCTGCCTCTTGCCTGCATCTCTAGCTCACTGCTTCTCTCTCCTCCACACAGGTGGCTCCTGCAGCTACAAAGACTGCAAGTGTGCCTCTGGCCAAAGATCTGGGGACGGGGACTGAGCTCCAGAGGGAAGACTGCTGGCTCTGCTCCTGTAACTCTGGGGACACTGTCTAACCGTTAACCCCTGAAGACCACTGTGCTCCTAACCCCAAGATTCCTGCATTGTCCTTAGGGCCCAAGACTAGGTAGCTTATTTCTATTGGGATAGCAAACCCAGAAGTTCACATCTGGGCTCGCAGGACAGATAGAGCCCAGGACTTCATTAAAATGTCTCCTCACAGAACATGGAGCTGTGGGCATGTCATGAGTACTTAGGAGGTAGAGGCAGGGGGATCATAAGTTCAAGGCTAACACAGACTATGTCAGACCCTGTTCATCAGTAAATAAGCAAACACATAACAAATACGTCTTTGCTGTGAGGCCTAGAGAGGTTCGCATCGCTTCGCTCCTTCCTCTCGTGTCTCTATGAGGCGGTCCCTGCTGCTCTGTGAGCTGCTCCAGGTGTGTCCAGGGCTGTGTCTGCCGATGGACGTCCGACAAGAGCACCTATCATGGCCGACAGGACAACTGTTCTGTTCCCACCTGTGAAAAGAGCAACATGTGAAGAACAGGACCCGTTCTTCATACAACTCTGCTGTGTGTATGATATGTGTGTATATACAGAACACGTATATCCACCTTTGGTGCACAGGGAAGCGGGTGTGGTGGGGAGGCAGACCTGTTCTGTTCCTCCTCCTTAAGCCTGTTCACCGTGTAGAGATCTCTAGCTTCTCCTTTCAAGGTCCGACTACCTCTCTCTTCTTTTGTTTTTTCTTTTTGTTTGTTTGTTTGTTTAGGGTTTCTCTGTGTAGCTCTGACTATCTGGACTCAAATTGTAAACTAGGCTGTCCTGGAGCACACAAAGATCCCTCTGCCCCTGCCTCCGGAGTGCCGCGTGCGGGCCAGCCAAGGCAGGCGGCTCTGACTCTCTCACTCTGCTTCTAGTCCTCACCAGGTAGAGATTACTGTCATGGATATTATGGTTAGAAAAAAAAATGTTTCCCCTGAGGGTGTGCATTGCACACACTGTCTCCAAGATGAGGGCCCCACACTGTGAGCAGCAGTATACAGACATCCACACGGAGAGATATCAATGTCCAGGAATCCTGAAAGGACACTAGATAGTCAGAGAGAGAGAGAGCTCCAGGTCGTGACTAGGCTCCTTTGCTGCGGCAGGGCCTCCTCAAGTCAGGATGAATTTGCCCCTCCAGATTCTAGCCCTTGGCCTTGAAGTCGGAATGTTCCAAGGTGTGGAGGCAATTGCCCGACCTTCTCTAATTGGAAGCTGTCAATCTGGTGATGGGCTCCCGAGGAAGTACTGCTGGGGAGCCCCCAGGAAAGTTCCATATGAACTAACACCTACGCTGTCCCTCTACCCTTAGCTATAGACAGAGCGTGGACCAGAAGGACGCCATGCCTGCCTGTTGTGGTGCTATAGAGAAATATGTGAGGTATGGCTGGGAGTGAGAGAAAAGAGAGACAACGCGGAGGAACACAAAGGTGACAGACACTGGAGACCAGTCCCTCACAGCTCATCAGAGCTCAGCAATTCGGACCACGTAGGGGGCTGAGGGTGGAAAACAAGATTGTTTTTCCTGGAATGTTGGTGTGAGCGGCGTCCGAAGAACTGGGAAGGGCCTGCCTCGAGGCGGGGAGGCCCTAGGGGCAAGCAAACGGCTGTAGAAGATAGAGCGGGCTCGGGAGGAGGGGCTCCGCCTTGTGCAGAGGGTTCTGCGCTCGGCTCTCCTGGTGCGCTCTGCGCTACCCAGGGCCAGGTGCGGATGACTCAGCCAAAGTGCACCAGTGCTGAGTGCACCAGGTCGCTGTGATACTTGGGAAGCGAGTGACACGGCTCCGGACTCTGAGCTGCCCTCTGGTGGTCACCTGCACCTCCGCTTGAACCTCCATCTCTCGCTTGGATGGATCTCTATCCCTGCTTAGACCTCCATCTCTATAGTCAGGAAATAGATCTGGGCCTGGGAAGTGACCCTTGGAATGGGCCTTAGGATTCCCAGTTCCCAGAGACAGCTCCGAACGTGCCTGGGTGTAAGGAGGTCGGTCTTGGGTTATGAGCTCAGTGAACTCCGCTCGTCCGCTGATTTCTTTCTAGCCAAGTTCCTAAGAGCAAGCATGTCCACCCTTGAATGTTCCTCTCTGTCACACTTCAGACTTGAGGCTCAAGGTACCCCATCTTAATCACTTGGCTGGTTGGGGGCGTCTACACGGACCCATGGCTGCATGTGGGTGGGAGTCTCAGTGCAGCTGGAGGGCAGAGAGCTGAACACCTCAGTTCCTGACATCGCTCGCTGCTATCATGGGCTCGCCAAACATCTGACACTTTCCTTCCTGTGGTAAACCTGAAGGGCACTTGTCCTCCTCAGATGAGGAGACCTAAGAATGGGCCTCTCCCTTTTCCTTGAGTCAGGCAGGAGCTCTTGGGACTGGTACTGCTACCGGAAGTGCCCTGGGAGGTTAATGACTGTGCACTGTCTCTGTTGTTTCTGCTTCTCCTGTATTCTTTTCCTCTCCTGCAGTTGCACACTGGCCTGCCCCTCGTGCAGGAACCTTAGTGGGTAGGGGCTGAGGACTGGGCTAAGTCAGAGCAGGGAGCCCATAAATTAGCAGGCAGGCGCCAGGTTGATATCCACTTCCTGTTTCCCATCCTCTTCCCGACTGAGGGTCGGAGCAGGGAGAACAAGAAGGTGGTTGGTTCTTTAGCCTTAGAACTGGGGCACTGAGGCCCACGCAGAGAGTGTCCTGATGCTGGGAAACTGTCCTAAGTACCTGCTGCAGGCTTGAGTGGCTAAGCCCTGTTCTCAGATGGGGCTCATCTGAGCTCTTCCCAACCATCCGCTGATGGAGCATGGCTTCCGGTGGGGTGGGAGGCAGAGATGTTCCCGGGCCAGCTGTCCAGCACGTTGTCTACAAAGGGTCATTAAGCAGGTGCAGCTGCTGCACGTGAGATGGGGCAGCACCCGCCACAACATCACGATACCTACGTGTCGGACGTGTTTTTCACATAGCGCTCACCCTTTTACTTGCCGGCTTCCCTCCCAGTCACCGTGATAAAATAACCGGACAGGAGCAACTTGGGGGAGAAAGAACACACACAGTTCAGCTCACAGTTCCAGCGCAGCGGGGGCGCTCCAGCCTCAGAAGCTTGGGGGAACTGGTTTCATCACACCATGCTCAGGAATGGGAGCAATGGATACACTCGCTAATGTTCTCCAGTGTTCAGCTCACCTTATTTTTTTAAAAATTAAATATGGGCCAGGTGGTGGTGGAGCACACCTTTAATCCCAAACGAGAGGCAGAGGCTCAAGGATAGAGGCCGAAGATTCTTTTGACCTTGGGGAAGGAACAGAGGGGTTTGGGGGATGGGAATAAATGTCGTATGTACATTTTAGCAAAATTGTTCCTGTTATTGTGTGGCTTTGTTTCCCACCGTAATGTAGTATAAGAAGCCCATGAGAAATACACTCGCTGCCGGTGTGGTATAGACCAGTAACCCTCCCATACCTGTTTCTTGCATCTTTTTCTTTCTTTCCTGTAATTATCCTCACTCCCCTTCAGAGGATAGATCGACTTTGTGGCGGCCAGACTGGGATGGGCACACAGTGTTCTGTAATCTCTTCCAGCTTTGCTCTTTGTGAGCTATGGCAGGGATTTCCTCTACTCTCGACAGTCAACTGATGATTCCTGCCTGCTTGCACATCAGTGTACGGTACATGCCCAGCAGCCTCTTGTGTACAGACTGTTTACATTGCTTCAAGTCTGAAGCTCGGTGAGAGGAGCTTACCGAAGACAGAGAATTACAGGACAGGGAATCTTGTTTTAAAAAAGAAAGAAAGAAAAAAGAAAGTAAGAAAAGGAGAGGGGCTGGAGAGATGACTCAGCAGTTAAAAGCACTGACTGCTCTTCCAGAGGTCCGGAGTACAATTCCCGGCAACCACAGGGTGGCTCACAACCATCTGTAATGGGATCCAATGCCCTCTTCTGGTGTGTCTGAAGAGAGCGAAAGTGTACTCACATATATAAAATTAATAAATCTCTTTTTAAAAGGAGAGATGGAGAAAGAGGAGAAATGGGAAGAGGCAGTGGTGAATGAGGCCTGATGATGCGTACCTGTGATCCTTAGTATTTTGGAGGCTGAGGCAGGTGGATTCCAAGATCAGGGTAGGTGTGGGTCGATGAGTAAGACCAAGCCCAAACAAATAATGGCTTCCATAGAGAGGGCAGAGGATAGCCTTAATGCAGAGCCCCTTCCTTGCACAGACACCTGAGAGCTGGCCTCCCAAGGAGTCTCAGTTAAGCAAAGGGCTGGCATTAAGGGACAGCTTGTGTTATAGAAAGGGGGAGGAGCTTGTGTTTCTTTGAGGGAGTGATGGACAGAGATCCCAAGCCTCACTCATCCATAACTCCCATTCTGGCTGCTCAGACACATCATGCAGAGAAAGTCTGAAGCCAGCATCTCACCCCTGCCACTATTCGATTTCTTAGATCTAAGATAGATCTGGAAATCAACCTTCTTGGGACAGTAGTCACAACAGGTTGGTCTCATGGACCTAGGACACTTTAATTAATGGGTTAAATGAATTATTCACAGTGATGGGATCATGCTAGGGAAGCACTTTACCACTGGGCAGCCACATGCTTAGCCCAGGAAACTGTTTTCAATGAGTACTTTGGGTTACAACTTAAGGAAGTGTTCTACAGAACCATTTGGGAAAATAAAATGGTCTCTATTATTTTCTTTCTAAGCCCAGATAATATTTCTTTTTAAAATTTTTATTATTGTTGTTGCTGTTGTTTATTTTAGCTGCTGTGTGTGTGGTGTGTGCTGGTTAGTATAGGTGTTTGTATGTTTAGGGTAGACAGTGTAGCATAGGTCTAGACATCAGGTGTCTCTCCTGGACCACTCTTTACCTGTCTTTGTAGAGATGGGGTCTCTCACTGAGCCTAAAAGTTATTGATTAGGTTGGGCTAGCTAGCCAGTGAGCTTCAAGGATTCACCTGTCACACCACCCTCTGTGTTGGGTTCACAGGCACATGCCACTATGTGTGGCTTTTTAACATGGGCGTTAGGGATTTAAATTCAGGTCCCCATGATTTTGAGGCACAGCCTTTCCTGACCGAGTCACCTCTCCGGCCCCATTACAATGAATTTTAAGTTAACCTACATGGTAATGCCCACACTATGGTATTTTCACATCTATGTCTCATTGTATTTGTCTAAATTCATTCTTTCTGTGTGCTCACCCTTCCTCTGTGCTCAACCTCCACTCCTGAGGAGTTTTTTGTTTTGGGGTTTTTGTTTGTTTGTTTGTTTATCCAAGCTGGTATTTGAAATTACTCCCTAACCACGTGGCTGACTATGTTGGTGCATGGTGGAGGTACCCAAGTACCTGATATGGCATGCTATTGTTTTCAGTCCAGTTGTCATGGAAACCTACTCAGGCAGATATACATTCCTATCGGTCCTGCATGCTTGTCCAGTGTGGGTGGCATGCTGTTTCCCTCACCATCTCCCCGAAAAAGAATCTGGAGTAAAAGCCTTGTGGGCCATGGCCAAGGGCGTGTTGTTTTCTGTCTTGTTTAGGAGCTATGGTGCCAGGGTTTCAAACGTACCCAGCCATTGCTCTTTGGTAACTGTGTTTTGGAAAAGTACAGCAGCCAAGCCTCTAAAGAGATAGGAACAGGATGATTCCCTGGGTCTGAAAAAGCAATCGCTTAGCACGCAGCCTTTTCTTTTTCAAGTCATATGTGAGAGGGCATCCTCAATTACCCCCTACCCTGTTCCTGAGCCCTTTCTCTCCTGGAATTGTGCAGAGCAGGGCAATTGTAGACCTTGGCTGGTGAGTTCAGATTACATACAGTAAACTGAATGCTTTTGATGTGGGTGTTTTTGGAATGGCTTGCTTACTTCCAGAAGCTGCGGCACACCGTTGTGGAATACCCTGGTGATATGGGGAGAAACATGAGCTGTGGAGCCAGATTGCTTAGCTAGACCCATTCCCCCACTTAGGATGTCAAGTGGCCTGTTTTGGGGACATGTCTTAGGATGACATATGGCCAAGTCCCATTTCTCATCTTGGGGAGCACATGGGGATCCTCTGTGGGCCTGCCATGAACCTGAATGTGTCTAGGACAGTCCCAGGCACACAATCAGTGGCTCAGGACTACTTCCCTCCCACCTAGCCATAATGTATGGCAGTCAACAGGTGAACCATAAATGCTCTCTAAGTTAAATGAGCAAGTATAGAACACTGTCTGCCATTCAAGTACTAACCAGGTCCAACCCTGCTCAGCTTCCAAGAGGAGAGGAAATATAAATATGACGCAGACCCCTTGCTAGAAGTATTCAAGTCTCTGTTTCCTCCAGCACTATCCAGTCCTACTGGATGAGGACAAGGGTATATAAGGTCAAAGAGATGCAGACAGATCTAGAATTAATGAATGTCAATTACTGGGGGATTTACTAATAGAAGTGTAGTCCCAGACATCAGTGTTAGGAAAAAGATGAAGAGAGTAGGGGGATATGCTCCATGGAAGTGCGGCAAGGCATGGGGAAGGGGGAGAGGAGGGGTAAGGGGGAGAGCAGGAGAGAGCAAGAGGACAAGAAAGCAAGAGAGAAAAGAGGGGGCAAGTGACCCCCTTTTATGGTGTCAGGTAACTGGGGCGGAGCATAACTGTGGGGTGGGGTTTACAGAATTCCAACAATCAGGATGTCCAATTTGGTACCCCACAAGAAAGGAGATAATGGGCTAGAACAAAAGTGACTTGACACTACTGGGATGTAGCTGGCTTGTCTTAGGATGATCGTGAAGAGTCAGGCACATCTCTCCAGCCAGCCTGAGTTTGGCTGCAAAGTCTCATAAATTACTCCATCTATCAATTCATGGTTTGCTCAGGGACCATTCTTACATAACTGGGGTTATTCCGGGATAATCACAGGGATAATTAAGATGGCTACAGTCCTGTTAAGCTGCACCCACACCAAGTTATTCAGGGATCAATTATCACTACAAAGTGTTGCTTCTGAACTAGAACAGACAGCTACAGAGTTTGAACATCTCCATCTTGAGACTGGCCCCATTCCCCCCACTGATTCTAGGATAATCTGTGTGGGACAAGCTAAGACAGATGTGTGGGACTCTTGGGAGAAGCCAAGAGGTCAGAAGACACCCCTGCTTGTTGAAAGACCTGCTATTAAGGTTGAAGTCCACCATGTCCAGATAGCTTCTAAACTTGGCACAAAGTTTAGGACTTCCTTTCTCTGCGGGGCTTCCTCTTCTCCGCCTGACCTTACCTGAAGAGCATGACCCTCAACATCCTCTACCCCAGAAAGTCACTTAGCTGTGGCCAAGGTTCAACTTCCATTTCTCTCATTAAGAACCTGTCAGGCAAGCACCACAAATTCCTATTCACGTAAATGAAGCATTCCCAGCATTTCCACCACAGCCAATAATGTACTCTCAGCCTGAGCCTACCCACTCTCCACAGTTCGTATAACCCTTGTTGACCTCTAATCAAAAGAGCAAACAGTTTTACTGAATGCCATCTTCTAAGAGAGATGTTTCACTGAATATTGTCTAAAAGAGCTATAACACAGAAATCCTCAGAGAAGCCCTGCCCCCAACTCATAGCTAAACTGAGATCTTGCTGACCCACCCGTTCTGGTCTCTGCCTCATCCCCCATCCCCCCATTCTGGATCTGACCTTGAGTGTGCAGTGGTGCCTGGAAGGAAGGACGCAGAACTCAGAACCATACTATTCACACACTCTGTTCATTACACTTAGAGAGAGCATGTGCACACACATACGTGTGATGTGGCATGAGACATGTATGCAAGTCAGAATACATTTTTGTGAGTTGGTTCTCTTCCACCAGGTCCCAGGGATCAAATTCAGATCTCCCAGTTTGGCTGGAGGGTACCTTCACTCACTGAGCTGTGGGGAGCCGAATGTAGATGTGGGGCGCCGCCCTACATGCCATTGCAAGATGGCGCTGGTTTCCGTTAAGGAACAACGGTAAATAACCAGAGCATGCCCGCCTAAAGCCTAGCCACGCCCCTAGACCCGGGTGCTCGCTTCTGACATCACATCGCATGATTTGGCCCTAGCCCATCAGGAGGCGCCACGTCCGAGGCGAGACAAAACCCCTATATAAGGGGAGGGTTTGGTGCACTCAGGGTCTCCGCTTTGTATAGCTTTGGCTCTCCCTCTCAAGAGTTATTAAAGCTTGTTACAGAAGGATCCTGTGTGTGCGGCGTCGTTCTTGCGGGCGAGACGACTTGCGCGGGACATGTAGACGCCATTACAAGATGGCGCTGGCTCCCTCAAGGCTTGAGGTAAACAACTCCATATATAGTAATGCTCTTGTTAGCTAAGGCGCTGCACCCTGCGCATGCGCAGTACATAACCTATCTCCGGCCAATCCCGAGGCCTCTGGTGTCAGCAGACTGGTGACAACCAATTATGGCAAGCCCGTATGCGCTTCTCCCTATATAAGCGGACAGCTAGGATAGTTCAGGGTCTCTCGCTTCCTGCTCTCCCCTTCAACCAAGAGGCTCCCACAATAAAGTGTGATCTGAGAAGAATCCTCTGGTGGTGGTTGTCTTTCCTAGATGGTCAAGGAGCGTGCCACACTGAGCCATCTTTGAGGCCTCCACTCATTCCTTCACATGACCACATCTTGCCATCAGTGGATGAGCCAGAGAAGCAGGAAGTTAAGTCTTCTGAGGGCACGATACCCTACCTAACCCTATAATCTATAGTGGTTGGGAACAAGGGAAACCAGTTAGACTCTCTCTTCTGAGGAGTATAAATTCAGGTTGTATTTAGAGCATCTACAAAAGGGCCACTAGAGCTTGTGTGTAACTAGAGTGACGTGTTACTATAAAGAACCCACTCTAAGTGGCAGCCACAAGAACTGGTGGGCCAAGCCTGGGACTTGCATTTCTGTAGGAATGCTGTGTATCTCACTTTTCAAGGGACATAGAGTAACTGGACATTTTCTAAAAGGAATACCCACCATCCTGTGTGAATTGTAAAAGCAAGCTCTATTCCATTTGGGATTTCTTGTGGGCACAAACTTCAGGAAAACTAGGCTCAGGAAACAGTAAGCCCAGGAGTAAGTTCACACCCAGTCCCAGGGTTGCTGTTCAGGAGGTCACAGTTAGATTTGTTTCCTCTGTCAAAGAGTGAAAAGGCGGGGAAAGATGTTGAGGTATCAGTGGAGAAAACCTCAGACACAACAGACAGAAATTAGCCAATGAACCAGGAATTCCTGGGAAGAAGCTTTGCCTGAAAACACTGATTGGCTGATTAAACTGAGAATATGGGGAGGTTGGAATGGTGCAGGCCCAGAACCTAATTACCTTGTTTTAGTTTAGTTTCAGTCCCCTAGGAGCCATTGCATGCCCACCCATGTGTCAGAAGTTCACATCCTGTGACTAATAGATAAAAAAAATTTTGGGATCAATTATTAACTTCATAGCCTCTTGCTTCTACCAACCCAAGACCTACGAATGTCATCAGATAGCATTTGAGGCCCATGGGAGCCATTTTCCATCTTGCTGTACTTGTTTCTCTGAGTAGCTCATTGATGTACTTTAAAATGGCCTCAACTTACAACTCTCTCTTTACAACATCATCATCACCTGGTCTTTTTTGGTTTTGTTTTTGTTTGTTTTGTTTTTGTTTTTTGAGCTGAGAACTGAACCTAGGGCCGTGCACTTGCTAGGTAAATACTTTTCCACTGAGCCAAATCCTAACCCCTTTGTTATATATCTGTCTGTCTGTCTGTCTGTCTGTCTGCCTGCCTGCCTGCCTATCTATCTATCTATCTATCTATCTATCTATCTATCTATCTATCTATGTTCTGTTACTATAAGACTCATAAAACTACTTCTATATGGGGACACGAAATCTGAGGTAGCCTAATGCTGTATTTCCCATATATGGTCACTCAAATTTCACACCAGAATAAAATATCTCTTATTCCCTTTGAGGTAAGAGCTATGTGTTTTTGCATCAGCAAACACACGCAGCAATGCATGCAGGGAGGAAGGCCCTCTATAAAGCAAAGGGAGCACTTAGCACCCTAAATATGGGACTCTCCTGGAGGGCTGGGACTTCTTAAGGGTCTTTGCTGGGTTTTCTTCCCCTAATTTAGGCTTGGCCAGTTTGAACAAAGACGGAGCAGTTGATAGGCTTTGGTAACCACATTCTTGTTCCAGCCTTGAACTTGATGGGTTCACTACCAGGCAGGACCTATTAGCAGGAGAAAAAGTCTTCTATGCCTTTGTATAAAGACGCCAGGCCTTGGTCTGATCAGGAGGGTGAGGACGAAGCCTGGGTTCACCATTTTTGTTCGCTAGTAGTGGCTTCTCTCCTTATTGTCTGTCTATCAGGACTCTATCTGACATCTAGACCCTCACCAGCACTCAAGAGGCTTAGGCAGGAGAATTGCAAGACATTCAAGCTAGCCTAGACTACATGGTGAGTTCCAGACTAGCCTAGCCTAGGCTCAAGAATGAGACACTCAAGGTAAAAAAAAAAAAAAAAAAAAAAAAAAAAAAAAGGCCAGTCATGGTAGCAAGTGTCTTTGATCCCAGCACTCAGGAGACAGATGCAGACAGATCTCTGAGTTCCAGGCCAGCCAAGACTACACAATGAGACCATGGCTAAGGGAGAGAGTAGGGGGTCCAGAGAGTGAAAATACATGAGCTGTGTGTAGTCAGGCAACAGGCTGTGTCCCATGCATGGTCTGGCCTGGGTATAGAGTTGACGCAGCTGATACCACGCCTATTACCCTGCCATAGACCACTGGTACAAGGAACAGAGTAAGCTCTCCATTGGATTTTTCTCTCTTCCCCTATTACCTGCCCAACCATCAGTCTGAGGAAGTCCAGATGTCTGGAATGGGGAGGTGGACTTGGCCATTTGCAGATTCTCTAGTGGGACCCAGGGCCTTGCCTACCCCTAAGATCTCCCCTGGGAGCTACTTTCTATACTAGCTAGAGTCTTGGCAGGAAATCAATGAGTAATTGGGCAAATCTTAATAAAGATTTTGTTTGCAAGAGAGTAAAAAGGCTCAAGAGGTTCACTGCAGTCTCCAAGGTCTGCAGCCTTGGAGAGCAGTGGCCAGGCAGGCCTGAGTCCAGACAGCAGCAGCCTGAGAGCTGTGTCAACATCAGCAGTGACTGACTGACTACCACTGGGCCTGACAAGATGGAGCCAGAGGAATATATTCTAGAATGGTCCTCTCTCTCCCACCTCTTTGCCAGTCATAACCAGATTCTGTCTCTGTGGCTTCCGGCTGTAGGGAATCCTTAGATCTCTTGCCAAAACCAAGCTAACTTAAGGATGAACTCAGCCACATTAATTTCTCCAGCCAGACACAGCCATCAGATGTTCACTGTGAAAGCAGTCTCAAAGGACATCCATCGAAGATAAGTGACCCAACTATGAGCCCCAAGACCTCAGTGTGGATCCTAGACCCCAACTCTAGGCTAGTTCCTTTGTTCCTGCCCTCCAAGAGTGTTCCCTTGGGCCCCACCCTTTCTTCTCCCAGCAAACAAGTGTTGGCTTCATCGTATTGAACACACCAAGAGTCTGGACTGACATCCCTTTGGTTGGGTGGAAACCGGTGGAGGGGGAGCTACCCTCATGGCATTGCAGAATTGCCCACTGATTCTAACTTAATGCTGGCTTTATCCCAGGGCTCCAGACTTGGGCAAAATACACAGAAAGACTCTGTATTGCTTCCATTCCTTCTTGTCTGCACTTGTGAAACACACTCACAGAAGCTGTTTCTCCCATCATGGCCCCTACTCTCCAGCCTGGGAGAACTCTGCCCAGGCAGAATTCAAGTCTGTGTCATAATAAGTAACTCCTCAGAGACATTTCGTGTGGGTCATGTGGTCCTGGTGGGCAGATGGAAAATCAACACTAAATCCCCACAGCAAACTCCCTAGGCAGCAAGATGCCAAAGAGGGTAGTGCAGGGCTACTGACATCTTTGTGTCCCCTACCACACACACCCACCCCAGAGCCTGCCCTGCCTGACCCAGTGGAGGAGGCATATTGAAAAAATACCTGGAAGTAGAGTCTTATCTGCTCACTTACGGGGTAGTCCGGAGCCACGTTAAGGAGCAAAGCAATGATGGTACATTCTTGCTGCTTGCTCTGTCCTGTGGTGGACCTGTGATAAGGACAGATTACTAATGATAAGTAAGATATGCCTTTTCCTCCTGCAGTCTGAGCTTATAGTTTGAGAGGTGATATTAAATACGCAGTTCAGATACTGGGGGTATACACCTGTAGGGTCTTAGGCTTCTTGCTACGCTGGTCTCTTTTTCTAAGATACACCTGTATATCTGTATCTTGAGTGCATCAGTTGTTCCTCCAATGAGTTTTTTTTTTATGTATATGTATTTGTTTGTATATGTATGGATGTCTTATCTGTATGTATGTAATATCTGTATGCCACACGTGTGCCTGGTGCCAGAGGAGGCCGGAAGAGGGCATCTGCTGGAACTATAGTTACAGTTGCAGGTTACTATGTGGGCGCTGGGAATCTAACCCAGGTGCTCTGGAAGAGCAGCAAGAGCTCTTAGCCACTGAACCATCTCCACAGCCTCACTGTTTCCTACATGTGCTTTAAATCAGGTTCTCGTGTAACCCAATCAAACCCAGTATGTAACGATGGATAACCTTGAACTTCGGCCCCTCCTGCTTCCACGTACTGGGACTACAGACATGTGTAATCAGGTCTGGCTTTATAGATGCTGGGGAGCCAACCCAAGTTGGCTTGCCTGCTAGACATGCACTCTGCCAACTGAGCTGATTCCCAGCTTGTTTATAACGAACTGGTCTGTGCTTTATTCAGATTTCCTGTTTTCCCCTGAAGCTCTTCCTGTCCTAGGATTGGATCCAAGTTACACAAGCACCTAGCTATGGTGTCTTCTGAGACGTCTTGGTTCTTACACTTTCCTTGTTTTGATGACCTTGGTGTCTATCTATTTGACTTTTCCCCCTTTCCTTCCTCCCTCATTCTCTCCTTCCCTCTCTCCCCTCTCACTCCCCATCTCCCTCCTTCTTTCTCTCCCTCTCTCTTTCCCTTCCTCCTCTAAACTGTAGAGAGAGGAGAACCCAATGCCTTGTAACATTGATGTTGGTTTTTGGAAGCAGGATCTCCCTGCTGTTTTATGATTTAAATTATAACGTTTTGTGACTTAGATCACATGTTTTACGATTTAGATTCTAACCCAATATTGCTTCATTTTCCTGTTCAGACCATTGCAGCTTCAGCCATTGGGGAGTCTTCTGGTTGGTTCCCGGGTCTCTTCCCTATATTATTACATCACTGTAGACGAATCATTTTCCTCTCTCCCACCAGTCTCTCTCTCCCTTTCTGACAGAACAGGCATGAAGTTGTAATAAATAAATAAATAAATAAATAAATAAATAAGCAAACTCACTCCAAGAAATCAAAACAAGAATCTTGTGACCCCAGTTTCTTAAAAAACAAGGAATTGGGGGCTGAAGAGATGGCTCAGTGGTTAAGAGCACTGACTGCTCTTCTAAAGGTCCTGAGTTCAAATCCCAGCTGGCCTGGAACTCACAGAGAGAGTGGCTCAGCTTGTTTTCTTTATAGAACCCAGGGCCACCTGCCCAGAATGGCACCGCCTACAATGGACTGGACCCTCCCACATCAATCATTAACAAGAAAATGTCCCACAGGCTTGTCTACAGGCCAATCTGCTGGAGGCATTTTCTTAATGAAGATTCCTTCCTCTGGAGCCTGTTATAGCTGTCTCCTAAGAGGCTCTGCCAGAAACTGACAAATACAGAGGCGGATGCTCGAAGCCAACCACTGGACTGAGCGTGGGGCCCCCAATAAGGAGTTAGAGAAAGGATGGAAGGAGCTGAAGGGGTTTGCAACCCCATAGGAAGAAAAATAATATCAACCAACCAGACCTCTCAGAGCCCCCAGGGACTAAACCACCAACCAATGAGCACACATGGAGAGACCCATGGCTCCAGCCACATGAGCAGAGGATGGCCTTGTCTGGCATCGGTAGGAGGAGAGGGAGACCCTTGGTCCTGTGAAGGCTCGTTTCCCTAGTGTAGGGGAATGCCAGGACCGTGAGGTGGGAGTGGATGGGTGGGAGGAAAAGCATCCTCATAGAAGCAGGGGGAGGGGTAATGGAATAGGGGGTTTCCAGAGGGGAAACAAGCAAAGGGGATAACATTTGAAATGTAAATTTTAAAAATCTAATAAAAGGGGGAAAAATGATTTATTCTTTCTTGCCAGGTGTAGAAAGTAGTGCCCCCCTAATTAGTCTCAGCACTCGGGAAGCAGAGGCAGGGGGTTTAGCCTAAGTCAAGACCAGCCAGCCCTACATAGTAAGACCCTGTCTCCTCTTTCCAGATATGCCTAGGCGTGTGTGAGAGAGCCAAAAGAGGAACAGCAGATCTTGCAAGCCAATGGGAGAGCCAAATGGGGAAAATGTAGCTTGCAGGTTAAGGGTTCTGTCTGTTAAGACAGTTGAGAATAAGTTCCTGTTTGTCCTGTGCAGGTTAAGGGTTCTGTTAGTAGTTAAAGCATAAATTCCTGTGTTAAGTCCTTGAAAGTTAAGGTTTCTATTTGTAATTAATAATAAGTTCCTGGGGCACTGGAGACATGGCTTAACAGTTAAGAGCACTGTCTGCTCTTCCAAAGGTACTGAGTTCAAATCCCAGCAACCTCATGGTGGCTCTCATCCATCTACATTGGGATCTGATGCCCTCTTCTGGCATGCAGGTATACATGCTGATAGAGCACTCATATACATTAAATAAATAAATCTTAATAATAAATTCATGAGTCAGGCATAGGGGTGCGTGACGTTAATCCCAACAGCACCCAGGAGGCAGAGGCAGGAGGATCACTGTGAGTTGGAGACCAACCTGGTCTACAAAGCAAGTGCAGGACAGTCAAGGCTACACTCAGGACATTCAGTGCATTGATCAGTTTAGCACCTTGATCAGATGGTCAAGGTGATCCTCGTCTGCGTAACAGATTTGAGGTCAGCCTTGGATACATGAGATTTTGTCTCAAAAGAAAAAACTTCAGCTGCATAATTTAACCATGGTTATCCTGCAGGACAGCACGGAGCACGTGGGAATTGACTCGTTTGCCGGGTATTTGCTGCCACCTGCTGATTCATCCTTTTCATTGCAAGCTTGGGAAATTGTGATTCGGTCAATTGAGATAACCAAGCAGCCCTCTGCAAAGCTGCCAGGTTTGCTCTTCCTCGGATGCCGGATACTGTGCTGAGGCTCACAAGTGTAGACAGGGCAACAGGCAAACATACCGCCCCTGGTACAAATCTTTGGAGTTGTGGGGTGTTGGAAGCATCAGCTGCCAATTTCCCCAGGGCTTATTGTTTGTTTAAGGATATCCATCTTTTTTTCCTCCGGAGGTTAGAGCACAGTTCTAATTCCTAATGGAGAGAATTTTTTTTTTTTTTTTTGAGAATTTTCTCGAACACTTAGATGGGATTTGCCACATTTAGGATGCTTTAAACTGGGGATATTTTATATTAAAGGCACATTTTGTTTGCTTTGTTTGCTTTTGAAGCAGGATCTTTCTCTGGCCTTAAACACCTAGCTTAAACTTCTATATTATCATCCGGTGATCTGACAACACTTCTTTTTTTAATTTTTATTTATTTTTATTTCATGTGCGTTGTTTTGCCTGCCTGTATGTCTGTGGGAGGGTGTCAAATCCCCTAGAACAGAAGTTACAGATGTTTGTGAGCTGCCATTCGGATGCTTGAATTTGAACCAGCATCCTCTGGAAGAACATCCAGTGCTCTTAACCACGGAGCCATTTGTCCTGTCTCTTGACCACATTTCTTCACAGCAACCATCAGAACATAATTTTTAAAAATTATTTTGGTTGTGTGTGTGTGTGTGTGAGAGAGAGAGAGAGAGAGAGAGAAAGAGAGAAAGAGGGGGGGAATACATGGGGAATGCCATGCAGAAGGAACTGCAGTGGGCAAGTGAGATGCTTCCTGGATACAGTTCACTGTATGCACAGCGCAGTGGATGTATGTACCTCGGAGAGGCACAGCGCCCCCTTGGGGTTTGTCGTTGGATTGCCTCTTAATGGTGCTGTGCCTTCTCATGTTTGCCGTTGCTTCGTTCCTCCTATATCGGGCTAAAATGGTATGAATGGGCGTGGGGAGACCCTCACTGCCTCTAGCCTGGTGTGAATTGCTTCATGCAGTTAATTCGCTCTCTTGGGCAATCTTCCTGCAGATCAACATGAAGATGAACTTTCACTGAGTGATGTTGTTTAGATGAAGTAATGATTTTACAGAAGTCCTGCTCTCATGTAAATAGTTTTAGGAAGTCGGGGCAGGAAGGCTCCGGAGATGCTAAGATGTATTTTGTCGGAAAGATGTATCCAAGATAGAAATAATGGTGTGAAGGGCTCTGCTCTTTGTAGTGAGGGTGGGTGAGGAGCACAGTGAGCTCTCATGAAGGCCAGGCACACTCGTGTATGTGTGGAGAGAAAACTAGGTTTGAGCGGATTAATGATCAAAGAAAACATTCTCTCTGGGTTGGGTCTAAATTCCTGGATCTTATAATGTAAGGGTGTGGCCAGAGGTTTCCAGAAGTTTCAGTGAGCACCATAAAGGGTGGGGTTACCACGAAGGGCGGGGTTACCACGAAGGGCGGAGTTACCACGAAGGGCGGGGTTATGAACAAAGAATAAGTGATCCTATTGTGAGTACAAGTGTGTGTGTGTGTGTGTGTGTGTGTGTGTGTGTGTGTGTGTGTGTGTGTGTGTGTGTAGGAGGGATGGCTAGCCATATTAGCTAAATAAGGCTTCAGAAAATGAGATGTAAAATAAATGACTTATTTCTTGATAAATACAGACTGTCCTCAGCTAGCAGAGGGAAAAACTAGCTACAGTAGACTTGGCTTGCTTCAACCTTGTTAATTGATGACAGAAGAATTATTGCCTTGGGGTTAGGATGAATTTGTGGAAGGAAAGATAGATGGGAAATGTTTATTTAGTGTGGGTTTCAAAAGAAGAATATAGACTCAGTAACCATGATATAATTTTTTTTATAAAATAATATAAAATGATTTTTATCTGGGTTTCAAGAATATGTTTTTGTAGTGATTTTTTTTTGGAGACTATGTAACTTGTGCCTTTGAGTCTGAGGTGGTATAAAAAAGCTAAGAGATGGGGCTGGAGAGATGGTTCGGTGATTAAGAGTACTGATTGATTGTTCTTCTAGAGGTCCTGAGTTCAAATCCCAGCAACCACATGGTGGCTCACAACCATCTGTAATGAGAACTGATGCCCTCTTCCGGTATGTCTGAAGACAGCTACAGTGAACTCATAAAAATAAAATAAATCATTTAAAAAAAAAGTGTGTGCCTAAACTGCCTGACTTGGAGGCACATTAAAAAAAAAAAAAGCTAAGAGAAAAAATAAAGTTGTTGGAGCCTTGATTCATCCATCAGTTGTGTATGTTCATGTGTATGTCCATTTGTGTTTATGTGTGTATGTATATGTGTGTATGTGTGTGTTATATATGTATGTGTGTATGTATGTGTTATGTATGTATGTGTGTATGTATATGTGTGCATATGTGTATGTGTGTGTTATATATGTATTTGTGTATGTATGTGTATATGTACATATGTGCGTATGTGTGTACATATGTGTATTATGTACGTATATTTGTGTTTGTGTGTATGTATGTGTGTATATGTGTGTTATATATGTATGTGTGTATATATGTATGTGTATATGTTATATATGTATGTGTGTGTATATGTGTATGTGTGTATATGTGTGTATGTATATTTGTGTTTATGTTATATATGTATGTGTGTGTATATGTGTATGTGTGTATATGTGTGTATGTATATTTGTGTTTGTGTGTTATATGCATGTGTGTGTTATATATGTATGTGTGTATGTAAGTATGTGTGTATGTATGTATGTGTGTATGTACATATGTATGTGTATATGTGTGTGTATGTGTATTTGTGTGTGTATATGTTTGTATGTGTGTGTATGTGTGGTTTCACTCTTTTTCACTGGCCCCAGAGAATTAAACTTTGTTCCCTCAGAGAAAAAGAGCACTGAATGATTAGCCACCAATCCCACACATCCCCTCAGTTCCTGACCTATGGAAGTTAGCCTTTGAGGACAACATTTTGGAATTAATTCTCTCCTTCTGCCTCTGTATGGGCTTCACCAATCAGACTCAAGCTGTGAGCCTTGCATAGCAAGCAGCACTGGGCCATCTCTCCAGCCTGAGTTTTAAAAATGAAGCCTTTACTACGAATATGAAAGTGTAAGGCATGGGCTTAAGAAAGGAGTCAGGCAGCACAGAATCAGACATTAACAATCTCTATCTCCCTGGAAACAGGGATTTTCTTTGAAGGAATCCATTTGTTGTGAATAGAGGTTTGTTTTGGTTTGGTTTGATTTGATTTAGTTTGTTGTTTTTGCCAACTTGACACAAACTAGAGTTATCTGAGAAAAGAAACCCCAGTTAAGAAAATCTCCAGGGGCTGGAGAGATGGCCAGAGACTGCTCTTCTATAGGTACTGAGTTCAGTTCCCACTAACCTTGTGGTGGCTCACAACCATCTGTAATGGGATCCGATGCCCTCTTCTGGTGTGTCTGAAAACAGCTACAGAGTACTACATACATAAAACAAACAAATAAATCGTTGGGGGAAAAAAAGAAAAAAAGAAAGAAAGAAAATGCCTCCATCGGATTGGCCTGCTTGTGTGGGAAGGCCCAACTACTGTGGAAGGTGACATCTGTAGGTAGGTGGTCTAAGGTGATCACAGAATGTGAACCCAGGAGACAAGACGTCCAGAAGTGTCCCCACAGCCTCGGCTTCAGTTCTAACTCCAGGCTCCTGCCTTGAGTTCCTGCCCTGGCGTCCCTGTGAAGGACTGTGAACTGTTAGCTGAAATAAACCGTTTTCTCCCCAAATTGTTTTTAGTAACGGTGTTTTTATCACAGCAGTAGAACGTGAACTAGGCTACCGTTCAAAGACCATCATATAATGGTAACAAAAGGTGCTTTGTAACTTCATAAAAACATCCTGGCATTTCTGGTTTGCTTGGTTTTTGTTTCTGTGTTTTTGAGTTAGCATGTAAAACAATGTACTAACTTCCTAGCTTGGTTTCTTGGGGCCAGGAATAATTTGACTTATATTGCCCTTGCTTTTTACCTTAAAATAGGTAAGGAAGCAAGGTCACCAAAGGGCGTTCAGAAAATAACAATTATGCTGGAAAATTCCAGCTCAATTTGACATCGACAGTTATTAAGGCTCCAGTCAGATGAGTCAATCTCTAGTTCTGGGTCTTCTATCAGGTGTGACACCTGCGGGCCTGGGGTCCAGCTTTGTCACTGCACTGGCTGGTCGTGCCAATCTGTTCCTAGAACAATGTCAGACACACAGTGGAGTCTTTCTGTTTGCTTTAGTTAGTTTGTTTTTTGGCTTTCTGAGACAGGGTTTCTCTGTGTAGCCCTGGCTGTCCTGGAACTTGCTCTGTAGATTAGGCTAGCCCCAAACTTAGAAATCTGCCTGCCGCTGCCTCCCAAGTGCCAGGATTAAAGATGTGAGCCACCACCAAGCAGCAGAGTAGAACCTTATTAGACACATTTCCATGAGGACACTCATTGGTGGTAAAACTTTGGGGATGCAGGGGTGGGGGGGGGTGGCAGGAAACCTCCGAGTGAAAAGGAAAGTGTGTGTGTGTGTGTGTGTATGTGTGTTTTTTTTTTTTTTTTTTTTTCAATGCTGGCAATTGAATCCAGGACCTCAAACATGCTAGGTAAGCCTTTAAATTCTGGGACAAGGTCTCATTAAATTGCCCAAGATGGCTTTGAACTTTCTTTGTAGCCCAGGATGGTCCATTTGCTTTTTAAAGTACTCAGAACAATGTAAATTCTAGCAATGATTCTTGATACCCATGGAGGAGCAGGAAGGCTTTCTGGGACAGTTCAGCAAGGAGAGTGACTGAAAGCAAGGATACCTATACTCCATTACTGTGAGCCAACATGGTCTGAACCTACCATGGGGGCTTTCCTGAGCTTAAAGAACACAGAGAAGGGAGTGGCTGCCCATGGAGAAGGGCTGTGGACCACAAACCTGGAGTGGGACCCTGGGGGTGGGGGGAGTGGGCTCTAGACTCCATGGATTCCATGTTACAAGAGAGTGAGAGAGTTTCATTCCTCTTTTTAAAATGTATTTGAGATTTGTATGTAGCTCTGGCTGGTCTAGAACTTGATTGTAGACCAGGCAGGCTGGCCTCAAACTCACAGAGATCTGCCTGCTTTTGGCTTTGCCTCCAAGTGCTGGGATTAAAGATGCACACGACCATGTTCAGTTTAATTGTACTTTTATTTAATTATTTTTATCAGTGCTGGGCTCCAGTCCAGAGCCTCACACATGGAAGCAATGGCAGGCAAGTGCTCTACAGCCAACTTACACCTCAGCCTCTTTCCTCATCTCTCCTCTGTCCTCCCCCAACTTGGATAGCGTAAGTCATAAATGCTCACGGCAGGAGATTCATAAATTATAAAAAAGAACTAAGACCATCTCACGTCCATGGAGATTCCTAGCTAACGCCAGTGTATAATTCACGGAGAGTATTTTGGGTGTTATTAATTTTTGATTATGCAGAATACATGAACATATTCTCGTGAAGAATTAAAACAGTCCAGTTGGTCTCCACTTCTCGTAGGCAGCTAGTTCAACCCCCGCCTGCTACTTCCAACCCTTGCCAGATAAGCACTTAACATTACTGCAGGTCATTTCTGTGCACTCAGAAGTGTGGAAAACTTCTCTTTTGTTCATTTCTCATTCTTCTTCTGCCACACTGAGATAAGACACAGGACCTCTCAAGTAGAATCCTTTTTAAAATTAGTTAGAAATTACATAACAGATTTGGCTTTGGGTCTGTATTTTTCCATCTCATTAGTGAATACCTTTTCTGTCTGGTTATGTGGGTGGGTACCTATGAAAAATATAGTATTTTATGTGGCTTTCTTTTTTGAAACAGAAAGCAGAGGGGGAGATCTCTGCAGGTTTTGGCAGGGGTGCCAAACCTTTGGGAAAAGCCAAATTGGTGCAGAGGGAACAGGTAGAGTCCTGGCTGCAGTTCCTATCGAGGACAGGAGCTGGGTGGTGGAGGCGCACACCTTTATAAATCCCAGCACTCTGGAGGCAGAGGCAGGCAGGTCTCTGTGAGTTCAAGGCCAGCCTGGTCTACAGAGCTAGTTCCAGGACAGCTACCTAGAGACACATTGTCCTTGTTGAGGGGGAAAAGGGAGCGCAACATTTTTCTTCTCAGAAGAATGAGGCCTGACCTGAACAGCCCTGCCTGCTGCTGTCTCACTGCTGGGCAGACAGAAAGACACTCAACACTGCAAACCATACTCCTGAGCCACAACACATCCCATGTGTTTCAGTTTCTGGCAAGCTGGCTGTAAGATCTCAAGTCTGTAAAAATGTAGGTTTTGGGGCTGGAGAGGTGGTTCTGCAGCTAAGAGCACTTGCTGCTCTTGCAGAGGGCCTGGGTTTGTTTCTCTCTAACTTTCCAGGAGACTTAACACCTTCTTCCCGATGAGAAGATGCATACGCGCACACACACTGGAGGGAGGGCATGCACCCTGGGCTGCAGCAGTTGGCCAGCCTGGTTTCAAGCCTTCCTGTGGCTTAGTCACAGAACTTTTTACACCTTCAACATCATTTCCTTCTTTGACCTGTTGGGGACACTCTGAAAGTTCAGTGGAAGAGCTAAACCACCATCTATAAAGCATGGGACATACAGAATCTCCTCATCCTAAACGTCATCTTTACTTTTTAAGATTTATTTATTTATTCTATAGACGTAGACTATAGCTGTCTTCAGGCACACCAGAAGAGAACATCGGATCCCATTACAGATGGTTGTGAGCCATCCTGTGGTTGCTGCGAATTGAACTCAGGACCTCTGGAAGAGCAGTCAGTGTTTTTAACTGCTGAGCCATCTCTCCAGCCCCACATCATCTTTATTATAAATATGACTCTTCAGTGTTCACTGTTAAGCATCAAGAAATAGTGTTCCTTTGAAATATGCTAATTATACATCCTCGCCAGCATGGCCCTCAGATTGCTTAGCAACGTAATAATAATAAAGAAATCCAGATTCTGCTCCCGGAGAGGAGCAGACCTGGAGGCTCAAAACTCCAAGTTCATGGCTTAAAGGAGGGAAGTCAGAAGCAAAGAGGTCTCCTTGTTGGAAAAGATGGTTAGATCTGCACATGCTGTTGCTGCTGGTTGGGGTCATTCCTCAGTGGGCCACCCTTGTTAAATCTAAGCAGGAGTAAACCCTGGGCTTCTCACATGTAGTGTATTTTGTATTGATTGGACACACACACACCATTCCCAAATTAGCATTCCCTCTTCCCCGTGATTGTTGTCCCAAGATAGGAGCTTGGGACAGCTTCTTCTACAGTACCAAGCCCTGCCTGCCTGCTCCTCACCGCGATGGTCAGGGACTCACCCTTCGAAACTATAAGTAAGCTTCCAGTTGGTCTCTTTCTGTTAAAGGTCGCCTTGGCCATAGAGAAGGGAGCAAAGACCCTTCCCCCCTTTTTTTGCTGTGGTCAACCCACTGGGCCAGCCCACTTAAAGTTGAACACTCTGAGGTAAGGTGGGGGGAGCGTGAGTTCAAAGTGATCTCTTGATTGACAGTTCAGGGCTAGCTTGGGTTGCCCCAATGTGAGTGCCTTAAGCCTGTTTCAGCTTTCTTTTGTTTGTTTGTTTGTTTGTTTGTTTGTTTATTGGGACCGAATCGCAACAAGCAGTCTACACTAGCCTTAAACTCACTAAACTCACTTAAACCCCAGGTTGCTCTTGAACTCATGGACTCCTACCCTAGTCTCCCGATCCCACAGCCTTCAGAGACTGTGAGCTGCAACTTGCCTAGGGTCAACTGTAATTCCAGCCTATGGCCAGAGTTTATCATCTCTCATAGCCAGCGAGCTTGGTAAAGGCTTTGGTGCTAGCAATGTTATAGCTGAGGTGAACTGACTGACCACCAGAAAGGGAGGCTTCCGAAGAGTCTAACACTGAGTGCCACACAGGCTTGTTGGTCCTGTTTGGCTCAAATGCCAGTGCCCTGTTCTGTTTAAAAGTCAGCCTCAGCCTTCAATGTTGGCTGGAGTTCCAAGGTCCCGCGGGACCATTGCCTGCTAGCAGTCCTTGAGCACCCCCTAACGGACACAAAGCTGAACTGCCACACTGCGGCCTTCGAAGGCTAAGTCTACAGACAGCTGTGGACAACTGTAATGTCCAGGGAAACTTTTAGGATGCTTGGAGGTTTGTCCTAGTGAGCGGGGAGGGGACGCTTCTATTCCTACTCAGTTCTAGAGGTCTGTAAAAATAGGCTTCAGCAGAGATAAAAACAACTAACATTTTGGGCACCTACTGTATACAAGGGTGTGGTTTGAACCAGCTTGTCTTCTGTCCTTTCCTTCCTTTCTTCCTTCCTCCCTTCCTTCACTGGAACTTGAACCCGGGACCTTGCACATACAAGCACTCTCCTAGATTGCTGCACCCTCTAATGCTGCAGGCCTGGAATTCACATATAGTCTCAGGCTGGCCCTGAACTCCTGGCAGTCCTCCTGCCTCAGCCACCTAAATGCTGGAGTTACAGAATAAAGGTCTTTGACTTCTGGGTACAGTGAAGGCTACAGTCTGCTTCTGTTTTTTTTTTTTTTTTTCTCCCCTTCCTTCTTGGAGATGCTTTCCTTTTGTCATCTTTTTTTTTGAAGCATCAGCTGCAAATATATTTAATAGTCAACCGCAACATAGCCCTTGACAGATGGGCCTTAAAACAGATGGTTTCCACCGAAAGACAGCAATCGGAATGGAGGGTAATTTGAGCCAATCAAGAAGACAGAGTCCCCTGGAGACAAAAGTTTCCACAAAATCCAAAACCACATCTCCCAAGCTCCCTTGGTTCATGTTTCGCCCACAGATGAGCCTTCCTGATGGGGGTTGGGGAACAACGTTTTTTAACAATAGCACCTGGAATAATGAGAAGGTCTTGTCAATCCAATTCGTGTTTCTTTTGGCAGTTTCAGCGTCAGTGACAAATTGCCCAATCTGACATAAACAACGTTGACAGATGTCAGCAGAGTGTCTCTACACAGCAGCAACGGGGAAGTGTGGGGGGATGGTCGGGCTTCTCCCCCTCCCCATTTTTTTTTCTTTTTCACCCAACCATCAATATATTTTAAGACTGCTTATTGACTGTCCATCATGGAAAACGGAGGCATAGCAACTCCTCACGCCAATATACTTAATAACAAATAAAACAACTGGATATTTGGAAAAAACCCTACCCTTCATAGTGCTGTCTGATTGTCAGCTGCTGCTATGGTTAATGAGTGTGCGGGCTCCTCTTCCATTTCAATCACGGCTGCCTGCGAAGCTTTAATGGCTTCTCTGGAAGTCACCAAGGGTTCTAGGCTCACCTATGTGGCTTGGTTGGCATAGAGAGTTCCGGCCTTCACAGTAGAAGGTAGCCATGCTGGCTTCCACCACAGCCTGTATAGCTCTGGGCAAGACATCTAACCACTGGAACTTCCGTTCCCCGAAGAGTTTAGGAAGAGAGTAAACCTTCTTTGCCAGCCTGGGGAGGTTGTGAGGTTATTGGAAATAATGAAAATTTATTAAATCCTATATCTTCTCTTTGTATTGCCTTATTCGATGATGTGTCAGAGCACAGCCCCAGGGTCTCAGGCATGCTGGGAAGGTATATAACCCCTGAGCTATGGCCCCAGCCCAATTCTCAGCCGAACCGGATTTTACTGAACAACAATTTCATGCCGTAAAATGCATGGATCCCGAGACACAGCTCAGTAAAGTTTTGCACACAAGTACTGTTGGGTGTGTGCATGCTCACCACAGGCTATCTTCATCACAGTGGTGGTTCTAAGAAAGACTATTCCCAACCCTTTCACTGCAGACCAGCTCAATGTGTTCTTGAGCTTGGTATGACTAGGGTCTCAGACCATTGCTTTCTATGTCTGGCTCTGGGCCCACAGCAGTTTAGGAGACCCACTTGCCCCAGTGCAGCCACCAGCAGTCCAGTGCACAGTCATGCCACGGTCCACACACCATTCAGTTCTTGCTGATGGACAATGCAAAAGCAGCTGTTTCCAGTTTTGAGTTGATATGAATAAAGCTGCTATGCGCATTTTGGTAGAAGCGTGTCTGTGTAAACACATTTCCATGTCTCTTAGCTAAGTACATAGCGGCAGCATGGTTGGGTCTTGAGTGGTTTTTTTTTTTTTTTTTTTTTGTTTTCGTTTTTGTTTTGTTTTTATGTGATTGCTAATTTTCCGGAGCAGCCGTCTAATTTTCTGTTCCCTCAGGAAAAGCATGAGAGCGGTGGTGCTTTGACTTGTTGCCTGTGAACTGTGGCGGCCTCTGTTGGGCCGGGGGTACAACTCTTAGGGTTGGTTAAGAAACGGTGTGTTGGGGATTAATACAGGACACACGGCCCTGATCTGGTTTGGCTCATTATTCTGCTCTGAGCTCAACATATGGTCTTGAGGAAACTTAATCTTTCTGCTAGTCTGCTTCTTCTGAGACTGTTACCGACGCCTCTCCCCAAAAGTCAGTGAGGAAAATTCCTGCCGAGACCTCCCATCCCACAACACTGCACACAGTTTGTGCTCAGTTGTTGATTTCTAGGGTGTCCACTTACTTACAGACTTTTGGGTCTGCTTTTTAACAGATCCCGGTTGGAGAGAACAGCTTTAGGTATCTCAGGCTCATCAGGAAACCTGACAGAGACCGAAGATGTGATTTGCATTACAGGGTAGGAACTGTCAACTTTCTTCAGGCAGAAACTGCCTTTCACTTCTTTAAGCTGAGGATGGCAAAGTGCAGATATGGAACGACCTGAGTCACTCCAGACCTGACACACACCTTACTCTGGATTGCTAACAGTCGCGCAAGCAAGATTCCTTATTGTTGCAGCTCAAACGTCCTGGGCAATACAGCCTGTTCCTAAGTCTTCCACTGAGCCTGGGCTTGCTCTTGGCACCCTCCCCACCAGCTTCCGGGCATGCCCACTGCATTGTTGGGAGCTGCTGTTCCGGCAGAAGCCAATTTGCCATCCTTGATAATGTCAAATCACTTTTGTGCAAGTTGAAATTAAACCCGTGCAGAGGGCGAAGTTAGAGTCTTCCTTTTTAAGCGTTTAATGTCTCCTGGAGAATACGGCTGATCACTCAGCCACAGATCGCAAAGCTTTATGTAATTCGCTGCCACCCACGATGAAATCATTTCTGGCAGCAGCAGCCTGAGATAGGAGAGCAATCGGTGTGGTGGGGGAGGGGTCTGTCTGTCCTTTACAAAGTATTTCTTGCTTTGTGCTCCATAAGGGGTGTAGTACATATGGGAAATAGCAAAATGGTAAATCAGAATTCTGGGTCACCAAGACGATTTCAAACTCCACAACTATTCTATTGAAGTGTAATGAATAATATATTTGTGGCAAGATGCACAGACCTTAAATGTGCAGCTTAATACATTTTTAAAAAGTGAATACCCCCATGTGCTCAGCAGCCAGATTAAGAAACAGAACATTTTCAGATCTGAGAAGATTCCTTCTTTCCCTTCCCAGCCAACACCCCCTTCCCACTCCAAAATAGACATCTTCCTGACATCCATCACCACAGATTAGCAATTAGCTTTGCCTGGTTTGAACTCTATGCTAATGGAGTCTTCCTTTCGTGTCTTCTTTCTTTTTCCTCACATTCTTTGAGACTCCTGCAGAGGTCCAGTCCAGTCTAGTCTGCACAGGGAGTTCAAGCCAAGCCAGGGTTCTATAGTGAGGTCATGTCTAAAGTAATAAAGATACTCTGCTCTTAGAGACAGTTGTAAAAGCTGGCTTCAAGGACAAAGATTTTTTTTTTTTAAATCAAGACATTATTTGTGTTTCTCTTTATTTTCTAAGGCTTTGGGAAACAGTCTTAAAGGAGTAAGGGTTCACTTAAGTAACTGTTTATGTAGATCGGGCTGACCAGGAACGCTAGGAGCATCATCTGTTTCTGCCTCCCAAGTACTGGGATTAAAGGCGTGAGCCACTCCAAACAGTTTTTTAAAGAATTATTTATTTGTTTTATGTATGTACACTGTAGCTGTCTTCAGACACACCAGAAGAGGGCATCAGATCCCATTACAGATGGTTGTGAACTACCATGTGGATGCTGAGAATTGAACTCAGGACCTCTGGAAGAACAGTCAGTGCTCTTAACCACTGAGCCATCTTTCCAGCCCATCCAAACAGTTTTATGTTAGGATAATTTTGGTACATTTTAACACCCTATGTATTTGTGACTAAAGACTAACATGTAGAGCTGTGTATCTGAACTCTAAATATAATGCAAAACTTTACAAGTTAAGCCTTTTCTCATGCAAGTTTAATAAATACAGAATGCTCTCTTTTATACAACATGCATTGCACCACAACTTACAACATATCAAATCGTGAATAAAAATGTGACATTTCTGTCATTTGTGATTAGCACCATTCAGATGAAAAGTGGCCATTTTCATAGTTCTTTTAAAACCTGGTTGTGGTGGTTTGAATAAAAGGCCCCCAGAGGCCCCCAGAGGCCCCCAGAGACTGAACCACCAAACAAGCAGCATTCGTGGGCTGGACCTAGGCCCCCTGGCACATATGTAGCAGAAGTGTAGCTTAGTCTTCCTGTGTGTCTCCCAACAACTGGAGCAGGGGGCTGCCCCTGACTCTATTGCCTGCCTGTGAATCTTAGTCCCCTTAACCAGGCTGCCTTGTCTGGACTCTGTGGGAGAGGATGTACCCAATTTTCAGTGACTTGAGATGCCCGGGTGGGTTGGTACCCAGGGGAGCCTCCCCCCTCTCAGAGGAGAAAGGGATGGGAGGAAGGGCTGTGTAAGGTGGGGACTGGGAAAGAGGGGAGGCTGCGATCAGGATATAAGGTGAATATGAAAACTGCCCCCCTTAGACTCTTAGGGAGTGGCATTATTGGAGGCATGGCATTGCTGAAGTAAGTGTGGCCTTGCTGGAGGAAGTGTGTCAGAGTGGGCTTTAAGGTTGCAGAAGCTCAAGTCCAGTCCATTGTCACTTTTTCTTTCTGCTGTCTGCCAATCCAGACATAGAGCTCTCAGTAGCCTTTCTAGCACCACGTCTGCCTGCAGGCCGCTGTCCTTTCCAACATGACTCTAATGGACGAAACCTCTGAACTGTAAGCCAGCCCCAGTTAAATGTTTTTCTTTATTACGGTTGCCATGGTTATGGTGTCTCTGCCCAGCAATAAAATTGTAACCAAGACACTGGCCAGCTTCTATTTGCTTGACTAAATGAGTCTTACTATTGTACATTTGAGGCACACCTTAGACATTAAAAATGAGTACTTGTGGCCACTGCTCCCTTTTCTCACCGAGGCAAGAGAAAGGGCTGAAGTATTAACTTTCGTCATTTCTATAGACAGGCAGTTTTCAACCTGTGGGTTGAGACCCCTTTAGGGGCCACATATCAGATATTTATTTATTTTTAAAGATTTTTATTTATTTTATGTATGTGAGTACACTGTCACTGTCTTCAGACACCCCAGAAGAGGGCATCGGATCCCATTACAGATGGTTGTGAGCCACCATGTGGTTGCTGGGAATTGAACTCAGGACCTCTGGAAGTGCAGCTAGTGTTCTTAAACTACTGAGCCATCTCTCCAGTCCAGATATTTATAGTATAACTCATAACAGTAGCAAAATTACAGCCACGAAGTAGCAGCAAAGTAATTTTCTGGTTGGGGGGGGGGTCACCACAACATGAGGAGCTGTATTAAAAACTCACAGTAGAAGGCTGAGAACTACTACCCTAGAGCTTACTGAGCCAGAGGGTCGAAATTTTGCTGGACAAACGGAAGCTGAGTTAATTTATAAAGAACTTACTGGTGGGGGGGCAACTGGAGAGTTGACTCCGTGGTAAAGAGTGCTTGTTGCTCTTGGAGATGACCCAGGTTCTATTTCCAGTACCCACATGCTGGCCACTGTCTGTAATTCTAGTTTCAGGGGATTCAGTACCCTGTTCTTGCTGCTGTGGGCATCCGGCACACACACATGCATATAGAACACTCGTACCCATGAAATTAAAACAAAACAGAATTTCTGGGGATAGCAAGATGATTCAGCAGATAAAGACACTGTTGCCAAGCCTCAGGATCTGAGAGCACATACACACCCACACCCACCCACCCACCCACACACACACACACACACACACATACACACGGACCATGGACTCTCTCTCAGGGCACATTCATTAATGTCATAAAAATAAAATAAAAAAACTTTTGGGTTGGCAAGAAGTTTTAGTTGGTAGGTAGGTACCCCTGAGCAAGCACGAGAACTGAGTTTTTATCCCCAATGCCCAAATAAAAGCCCACTGTGGTGGGATGCTTCTTTAACCCTAGTGTAAGGGGAAGAGGCAGAGTCAGGTGGATCCCTGGCACTCACTGGATAGCTATTTATGTCCATTGGTGAGCTCTGGGTTTGGTGACAGACCCTGTTTTGAAAAATGAGGCAGAGTGATAGAGGAAGAGACCCCACAGCAACCTCAGACCTCCAAGCACATAGCTGCCCACACCCTTATGCACATACACAGATATATACCACACACATACATACACATTCGGGCAGAAAGAAGTCTATGTAGCTCTAATGCTAATCATCGTGGGCGCCTCTGCATGTTGATTGTATTAATGTCCCCTAAGTGTATAAGGCAAAGCTTAATAGAACACTTTACCAAGCTGGCAGGCAGCCACCAAACTAGAATTATTAATGGCGACAGTTGTGTCTACGCCTGTGTTCACATGTTTCTCATTATGTCAGGATGGTGACCATCATTCAAAGGTTAGATGTGTCCTAAACTGTGCGGTCCTCTCTAAGAATTAAAAGCTATTATGGGAGCTAAAGCAATGGCTTAACATACTGCTCTTGCAAAGGATTTTGGGTTTGGTTCCTAGTACCCAAGTCTCACAGCCGTAATCTTATTTAGGTGGATCTGATGACCTCTTTTCTGACCTCCTTGAGTATCAGGATACACACACACACACACACACACACACACACACACACACACACACACACAGGAGAAGTCTTTCCCTTTATGCAGTTGCCTACAGATCTTCCCAATTATGCTTGCTCCCCTTTTAAATTCTAACTCAAAGCTTCCTCTAATCCAGGTCTCTCCTCCTAGCAGTTGCTGAGATCCGTAGGTTGCCTGTCCTGTGATTTTTCTCTCAAACTCCCAACAAAATTGTCTTCCTTCTGAGTCTGTTTTCACTTTTTTTCTACCTGCTAGACTGAGAACCTCCAGAAGGGTTCTTGTGTAACCCAGTGATGTACGTTGTTCCACTTCCCAACATGGCCACACTGAAGTAATCTTCTTTCACCACTGCTTTTTTTCTCTAATTGGCCTACTGGGGCAGGTGGCTAGCCTAGCTTGCTTGTTCAGGCTGCCAAAACACAGGCTTTTCCCTTAAAAACTCCAAAACATGTTTTTGACTTCCACCTTTTAGTTAGAATGTCTCTTGAGAGAATCCTTCCCTAGCCATCCAACCATTTCTTCTTCAATCAGCTTGCTTTTCGGTTCTTAGCTTTCCTAATTACTCCTGCATTCATTCATTCACTATATTTTGTTTCTTTGGCCACGCTGAGAACTGCTTAAGGTCAGGGATCTCATCTGCTGTGGAAGTCACCGTGTCCCCAGCACCTAGAACAGGCCCAGGCACTTGACTGGAGCTCTACAGCAAGTAGCTGAGCTCTCTGGATTTGTCCAGCTGTGGGAACTGCGGAAATGCTTCCTTAAGTACTGTCAACTCCAACCGCATGGGCGGGAGCAGGGCGGAGCTCCCTTGACTTACTGGTAGCCTTAGCTCCGCCTCTGGCTCCGCCCCCGCCCCGCCCACATCCGTGTCCTCTCGCTGGTCTCCATAAAGATCATTTGGCGGCGCAACGCGCAGGGTCTTCTGGGAGCTGGCCGCCTCAGCGAATCAGGAAGCGCGGGCGAGCGGCGCGAGAAGCGGCGGCGGCGTAGTGAAGTATCCCGGGGCGGGCGGCGAGCAGGCGGCAGAGTCAGGTAAGGCGTGTGAGGCATGGGCGCCCACGCGGCCCGGATTCTGGGCCCGGCCAGAGTTCGGGGCCTGGCCTCGAAGCAGAACCCCGAGCCTAGCTGGAATCCCATCCCGCGTTCGTAGCCACGAGGCTCGTTCTTCCTTTCTTGCGTTAGGTGGGCACGCCGGCCGGCGACAGCTCAGCGAGTGCTGTGACTAGGCTCTTCTAAGCGTGGTCCTCCCCACTGGCGCGCTGTCGCCACGCCCACCCACGGATGCCAGGCGTCACCGGGCCTGGCTGCCCTCTATGGGTCGTGGGGGGCGTCCTTCTAGAGAATGGCTCTTCCGGGTGAAGGGAGGCGACCGAGCGAACCCCTGTCAACTCATCGGATAATCCATCAGGATGTTAATGGTTGCCACTCCGGTTGTCTCACCAGTTTCTGGGTACTCTGTATCCTATCTTATGTAAGGAATGCCCAGGTATATTGGGTCCCTTCTGAAATAAAATCACAGCATGCGGGGCATGGTGTCACTGTCAAAGCGAGTTGAAGCCAGCCTTGTCTACTTTAGACCCTGCCCCACCCCTACCTCCCTAGATGACTTTCTGCACAAACAAAGGTCAGCGCTTTAGTAATCATAACAGTAATGATAATAACAACAATAACAATAGTAATATTAATAACAGCAACAACAACAACAATATTAGCTCCCCAAGACTTTTAAATAATGTGACCCACACACTTTTAAGAGTCTGCTACCCCCATCTCTCACCTCTACCACTTCTGGACATGCTTTAGCTTCAGGGCTTTGTTCTTGAGGTTGGATGTCTGTTTTGCCTGCTCTCTTTCTTGGAGTCTTTACTAGAGGAGCATTTAGAGTGAATCTTTCCTCACTCCTTGTCTTCACTGTTTTAGTTTTTTTTTTTTTTTTTTTTTTTTTTTTTAGCATTTAGGTTTTACTATGTATTGTTTGTCTCCCCACTGTAGAACATGAGTGCCTAGTACCTAGGTCTGGCACACAATAAAGTAGGTGCTCAATAGATATCAAGTAAATGAATGTTAATGGTATCATCCTAGGCTTGTAAATGTGGTGATGAATGAGACAGGCTTGTTTCTTGGGAAGACATCACATACATAAACAATAAACATAACTATAAAACCCACGAGATATGAACTGTTAGAGCTGTGGTGAGTTTGGACTCTCTTTATCCTCTTTTCCTCTCTTTTCCTCCCTTCCTCCCTCCCTCCCTCTCACATGTGTGTTGGATGTCTTTTATGTATTTGGATATTTCTATGAGAGTGGTTCCCTGGAGCTAAGTTACAGACAGTTGTAAATCACTGATGTGGGTGCTGGGAACTGAACTGGGGTCCTCTAAAGAGCTGTACATTTTCTTAACTGCTGAGCCATCTCTAACTTCTGAGCCTATCAGGTAGTTGCATATAGAAGTGGGTGTATGTGACCAGAGTAAAAATCAGGAAGAGGGCTCAAATCTGTTATGGTCATTTGGTCATTTTAATTAGCAGATATGTTTTTTAGTTTGTTATGTGCCAGCCTTAGCTAAGATGTTCAGGATTCAGAGTTAAATATGTGTGAACCTTCTCCTACAGAAAGACATGTTTGAGAAGTGGTCACAATTACTCCACTAGGGAAGAATGTCTAGAAGGTTCAGTATAATTAGGGAGGGCTTTTGGGTAGGTTTAAGTGGCCCTCTGACTTGGCAGTATGCATAGGAGCTGCTGTGACTGGTGGGGATGTGTATACTTGACATATACAGGAGCATGAAGGGAGGAGACAGCAAAGCTTCCTAAGGAGTAGAGAACTGTCAGGGTATAGCTGGGGAAGGAAGGTGGGAAGAGTTGAAGATGGTGCATGGCACTGTCTGTTCTACAGAGCACCTCATGAAGCCAATCACAACCTGAGGTTGAAGGCGCCCCTGATGGGTTCAAAGTGAGTTATTTTGGAATGGCCTCTTTGGCCACAGGAAGAGTGGATTAGAAGGAATGGGAAGTTTTAGGTTGTTGAGGTAATCGGGAGGAAGGCATGAGGGTCAGAGCAGAGGAAAGGTGAAGGTGTGACTCGTGAGGTATGAGAAGTAAACTTGGAGATAGACTGGGCTCAGGGGAGAGGGAAGACAGATGATTTGTTAAATTGACTGTTAGGTGAACCCAAGATGAGGAACTAGAATTGTTGCTGGCACCCATAGATCAGTCAGGAGTAGCTATCAGATCAGATAGACAGCTAGAAATTATTGGTTTGGAGAAAGACAGAATTTAGAGATGCAGGAGTCTTTTTTTTTTTTAATGCCTTATATTATGGCCTTCTATAGCCAGCTATCCTCTGTTTCAAATAACCTAAGACTTGAAGTATTTTGTAGCTTTACACTTTGTGTGTGTTGTGGGCGCTGAGGTGCGTGCCCATGTGTTTGTGAATGTCAGAGGTCAGGAGGCTAGAGGTTAGTGTTGGGTGTTTTTGTCAGTTTTTGAGACAGCAACTCTCACTGAACCTGGAGCCTACTGATTGGCTAGACTGACTTACCAATGAGCCTGCCAAGATCTACCAGTCTCTCTCCATCCCTCCCTCAGTGTTGGTGTCAGATTGATGCCACCACATTCAGCTTTATACATTGGTACTAGGGGTTCAAACTCACACCCTCATGCTTGTGCTGAATGCACTTTTCCCAGTCACCACTCTCCTGTTTGTAAGGTCTATACAATTCTTTCCTTTTTTTTTTAAATACAATTTATTTTTTTTTTAAGATTTATTTATTTTTTTGTATTCGAGCACACTGTAGCTGTCAGACACACCGGAAGAGAGAGGACATCAGATTCCATTACAGATGGTTTCGAGCTACCATGTGGTTGCTGGGAATTGAACTCAGGACCTCTGGAAAAGCAGTTGGTGCTCTTAACTGCTGAGCCATCTCTCCAGCCCCCTGTTTGTAAAGTCTAGAGACCACTTTACACCTACTCCACCAATGCACTCAAATAGTAGCTTAATCTAACTCCAATACATAGTTGTTGACTACCAGAAAAACCTCAAACACTGCCAGAAATTTCTTTTCTGAATTCCTGTGCTGGTCTGTAAGGTTGACTAAAGGAGTAACCTCATCCCTCTCCCTCCAGTAATTTTCCAGCGTCTTTGGTGTATTAGTTACTTTTTGTTCATTGCACTAGGAATTCATGCAGTGAAAAAAAACACAATCTTGCCAGACTCAAGGACACTCTTAGAAGACCTAGTTTTGACATGCACTTGTCAGGGGATAAACTGTAGAAATGGTGGGACTCCTTTAGGTAGAGTGTCTTAGTAGCATCTTCTCAAAGGAGACCCCTGAGCAGAGACCTGATTTGAGTAAGGGGATAGGCCTTGCCCACATTTAGAGGACAAATGCTCTGTAGATGCAGAGTAAGTGGTTACTGCAGAGGACAGTGGTAGCTCTGAGAATAGCATATTTGAAGAAGCAACAGGAGGCCATATGGCTGAAGAACATAGTCATGGGGAAGAGTGGGAGCTGAAGGGGAGGGGTTGATTCATGGACAGATGATGATCTCAGCACACACAGACCTCATGCATGCTCCAGGACCTCCTGCCTCAGCTTTCTTGTTAGTTGGGATTACAGGTGAGCAATTACCATCACATTGGGCTGGACTTGAGTTTATAGCTAATGGGAATTATTGAAGGCCTAGCCTTTATGCCCACCTCCATATATAATATATACATTCTGAAAACTAAAGCTAGGCCCTTGAGCATACTAGGCAAACATTGTACCACTTAACTGCATTCCCACATTCCTAGTCTTTGTTTCCAAGGGCTAATTCCCACTACTAGGTAGAGAACATATGGCTAGCAGAGGGGTCAGTATAGGAACAGGAAGGCTACTGTGATCTTGGATGAGGCATATGTAAGTGGCTTGGAGTAGGGTGATAGTGGTAGAATAAACAGAAGTGGATTCATATAGGTATTTATGTATTTTAAGAATAAGTTAATTCATAGCAGGTGTCATGACAGGCTCTTGGAGGAAGTAGGGAACAGGGAGGGGCTTCTCATAGGCTCAACCCCTTAAAGGTCCTATCACCTCCAAACATTGCAACATTGGAGCAAACTATATAAATAAATCTTTTTTTTTAAAAAAAAGCTGAGGAGCTGGGTATGGTGTCTTTTGCTTTTAATCCCAGCACTCAGGAGTTTGAGGCAGGTGTATCTCTGAGTTTGAAGCCAACTTAGTCTACAAAGCAAGTCCAGGACAGCCAGAGGTACACAGGAAAAAAAAAAAGTTGTGTTAAAAAAAGAAAAAAGTGCTGAGGATCAAAATCAGGACACTGCTTGTTAGTTAGAGAGTTGTATCCCCAACCTTTCTTTTATTTTTTTTCTGGAGAGCAGACAAGCTTGTTTGCTTGCATGCTATCTATGGCTGCTGTCAAACTATAGTGGCTATACTGAGTTGTAACAGAGTCTGGCATAAAGCTTAAAACAGTCATTGCCTTTCCCTTGCTTCTAGGAGACAGACAGACCTTAGAGGGCTGCCTCTGAGGCCTTTCGTGCTTGCCTTTGATTGTCAGTTTTTGAGGCTCTGAAGACTCTGGTCTCTGGAAAGTGTTCTGGGAGTAACAAATTTGAAACAAGAGAACCACAGAGTTGTAGCCATGACTGGGATAGCCCAGTGGTCTTTTTTGCTTTTGAGAAAGTGTGCCATGTAGTTTAAGTTGGCCTCAAACTGTAGCTATATTAGTTACTTTTCTGGCTCCTATGATAAAATACTGTGACAAAAGCAATGTAAGGGGAGAAGGTGTATTTTGGCTCAAAGCTTGATGATCCATGAAGGGGAAGGCATGGTGGCAGGAACCTGAGGCCCATCAGTGCACCTGCTGTCAGGAAGAGTAATGAGCACTTGCACTGTGCTGGGTTTCTTCTTTTTATTTAGTCAGGGTCTCAGCCCAAGGAAATGCACCACCCATATTTAGGTTGGATCTTCCTACTTTAATTAACCCGCTGTAGGTAGTTCTTCACTGCCATCCCCAAACACTAACCCAATCTAGATGATCCCTCGAAGTATGTCCAGAAACTTCCATCCTAGATGACTATATATCTTTTCAAGTTGATAATCAATAGCCAAGGGTGCCTTTGAATTCCTTATCCAGCTGCCTCCAAATGCTTGGATTATAGGCATGTGCCAACCATGTTCTAGGCAGTAGTCTTTAAAGAACTTAGTGAACCTCCAATTTGAAAGTTGTCACAAGGCCTATTAGGTAAAAAGAATTACTTGTGGATGGTGTTTAAAAGCAGAAGGAGAGAAACCAATGAGCTAGTAATACAAGGAACAGGTGAGTACATTTTGATAGAACAAGCAGGAAAATCTAAGAGGCCACTTAGAATATCAAAGGTGCCATTTTATGAAGACACTGACTTAGAATGCTTTAGAAGCGCTTAGTAGTTGGAATTTTTAGATATCTATTCTTTTCTGGCTTGCTTGAATATTTAACATGGTTACTTTAAGAATGTGGAAATGACCATGTTTTGTTCATAATTAAAACACATGCTTTAGCCCGGTGGTGGTGGTGGCGTATGCCTATAGGATGAAATTAAAAGTGGAAGTTTTTTTCTTACCCAGCTGGCTCACAAAATAATTGAGACAGAGACCCATAGATTTATTCAACAAGCTTTAAGCACAGTAACTGAGTAGATATTCCTAATCCTTTATGCTTTCTAGCTACGTCCCAGCCACACGCCCTGAGTTACTTGCATTTAGTCTCTCCTTGGCCTGCTCTTCTGTAGCTGTGTCTTCATGGAGAGCTAACTCCCTTGGCAACTCCTCCTTATGCCCAAGCGACCATCTTCTTCTTCTGTCTTGTGGCTCTTCTTCTCCTGTACCCTCACCTGCCTCAAGGTGAACACTTTGTACCTTGATCTTTCTACCTTGATCTTCTCCCTCGGACCCCTGGCTGGGGTGTCCAGTCTTTCTGTTTCCTCTGCCCAGTCATTGGCTGTTCAACCTTTTATTAACCAGAGATAACTGAGGAACATTCTTTACACAACACTGGTCTGATCTCGGAGATCCTTCAATATTCATGTGTCTTGACTGTAATTAGATCTTGGGGCACAGAAATCACCATCTGAATGTACAGTTCACAGGATCAACCCTCAGTACAAGCTTTAGTTCCATCAGAGGCAGGTGGATCTCTGAGTTCAAGGCCAACTTCATCTACAGAGTAAGTTTGAAGACAGCCAAGGCTAAACAGAGAAATCCTGTCTCAAACCCCTCCTCAAAAAACAAACGAACAAACAAACAAAAAAAAAACCCTTCACATGTTTTAATAGCAGCTGAACTGAAATTACCTGGTTATATTTTCACTATTTTTATAATGAGTTCATTTTACTACATATGCAACTGTAGGGGTTATTTTAGTTAATTTTCTGTTTGTTGTGAACAAATAACCTGACAAGAAATGGTTTAAAGAGAGTTCATTCTGTGTCCTGGTTAGTTTTATATTAGTTTGCCAAAGCTACCGTCATCAGAGTTTCGGGGAAAAAAATGTCTCCATAAGATCAAGCTATAAGGAAGGTATTTTCTTAATTAGTGATTGATAGGAGAGAACCTGTTCTGTTGTGCGGGTGCCATCCCTGGTTTGGTGGTCCTAGGTTCTGTAAGAAAGCTGGCTGAGTAAACCATAGAGAACGAGCCATTAAGTTGTACCCCTCCATGGCCTCTGCATCAGCTCCTGCCTCCTGATTCCTGCTATGTTTAAGATCATGTTCTGGTTTCCTTCAGTGATTTACAGGGATCTGGAAATGTAAGCCAAACAAACTCTTTTCCTTCCCAACTTGCTTATGGTCGTGGTGTATCTTCACAGCAATAGAAACCCCAACTAAGATATTGGCTCCCTCTGACAGAACTGCATTCCATATCCAGGAAAGCAAGGTTACTGGAGCATTGCATTCACATCCAGGAAATGAGTGAATATAATCCAGGAAGTGAGGCTGGATTATAAAGCCTCAAGGCTTTGTCCTCAGTGAAGGTGAACAAGTTCCTTAACAAGAGCCACCAACCAGGCACCAAGTGTTCAAACACGTGGGCCTTTATTGGAGCATTTCACATTCAGACTACAAGTATTTGATCCACCTCATTGAGAGTGCTAATGCCCCTCCCCCCCTGTGGGGACCATGTTTAGACGTTGAATGACAGGTGAATGCAAAGCAGCATGAAGAAACAGAAGAGATTGTGGACATCAGTTATTTTCTTTAATTTTCTCAGCATCTACCAACCTACCAGCACCATTAACTCTCAAGGTTCAAAGAGTATATTCCAAAGGGACACCAGGGAACTCCAGACTTTTGAGCTTGAGAGTGGTTCAAACAAAGCACTTCTCACTTTTTATTAAGGCAAGCAAAGCAGGAGGTGACATTTACAGTTAGCTTAAGCAAATACAAGTACCATGAGGGAATACCCCTGGTGTTATGTCATGTCTACCATCTTTGGTCATGTGAAAAAAGCCAAGAATATTCCTCTAAGGCCTTTGCCTTTCTTAAAGAGATAATGTTGACATGCTAGGGTATGTTGTTTTTAAGTGCATTTATCAATCATAGTTTGTGGGATTTTTTTTTTTTTTTTTTTTGGGAAGGCTACCTTCTGGGAAGAACATTCTGCACTGTAGCTCATCCATAGTTCACAGGAAGTTTAGAGCTTTCTTAGAAAGGTTCCCAAGTATATTCTAGGTGGGGTAAAAGAGATCTAGATCATAGGATCATCGAAGTAAGAACATTATTTTTTTCTTTTTTGAGTCAGAGTCTTACTGTAACTCTGGTGGCCTATAACCCACCAGCCTAGCCTCAAACTCACAGAGATCTGCCTGTATCTGTCTTAGGAATTCTGGGCTTAAAGCTGTGCCCACAAAACTCAAAATGCTTTTATTATAGACAGAGCCACACTAAGTAGAAGCCTATACTGGCATTGTACTCACTGTCCTGCCTTAGTCTCCCTAGTTCTGGATTACAGGTATACCTTGCTACTTTAGTCCTTCCAATTTTAATTTTAATAGTTTTAAAGATCTGTCTGCCATTCTGTCTATCTGGCAATCCATCCATTCATTTATAGTTTTTTTGAGACAGGGTTTCTCTGTAGACCAGTCTGGCATCAGGGATCCATCTGCTTCTGCCTCCTGAGCCCTGGGACTAAAGGCCACTACACCTGGCACAATTTATTTATTTGATTTGTCCCCCCCCCCACTTTCTCACTTTCTTGCTTTCTCGATCTCTCTTTGTGTGTGTGTGTGTGTGTGTGTGTGTGTGTGTGCACTCGCACACATGCGCCCATGTGGGCCAGAAGAGGATGTCAGATTTCCTAGAGCTGTAGTTACAGGCAGTTGTTGGCTGCCCAACAAGAGTCCTGGGAAACAAACTCAGATCCTCCACAAGAGCAGTGAGTTCTCTTACTCACAGAGCCATTTCTTTAGTCTCACATGTTAACCTTTCAGAATAGTATCTTACAGCTTGGCCTTGAAATTCAGCTGAAACTGGGGAGGAGTGCTCCAGTAGTAGAAATGAAGTGATAGGTTAATTTAGGTCAGGAATGTGCCAGTAACATATGCAGTAACATATAGGTGGCCCTAGAAACATGAATTGAGAACCTTCTTCAAATTAAGAGCCCTATTTTGAACACTGTATTTTATATAAATTGAGCATATTTTATATGTTTTAATTTGCACACGGTTTTAAGAACTATTTCACAGTTGTGTACTAGACACTCCAACTAAGTAGTTTGAAATCATCTGAGATTTAACATAAGTTTTCAAAAATAGGGTAGTTTCCTTGACCTCTTTATCTAGAATTTTCAAAGGTTTTTACAATACATACCTGTAGTAAACTCTGTAAACTATGGAGTCAACTATTTGACTAATATTGGTTGATTTGAGTTATTCAAATTTTTTTCAGTTGCTCATGCCTGTTTCCTGTCCAATAATCCAAATCAGGTTGCCATACAACTTCTGTTCTTTGAGTTGCTTATATACATCAAGATTTTTCTTTTTCTCTCTTTTTCTTTTAGATTTTTTAAATTGGATATATTTTATTTACATTTCAAATGTTATCCCCTTTCCCGGATTCCCCTCCATAACCCTCCCCATCCCATCCCCTGCTCTCCCTGCTTCTATGAGGGTCCCCCCACACTACCTCCCACCTCCTCACCCTGACATTCCCCTACACTGGGGCATCGAACCTTGGCAGGATCAAGGGCTTCTCTTCCCATTGATGCCCAACAAGGGCATCCTCTGCTATATATGCAGCTGGAGTCATGGGTCCATCCATTTATACTATTTGGATAGTGGTTTAGTCCCTGGGAGCTCTGGTTGGTTGGTATTATTGTTCTTAAGGAGTTACAAACCCCTTCAGCTCCTTCAATCCTTTCTCTAGTTCCTCCATTTGGGACCCCGTTCTCAGTCCAATGGTTGGCTATGAGTATTTGTCATGATCTGGCAGAGCCTCTCAGGAGACAGCTATATCAGGCTCCTGTCAGCATGTACTTCTTGGCATCAGCAATATTGTCTGGGTTTGGTGGCTCTATATGGGCTGGATCTCCAGGTGGGATAGTCTCTGGATGGCCTTTCCTTCAGTCTCTGCTTCAAACATTGTCTCCATATTTCCTCCTGTAAATATTTTTGTTCCCCCTTCTAAGAAGGACTGAAGCATCTGCACTTTGGTCTTCCTTCTTCTTGAACTTAATGTGGTCTGTGAATTGTATCTTGGGTAATCAGAGCTTTTGGGCTAATATTCACTTATCAGTGAGTACCTACCATGTGTAGTTTTTTGTGATTGGGTTACCTCACTCAGGATGATATTTTCTGGTTCCATCCATTTGCCTAAGAATTTCATGAAGTCATTGTTTTTAATAGCTGAGTAGTTCTCCATTGCATAAATGTAGCACATTTTCTGTATTGATTCCTCTGTTGAAGGACATCTGGATTCTTTCCAGCTTCTGGCTATTATAAATAAGGCTGCTCTGAACGTAGTGGAGCCTTATTTATAATAAGTGTGACTGGTGTGAGGTGGGATCTCAGGGTTGTTTTGATTTGCATTTCCCTGATGACTAAACATTTCTTAGCCATTTGATATTCCTTAGTTAAGAATTCTTTATTTAGCTCTGTCCCCCATTTTTTAATAGAGTTATTTGATTCTCTGGAGTCTTACTTCTTGAGTTCTTTGTATATATTGGATATTAGCCATCTATCAGATGTAGGATTGGCAAAGATATTTTCCCATTCTGTTGGTTGCTGTTTTGTCCTAATGACAGTGTTCTTTGCCTTAAAAGCTTTGAAATTTTATGAGATCCCATTTGTCGTGTTCAGGAAAATTTCCCCAGTGCCCATGCGTTCAAGGCTCTTCCCCACTTTCTCTTCTATTAGCTTGAGTGTATCTGGTTTTATGTGGAGGTCCTTGATCCACTTGGACTTGAGCTTTGTACAGGGTGGTAAGAATGGATTGATTTGCATTCTTCTACATGCTGACCGCCAGTTGGACTAGAACCATTTGTTGATATTGCTGTCTTTTTTTTCCACTGGATGATTTTTTTCCTCCTTTGTCAAAGATCAAGTGACCATAGGTGTGTGGGTTCATTTCTGAATCTTCATTCTATTCCATTGATCTACTTTTCTGTCTCTGTACCAATACCATACAGTTTTTATCACTATTGTTCTATAATACAGCTTGAGGTCAGGGGTAGTGATTCCATCACAAGTTCTTTTATTGTTGAGAATAGCTTTCCGATATCCTGGATTTTTTGTTATTGCAAATGAATTTGTAAATTGCTCTTTCTAACTCTATGAAGAATTGAGTTGGAATTTTTGATGGGGATTGCATTGAATCTGTAGATTGCTTTTGTCAAGATGGCCATTTTTACTATATTAATCCTGCCAATCCACGAGCATGGGAGATGTTTCCATGTTCTGAGTTCTTTGATTTCTTTCTTCAGAGACTTGAAGTTCTTGTCATACAGACAGATCTTGCTTAGGATCACTCCAAGGTATTTTATATTATTTGTGGCTATTGTAAAGGGTATAATTTTCCTAATTTCTTTTTCAGCCTGTTTATCCTTTGAGTAGAGGAAGGCTACTGATTTGTTTGAGTTAATTTTATATCCAGCCACTTTGCTGAAGTTGTTTATCAGCTGTAGGAGTTTTCTGGTGGAATTTTTGGGGTCACTTAAGTATACTATCATGTCATCTGCAAATAGTGATATTTTGACTTCTTCCTTTCCAATTTGTATCCCTTTGATCTCCTTTTGTTGTCTAATTGCTCTGGCTAGGACTTCAGTTACTCTATTGAATAGATAGGGGGAGAGTGGGCAGCCTTGTCTAGTCTCTGATTTTAGTGGGGTTGCTTCAAGTTTCTCTCCATTTAGTTTGATGTTGGCTATTATTGGTTTGTTGTATATTGCTTTACTTGTTTAGGTATGGGTCTTGAATTCCTGGTCTTTCTAAGACTTTTAACACGAAAGGGTGTTGAATTTTGTCAAATGCTTTCTTAGCATCTAATGAGATAATCATGTGGTTTATTTTCTTTGAGTTTGTTTATATAGTGTATTGTGTTGATGGATTTCCATTTATTGAACCATACCTGTATCCCTGGGATGAAGCCTACTTGATCATGGTGGATGATCGTTTTGATGTGTTCTTGGATTCAGTTTGCAAGAATTTTATTGAGTATTTTTACATCGATATTCATAAGGGAAATTGGTCTGAAGTTTTCTTTCTTTGTTGGGTCTTTGTGTGGTTTAGGTATAAGTGTAATTGTGGCTTCATAAAAGGAATTGGGTAGTGTTCCTTCTGTTTCTGTTTTGTGGAATAGTTTGAAGAGTTTTGGTATTAGGTCTTTATGGTCTGATAGAATTCTGTACTAAATCCTGGGCTTTTTTTGGTTGGAAGACTTTTGATGACTGCTTCTATTTCTTTAGGGGTTTTGGGACTGTTTAGGATGGTTTATCTGATCCTGATTTAACTTTGGTACCTGGTATCTGTCTAGAAAATTGTTCATTTCATCCAGGTTTTCCAGTTTTGTTGAGTATAGACCTTAGTAGTAGGATCTAATGAAGGAAAATTTTAAAATTTCTTCAATTTCTGTTGTTATTTCTCCCTTTTTATTTCTGATTTTGTTAATTTGAATGCTGTCTCTGTACCCTCTAGTTAGTCTGGCTAAGGGTTTAATCTATTGTCTTAGTTGGGGTTTCTATTCCTGCACAAAACATCATGACCAAGAAACAAGTTGGGGAGGAAAGAGATTATTCAGCTTATACTTCCATATTGCTGTTCATCACCAAGGGAAGTCAGGACTGGAACTTAAGCAGGTCAGGAAGCAGGAGCTGATGTAGAGGCCATGGAGGGATGTTACTTACTGGTTTGCTCAGCCTGCTTTCTTATAGAACCCAGGTCTACCAGCCCAGGGATGGCACCACCCACAATGGGCTGAGCCCTCCCCACCTTGATCACTAGTTGAGAAAATGCCTTACAGTTGGATCTCATGGAAGCATTTCCTCAGCTGAGGCTCCTTTCTCTTTGATAACTCCAGCTTGTGTCAAATTGACACAAAACCAGCCAGTACATCTATCTTGTTGATTTTTCTCAAAGAACTAGCTCCTGGTTTTGTTGATCCTTGTGTAGTTCTTTTTGTTCTACTTGGTTGATTTCAGCCTGAGTTTGATTATTTCCTGCTCTCTACTCTTGGGTGTATTTGCTTCTTTTTGTTCTAGAGCTTTTAGGTGTGCTGTCAAGCTGCTAGTGTAATGCTCTTTCCAGTTTCTTTTTTGGAGGCACTCAGAGCTATTAGCACTTCCTTAAGAAAGTAAAATATTTTTATTTTATGTGTGTTTTACCTGTATATGTGTCTGTGCTCCACATGCATGCAATGCCCTCAGGCCAGAAGAGTGTGTCAGATCTGCACCTGGAGTTGGTTGTGGGCTGACATGTGGATGATGGGAATTAAGCCCAGGTCCTCTGCAAGAGCAGTCACTGCTCTTAACCACCGAACATCTGCCTCTCCAACTCCTCTCTTTCCTTTTAAACATTTATTTAAACAGTATGTGTGCTTGTATGTATGTGTGGAATCATGCCACACCACATGTGGAGGTCAAAGGAAAACTTGCCAGAATTGTTTTTGGAGTGAGTTTTTCTTCCACCATATGGCCTCAGGAATTGAATGTTGGTCGCAATAGCAGATGTTTCCCCATGAGTTCAGCCTAAATCAGTTGTTAGAGAAACAGGTGGCCTTATTAATTATGTTCATGGGCTAAAAGATCGTTATCATTTATATAAATATAATTACCATTAGTTGCATTACCAAGTCAGATATTACTTCAGTAGCCTTAGAAGAACGTGTAAATCAAGTCTAGAGTGTGTATAATAAAAATGAATGTCTTCTATGCTCAAGAAGACATGGTTGTGTTAGAATAAAGCAAGACTGGGTTTAGTTAGAAGACACTTAGTGTTTCTCTGATCTCAGTTCAGCCAGATCACTGCAGGACCTATGTGGGCACATAACTGAGTTCCGTGGTCTAGAGTTACCACTGAAAATCCTGATGGAAGGCCTTAGGCTGCAGTAGTGCCTTCATGTTCTTTTCTTTGGGGTGCAGCATATTTCAAGACAGGGTCTCACTGTGTGGCCCTGGCTGTCCTGGAACTCACTCTATTAACCGGGCTAACCTCAAACTCAGAGAGATCTTCCTTCATTTGCCTGGGGAATGCTGAGATTCAAGGCATGTACCATCAGGGCCCTACGGCAATCCCTTTTTAATGGGGGCATTCTTCAGGTGGAGGGGTGGTGATGCCCTTTTCTCTCAAGATAAATATGGAGAGATTGGAGGTATAGAGGGATTTTCTTTAGGCTTCCTGGAGCTTGCCACAATGGCTTTTATTTCCTTTTCTGTGTTGGGTCTGCAGGAAAAGGCAGGAATTCTAGCCTGTGGCTTAATATGCATGCATTTGTTCTGGTAGTGAAATCAATCTTGGGGCTGTCAATATTCACAGAAATGATCTGTTCACAGCCTGACTCATTTTCTCTGTCAGGCTTGTTCTTGGGCTATATTCAGGAACAAGTCTTGCTTGTTGATAAACTGTCCCCTTTCAGTTTACAAAAAGTCCTGGAGTTTTATTATCTTGTAACAAATTGAAGTAAAGATGAAGCCTCCCTCCCCCTTGACTTGGGTCTTTTTTCTTTCATGTAGCATCTGCATCTCCAATGGATACTGAGGGGTTTGGTGAGCTCCTTCAGCAAGCTGAACAGCTTGCTGCTGAGACTGAAGGCATCTCTGAGCTTCCACATGTAGAACGAAATTTACAGGAGATCCAGCAAGCGGGTGAGCGCCTTCGTTCCCGTACCCTCACACGCACATCCCAGGAGACAGCAGATGTTAAAGCGTGAGTACCCATGGGGAAGTGCTGTTGGACTGGGTAGTTTGGGGGCAGATCAGTCTCATCTGTGACAGTCACAAGCCAGATAGTCAGGACCTCAGAGTTATAAACAGATCAGCAAACCTTGCTTTGTTTCTGTGCCTCTCTTTTTTTAGGGTTTTAGAGTTCCAGTCTATTTGTCTGACCAAGCTGAGAACCTGTATCATAGGATGGGGGAGCTCTGTTCTGTAGTTCCTGCTTGGGTTTGTGAGCTATTGAGTCATAAATGGCCCTTGTAAGTGTGTTACTAGATATGGGTCATGCACATAAGTGCTACCCAAAGCCAGAAAGCACTCAGCGGTGAACAGAGTTTTAAGGGTAATTGGAAAAAATTGATGATTGGTCAGTAAGGAGAAGCTATCCAAGTGAGGAATGATTCTGTCTGCTTATTGTTGGTGACCTCAGAGGCTGCCTCTGAAAGGCCTTGAAATATAGTGCTCTCCAGCTGATTGTAGAAACAGAAATGTGGGCCAGCCCCAGGAGAACAAGGCTTTGAGGAAAAATGCTGATTAACAGGCCTGAGCAGGATCCTTACAGAGGATCTTAGTTGGGTAAAACACAAACCCAACAAAAAAATCAAAACCAAACTGCTTTCTGTGAAAAATATAATTGAATGGTTATTTACTGTGTATCAGAAACTTCCTCATGCATTGTCTTTGCTTAGTCATTATGGCCAGCATCAAGACAGTGATCTATATATTCTAATAGAAGAACAAAGGTTCAGGGAGGGGCCAGTACCTTTCTCAGTATACAGAAGGTGAGTGGTGAGCCAAGATTCAAACCAAGTAAGGCTGACTCCAGCACCAGTGTTACTGTATTTCTGAAAGGGTCCTGGAGAAAGAGAGGAAGGGAGATCTACTACTGAGATTTTGTTGGGTCCAGAAAGTCGCTAGGATTCTGTGTAATTAAGGAAAATGTCTTCATTCTGTGAACTTGAGAAAGACTGGTGTTAATTCAAGGGTATTGTCTGTTTTAGGTACTTGGTAAATGTCAGAGTAGTGTGGGAAGGCTGCATTCTGCTTCTAAGTGATGGTGAAAAAGTGAGCGTTTAGCTGCCCCATGCAGTCAGTAGTATGCTATGGACAACCCTTGGTTGCCTTAGAACTTGCTGTGTGTACCAGACTGGCCTCGAACTTATAGATATCAGCCTGCCTCTGCTTCTCCAGTGCTGGGGTAAAAGGCGTTTGCTACACTGCCTGTATCTTGTTTTTGTCTTTTTAAACTATCCAGCCTTGTAGCTGCCAATAGCTGACCTACAGTGGTCCCCAACACCCTGTAGATATTTCTGCTAATTTGCCTTCCTTGTAGGCCCCAAACTTCTGTTTCTGGCTGCCTACAGTTTCCTTGATTTTAAGCAGACAGCTTTTGCTTGTGCAAGGATGCCGAAGGAGGAAAAGGCCATGGATACCCACTGAGTTGCTATAGTTATAATTTAATTGCATCAGCTTTACAGCCCATTAAGTGCAAAAAGGGAAGATGTTTTCTTGGTAACAATTATCAGTCATATTCTGTTTCTTGTAAATTTCCATTCTTCCCCATCCCTTCTACCTTAAGTTCATTATTTTAGGGAGGCTGGGAATTGGAACATTGAAAGACTGGATAGAGGGTGGGGCAGGTATTTAAAAAGAAACCAGAGTCTGATGACTGTATTTTTCCATTTTCTTGATAGGCAGAGACACAAAGTATGATGTGGTGGATATTTTAGTGCGTGCTGGATAAGGGCAGAGAAGAGAACTGAATAGGACTTAATGAAATTTTTAATTTTAATTTTTAAAATGTTATTCTATGTGTATAGGTGTTTTGCCTGTACTACATGCATTTTTATTTTTAAGAGAACAGATTTTTTTTTTTAATGCAGTCTTACTGTTTCCAGCTGGCCTAAAACATGCCACTCTCCTCCCTTGGCCTACTGAATAGCTAGGGTTACAGGTGTGTGCCAACGCTTCTAGCTGTCGGGAACAAATTTGATAGCAATTTTGTATGTGTACTTGATCTTTTAAAATTTTGGATTTTTCTCCCCTACCATACATAAAGAGTATGACTGGCATCTATAAAGCAGGGGTTTGAAGACTGTGCCCATGAGCCCACTGCCTACTACATCTTATGGGAACATCGCCACATTTACTTGTTTTATATATTTTATATACTGTCTGTGTAACTTTTTTTTTTTGCCACAGATTATATGGCAAACTGAAAATTAATGTTTACTGTTCATTTCTTATAGAAAAATCTCATGAGCTCCTTGTGTGAGCGATAGAGTAAATAAACACTCACGTGTATATTTCCATTAAAATACAGAATATTATCAGTGTCTGTGATTGGCCATCATCACTTGTCTGCCCACATTTCTCAGCAGAAGTAGGTCAGTGGATTTTTCCATTAAAACAGAAGCCAAACAACCTACAGATGTACAAAGAAAAAGATAGTGACCACTCTCTTGCCCTAACTTTATCCTATAAGTTAACTAATGTCATTAATTTGTGTAATTTTTTACAGTTTTCTCCATATCATGCGGAGCATATCTAACAGAATTTGGCCAAAGCTGCATAGTAAATAATCATTTGCTTTGATAATTTTACTAAGCTGTCTTTTTGGCCACTCTGTGTTTGGTACAGTGTCATTGTTAATGCGAAATCAGCCCTGTAAAAGCACCTTCATCTCCACTCTCTAAGGAAGGTCAGGCAGTAATGGACAAGTAGAGTTATATTCAATTGGGTCAATAAAAATCCCTTTTGGCATGGGCTGGAGAGATGGCTCAGCAGTTAAAAGCACTGGCTGTTCTTCAAGAGGACCCGAGTTCAATTCCCAGCAACCACATGACACACAACTGTCTGTAACTTCAGTTCTAGGAGATCTAACACTCTCATACAGACACACATGTAGGCAAAACAACCAGTGCATATAAAACAAAAAATAAATTAATTTAAAAATCTCTCTTGGCATTTGTCATAAGGTAATTTCTGTTCTCAGAGAATTGTTAGTCACCCTCCTGACTTATTGTGAAAGCTTGAGAACTGGGAGAGGTAGGGATTGATGTTCATGTTTGAAATGTTACTTAAAAGTTTTTTTATGAGTGAATTGTAGATGTAGTTTGAATTCTTTTGCTTCTTTTTCCTAAACCTTGTATGTACTGGAAACAACTTTTACGTCTTTTACTCTTTTGGGTCTCTGGAATGTGACTCCAGCTTCTGTGGCTTTCTGATTGTGGGATTGTTTGTCTACACTGTTAGGATTTAGGCTGATAGAAGGCAAGGGCCTTCCTTCAGAGCTGAATGTTGGGTTAGAGGTGTAGCTTTGTGGTAGAACTCCTGCCCATCCTATGAAAAGTTTCTGGTATAACCATCTCTATCTAGAGATCTTTCTCTGTCCTTCCCTCTTCTTCACCAGTATTTCTGCATAGCCAACATGTAAGCTATGTGACTTAGTTCTTGTAGATGCCTCTTAGATGGGCATTCTCCTCTAATTTCAATAATCACACTATTTATGTTGCCTAGGCTAGCCTGTAACTAAATATGTATATGTAATTTAAGTTTGCCTGGAATTCTTGCTTCCTTATCTTAGCCTCTCCTGGGCTAGGATTATAAGCCAGGACTGCCACCCCTGGCTAAAGAGCTGACTTTTCAATCCTGGGGTTTTTTATTCTAGCATATGTCAAAGTTATTTGGACACTGGATGTGCTTTCACATGTTACTGGTGAAGATGTAGTGCTGTGATACTTAAGTAGGAAGTCGCTATTAACATTGATCTAGTAATTCTGTTTTTAGGGATCCATCTTAAAGACCTAGTAACAGAAATATGAAATGTCTGTGCATAAAGGGTCATTGTGGCATTATTTGACATTGTAGAAGTAGGAACTCATAAATGTCTGTCTTAAGGATACTAGCTGAATAGATGTGCATGGTTTGTATACTTGGATACTTTATAGTAGTACCAAAGAATAATCATATATACCATATGGAGTGACTCGAGGACAGGTTATTAAGTAAACATTTCAAGGTAGAGAAAAGTGTCTAAAGTCCTGGACTGAAATGTAGTTCAGTAGTAGCATGCATGGCTAGCATATGAAGTTCCTGCATTGGTCCCTAGTATAACAACATCAACCACAAAAGGGTCGGTGGGGTAGGTATGTAGTGGTTTTTTTTCTTCTATTTAAGAAAGCAGATAAAAGACATCCTATGTTAGTTGCTTGAGAGGGTTAATATTAAGGTATCACCCATGTTGATCTATACATTCAACAAAAACTCTGTTAAAATCCCAGCATCCAAGCCTGGAGAGACAGTTCAGTGGTTAAGAGCACTGGCTGCTCTTTTGAGGACCTGGGTTCAGTTCCCAACAACTATATGGTAACTCACAACCATCTGTTAACTGCATTTCTAGAGAATCTGGTGCCCTCTTTTGCCTCCACTGGCACTATAAATGCACAAGGTACACAAACATTTGCAAGCAAAATACCAACATACATTGAAAAAAAATAGACATTAACAAAAACAACAACTAGCCCTTTTTGCTGAAATTAATGGACTGATCCAAAATACAAGAGCTCTTGCAGAATGCCATCATCTCACATGCTGAAACCTTGAAATCCAAAGCTCTGCAAACTGTAATTCTGGTGGTCAGAAAGGCTTCAGCATGGGAGGGTACAAGGATGGGCTCTGCAGAAAGGACTGGTCATGCAGTGATAATGGAAACGTCACCTAAAAAAGTCACTGCCCGTCAGCATGCACATTCCTTCCAGATGATGAGAGTCCAGGAGGTTTTAATAAATGAAAGCCACATTTTCCTGAAGTACCCAGCAGCTGCTGTTGCCTCAAAAATAACCACGTGCACAGTACGACGAAAGGTACTTAGGCAATGGTGCTGGTTTGATTGCTGATATTATTTCTGCCAAATTTTGTGGTTTTGTACGACCGTGGCACAGATTGGACTTAAATCTGTATTCAGATCAACACAAGCATGGAAGACATAATAGGGTGTGCTTATGTTGATATATATCAAGAGTACATTTTAAAAACTAGCAGAAAAAGAAGGTTCTCCATCATGCTGTTTTATATGACTGCAGTTACAAAGCTGCAGTACACGGCTACACAGAGAAACCATGTCTCAAGCAAACAACAAACATAGCTGGGTATGCCAACTGCCAATCATAATGATACATGAATAAAAGACTTTTATTGGATATTTGTGTATTGAACTCAGGGCTTTATATCCTTATACAGTTTGCCTTTTTTATCTATTTATGAACAAGGTTTCCCTTACAACTTTTGTCCTTATGGTTGATCTTAGTCACTGTTTTATTGCTGTGAGCAGATACCATGACCAAGGCAACTCTCTCTTCTCTCAACCCCAAGAGTTTTTCTGTGTAGCCTTGGCTGTCTTGAAACTTTCTCTAGACCAGGCTGGCCTTGAACTCAGAAATCTACTTGCCTCTGCCTCAGATCGTGAAATCAAGGTGTGCACCACCACACCCAACCTGACAAAGCAATTCTTTTATAAAAGAGAACATTTAACTGGAGGCTGGCTTACAGTTTTAGAGGCTGAGTCCTTAATGTCGCGATGGGAGCAGCATAGCACTGGAGAAACAGCTGAGCGCTTTACATTCATGATCCCAAAGCTAGGCAGAGGGAAAGGACTTGGTCAGTGTGAACGTCTCAAAGCCACCCTCAGTGACACACTTCCTTCACCAAGACTACAACTCCTAATCCTTTTCAAATAGTGCCATCCCATAATGACTAAGCATTCAGTATGAACCTATGGGGGCCATTCTTATTCAGTCCACCCACAGAGTTGTGGTATATTTGTTTACACTTGTAAAAATATTTGAATATAGCCTATCCATAATATTTTATAAAGCCACCCATGAAATGTTATATGTTTCTCAAATGACTCCACTTAAAAGACAAGCTAGCTGGGTGTGATAGTGTACACCTTTAGTCTCAGGCAGACATCCATCCTCATTCTACACAGTGAGTTCCAGGGCAGCCTAAGCCCCAGACCAAAACTGTTACACATACACACACACACTCATAAACACACTCACATGCACACATGTGCAGGTGGGGGGTTGAGATGGGCTTGAAACATAGCTTGTTGGTAGAGCACTTGCTTAGTATCTCAGAACTCTAGGCTTGTTTCAGGACAGCCAGGGCTACATAACCGAGAGACCCTGTCTTTTTTTTTTTTTTTTTAAGAATTATTTATTTTTATTTTATATGAATACACTGTAGCTGTCTTCAGACACATCAGAAAAGGGCACCAGATCTTATTACAGATGGTTGTGAGCCACCATGTGGTTGCTGGGAATCGAACTCAGGACCTCTGGAAGAGCAGTCAGTGCTCTTAACCACTGAGCCATCTCTCCAGCCCCCGAGAGACCCTGTCTTAAGAAACAAAACAACAGCAGCAAAACCCACTGGGTTCAACACACATACACGTACCCCACAGACAAGTAAATGCCTTTTGTGCTTGTTTTGAGACAGGGTCTCAAGTAGTCTAGACAGACCTCAGGCTCTATAAAGGGGGATGACGTTGAACTTCTGATTCTCCTGTCTACCTCCCAAATGCTGGGATTATAGGTGTGTACCTCATTATGTCTGACTCCAATAAATATTCTTTACATTTTTTTAAAGATCAATTTATTTATTTTATTTATATGAGTACACTGTCTTAAGACACACCAGAAGAGGGCATCAGATCTCATTACAGATGCTTGTGAGCCACCATGTGGTTGCTGGGAATTGAGCTCAGGACCTCTGGAACAACATTCAGTGCTCTTAACCTCTGAGCCATCTCTCCAGCCTATTCTTTACATCTTTAAGATTATTTTTTCTAGAATTATACTTTTTGTATTTTGATCTTTTGAGATTTTGCTATTTAAGGTTATGGTTGTATAGGATTATGTCTTTTGGGATTGTAGCCCAAACTCAATCAAGAGACAGCAAGGGCAGGGGCTTTCATTGTGGTTTCTGTAGAAGGAAGGAAAATATGGTTAGTTAATATAGTTATATTATATTAACTATATAGTTATATTATATATATATTAACTATATAGTTATATTATATATATATTAAATATATAGTTATATAACTATATAAAAATATAGTTAGGGGGTGGGGCATTCTAGTAGGCTCTGGGGTACAGGAACTGTCTCTAGTTATCTGGTACCTGGGTTGGCATGATTGGGAAATATTGTGGCTCAGTCTGATCAGCTGTGAAAATCTGATGAGATGGTTGGAATGTGGGATGTGGGTTGACTGATGTAGAGTCTGACTATTGCAGTCAGACAATACCATGAGGACGGCCAAGTATAAAAGGAGGACCCACTGAATTGGGGCAGGCATGGAGTGGGAGCTGTGACAGCTTACATTCAGATCCGAAGGAAACAGGCAGAAAGAGATGGGCTTGATGTGGGTTTTTGAAACCTTAAAACCCACCCTCCAACAAGGCCACAGCTCTTAATCCTTCCCAAACAGTAACTGGGGAGCAAGCATTCAAATATGTGAGCCTGTAGAGACCATTCTCATTGGGACCACCACAGCTGGTGTGGATAGGAAAGATTTATTTGCAGTGGAGCTTTGGTACCTTTTGGAAATTGAATTCCTTGAGAGGGACACTAGTGCAGTGTCAGCAGAGCCCCAAAGAGAGGAATATGGTGAAGATGACAGGGACTCTTTAATAGACTTGACTTTGGAGTGGGGTGTAAATATTTAGCATATTTATCAAATAAAGTTTAAGTTGAAAAAAATTGCTAAAATGGAAAATAAAACAAACTAAATGATTATCAGTTGATGATAATATCTTTATATTTTAATTTGTTATTTAGTATTTAACATGTTGTTACTGGTAGAAGGCTATTACTGTTTTCTGGAAGCTTATATATTGTGTAGGTTAAAATACATTATTATTTATAGTGATGAGATATTTGTGACAGAAAAAGGAGATAGAACATCTGAAGTAAGCCTGAAATTCAATGTTCCTGAATTTGAATTGAAAGCAGTAATGTTAACTTATGTTGTAATTTGTCACAAGAAACCTAAAGCAACATGAAAAACTACATTTCTTGCTCTGCTTTTTCGAAGAGGCCTAGGAACCATACAGCAATCCTGGTTTCCCAGAGAATTATCTATGAAGTTCTTTAAAGGTAACTAGGGTTCTTTGGAGAGTTGGCTGATCCCTGAACTCTGTTTAAGACACACCTGAAACTTGCCATGTCAAATGGCAGTTATAAAGACTTCATGGAGTCATTTCAGAAAGAACTCAGAAGGCAGTGCTGATACATGTTGAATAGAAGTTTAATGTGTGTAAGCCCTCAGGTTTTATCTTCAACACCATAAGCCAAAAGCCAAAACACAACGCACATACTTACAAACATACACACATACAAACATGCACACACACACACACACACACACACACACACACCCCATATCAAAATAAAAATGAAACGAAATTAAACTTTAAAACTTAGAAACAAACACAAAGAGGCTTCTACTGGCTAAAGGTGAGATCATTTGGGCACCAGAAGGGTAAGAAATGCAGAGGAGATTGGAGAGGTAGCTCAGCACTTAAGAGCTGCTCTTCTAGAGAACCTCACACCCACATGGCAGCAGCTCATAACCATCAATAACTCTAGTGTCAGGGTATCCAACACCTTCTGACCTCCACAGCATCATGTACACATGTGGTACATAGATATACACGCAGGTAAACACCCATACACATAAAATAGAAAGAAATCTTAAAAAAAAAAATGGTTAAGAATCTAGTAGGTTACAACATCAAATATGTTTCAGTTTTTAATGATGCCAAAACAGCAATCATTCACATTGGAGAATACTGGAGAGCCAGCTTACTGTTCAGGGTGATCACATGTTCAATCATAGGATTTATAAGGGTAGAAGTATATCTAGTATGTAAGCCCACGAGAAACAGCTGAGTCTAAGCAGTAGGCATCAGTGTCTGCAGACATTCCATACCTCTTGATAGAAATGTGACTAGAGCATAGCATCAGACCAGTGGCGCCTGCATCTAATCAGACCTTCAGTACTTGCTTTGAGTTTATGTCTGTTGCTTTGAGTGAACTCTTTATATCAGTAACCTGTCACCCACAAGGCTTTTTGAAGTGAAGAGTATCAGGCTCTATCCCAGAGTTTGTTGAATCAAGCCCAGCATTTTCCCAGGTCAGGTGACCTGACCCATATGATTAAATTTGAGTTACAGGTTGGAGAAATGGTTCAGCAGTTAAGAGCACTGACTGCTTTTCCAGAGGTCCTGAGTTCAAATCCCAGCAACCACATGGTGGCTCACAACCATCTGTAATGGGATCCGATACCCCCTTCTGGTGTGTCTGAACAGCTAAAATAAATATAATTAAAAAATTTTTTTTGAGTTACATTGTTTTACAGGCACACCTAAACTCTTCTACAAAGAAACTAGAAGGAAAAAATGAGACAGAGGGGAAAACCTATAAAGAAAAAGTATTTAGAAAGCATGCCAGTTGTCTTCAAGGTTGTATCTGGCACTCATTCAGACAAACACAGATTTTCAAATTATGAAACAATTGGAAAATACCTTGATTTTACTATAATATACCTCAAAGTAATTGGAGGGGTGGAGGAAGGTAGATAGTATAGCCTGGGCAGGAGTGAGCATGCCCTGTGAATTGTTAAACTGGGTATAGGAATGAAGAGATACAAGATTTAATCTTGCATTTTAATAATTTTTTATAACAGCCATAAAAGGGAGACTGACAGTATAATCATAAAGGTGAGGAGATGGGAACTGTAGATTGCTGATGGGATGTAAAATGGTGGGACTTCTTTGGAATAAGGTCTGAGTTCCTCAAAAGACTTAGCAGAATTCTGATTTAATCCAGCAGCTCTGCTCTGAGATATATACTTAAGAGAAATGTAAACATTCATGTGAAACTTGCGTGTAGATGTTCTTGGCAACATTTTTCATAACAGTGAAAACCTTGAAAGCAGCCCAAATGCTCACTGATTGATTGATGGATACATAAAATGAGGTAAGGTATAAAATATAATAAAGTCTTAAATCTACCTCAGATAAATGAACCTCAAAAGCATTACACTAAAAGAAAGGAACCAATCACAAAAGACCATTGTTTTATTCCATTTATATGCATTGTGAGTTCTAAATAGGGAAGTATTTCTCAAGATAGGGCTTACTTTGGGGGATGATGAAAATATTCTAAAATTGCTTATGGTGATAGTTATATACTTCTATATATGAATATACTAAAATTACTGAATTGTCTGTCTACTGTAGCTGATGAGTTTTGTGGTGTGCAAATATGAGTTGTAGAGGTTTCCTGAAAGGAGGGAGAACAGTTTACTAATACTGGATTCCCTGCTTCGTCCAGGAGAAGTTAAAATAGGTCTTTGTGTAGGCAATCCTGGTATGGAGGCAGGGTTGAGAAGCACTGTGGGAGGAAGATAACTATTAAGGATTGTTGGGAGAGGTAGGCTGTCTGTCAAATATGTTAGCTTAGAAGGGAAGCCCAGAGATGGTGACATAGGAATTAAGACTCTCCCGGGAGGAACTGTCAATATTTACCAGAATAAAGCTAAGCATAGGGGACCCCTTTTCTTCTGTTAGATTGGGAGTGAAAATGTTGAATTATGCTCACAGGTGTCATGCTACAGCAGCAGCAGCCCCCTTCTTCTTCCTCCTCCATCAGCATCTGGGGTCTCATTCGGCCTACCTTTCTAACTTCTTACTCAAGGTGAAAGCATACTTCGTTAGTCACATTTTGGGAATACCAAATCATAATACAAAAATAGCAATCTGGAAGCCCATTTTCTATATTTGGAGTTGAAAGCAAGACTTCTAAAAACAAAACAAAGGAGCTGGAGAAATGGCTTAGAGGTGGAAAGCCCTGGTTGCCCCTCTAGAGGACCTGTATTTGCTTCCCAACACCAATGTCAAGTGATCTGTACTCTAGCTCCAAGGGATCTTGTGACTTTCATGGGCACTGGTGCACTTATGTGTACGTGTACATACACACACACACATTAGTAAATAGAAATAAAAGCAAATCTTAACAAGAAAGCTGACCTAACTTACCCAGATTTCTTTCTTTAAAGACCTTTAGGTATTAATGAAGATCTGTTGGTTTTTATTTTGATTTTTGAAAGAAGGGGGGTCTCCTATAGCTCACGCTAGCTTAGAGCTTTCAGTCTTCCTGGTTCAACCTTTCTAACTAATGAACAGTGTCATACTGGACTATTCATTTATTCAGAACTTACTCATTGTTTTGCTGCCTAGGTGAGGAGAAATGAAGTTGGCTATATTCCTAACTCTCTTTAGAAGCATTTTTTTTGTTCAGAAAATGGCCTGTTACCTTATTGGCTGAGCAAGAGAGAGGGAATTTGAAGGTACAGTAGTATGGTACCTGGATTTTGAAGAGAAGCCAAACAGAACTAGACCTTGATTCTAGTCTGACTGCTCCTGAGCAAGTTATCAGCTACTGCCCCAGACAGTTAGTTTCCTCAGCTGTTTGGACTTGGGTACTCCTGGAGTTAAAGTGTTATTGCTTTCCTGCGTTTCCTTCCAGGAGCAGTTAAGTATAGAGTGGTGGTGAAGAGTTTGCATTCTAGTTCTAGAATAGATTATCTGTGTTTGCTGTGTCCTGGTTGTGTAACTTCGAACAAGTTGGTTAATCTTTCCACACCTGTCTTAATTAGGGATTCCATTGCTGTAAAGAGACACTATAACCAAGGCAACTCTTACAAAGGACAACATTTAATTGGCTTACATATTCAGAGATTCAGACCATTATTATCAAGGTGGTAGCATAGCAGGAATGACGAAGAAGGAGCTGATAGTTATACATCTTGTTCAGAAGGAAGCTAGGAGCAGACTGACTGTCTCCCAGGCATCTATCTAGGAGGAGGGTGTCAAAGCCCACCCACGGAGTGACACACTTCCTTTAACAAAGCCATACCTATTCCAACAAGGCCACACTCCCAATAATGCCACTGCCTAGGCCAAACATATTTAAATCACTACAGCACCTTAGCTTCTCATCTGCAAAACAGGGTTGAATAATTGCATCTGTCTCATGGATTTCCTCAGTGTGTTTGGAGCTCACTGGCTTAAGGTGTTTGTATTGTCTCATCCTGTAACGAGGTCCTCTCTCTAAGTCAGTCATTGCTAGTTTGGGTATCTTACTCCTACATGCAGTGCCATGTCTGTCTGAGTTTGTAGATCTTTACAGGAAGGTAAGAAAGCAGCCATATAAAAGCTGGCCAGAAGGTGGAAGTTTTCCAGTCAGGTGCTCTACCATTTGTTCTGGCCTCCTACTTCTACTCCAAGATAGGAGGTTTTGAATGAAAACAACTCTAGTACTTTTTGGCATGTGTTAGATACCCTAATACTACTTTTTCTCTCTTGTCTTCCTGTTCTGCATCCCCATATAGATCAGTTCTTCTCGGGTCACGGGGACTTGACATATCCCATATCTCCCAGAGACTGGAGAGTCTGAGCGCAGCCACCACTTTTGAACCCCTCGAGCCTGTGAAGGACACAGACATTCAGGTAAGGGCTGCCAGCTGCACGGTCTTTTCTCCACCAGTGAAGAATACCATGTTCTTCATTAATTCTCTTCTTACCCAGGAACTAAAAGAACAAGAGTCTCAGGTTTGGAGATTAGAGGGAATCATTGGGTTGTTTTCAGGTGCTCTTTGTGGCTAAATTTAAGAAAGCAATTCCAACCTGTTACTTTTTAGATAAATTTGGTTTTGAGTACATATTTCACTCTTTACTTGGGCTCTGTCCAAGGGTACAGAGACAGGAATTAAGTTTCTCTTGCTTTCTTTACTAGATCTCAGATAATTTTACTATTTGTTGTTCATATTTCTTCTTGCATCTTGCTTGTATTGGGACTTAAAGTACTATTTACTGAAATCAACTCAATGATTTTCAGGAAGTATTTGGCTGCATTAGTGATACCAGGAAATGACCTAATAGAGTACCCGAGTCTCATTGAGCCAAACATACCTCTAGCTGTTACTTGCTATTTTAATCTAATCAGAAACTGCTATAAAACTGTTAAGAAGAAACTTCATGGTTTGATTAGTTTTGTGTTGGAATGAAAGCTCATGCTGTTTGCATTGGTTTTCCTGTTCCTGTTTTTGTTTGTTTGCTTGAGATGGGACTCGCTCTTGCGTGGTCTGGCTCAAGTTCCTGGGCTCATGATCCCGGAACTCCAGAGTTCCGTGCTACCACCTACTCCAATTTCCTTTGAAATTTAAAGGATTCAGTTTCCTCAAAGGCAAGTCCAGGAAGAAATTGGGTGGTAATTGTGTTCTCTGTGAGCCAGACTTAAATTAATACTGTATGTCACTACCCTTTGAAGACCCATTTACTTAGATTCTATATTTCTGCATTTATTCTAGTTTGCAAACATGTAGTTTTGAATGGAGATTAGAAATTACCGATATTTGTGATTTCCTCAATTACAGGATATTCCCAAAATGTAAAAACCCAGAGGTTTTAATTTTTATTTTGTCTTTTTAACAAATACTGGCTGATCTCAAGTGTTGGTGCTCTATCATAATATGTCTAACATTGATCAGATGGTATGAATGTACAGAACTCAGATACTTTGCCAGGGGACTGGCTCTGGTTGTAGAAGTAAGAGATTATCTCTTCTAACCATTTGCTTAATGTAAGAGCATCCTCCTTCAGCACCCTGGTGGATGGTTTCCTAGCAATGTGTGCTCAGTTACATCAGAAGGAATTTCTTAATTTGGAATGATTATTGCAGTGAGTTTTAGTCTTGTGTGGGAAAAGCTTTGAACTTTAAGACTAAAGTTTCTTCTATTTCAGATTTTCCAGCTCTTACTTGGACTTTGCCAGAATACCTTTAAAATGAAAAATAATCTAAGACAGTTGTATATATATTCCAGTGTGTTTGTTTACCTGTATGTGATTTTAGGGAAGGGACATGTGGAATGCTGAAGGCAACTTTTTTTTGTTTATGAGACAGAGTTTCAATATGTAGCTATAACTGACTTGAAACTCACTAAGTAGCTTGGGAAGCCTACAACTTGCAGTGATCTTATTGCCTCTTCCCTCAGTGCTACAGTAGTGTGAGTCACTGCATCCTGCTTGATTGACTTTTGCATTGATATACAAACTTTTATTTTTCAAATGTTACTTTTTTTTTTTTGGAGACAAGAATATATTATATGGTAACCCTGTATGCTGAGTATCACTGTCACATGTGTTAATAAGATACTGTCATAAAAGGATGGGCTGGGGTACTCTGACAGAGGCTGGTCAGGGCTTTACTGCTCACAGTCTGTCATCTTATAAGTTCACAGGCCATTTTTCCACGTGTAGACTGTCTCTTCCTATTTGATAAACACTGATTATATTTCCTTCTGTTTCTAATGGAGCTTGAGATTAATATGGGTTTTGTTTTTACTGTTTTGTTTATCCTTATCAGTGGTGTTGGCATGCACTGAGAATGCATTTTCCAAAAGTTGCTGTGACCAGCAACAGTAATACTTCTTGGAAACCACTTAAATATACATATGAATGATACCTAATAGAATTTTTTAAAATGTTTATTGATTTTGCTTTTTGGAAACGATCATAAAGAAGGCCTGCAAACCTATGTAAGAGCAATAATGTAATGTGACATACTGCTGAATCGACTATATTGGACTAGTCAAAGTGGCTTTATAGTTTTAGGCACAGGGCTTACATAAATCCACATACTCACTTCAGTCTTGACCAAAAAAAATTATTAAGGACAGATTGCATGTCCTCACCATGATCTGAATAGACTTCATATGTCATTGACAGAAATGAATTATATAATAATATAAGTATGGTTTCACATAGTCCTGCGTTTATCTGTCTGTCTGTCTCTTTCTCTTTCCTTCCTTCGATTCTTAATTTCTTTCTTTCTTTCCTCTTTTTTCTTCCTCCCTCCCTCCCTCCCTCCCTCCCTCCCTCCCTCCTTTCTTTCTTTCTTTCTTTCTTTCTTTCTTTCTTTCTTTCTTTCTTTCTTTCTACATTTCTTGTATATTTCAAAAAGCTATACATCAAAAAGACTGCAAACATATTTCAATGGCTATGGGTAGGCCATAAAAATGGGAGCTGCATTTTCCAGTGTTAAGCTGTAATGTTTCTAAATGGCATTAGAAAAAAGCAATACTGGAATGATTACAATAACTGTACCTAATTGCCCAAAACTAATACAAATAGGTACCCTAAAACAATAGCATTTTATTCTTTTACAGTGTTGAGTCCAGAAATTTGAATACCAGAAATGTTAAACCTTTCATTAAAAATCCTCAAACAGCTTCAGCTGAACCCATGGGGAGCCCTGGAGTAGGCATTTAGATAGCTGTTCTTTAGGACGTGGGGCTGACTACGCACATCTTGATTCCAGAGTTCAATGCCACCCATTCTGTCCAAACAAGTCACTGGACAATAATGTGTTAGAGAGATTTCAGTCCAGACCTTTTCATTTACAAATGGTCTGCTGCATATAAAGCACTGAACACAGCAAGCTGTCCCCTTTTGTTCCCATAGAGTTTTTAGTGTAGCTTTTGGTCCCTGGTAGTACTGTGTTGCCTATGCTGGCCTCCAGCTTTGTAATCTGCCTTAATTAGTAGATTGAACTGTTTTATGAGAGTAAAGAGAAGAAGTATTAAATAAAGGATACATTATTATGAGAACATTCTGAGTCAGGAAAGCTGATCTGTCACATGTACAGCATTGGTGTTGAGATACTTGTTAAGCTGTTTGCTTACCACACTGTATTTATGATAAAATATTCAGTGTTTTCTTTCTTTTTCTGTTCTTGGAAATGTAGAGTATGCTTAGACCACTCAGTTTATTTTTTAAACAGCGAGAAGAAAAACTAAATGTCTTTGTGAGTTTAAAAATGAATCAGTGTTATAACCCCTTATCATCCAAATTGATATTTTCAGTTTGTCTTTTGATTTTCTATCTTGAGAAAGAGACATTACCATTTAGACACAGCTATATAAAACATGAAGAGGAAAAGAAGTTGTGTGCTCACTAATTGTGCATTTGGAATAGGTTGCAGAAATCCTGTGCAGTTTGCTGGAGAGAGTGTTGGATTTGCCAGAGTGATTGGCAGAATGAGTAGCAGTTCTTTGGGAACATCACTGTGCAAATGGTAATTCTGTAACAGTGAGCTGGAAATGTCTCCTTAGGATGACTTAGTCAGAGTGGCAAGTAGTATCTTAGTACTGGACTTCCGTGTGTGTGTGTGTGTGTGTGTGTGTGTGTGTGTGTGTGTGTGTGTGTGAGAGAGGGGGGGGGGGGAGAGAGAGAGAGAGAGAGAGTTATTGTTGTAGATACAGACTGGCCTTAACTTCTTCCAGAGGGATGGGATTAAGTTGTGAGCCATTATGCCAGGCTCTTGGATTGTCTGTATGACAGGGTCTCACTAGAAAGCCTTGGCTAGCTGGGAGCTTGCTGTGTAAACAAATTGGCCTCTGCCTCTCAGTGCTGGGATGTGCCCATTTTTAAAGAAGTTAGTTGCTTTGTTTTTCATCTGAGTCTAGAAGTTTAACTGCTGAGCATGTGCATCTTGGAAAGGTCTAGCAGAGTTGTGGTAGGAAGCTTACATGAGGTTCACTCATAAGGTTTGCCACCATTTGCATGCTGGCTACTGTTCTGAGGGAGTAGGCCAAACACACCTTCCTTCTGTCTTGCTCTACTATACTTCATATACTTGAGTGGGTCTCTGTACCAATTGGTAATCTAAACTGATTTTCATATAATAGAAAACATGAGCCTCTTTCATGTACTCTGTGGTTGGAAGTTTTTAGATAGGCATTTGTGTTTACTAATTTTTTTTTTATTGTATCTCTCCCAACCCTAAGAGAGTCTATGGGAAGTTCAAGGTAACCTTTTCTTTCTTTAAAGGCTTTAAATTTTTCTTATGTGTTGTATGTTTTTTCTTTATGTATGTTTGTGCACCATGTACATAGAGTCAGAAGAGGAGTTAGGGACAGATCCCTTGGAACAGGAAGGAGTTAAGGGTAGTTTTGAACTGCCACATAGGTGCTGGGAACTGAGCACTGGTCCTCTGCAAGAGCTCTTAACAACTGAGCTACTTTCCATCTCTGATACTAGAAGATTTTAGTGGACATTTGAACCTTGTCTTTTCCCAGCTTGAAACGGCGTCTCTCCTGGTCCTGATGTAGTCTGTAGTAAGTGTTACTTAAGACTCACTAGCAAGTGAATCAGTGTGGCAGCATCTGGGGTCTATTGGTTGAAGAGAAACCCTTTTCTGGAATAACAGGTAAAGTTAAGGCCAAGATTGCATGACAACTGAACTGCATTTAGCAAAGCGTACACCTTTCTGTGCCCAGCGCTGCATAACTCAGAGGCAAGAGTTATGCCAGGCCTTGTTTTCCATGTGAACAAAGTAGTTTCCATACTCACACTATTCAAACATATTTGATGTCCTTGACCATGAACCTTGACCCCAAGTCAATCTCACAGCTGCCAAAAACCCAGCAAACTTGTCAAAATTAAGTGTCTTCATAGGCTGGGTAGTGGTGGCACACACCCAAGAGGCAGAGGCAGAGGCAGGTGATCTCTGTGAGTTCCAGGCCAGCTTAGTCTATAGGGCGAGTTCCAAGACAGCTAAACTACACAGAGAAACCATGTCTTGAACCCCACCCCTCAACCCCCCCCCCCCCCAAAAAAAAAAAAGAAGTGCAGGTTACTGTGCATCCTGTCTTGGGTTTATAGTTAAGTATACCAACACTAGCATCCTGAGAACTGAAATGATTACATTTTCCTGCCTGCTTGTGATCAGAGAAAAGGCAGCCATTGTGGTTTGGTGGCAGAGTACAATTACATTATTTGGTGAATGGAAATAAAAATTGTAACCTTTGGAATCAAATGGGGTTTGTGGAAAATGTGAAACTGCTTTTCTGTAAGCAAGGGATATAAAATTTCAGTCCTTTTATTTATCCATTCACACTTGCTTTTGAATGCCAGGCTTTCAGAACAAGCAAGCAAATGGCTGCTGAATGCATTCTGAGCAAGTAGGAAATGACAGGCTGTTTTGTCTTCCCAGGGCTTTCTTATATCCTGTAGTGAGCTGGAGAATATCAATTACTACCTTAAAGAGGAAAGAAGTTGGAATAGTTCTTTTTGAATATTTGGAACAAGCCCACAGCTAAAATATTTATCTAACATTTGAATAGAGCAGGGTAGATATTGTCAGGGCTGTGCCTTTGAACTGGCACTTAAGCATCCCCTCCTTTTTCATTAGCTCTCCCAACCTGCTGCTATCTCTTGATGCACCACCCACTGGAGCTGGGGAACACAAATTGTCATCTTCAGTCTAGCATCTTTAAAAGACTTTGTTTAGAAGCCAAAAATGAGCATGACCTTTTATCTTCTGAACTATTTGACACTGGAGTGGATATGGTTTGGGTTAAAGCCTTGTCAAGCATTGACAGCATTTCCCGTGGGCAACCCTTGACCCTGTGTACCACTCTGATCTGCTGCTCCTGTGCTCTGTGGTCCATCTTATTTCCACTTGGGGTTGCAACCTTATGTGGCCCCTTTGTTTGACCAACAGCATTTGCAAAGTGTGGCTCTGTCGTTATGAAACTTGGTGCCTAGGTTACTGGTGTCTCCACCACCAGTGCCTCCTATGAGAAGAAAGAGAGTGAGAGGCTCAGACTGGAGAGGCTTTTACTCTTGTTCAGTGAGAGGAAGGAAGCTAAGAGTGGAATGGCAGCATCATTTGTCACTTAGCATCACTTGTGTTGCTGCTGCTTAAAACATTTTCCTGCTTTACAAATGCCCACCTTCCATTTTGGATTTGAGGGGTAGAAAACCTCAGCATTGTTAAGGCCAGAGCCCTGCATTCTGACAGACATGACTTGCACTGTCACAGGAACAGCGCAGGCCCATGAGTCACTCTAGTTATCCCTTACTTCTCACTGTGGAGGGGTTGAGAGACTGAGGTACTTTTCAGAAACTTGGGGCACTTAGAGAACAGTAGCAGCTGACATGACATTTTGAAGAAAGTGCCTGTGTCTCCTAAAACATATTTACAAACAAGACCGGGCTGCTGTGTAGTATCTACACAAGGGGAGATTCAGGTCAACAGACTCTTAAGTGGACTGTGACTTTGTTGACTAAATTTTATTCACTGTTGCCTAATTTGGTTTATTTTTTGGAATGACATGAGCAACAGGATATATAGGTGCATTCCTCTATGGCTTTAAAAATGCTGTTACTATCTGAAAGCAGGCAGAACACATAGGAATTTATGATATACTTAATTTCCTCAAGGAAGCAGAATCCGTGGGTGTACTATTCTCTGGGCACTTTCTCCTCTGTTAGGCCCTCCCATACTCAAAGTATGTCAGGCTGTCATAATAGGGCTGGCTTCTAAATGAGCAGGGCCTGGTGGGTCCTTGAAGGTTTATGAGTATTTACAGTGACATCTGATTCCATGATGAGGCCCTAAGCTGTCCTGGATGGCTTAGTGTTGAAGAAATGTGGTGATAGGCAATCAGTAATTCAAAAGCTGCTTTTTGGGGGGAGGGGAGGGATTTTGAGACAGGGTTTCTGTGGAGCCCTAGCTGCCCTGGAATTTGCTCTGTAGATGAAACTGTCCTTAAATTCATAGAGATCCACCTGCCTCTGTTTCTCGAGTACTGGGGTTGGAGGCTTACATCATCACCATCCAGTCTGTTGTTCCTTTCTTAATAAGTTTTCTATTTGTATTATCTTAAATATGCTGAGAAAGATACAGTTATTTTTTATCTAAATTGTATATGTATGTAGGCACATGCACCTCTGCGTGCATGAAGCCAGAGGAGAACATGGATGTGCTCCTCTAGTCCTCCCAGCTTCACTCCCTTAAGACAGGGTCTCAGTGAACTGGGACCAGGGTGGTGGCCAGTAAGCCCCAGAGATCTACCTGTCTTTGTCCTATCGGTGGTAGGGGTGAGCTTACAGGTATGTGTGTAGCCAAACCCATATTTTTGTGGGGGTTCTGGGGAACACAGGTCCTAGCAAGCACTGTTACCCATGAGTCATCTTCTCAGGTCAGATGTGCTACCTTTTGAATGAATGTGGTAGGTCTTGCTCGTTTTGGGGGGAGACTTAATAGTAAAATTATGTTGAATGAGTAAAAAGCTGGACAATCAAACCTTGATGCATAGCCCTGCTGGATTTGAGGAGAGGACAAGTTACAGGAGGACCAAATCCTTTCACTCACTTATACTCTAAGGGCTGCTTCCTGGCTATTGTTTTCTGCTTGAGGACTGTCAGTTTAAATTTACTGTCCAAAGCACAGCCTATTATTTCTCAGACTGCTGCCCTTGAGGTGCACAGTAAGACTTGTGTGTAATCCAGAAGCAAGTTTGGTTCAAAATGCCAAGTTTTGTGCTTGTTCAGAATAGGTTGTGTATCATTTCTTGTTTGATCGTCTTCTTCTGTTTGTTTTTAAAGCTGAGCTTGAGTCAGAAGGATGATGCTAGAAGCCATTTAAAGGGCACATCACATCTTTACTGTAATACGGGACTATTGATTGTTGACTTATTTGTAGGCTTAATGCAGACCCATTTCCTTACTTTGTGTCTAAGTGGCCATTAAGCTTTGGCAATGTGCCGGAATGTTGAAATCTTGTATTGTATAATATGATTTGGCTTCCTAAGGGTATTATATGTATTTGAATTTTAAAGACACAGACAAAGCTCTCAACTTTGCATGTATTCTAGAATATAAGAAAAAGTCATCTACAGCAAAATTACTCACTTCTAGGAGGCGGGAGTTGAATTCATCAGAACATTAATGCCTGACATTATGCGTGTCGTCGTCCTCTAGACCAACTGGTTCTTATATTAAATACAAACTAACACTACCGATCTTGAAGAGAACACCCAACAGGGAACAGGAAAGTTCCATTGCATATGGAGTGTTCATATTTAAACACTGAGATCAAATACTCTGAAAAACCAATAGAAAAGGAGTTTATTTGGCTCACAATTCAGGTTACCACTCTGGCAAGAGTTTAAATTGGCAGGAGCATGGGGGGACTGGTCATTTTGTATCCATAATCAAGACCAGAGTGCAGAGAAGTAATGCTTGTATGCTAATGTTCAGCGCACTTTCTCCATTCTTAAACAGTGAAACTTCCTTCCTAGGACATAGAGCCGCCAACAGTGGGCACATTCCCATATCAATTAATGTGATCAAGGTAATACCCCAGACATGCCCACAGGCTATCATAATCTGGACAGTTTCTCATTGAGCCTCTCAGGTGATTTTACATTTTGTCAAGTTAACATTTACCATTACAGTAAGACTTACTTGATCCAAAACTAACCTGGGAAATGGATCTAGGCACCACCTTGACTGACTTGCTGTCTCATAAAGTTGTTGGAACTGCTACCATTTGAAAATGTTTATTTGGACAAGATAACCAGATATCAGGGTTGTGAAAAATTCTGTTTGAAATGACAGAGCAGGCTTAGGAATATGACTAAGTCAGTAGAAAATTTGCATTGCGTATATGGGCGCTGGGAGTTTGATTCTCAGCATCACATAAACTGGATGTAGCAGTGCACACATATAATCCTAGCACCCAAGAGGTGGATGCTCAACAGAGATCAGAACTTCAAGATTGTCCTCTGTTGCTTAGTGAGTTGAGACCAGATTGGGCTAAGTGAGACCCAGTCTTTTAAAAAAGGAAACATAGAAAAGAGAAATTGTCATGTTTCTAAGAGAGTTGAGGAATTATCGAATCAAACATACATTAGAGATGACCTGGAATGGCTGTTATTATTCAGAACTGTTAGGTGCCTATAAAACAGCATGTAGTGTTTTACTTTATTTTGTAATTGAGAAGCTTTCCATAATGTAAAAAGGAACACATAGCTTTCATGAACAGTCATTGAATCATTTTATTATCCCCCTCAGACCATTTGGAACTCTTGCTATTCTGAAAATCTGTGCCTTTGCCCTGCTTCAGAAGATTTGGGGAGCAGAAACCAGTCAGGAGCTTTCTGTGAACTGTTAGTGTTGTATCAGATTACCTCTGCTATCCGTGTAATTCTCTTTCAGTGGGCTTTGCCCATTAGTTACTTATCCCTCACTGGAGTACTTGCTGGTCCAACGAATGTTTGGCCTCACCTTTATTTAGAAATTATGATGCCTAGTTAATATTGCCAACTTGACAGGATCTAGAGATACCTGGAACAAAGGGCCTCTGGGCATGGCTATGGAGGTTTATTTCAATCATGTTAATGGACGTGGGAAGACCTATTTTAGTTGTGGGCAGGAACATTTCTACACACACTCATTCATCTCTCTCTATTTCCTGATTGTGATGAGATAGGATCAGCTATTTTAAGCTCCTGCTCCCTTGTCTTCTCTGTGGTGATGAACTATACTGTCTTAGTCAGTGTTCTTTTGCTGTGAAGAGACACCATGATCATGGCAGCTCTTATAAAAGAAAGCATTTAATTGGGTTGGCTGACAGGTTCAGAGGTTCAGTCCATTTTAGTCATAGTGGGGAGGGAGCATGGTGGCACACAGGCAGGCACGGTACTGGAGAGGTACCCGAGAGTTCTACATCTGGATCTGTAGGCAGCAGGAAGAGAATGAGACTTGGCTTGGAATGGGCTTTTTGAAACCTCAAAGGCCACCCCAATACTTATTCCAACCAGGCCACAATTTCTTTCAAATAGTGCCACTCCCAATAGAACCATTCTCCTTCAAAACCACCACAGGGACCTTAAACTGAGCTAAAACAAATGCTTTCTTCCTTAAGTTCTTTTTGTCACTGCAACAGCAAAAGAAACTAAGACAGAAGTGGGAAGAAATTAATAACAGAAGAGAGTAGTAGCCACTGTTAAGATGTTAGATTTGAACCCAGGTAACTATCTTGCCTTACTAAAGAGGGTGTCAGGTAGTGGCCTGGTCGAGTGACTTTCATGTGGTTGTTTTCTGCAGACACTGAGCCAGTTCTTTCTGTTATTTGGCAGGCTTGGTTGTATTTTGTTCTTAAATGATGGTCTGATGTAGTCCAGGCTGACCTCCAATTTATTTAGGTAGTTGAGGAGAACCTTATACTGTTGTTCCTCCTATGTCTGTCTTCCAAATGCTGGAATTACAGGTATGGGCCACCACGACTGACTTGGTTGTTGTGTGTTTGTTTGCACATATGCCACATATGAGTGGTTGGATTTTTTTGTGGTGTTGTTTTTGTTTTTGTTTTTGTTTTGTTGTTGTTGATATTGTGAGACAGAGTTTTGCTTTCTGGCTGAGGCTAGCCTTATACTCACAAACCTCCTGCTTTGGCCTCCTGAATACTGAGCTTACAGATGTTTCTTAGCATGTAATACTGGTTTTTTCATTGGTGGCTTTTTAAATGTGTGTCTTTATGTTTCTTGGATATCTTCTTGCCTGTTTTATTTGAAGTTATATTTCTATTTATTTTTTTCCTGTGGGAAAGATTTGAGGTCAACCATCTGGTTTATAAGGATGTATAAGGTACTACTTCGAAAAGTAATTTGTGCTCTCTTTGCCCCAGCTACTGCGAGAATGAAGGCCATTCTCAGCAGTCAGACGGTCGACATTCCAGAAAATGTCGACATCATTCTGAAGGGCCAGCCGCACAGTCATTGTGAAGGGCCTCGGGGGAACTCTGCCATGGGACTTCAATCACATCAATGCAGATCTGAGTCTTCTTGGAAAGAAAAAGAAAAGGCTCTGTGTTGACAATTGGTGGGGTAACAGAAAGAAACTGGCCACTGTCAGAACCATCTGCAGTCATGTTCAGAACACAATCAAGGGTGTTACACTGGGCTTCCGTTACAAGATGAGGTCTGTGTATACTCGCTTCCCTATCAACTTGTCCTGGATTCTATAAGAAAGCAGGCTGAGCAAACCATGGGGAGCAGGCCAATAAGCAGCATCCCTTCATGGCCTCTGCATCAACTCTTGCCTCCAGGTTCCTGCCCTGGTTGAGTTCCTGCTCTGACTTCCTTTGATGATGAACATCGGTGTGGACTTATAAGCCAATAACCCTTTCTTCCTCAACTTGCTTTTGTTAAGGTGTTTCATTGCAACAGTAGAAACCTTAAGACGCTAAATAAATGCAAAGTGGCATACAAGAGTAAGTGTGGGACTTTAGGTGGACCAGAATGTCAGGGTTCAGAGTAGATGAGAAGAAAGGTATTTTGTTTTTACCTTTTACCCTTTGTTTTATACTTGCTCCTTCTCTCCCTCCCATCTGTCCTTTGTATCCTTCTCCCTACCCTACCACCTTCTCTCCTGGCCTCAGCATTTTCAGACAGGCTGTCAACTGATGCTGCCGCTGCTAATGGAAATGTACCAGACCAGACTCTCAGAGTGCCTGGGGCATAAGTGATGTGGAGAACATTGAATATGGTCAGTCCATTCTGTCTGAGTATCTGCTGTTCTTAGGGCTTCCTTAGCCCTGTAGTTGTTCACCTACCACAGCTGACTGACATATCAGGGACTGGTGGCAAGTGCCCCTTGGAGTTCTGACCTTGCTGTCCCCATCTGGACCATTTTGTTTGCCTACTGCCATGCCTGCTCTCTCAATAGTAGTTGTTATTTTAATTTGCATTTGCATCCTTATTTTAAAAGTTGGACTTTAGCTTATCCAGCACTTAACTACATTTTATTCTTTTCCTGTTTTCTGAGACAGGGTCTTACTATATAGTCAAGCTGGCCTTGGACCCTGGATTCTGTTGTCATAGCCTCCCAAAGTGCTGAGACTACAGGCATGTTCTGTTCTTTTAATAAGTATCCTGAAACGTGTTTTTTTTTTTTTTTTTTTAATTTTCTTGGTTCTTGCCTAAACCCTCTGCTAATTTTCTCCTCTTGATTTTTAATGTCTAACTCAGATTATGTTGAAGATCTATAAGAATTTTTTGTTACAACTAGAGGTTTGGAGTGAAACTGTTAGAACTATTCATTTTAAAGGATGAACTAATTACACATAAAAGCAGACTACAAAGTAGAAGAAAGAATGGGGAGGAGCAGAAGAAACAAGACTGTTCCCCCTCACGCTTTGGGAACAAAGTTGTAAATCAATCTACCTTTGGGTTCATGCACACAGTTCTTAACTTTGCATCTTCCCGTGTCTTCTTATTTTTCTGGAGTCGGTTACTAGAGCAATGGATATACTGTAGACCTCATCAGGAAGGGCTGGGGCCATGTGGTTCAACTCTGTCTTTTGTATTAGTTTTCTACATGATGTTGACTTTAATTCCCTTCTGTGTGACTCTCCTGCCCTGTGCATATTTGGCAACTAGAAGCAGGCTTTTGGTTAGTGGTTAAAGTGTGACACCCAGAACAGTAGCATTTACATCAGTTAGTAGGCATGTCCCGCCCTCATAGAGTAATTAGTCCTGGGATGAGGCCTGCATCATGTATTTAGGTGTTTGTATTTGAACCATCTGGGTTGTGTGCTTCTTCAAGGTCACAGTGCTCAAGAACTATGCTTAACATAAGATTTGTCAGTTATGATTTTTTTATTATGGGAATAATAAAAAATATTATGGGAATATTGAATATAAATTGAAGCTTAGCTAAAAAGCAGTCAAATAAAGGAGAATGAAAGGGAGAGGGAGTCATAGAAAAAGGGTGTGGACTTAATACTCACATTTTGGTTCATCATTATTGCCCTCTCTGATGCTGTGAGCGGATGTACTATTGCTTCTGCAAGCATTAATAATTCATGGGTGGACTATGCCAAAAGGAAGCCTTAAATCTGGTCTCTCAGCAGATTAAATACACCGTCTGCCATCAGTAGGAGCCGGAAGAGATGAAAGATGGACTTGTTTTTATTCATTAACTTGCTCCTCTCTGCCTTTCTTCCAGCCTCCTTTCTTCATTCTGTTTATCTTTCCACCACCCCTTCCCCCCCACCTCACTTCAGTGACTGCTGGGATCTTGGGTTCACCGTTAATGTCATTAGGATCTACTTTTCCTTAGCTGCTTCTGACAACAGATGCCAAGAGAGCAAGCAGAGGAGCAGAGCGAAGCATCTCCTTGGAAATATTGAAATCAGCCTGCATTTTTGAAAAATGTATTAGAATGTGCAACCTATGTTTTAGGAATCATTTTAATTGACTTCTCTTTACTTTGAAGAATAATCCTGTAGTGAGGTTTTGAATCCTGTAGCATTTTCAGGTACATGCATTATTTTTCATATAAGTCTGGGGTTTGGGGGAGGAAACTTACCACTTCACAGACAAGGGAACTGAGGCACAGAGCAAAAATGGCTTGTCTGTAGTTACCTAGACCCCATTTGCTATGAGGCTCCAACTTTAGCATGTATTTCAGGAGACATCTCTGTCACTTGATTTCAGAGATCATATGTGGGCACCTCTAATGAGGTACTTAAACATTACATTTTAATAATGTGCCAAGGAGTACTGGAGTCTGAGAGACTGAGTGTGCAGGGTGGCATTCAGTTGCGTAGACATCTTAAGAACTTCCAGATACCAGCCTTCTCCCCTTTACCACCCAGAGATTTGCCTAAGCACACGTCCCATGAAGGATCTTTGTGAAGTGGATGTGAAGTCCCCACTCTCGTTACATTTTCAGTGTTCTAGGCTTGTAACAGGATTTGGCTATTTGAAATGCCCAATAACTCCAAGGGGTGTGAGGTGACAGCTGGAGATATTTGGCCTTCTTGGTTGTTTTATTTTATTTTTTAAAATCACTTGCTGTGGTTTTAAGCTGGTGGAGAGAAGGGTGTAGGAAAAACAGTTTCCAAATCAGCCTATTAAAAAAAAAAAAAAGGTTTAGAATTGCAGATCCCTGTATCCCTAATTTAGAGATGAGAACCTGACAGTATTTCATAAGGTGGTATGAGCAAACTTCTTGGAATAGACAGATTGTCCTGCAGTAGTAGGTGAGAATAGGCCAGAGTACCTCTTTCATCATTTGTCTAGACCCATATGTCTTCTGGCATCATTTTATATTCTGTTTCCTCCCCTCCCCCCAAGTTTCTCTGCGTAGCCCTGGCTGTCCTAGAACTCAGAGATCCGCCTGCCTCTGCCTCCCAAGATCTGGCATCAAAGGCACAAGCCACCATGCCCAATTTCTGATTATTTTCTTAAGGCTTACATTCTTGAACATAATTTTATCATATTTTGGTACATTCCAAATGCTTTAGGAATGACATTATGTTTTATAAGGGACATTAAGAATAGAAATCTCATATACAAGTTTCCTTTATAGAATAACTTTTACCGTTATATGTACACACTCAGGTGTGCATATATGTGTCACAGGGCACATGTGGAGGTCACAAGACAGCTTGAAGAGTTCTCTCTTTCTACTTCATGGATTCTGGGAATGGAACAAATGTTTCAGCAACAAATGCTTTCAAGACAAAATATTAAGAATGTGTTTCTGGGAATAAATATGAAATTCTGACCCTAAAATAAAATAAATTTGTCCCATTCTTAAATTGTTGAGGACTGGGTAAATATAGTAATTCCACTCTTTCTCCTTTGCTTGTTCATATGTATTTGTTTATCAGAAAGGATCTCACTGTGTGTATTGGCTGGCTTGGAACTAAGAGTCAAAAAACTCAACCTACCTCTGCCTCCCAAGAGCCAGAACTAAAGGTGTGTGCCTCCATGCTCTGCCAAATAGTCCTTTGTTTTTGACTAGTAACCAAAAAGTAGGAATAATAAATAATAAATATGTGCAGCAAAAAGCTTATGTGAAATTAAGATCCATCTTCCCTCTAAGTAAGATGCTCTGCCCTACATTAATAAGCAAATTCATACTCTGGATATGGGATTTATAAGACAAACCTTGCTATGTTTTATTTTAGTATTTGTTCACATAATAGCTTTCATACTAAACTCAATATGGATTTTAAGAGGATTCTGTTTGTAGTCAGCCTGGCAAGAAACACATCTGTTGTGTAAAGTACATTGTTAACAAGAATTAGCAAGCTAGAGGCCATTCTTTGGAAATCAGCATCATCCTCCATGTGGTAATGTTCTATTTCCTAAAACCTAGGGCTTAGGCATGTGCCCAGTAGTTTCTCTTGGTGCCCCTGTCACTGGGCAGTAGCTCAGCAAAGAGCAATAATGTCAAGTCTTGGGCTAAAGTCAGCACCCAGGCCAGGTGATTGCAGGACCCTGCCTAGAACGTGAGTTACTTTTTCTGCACTTCATTTCCTTAATTTGTTCCACAAAGGAAATGAGTATTCTTAGAAATTTTATAGCTGTGAATTTCATGAGTCTTCAAATAATTTTATCATTTCATTACCTTTTATTGTTCCACACACATCTTTTTTGTTTGTTTATGAGGTTTTGTTTTGTTTTGTTTTTGTTTTTTTCAAGACAGGGTTTCTTTGTATAGTCTCGTCTGCCCTAGAATTTGCTCAGTAGATGAGGCTGACCTCAAACTGAGACCCATCCACCTGCCGCCCCCTCCAGGTGCTGAGCTGTGATTAAAGTGTGTGCTACAACTGCCTGGCTTGTAGCCTCTCTCAGTCCTGAAGTCTGTTGGTGTTAGAACTGAGAGAGACAAAAAGACAAGATAGATGGATGACAAAAAGTTTTCATTTTGCATTTCTCAAAATCAGGAAGCTCCTTGAAGCTGTAATAAATGTCTCCAATCCCAGCACCCAAGAGGCAGAGGATCACCAGTTTGAGGCTGCACTATGCAATGCGTCTGAACTATGCAATGCGTCTGTCACAAACTGCAGTGGATTACCCAAAAGAATATTTGTGGAGGATATTTCCTCATCCTATTTTAAGCCCATTTGTTACTGCCTTTACCAGGGAATAGCTAGAGTCGTCCTTTCAAATTCCTTCCATCTAGGGTTTAATTAATTTTATCTTACTGAACTATGTATCATATCACATACCATACCATAGTTCAGTTTTAACATTCCATCTCACTATGGCATATACTTGCCACAGTAGAAACAGGAAGAATCTTGCTTCCAGGTGGCAGGCAGGAAGACCCCCTTCTCCAGGTAGGGTGTGATTGTGTTTTCTTTCCATGTGTTTTGGCCCCTGTTCCAAATGGCCTGAATAGAAACAAGAGAGATTGAATCTTGACTTGTTTTACTACAAAGTAAAGACATAAACAAGTTGTCTTTTTAACCAACTGCTTCTATATGGTAGTGTTTCTCATGCAGTGTCCTGGATAAAATGTGTGCCATGACTTTGTGGACTCCTTGTTGGTTTTAAGCAGATCTGTAAGGGCAGATGCTCTGGGAATGCCTTACTGCTGTTGTTGGTTGAGAGCCTTCTCATTTCTCCCAAACCTTCTTGGCTCAATGAGAGAGCTGCTGACTCTGGGAACTGAATACTGCTGCGAATGGTGCTTAGTCACAGGAAGTTTGTTTGGTGCCTTTCTGCATGTTGGCTAAGAACCATTCCAGCATCTGCCTCATCACCTAAGGCTGGGAATTGTCTCAGGAAGCTGAAGAATTTTGAAAGAACCAACAACAATCAGAATAATATTTACTTCCTTTCTCAACTATCATCTGCCATCTTCTACTTGGGTGAGACAGTGTACAGGAGTGGTTTTGTTGAGTATGGTAGCCACCAAAGATAAGTAGAATAAATTTAAGTTCTAGGCGTTGCCTTCCAGAGCCACCTTCCTGTTTTCCCTCTAGAGAGTCAGGATTAATAGTCCTATAGCAGGATCAAGCTGCAGGCTGAGTGGGAGTGCTGTGAGATTCTGAATGCCCTGGGTTACACTTTAGAATAGGTTTTCAGTGGCTTTCTTTTCTGTTCTGCAATCTTATCATTTATATTATCATTTAACAATTATTAACATATTGTTAATAGTACATTTCCCCCTTCATTTACTTGTTTGAGATAGTCTTTTAAAAAAGATTTATTGATTTCAAAATGTGTGTATGCTTTTGTGTCTGCATGGCTTTATGTTTATCACATGAATGCAGGTGCCCATGAAGGTAAGAGTGTATCAGATCACCTGGGGTGGAGTTATAGACTGTAAGCTGCCTGATGTGGGTACTCTGGAAGTGCATTAAGGGCTCTTAACCACTGTGTCATTTCCCCCACCCCTAAGATAAGGTCTTGCTATGTATCTTAAATTGCCTTTGAGTTCACTATATGTGTATCTCGGGCTGTCTTTTGGATTTGAAATCCTCGTGCTTCTGCCACCCAAGGCCAGGATTGTGACTACGAATCAACATTCCCAGTTTTGCTTGTTTTTAGTGTCTAGGACTAAGTTTAAAAACTGATGACCTCATAGATATTAAGAATGGGTTGGGGGCTGGAGTGTAGTATGTTTCTGTGTTCATTCCTTTTGTTGAGGGCTTTTGACTTGTTTTTATGAGGTAGCATCTCAATTCTGGGCATTTAATTGACAGAAGGTTTCATGTAAGAAATATGTGAATTATATTAATAGTTTTTTTTTTTTTTTTTTTTTTTTTTTTTTTTTTTGCACCAAAGTCTATGACTTGGTTCTGTTTCTTAAAATACAAATGATGATGAGAGATGGCTCAGTGGTTAAGAACACTGACTGCTCTTTCAGAGGTCCTGAGTTCAATTCTGTAATGGAATCTGCTGACCTCTTCCAATATGTCTGAAGAGAGCAATAGTGTACTTATATTCATAAAATAAATAAATACATCTTAAAAAATGGGCTGGTTTGTGTTTGGCTAGTGACACACGTAGAGATCCCCCCCCTTTTTTTGTAAGTGGTATCTTCCCAGTGTTTTTCTGACCTCCACATTCAGGCATTTCATCCGAAGGGAAATTAGCTACACCTTGGTCTCTTCTTTCTTGGAGGCCTTTTCTGCCAAAGTGTTTTGTAGTCCTGAGCCGAGCTTCTTGCCTAGTTTCTTTAAAAATTTTTGTGGACTGAGAGAAAAAGGCTCTGACCTAGTTTAGAATTTATTCTGATGCAAAGAAATATCCTCTCAATTTTGGGGCAGGATTAGTAAAGAGTAAAAAGGTCTTACAGTGAAGTGAGATTTTGAATTTAAATAAACAGAGTGCCTTCTCATTTTCCTGTGTGGCCATCAGTATCTCTATCAGTGTGACATTTTGACTTTGACCACACTTGGATACTTGGGATCTTTTTTCTTGTTTCTTCCATTTCCAGACAGAACCCTTATTGCTGCATGTCTGCTATGCTCAATACAGTATTTATTTGATAAAAGACAAATGAGTTTGCTTCTCGTACTAGTTCAGAGAGAAATTCCTGAGGATTGTCTTTTGTTCAGTAAATGGAGTCTAAGCTGAGCCTGGTTAATTTCAAAGCCACTCCCAACACATGCTCCTGTCTTCCTCTTTGTGCAGTTCTGAGCTGTTGGTGGTACCTTCTATTGGATCTGGAACAAAAACTTGAATTGTTGAATATCAGCCACAACTATTGTGACATCTGCCATGGCACTGACTAGCACTGTTGGTGTGGTTAATTTTAAGTTAGGATCAGAAAATTAGGAAGCGTTTTGGCTTTATAGCCATTGTTAGCAACCAACATACGAGTCTAAGGTAGGTATTTGCTGCTTTCACAGTGAAAGATGGGCATCCCTGGGCCTATCTCTGTGCCAGTATCCTAAGTTCCCTCCTTGTTTGACTCTGTGTTCTGACACCAGTGTGTAGTGTGTTACTGTGTTCATTCCTTCTGTTGAGGGCTTTTGATTTGTTTTTATGAGATAGAAATGTCAGAAGCTTCTCAATTCTGGGTATTTAATTGATAGAAGGTTTGATGTAAAAAATATGTGAATTATATTAATAGGTTTTTTTTTTCTTAGCACCAAAGTCTATGACTTGGTTCTGTTTCTTAAAATACAAATGATGATGATAGAATAAACAACCTTAAGTACACAAACTCTGGATGCTAAGTAGCCAAATTAATACTTAAGCAAAAGTACATTATGAAATTGGCATGTATCCTATATCACTCAGGTTCTGGAAGTGTAGGTGTTGGGTTTGCAGCCAACAGATTATACTCTCAGGTTCTCTGATGTCGCTTAGAAGAGGAAATGGGCGTTCAGTTTTTCTTTCCAGTGTTGCCCTCTCACTAACTGACCTGACTGTATCTTGGTGCAGCTTCATCTTTGCTATTTTACAAAAATATCCTGCAGTTGTACACTTACTTGCTGCATTTAGTTTTCTTTTGTTACAGCGAAAAACATTTCTATCTTGATCTTTAATTACACATATGGAGAAAAAAGTACCCCTTTCTGACAAGCACCTTAAAAATTGTTGCAGTAGAATAGGAACATTCATAACATATACATCATATGTCCCCCCCCAAATGTTGTACTAAGAAGTGACAGTTGAGCTGAGCATATGTTAATAAAAGGCCTGCATTTTCCTGTGTCACTGACAGTTTCATTGGCTTGTATATTCCTGAAATGCAAATAACCTCAGTTCTGTTCAAAGATATAATTAACCTGAGTAGTTATTTAGTATCAAATTCGCTTAACTACTAAGAGACCAAGCATTTAAGATGGTGAATTTCCTGTTCTTTCTGAAGGGCAGTGCAGTTGACAAGGGCATGGCGTGTGAGGTGACCCTGCACTCTGGAGCTCCATATTCTGTACACTAAAACAGCAGAATCTGCCTGCTGCAGTATAAAGTCTTTTAACTACCATTTATTTTAGCATCATGACATGTGCAGATTTCTGCTGCTCAGTTAAGGGACCAGCTTTGCACAACTGGTGTTGCAATCTGTGGCCACAGCACTGCATCACAATGCAGCAAATGCATTTCCCAATTTAACTGAACATGACAGAGAAGTGATTATTAGCCATGCAAGATGTCGGAAGTCATCAGAAATTCACATCAGAGGAATTGTAGTGGCTTGGGTTGAAGGAAAAAGTATCCTAGCATTCCTTGCCTACATGTTGTCTCTCCCCCTCTTTAATCTTAACTTGGTACAGTCCGTTAACAATAAAATACCCTTCTGTAACCTATAAACTGTTACTCCCATCAGTTTGTGCTTGCAAACTGACAGCTGACTTTTCTGATTTCGTGTGGAGCACTTCTGATCACAGTGCTCTGCGCAGGGGCCTGCCGTGCACCCCATTTAAGAGGATGCTACAGTCTCATTGTCTAATTGGACTCTAGTGCTTTAGTCATCTTAGCACTTGCAGAGAGCTTGGATTTTTTCCCCCTTTTTTCTTTTCTCTCTTTCTCTCTTCTCTCTCTTCCTCCTCCCACTGGACTTTTCAATCCAGGCAGTGTAGGGTGGGAAGCCTTGAGCACTGGAGCCGGCAGCACTCTCCCCACTAGAAGGGCAGGGAGAGCTGCAGTGACTGACGATCACCGGGCTGCAACTCCTTGCATTTTTGAGAGCGTCAGGTAGGATTTCTTGTCTCATAAAGAAATTAAGATGAATGCGTCCTGGTATTAGAGTGACAGCACATTGCAGTATCTTTGAAAGGTAAGATCTTGGTTCGTATGGAATTTTGAGATAAATTTGGTAGCACTTAACTCATTTGGTAGAAAAAGTATTCAATTCTTCTGAGAATCACTCAGATTTGTGCCTTGCCATTTTAATGTTTTTCTTAAAAACAACAACAACAACAACAAACAAAAACCCAAACTGTTTGGGTGGGGCAAAGATCTGTCTGAAGATTTAAAGAATTGATTTTTTTTAATTGTCGATTTCATCTGTAAGTAGCAGATAGTGTAGACTTTCTTCAAGATTTTTTAAAAGAGCTATGTGAACTGTGGAATTCTTGTGTGATGTGAAACATGAAGTTAGAATTTTTCTTTTCTTTTTTTGATAATACCAGTTTCTTCTTTAGAATTTAGGTGTGTGTGTGTGTGTCTGTCTGTATGTCTCTGTGTGTGTGTGTATGTATGTATGTATGTATGTATGTATGTATGTATGTATGTATTCATAGAATCTCATAACTTGGGTTTCTATCAGAGATTAGAATTTTCTCACAGGGAATGATTTAGTAATTTTAAATGAGAAAAATTAAATATTAGTACCTAACATAAATTCTTAATATTTATAAGTTATTGGCAATTTAAATTAAGAAAATATTTTTAATTTTTAGGTTCCAACTGAGAACTGTATAGGTCTTTTACATATATTGTACATATGTTTCAGATTTTTGTGATTTTTATAAGTGAAATAAAAACTTCCTAAGTCATGTAAACAGTGTTTGGAGAATAACAAGGTAATAATAATGTTTTCTATAAATAATACTTCATAGCTCGATTAATATCAGAAATAAACTGGTTTTAGTTCAACATTAAATCAGTTCATTGTCATGCCTTAAAAAACAATACAATAAAAAGACCCAAAAAACAATTACACACACACACACACACACACACACACACACACACACACACACCTCTTTATCTCAAGAATGTGTGTTTCTGTTGTGGGGCCTGTGGGGTCTGGAGCTCTTTTTGAAGCTGAGACTTGGAAATTGCTCACCTGATTGAGGGCTTTGGCCTCTTCAAAGGTGGGACTTTTCTTTCCTAACAATAGGAAACTAGAGAAGCTGTCAGGTGGGGGAATGGAGACCTGCTCAGAAAGGGAGGGGAGCTGTGAGAATTTGGCTTCTTTCAGAGTTGGAGTGGGGGTGGGGGAGTGGATTTACTGGTGCCTAAGATTCCTTTAAAACTCTGACCTGATGCAACACTGCATAGAATTGATTTCTGAGATGAGACAATAGCTGTGGTTTGCATTTTGTAAAAGATGGAGGAACCCTCTAACACTGACCCTGTGCACAGGGAGATGACTCAGTTATCCATGCCTTGTACAGTTGCACATTATTTCCCTTTGTTTGAAGTGGGTGGATGCCAGTGCCTTCATCAGAGCTCCCTAATGTAATGTATGGAAAACGTCTCATCCACCATTTTTAACAATTAGCTGTATCATGGGCGAGGTGAGCAGGATTCTGAAGGCAACTGCAGGTCCAACCCATTTACATTAGCTGCTGTGGTTACAAGAGCTTTGTGGCTATAGAACCAACATTGATTTTACATACTGTGTAGAAGAATTCTTTAGGAGTGGGGAGAATATTCCCAGAAAGAAAATGGAATCCTTTTGTCTACAGTGAGTATTTCTCATATAGTAATAAAGGTTTGTCTTTGGTTGAATGGGTAAAATAGACTTTTAAGCTAATGCTGCCACTGTGAAAAGTATAGCTGAGATCCTTGAATTCTTTTTTTTTTTTCTAAGTTCTAGCTCAAAAATCAGGTATATTCTTAAAATACAAGATTCATGAGTGATTTTAGTAAATGACCTTAATTAATTATTCATTAATAATGATAAATGTAAATTTATCACTAATCATAGATGAAAATTATTTCTGAGGGAACAGGAAAGCCTAAAAGTAGTAACTTTCAGAGTTTAGGTTTTTTTTATTATCTTTAAGAAGAATGCTTTTTATTCCTGAAAAGGATTGTTGAATTTTAGAGCTTTTTCTTTAAAAAAAAAAAAAAAAGACTTTCATGCTAATAATCTATAAATTCATGATTAAAAGGCATAAGAAAAAAGTGTTTATAACAAAATAAAATTTTGTTCTAAAGAAATAATAGATTGAGTTCTCTCTCCCACTTATGGGGATCGTATTTAGCACCTTTATTTAGTTAATCCTTGTGAACTCATATAAACCTCGTTTTTGTAACTGTAAGCTTATGAACCTGATTCTTAAATGTAGTTGGACTTGACTTGATTCAGATCTATGTTCTGTTCTGCTGTTGCTGAGAGAAAAACGTGGATTTTAACTTTGACTTGTGCGTTTATTTTTTAAAGGCTGAAGAATTTTTTATCTTTTTAACCCTGAAGAGTTTGACAGTAAGCTGCTTGAAGAGCTGGCTGGCTCACCAGACTAAGTGGCTGGTTCAGTTCAGCCTTCACAGAATTGTGTTCGCAGAATTTTTTTTGACTTATAGCAGGTTTAGAAAGCTACTTTCTGTAGGTTGTTGGGGAACTACTGTTCATCCTGGACACTGAGCACTGTCTCTGTTTAATACATGTTGGGTGCTCTGCAAAGAACAGTTTTCTTCACAGCAACTTTACATTGACAGAGCAGAGTCAGACAGTTGTATGAACCTTGATGGGAGTCCTAGAGAGACTATAAATCCTCTATGCTTGATAGAACTCCTCATACAGAAAGAAGCCTGGCCTTCACTGTGGGGTTCTTTTTTTTAAATGTCTTGGAGGGTCTGCATCTAATGCATTAATTGTTCATATATGTGCTATAGAAAGCAAAGGGTCCCTTTCCTTACACCTTGAAATGAAAGTGTCTTCAGGCATTGAATTAGAATGGCAGCCCGACATAGAATGTGGGGTTGATGGTTTAAGGAGCTCAACAAAGCCTTCCTTTGAAAATCTTTAAGTACTATTTCTTAGAAGATTCTGTGGGTTCTCCCCTCCGCCCTGTTACTGGCTTTATAAAAAAGCTCTATGCCAAGTACCTTTTTAGATCATCTGGGAGGTGGCAGAGGTCTAGTGCTTTGTGTTTTCTTTGATTCCAGCCTGATCTACTCCAGTTTGACTGCTAGAAGAGGCTCTCCTGATACTTGTAGAGTCTTCTTGAGTCTCTGCAGTTTGGAAGCTTTTCAGTTTCCAAATAAATTTTTAGCCTTTTGAGAGTAAAGAATCAGGAGTTGGTTCTTTCTGTGACAGGAAATATATTCGGATCGCACCTTTGACTGTGCTGGCAGTATATAGTAGACAAGCAGACATGCCAGCCAGCCTGCTAGGAGGCGTGCAGTGGCACTAAGATGGCAGTGAGGAAGGAGTAAAATGGCGTCATTGGGGGCACCATGAGGAGAGTCGGACTGCAGTTATTTCCTAGTACAGTCTGAAGACATCCTTAGGAATACCACCTAACAGCTCACAGTTATTGTAATCCATAGGGGATAGAAGTTTTCAGATGTTTCTAAAGAGTCCTTAGCACTTGTATCTAGACTTCAAATACCACCTTTAAGAGATTGTATTAACACTTTGGGGTGGCCTCCATTGTGTGTTCTTTAGTGTAGAAACTTGTTAGATAAATTTTTAGAAAATGCAGAATAGTATTCTTAATGGCATGGTGACATAGCATTTCTGTAAGAATTTATTTTTGTCATTCTACTTGTTCATGGGCTTTTGTTATTTTATATATTAAATATGCCTGTACTTTCAAAATGAAGCTTACAATATTTCTTTTGTGACTGGGTATAGATTATTCGGCAGATGAAATATGGTCAGAGTGGTGATAACAATGCTGCTTTTCTCATTCCCATCTCTTACAAGTTTGGGGTTTTTGGAGCCAACCATAAAGTTTATCTGGCATAATCATCTTATCTGGGTTAAATAAAGCAAGATTTACTGTAATAAATACCCTTCTCAAGGTCAGGCATAAGGAAGTGATGTCGTCCTACATCCATAGCACTGTATTCCTGACCTATATGCTGTCTGCGTCTACAATCCCCCCTCTTTTTTTCTTCATTGGCTGGCTGGTGGATTAAGAGCACAGTCAATCTGTCTGTGCTGGAGCAACCTGACTCACAGACGAGTCTGTTTTCAGCTGTCCCAGAAATGACTCCTGAGCTGGGCCGAGAGTCTTCCTGGGTTTGTGCTGAAGATGATGTACACTTACCAATTTGTCCTTTTTAAACACACAGTTAAAGATATGGTCTCTCCAGCAAGTGAAGTTCCTGGGCTCTTGGTGATGGTTGGACATGAATAGTGAGGCACTCTATTAGCCAGGGTGGGGCTGGGGTCTCTGAAGGCATCCCTAGCAGATAACTAACTCCTCTATCTAACTCTAACATTCTGCAGGACAAGGGAATGAGTAAAAGGATTTAGCTGCCTTTAATTTGGAGCAGTTTCTACTTCATAAATGGCCTTGCCCCATGTTCTCCACTGCTTATATTTTCCAGACCTACAGCTGTGTCTATGGTGACATTGGTAAGCAGTGCATTCTGCAGCATTTCTTGACTCCAACAGAGTAAAGTCTAAAGGTTTCCAGCCTTAATAAAGAGGTGTAGAAGAGAGCAAAACTCCAAGCACCGTTAACAAAGGAATGAATGCTTTGACAAATTACACTTAAAACAATGTGAAATCAGAGAAAATGTCTTCAGTTGGTTATTTCCAATTTTTTGAAAATGAATTTTTGAGTATGGAGGGACTGCAGTGAAACCAAGGCTCGCTCTGTTCTGTGACAGTCATCCTGGCTGGTGCTCAGAGCCATCAGCATAAGCACAGCTGCAGAGCAGGGGAGGCTGCAGAGCAGGGGCGGCTGCCACTCTTGACTGCAGTGTGAATGACTGACACTGGGTACCAGCAGGGAATTAATATGAGCGTGGCTCCTAAACTTTGTCCTCCCAGCATTCCTTGTGCTTTGCTGAGTAGAGCTCAGGCTTAATCCTCAGCTCCATGGAAAGCAGGTTGCTAGCTCTCACTTGACTGAGACACACTTTCTGCTAAGCCCCTACTCCTAACCCCTGGCTCAGTGTCCAAAGCTTGCTTTTATTTTTTTCTCAACAGGGTAAAAGGCACAAGATCAGATAAAGGTCAGTAATCTAATCCTCGTCTTGTTTTTTGTTGAGAGTAGAGATTACTTTAGTGGGTTTTTTAGAGTGCGTTTTAAGGCCCCTATAAAGACATGCTGCTTATAAGCCAGGCTATTATTGATGTATTCCCATTTATGCTGCAGGGCAGGTTTAGTACCCAAAGTCCAAGATGAACTTGAAGTGCCTTTTTTGTCCTCTAATGAACCCACCTTGTTCCTCCCCTAGAACAACTGTGGGGTCCAGTTTTGAGATCCTATTCATGTGAGGAGAGGCCTCTGATGCTGTTCTTTGTAGCCAAGCACACAGTGTATTGTTAATATTCATTCCATTTGCAAAGGTGGATTGAAAAAGTTTTTCCTGTAGAATCCTTCCCTTTCTTGTGTCTCCATAGTTTAGCCTTAGCAAGTGTGCTGAGGTTATGGGCAATTGGATGAAGGAGGAAAGGAAGTGCTCACAATTGTGTTTTCTCTTTGGCACTACCCCAGTGTCAGAGCCACTGGCTGGCGCCCCTTGTCCCTTGATCGCTTGTCTACCACTGTGACAGTGCATTTCCCCGGCAGAGAGAGAGGAGAGCTAGCAGAGGCTAAGCTGCCACAATCTGGCACACTAGACTATATCATGGTCTCTGTCGCTGGGTGTAGGCTTGGGCATAGTTTTTAAGGAGTGCTGTGACAGCAGCACTGACAGAGTTGTCCCCTTTCTCCAGTCCTCTTGTGAAGAAGCAGTGCTTTATACAGGCCTAAAAGGGCACAGGGCATTTTGGGATGTGGAGGAAAGCAGAATCTGTAGAAAACCATTTTTTTTCCTTTGTCACCAATGTCAAAGGAACCACTCATTTATATGATGTCATCAATACTTGTACCCTCTGTTTGGAGCCTCCCAATAACTGAGAAGTCTGAATTGTTTATCCTTCTTGAATATCTAGAAATGGCTGAAATGAGGTGAGGTAGTCAGTTAATAAGAATGCTCCACTGCCCTTAAAGGGGGCAGAAGCAACTTAGCAGCAGCAGCAGCATAAGACATAAGTAGCCTCAATGGGATGCAGCTTCTAACATGGTCTTCCTCAAGTTAGCAACTCTGTATGCCAATCAACCTCAGTGTGATGCCTTGGTGCAGAGCTAGGAAGAATCACCCAGTATTTTAGTGCCCATGTTATATTGATAGGATGGATGGGTGTTTTACACATCTCTGCAGTCCTGACCACACCACCTGACCTTGCTGCTGTTTTGTTCACAGCTTTACCTGACTCTGAAGTCTTAGAAGTTAGGCTTTTGTTCTGGAATTTTGCTTGTTTTAGGGGGTGGGGAACATGTAAGGAGGAACTATGCACAAGGTATAAGTGGGCTTACAGTATAATGCTCCTCTTTAAGGCCCATGCTTTCTTAGAAAGCAGTGGTGCAGATGGACTAATACTGACATGTTTTGAAGAGACCAGGCTTGTCAGCATGTTGTCAAAATGTTGCCCATTTTGTTGGTCTGGGAGGAGGTACCACTCATGTTGAGCATTCTTGTGTTTATTAGCATCTCCTCATGGAAACTGAGTTCTTTTCCTCCTGGGGGAGAATTAGAAGACTGCCCCGTAAACCAGTTTGAACAATAATTTGATTTGCCTTAAAGGATCCAAATCCAGCATGCAGTTTTATGACCTTCTTCATACCCTAACACTTGAAACCTATTTTGTCCAAAATACAAAATGAGACCTGTCATCATGACTTGTGCAGCACCATGCCACATTGCCTGGGGCAACCTCTGCCTCCAGACCTATCAGAACATGAATCTGCTGCCACCTGCTGAAAGGGGTGCTAGGCTCAGCACAGGCTCACACAACAGTATCAGACTAGGGACACCATTCTTGTCTATCTGACATTATTTTCTTATGGGGAACACATGCAATCTATCAACAGACGATTTAACATTTTTGTAGAAAGCAAGCAATGGGGCTTACTTTAAATCTGAGTTGGAGAATAAAGTCTGAACATTAGTGGAGATCCAGCCTCATTCCCCATTATATCACAGTAATCTATCTGATAAAACAATGAAAAGTGCTTTAAGATATATGTAAAATTTCCAATTTAAAACTTGGGAACTATCCAAGTGTAAAGGTATCTGCTCTTTGGGTTTCATCATTTGCACTTGAGTGATTTCTTTGGGGCGGGAACATCAATGGACGCCACAGAAGGGGCTAATGAAGAGCATGTCCATGCCATCCCAGAGGCCCAGCTCACTGTGTTTTGTTTCATTTTAGAATGAGAATTACTGTTTATTTATTCACCTCCTTCATTTCCACCCCCCAAAAGACAGGCTTTCAATATACAGCTCTGGTTGTCTTTGAATTCTCTGTGTAAACCAGGCTGGCCTCAACCTGATAGAGATCCATCTGCCTCTGCCTCTGAAGTGCTGGGATAAAAGGCATGTGTCACCATGCTCACCCAGCCCTTTTTTGCTTATTTTGTTTTTATACCTTTTGTCTGTGTCTTGGTAGTTCATTCAGTCATAGTGTTAATATTTTGATTCAGGGCTGGCTAGATGACTCAGTAAGGAAAAACATTTGCTGCCAAATCTAACGAGTTGAGCTCAGTCTCTGGAGGCCATGTGATCGAAGGAGAGAACCAACTCCCACCAGTTGTTTCTGACCTCCATGTGTGCCATGATCCCTGGCCCAAATAAGTATATGTAAATTTTTAAATTTAAGTATTTTGCATGTTGGTTATTACAGGTTTCCTGTTAATTTGTATCCATCATACATATGAAATGGGAGGCAGCACAAAGGTCCCGTGGTGTCCACTATGGGTTTGCATTGTGTCGGATGCCTTTTGGTAAACATCCACCCGCTGCAGAGCCTCACTCTTCATTTGACAGCATGGGTAGCTGGTTGGTCTATTGGAGGAAAAAGAGAATAAACAGTGTTTTGTGTTGTGAGGACCATATAAAATAATGGCTTTTCCTTTGTGCAGCGGCCTCTGCATGTACAACAGTGAGGAAATTTATGTGTTCTTCAAGTCAAACTTACTTGTTGTAGATGGGGGTAGAGACCTGTAAAAGAAGCAGTGTAAATTCTATTTTTAATGTCTTTTATTTTCTGAAAAAACTGAACATGGAAATTTTTCTCATTAGAGATTCTTTCTTAAAAGATTATGTGAGATTCTTTTTAAACAGATTATGCTGTTTGCATGTGTGTGTGCACATGTATGTATGTGCCTATGTGAGTTCTGAGGATCTGAACTTGGGTCCTCAGGATTTCAAAGAGAAAGAGCACTTACTTGCTGAATCAGTTCCTCACTGCTGGAAAACAGATAAGCTAAGAAAATGTGTCCATTAGGCAGAGCAGAGGTCTGTTTGCTTATGTTTCTTCTCTGGGGGTATTCTGAATACCAGAGTCTATATTAAGTAAGACATATCTTCCTGGCTTATAGTGATTTAGGAGCCACTTTGGCCACTGGGTTCCTGAAATACTACAGTATCAGTAAGAAAATGAATGTAACCTTGAAGTTCTGGTCTGGGTTATTCTCCGTCAGGTACTTCACAAGGCAGCATAGTTCCTCTAGCAGTGATGGACTAGAGAGTTGGCTCAGCGGTTAAGAGCACTTGCTGCTCTTGCAGAAGACCTAGATTTGTCATTGAATTGCCTAATTCCTTCCTGAATGGGAGCTATTGTATGTTCTAGAAAGCTGGAAACCAAAACCCATCTCAAGAGCCAGTAAAGTGTCTAATCCAGGGCCCTGGAAGGGAGAAGTAAATAGGAAAGTTAGGTATAGGCATATTAACCCCAAAGGTCTGCAAGCATCTCCAAGGAGGAAGGGAGCCATGCATAGAGGCTTCCCAGTAGTGGAGACCCAGCTCAGCCTTTACCTTTGTGCCCTAACTTGTTTTCCAGAGAACCCACTTTTTGGTAAATGATAAAAACACCTCTCCAGAATGAGGACAGGCTTTGAAGTTTTAAGAAGAGTCACAGAAACCAGAAAGAAAAGATGCACATAGACAAAATCTGTTGGTCCTACCAGTAAGAATAAGACCACTATGACAACTTTTGAGCCAAATTCGAAGCTAGTTTTATTAAATACTGGCCAGATGGATTCCCATAGTATGGCACTGAATTACATTAAACAGGGGCTTATAAAGGCAAGACCCACAAGGCTATGTACTAACCACCTTTGTCCAATCAAGGGCAAACATACATCCTGACAAGTTCCACACATCCTGCCTGCATAGCTCCTGTCTATGTGCAATCAAGCACATCCTGTACATTTGGGACAACCAAGGTTGTTCACAGAAGCAGAAACACAATTCGTCTCTTACGTGAACAACAGCCCCCAGCATTTCAGGAAGTTACCTGCTCTTGCACAAGTAGTCTTACAGGTTAGAGGCATTTTTGTTTTGTAGATCTCCTAAGCACAGTAATTTAAATTTAAAACATAACTTTAGCCATAACAAGTCAAAGAAGAGGCTTGGGAAACCTGAGTGGAGACAGATTATGTTTCTGCCCAACTGTTCAGTTTATTCTTGTTATGTTTGTATTTTGGTGTTTTGAGACAAGGCTCAAAACTCTGAGGCTCAGGTTGGTCTTGAACTTGCAGCAATCCTCCCAAGTACTAGGATTATAGTGGTGAGCCACCATGCCTGGCCCTGCCCAGGCTCTGAGAAGGAAGAAGACAGGAGTCATACCCATTTTGATGTTTAATTTTGCTTTCATTATTTTATATGGTAAAATACATTATTGCCCCCATCTTTAATTTAGTGATTTTATTTCAGCCCTGTGTTACTGTTACCAGAGTTGTTGTGAGTCAAAGCCTGGACCTCTAGACCACTTAAAAAAAGATTGAAGAACAGAGCCAGGTGGTGTGGCTCATACATTTAATCCCAGCACTTGGGAGGCAGAATCAGGTGGATCTCTGAGTTTGAGGCCAGCCTGGTCTACAGAGAAAGTTACAGGTCAGCCAGGGCTACACAGAGAAACCCTGTTTGGGATGGGTGTGTTGGGTGTGGTGAATGGGTGGGTGGGTGGTGGTGGTGAAGAACAGAAAAAGATTTATTCAATAATAGCCATACTGGGAGAGGAGCAAAGTAGTCCCCACTCGCTCCAAATTCATCTTCATGTTCCTGACATGAGGTTTAGGTTAAAACAGAGAGCAAGAAGTATGCCTAGCCAAGCAACGCTAGTCTGATTGTGCTCCTCCCCATACCATCTGGACTCCAGTCTGTCCTGCAGGGTGGTCTGAGAAGTTGTCAGACCTGTGTTAAATTTCTGTCTTGGGGACAAGCTGCCCCCCCCCCCCCCCCCCCCGGCTGGCACTAGTTTCAGCCTGTTTTCTTCCATCATGAGATGCCTGGGGAAATTGGAATTTCTTGGGTGTCTCAATAGTTTGATAGCCAATGGGAGAGAGATGGTGTCTTTAAAATATCTTCATTCATTGCTTTTCCCCAAGGGTGTGTTCTTTAGAAGAAATTAATCACCACTAGATGGCACAAGATCCCATCACTACTGTGTACTGTTAATTCTTTTTAAAAGATAGGCTGCTAATGTATAGTCTTTAAAAAATATAACATGGACAGTATGTTCTAATTTTCCTTATAGAAAGGGAAAAAAGGATAAATATCAAAGATCAGGATAAATGTAATTATCCCTATATATAACCAAATATAAGCTTTCTAGAATAAACACTTTGTCTGACTTGCACAACTTGCACAAACTTATAATGCCAGTACTTGGGAGACTAACCTAGGAGAATTGGAGAGAGAAATAGCAAATTCTGTTGGAGGGGTATTGAATATATGCAGGTGTTCTTGCCATTATTGCCTAAATAATATGATATTTAAGCTCTTAACCCAGCATTCACATTATGTTAGTGAGCTATGGCTTAAATTGTGTACAGGTCTCATGCAAATACTGTGCTATCTGGGAGAGGGTCTGGACCTGTCTTCCAGGCATTCTGAGAAGTGATTGTGTCGAGGGTTGTGTGAACTACAGAGAACAGGCAGTTTTTGAGGTACATAATGGTGTGGTCTTTGTTCATATGTGGGTCATATCTGAAATCTGAGTCTCATGCACAAGCTTCATTTAATATGTTGAAATATTTTAAAATATAGCTTTTAAAAGACAAGGAGCTTAATCTAATCCTAATAATTTGTTATTTTCTTTTTCTACAATAAACTTTTACTTTTGGAAATTATAATTACATCATTTACCCCCTTCTCTTTCCTCCCTTTAGCCCCTCCCATGTAAACCCCTTTCCTCAATTTTCTTCAAGTATATGTCCTTTATTTTCTTTAATTGTTGGTAATGTTGATTTGTGATTTGTGTGTGTGTGTGTGTGTGTGTGTGTGTGTGTGTGTGTGTAGTATTTTTAAATTCAGTTGAGGGCTCTGTTATACAAGAATTATTTTGCTTTTAAATGAATATGTCTGACTACTGCTATGCCTGCAAACATGTATGTATGTATATATGTATATATGTGAAATACATGAATGTACGCATGGTTAAAAGACGTTAATGTGCTGATCATTTGACTTGGGAAGATCAGGGAAGCATAGAAGGGAAGATAGAATATCAGATTTAACCAACGTGTTGCCCTCTGCATCAGCCATAACAGAGAAATTAAATTAGGCCTTAAATTGAACAGTGGCTTCTCCTCTCACTTCTACCCTTGTTTGCACAGCTTCCTGAAGCAGCAGTGCATGGTCCCTGCCTACCCATTGTTGAGCAGCATCAGTCCATAGTAGTTGATGTTTAGTTTTGCTTATAAATGGTGACACTGTAACCATTGAAGTCCTTGTAAGAAAGATAGTGAGTTGGGTAATACACAGTTGAGATCCTGTCTTAAAAATAGAGAATTCATAATAAAACTTTTAGTTGATTTTTTTCCAGGAAGGGCAATGCATGTATATTTTATAATTGCATCATTTATCTCCCTTTCCTGTGTGTGTGGACTATTATTTAGGAAGGACTGAAGCCTTTCCCTAGTCCTCACCTTGTGGTCCTGTTATCAGTATAGATAGTAGTCTGCATTGAATCCTCAGAGCTGCCCTGGAGCTATCTTCCTGAGAGAACTGTTTGCTGGCTGTTGGCTGCCTATCAGTACATCATATGGTTTGGAATATGAGAGCAGGTGCAGGGGAATTGTGGACCCATGTATAAGGGATCTTGGAAATCTAAGAATATTATTAACATCTTATCCAAGTTATATTCCTGTATTGCCTTCCATCCACATTTGTTAACTGGCAGTTTAAGAACTAGGCTATTTGGACAGAGTGCAGTAAAGCTACAGTTGTTAAAATACAAGTATTCACACTAACTATATCTGTAGAAAATCGTCTGATACATCTTAAGTAAACTTACCACTTAAAGGCAATTGCTTAATTCTTTCTTTAAATTTCCCACAATTTTTAAGAATTGTAGAGAAAGCATTACAAAGAAAGCAGATCATTAAAATGTATAAATGTCTGAATAGTGTGCTTGCCAACTGTGCTGTACAGAATATAGGTGTATCTGGTGTGTAGCATAACTTGGAGTCTACATTACAACCAACTTTGATCTCCATACATGAATATATGATACTAATTGTAGCTTTGCTTGTTTCTACTTAGACCCCTCAGCCCTAGGGAAAGAAGCTTTACCTAAGTATAAAAGACAGGTTGTTTACATGGTGTCTGCCTGTGTGCATCTGTGGCTATTGTCACAGTATCTTGTATCCTCCCTCAGCTGACCTCATATCAGGCAAATAGAGACAGTGAACAAGAACAAGGAGGTCATCCTGAGCTCCCTTTCTTTAAAGTCTCCTACATATCTAGATAATCAGTATTAATGATGGAGCTATGTATTGAGCCTTGGGTCCAAGAACCTGATTACATTATCTCATTATTATACATAAGTCAACTGACATTTAGAGTTTGGCTAATTAATGTCTTGCCATTAGTAAATGGAGGCACTAGGCTTTGGCAGGGGCAGTGAGGACAGAGAGTATGTGAGTCTCCAATATCCCAGTCTGGCCTGCAAACTTCCTGTGTTATTGAAAATGGCCTTGAAATCCTGATACTCCTGTCTCCACTTCAGTGCCAGAAACTGGATGTGCACTGCTATACTGGCTCTTAGGATTATCTTCTGCTCAGTAGTGTACTTCTGGCTATTTGACAGTAACCTTGGCTATGTGGCTTTACTTCATTATCTAGGGCTTCCTGAAGAATGAGAAAGATAATGCCTTGCTGTCTGCTATTGAAGAGTCCCGGAAGAGGGTAAGAAAACAACCTACACGGGGTGCGTGAGTGATGCTGTTCACCAGTGGGATGCAGGTTCTGCTTCCTTTATCTTGCCGCATGATGGTGACACTTTTTTTAAATTAAGAGTTTGTTTTAAACTGGCTTTTCTAGTGGGGGGGGCATGTGGAATCAGAGGACCTTTTATTTCTAGTGGGGGAGGGGTGTGGAACCAGAAGACAACTTTTGTGGATTGGTTATTTCCTTTTACCACGTGGGTTTGGAGTTCAAACCTGGATTTCCAGGTTGGCAGCAGGCCTTATATCGCTATGCTGACATTTTCTCAAGTGCTTCTAGAATATGTTTAGTATACTGAATGATGGCAGATGCATCACCCAGAGCAGCCATCAAACACTCCAGCCTATCTCCACCCCTGCAAAGCTCTCAACCCGGAAATATCAGAACAGTAGCTCTACACAGGTGTTTCTGGATGATTTCATTCTGGGAGTGAATAATAATTATTAGGTAAGATTCCCAGTATAGCATCCCATGTCGGATAAATGTGCATATTTTACAAAAGCGTTTCTTCATGATGCTCATAGGTCATTTCTTTTACTAACGTGAGTTAGCTCCTCTTGCATCTGACAGGACTGCAGCCTTTCAGCAATATCCCAGTTCAGAGAGTTTTGAGGCTCCTGTGAGGTTGGGGGAAGAGAGAGAAAGGGCTAGCTGTCAAGTTAGACCTGGCTCTGAGAAGGTGCCTACTCCCAGAAGCACCTGCCAGTCTGCCTGCTGTGTGTCTTTGCAAAGGAATTGGAGGAAGGAATGTTGTTTCTGTTACTTAGCTTGGATGCCAGGTAAAACATTAAGTTTAAGTATTATTTGTATAATCTGAAAAGTAATAAAGTGAGAAGTGCCCCTGCTTGACGCACTGTTAGTTCAGCCTACAGGGTAAAACCCTCAATAGGACTGATAGCAGGCACGGCTGCCTTCTCTAGTGTGCAAGAAATGTTCCAAAGGTGTTACATGACCAATAAGGAAATTCCATTTCTTTCATTACATTGTTGGCAGCAGTACTTAGTCCTGGAAATAGAGAAATTCATTTGATTTAGATTTGAAGACGTTTAGAAAGGATTTTTTTGTTGTTGTTCACACTCTTGAATTTCTCACCAAACTTGATTGTCCTGTTATAAAAGATCAATGAAATTAAACTAGGATTCTTGAATGCCTCTAAACCTTATTAATACATTTACTCTGTAGAATGTGTTTCTGAAATTGGCAGTCTCTAAATATTGTACCATACTGAGACTAAATGTGCAGCCAGCCAAAACATTTAGGTGACATGCCACAGCACAAAATGTGTGCATATGTGTTTAAGAGGAAGACATTCCAGTGTTGGTGGCCAGCCTGAAGGGATATCTCTCACTTGGCTGGACATTGGAAGGTTGCTGCTGAGCAAAAAATAATTTTCAATAAAGAATAATTTAAAAATCAGCAGCTTCCTGGCATTTTGGCTACAATTTCATGTTTGAATAACTTGCCAATGTCCTGCTGCAATGCTGAGAAAACAGGATAGAAACCCACAAATGTATCCTTGCTTTTCCCATTTAGTGCATCCCAGCAGAGACAAAATGACACCCTCAGAACATACAGAGTGTTTCTAAAAGCTGCAACAGCTCAGTAATAATAGGATGTGAAGCCAAAGCATATTGCTCTCTTCATTTTGTAAAATGGAGTTCAGAAACTCCCAACATGTTCTTAATTCTCAGTACAAAGAACAAAGCAGGAAGAATTTTTGAAGTTTTGTTTATTTCTCCCATGTCTTCAGAGAATATTGTAAGAAGGGCATAAAATGTGCTGCCCTTCTTCCTAGTCAGTGTGTATACATGTGTGTATTATATCCTTTGTTCTTTTAGCCTACATTTTAATGCTGTTCAAAACTCTGCATTTGCAGAAAGTATTTGATTTTTCTAATAGTTCCTACAGTTTGTGCACATAACTTTTATCAGTATAAATTATCTTCATTGCCCAAAACAAAGCAGGCATTACTAATATGCTCTCAGTGCTGCCTAATTAGATGGCAATCTCATCGTAAGTGAGATAGCCGTCTGAAAAGTGGGCTTAATCTGGGGGAAACCTGATCTGCCATTTAAAAAGTTACCGGCCTAGAATAGCCTCCGTTCAGTGTAGCTATAAACTATGTTAATTCTGTCTTTCTTTAGTTCTTGCTTTTCTTCCTTCCATTCCTCTCTCTTCCACCCTGACCCCAGTGCCTTTGTTTTAATATATTCCTGTCTTGCCAGTTGACAACAGTGTAGTCACCAGAGTAGGATGGTGGGAAATCAATCCCAGAAGGCTTTTTATTTTTAAATTTTAGTGCTTTTTTTCTGTTACAAGAAATATTAGTGCTTTAAAATATATAAATACGTAAAATCACTGGAAGAGCCCACCACCCTTTAGTGTATGTTAACTCTTAAGATACCAAAGATTCTTTATTGTTTTATGTCTTACAAAGAAAAGGTACTACTGTGGCTTTTAATAGCCTAATTGCAAAAGGCTAGTAAAGATGCCTGTTTCAACAAGCATAGGGAGAGATGCTCATCACTAATCATTAGGAAGATAAAAATCAAGACGACAGTGAGCTACTACCTAATGTTTCTATTGACAGCAGCAGCAGCAAATAGCAAGTGTTGGTGAGCGGGTAGGAAAATGGAAGCAATGATTCACTGTCTGAATCTAAAGTGCTGTATCCTTTATGGAAACATGTAGCCTCAGAAAATCAAGATTACCAAGATGATGTCAGTGATTCTCCATCTGAGTATATCCCCAGATTTGAAAGCTGGGACTTGGAAAGATATCTGTACATCCACGTTCTTAGCAGTGTTATATCCAAATGGAAGGAAATTTTTGGCACATGCTTCAACATGATGGACTCTAGGACTGCTAAATAAAGTAAGATAGTGTATGGGTCCATCTCTGAGAGATAACCGGAATAGACACATTGAGAGGGAGTTAGATAAGGGTGGTCAGGATCTGGGTAGAGAAAGGAACGGCTTGTTGTTAGTGAACTGCTTTAGTTTTGCATCAGCATTATAAGGATGGAAGGTGGTGGCCATTGCCCCTGTACGTCATGCCTCTCAACTGTCCACCGAAAACTAGAAAGCTTGGGTTGGAGACGGTTCAGCAGGTAGCAGCACTGGCTACTCCTAAACAGAAGGTATGGGTTTGATTCCCAGTATCGAGCATGGTGACTCATAATCATTTGTAACTCCAGTCTCAAGAAGCTTATATCCTCTTCTGGCCTCCCTAGGCACTGGATATGCATGTAATGTGCAGATATCCATGTACATAAAACAGCTATATAATAAAATAATAAAATAATTTAAGTGGTATATATATTTAAGTGGTATATATTTCTCATAATTTAGTAAGAGTTTTTAGAAATGTCTTCATATCAGTGAAATAGTATAAACCATTTCTAACATTTTTTTAAGTGATAAATTTTAAAATAGATTGTTTGGGTCTGCTTTTGGAAAAGTGGATGGGGGCTTCTATTTTGCAGTTCTGCATGTTTTAAACAAAACCAAAGTCACCAGGTGTGTTCTCTGTTCCTGTCTGGCAGACCTTTGGCATGGCTGAGGAGTATCATCGAGAATCAATGCTGGTCGAATGGGAACAAGTGAAACAAAGAATTCTGCACACGCTGCTGGCATCAGGAGAGGATGCTCTTGACTTCACCCAAGAAAGTGAGGTAGGTTGAATCAGGTAAATTACCATCAGTTAAAATACTAAGTCCCAGTGTGTGCTTATCTTAATTGCCAAAGTTTATTGGTAGTTGTACTAAGTCAAGATTATTCTTCTCTTTTAATGATTTAATTAAACAGATAGAGACAGTGTAGGAACATGGTTCAAAGCTTAAAACACCCTAATCCTGATGTCCCATTCTCTTGTGCTTTATAATCTGTAGGGCATCACTTCACCCTCACACACACTTCCAGCCTTCCTTTATACAAGGTCTGAGAATATATGCTAATCTGTGTAAAGTATTTGTGTGCTTGCTTCTTCTCCTTCTGCATCTTTCTTCTGTCTCACTGTGTTGGAGATCTTTCCTGCAAGGATTTTCAGGGGCTATATTTGGGTCTAACAGATCTGTCTCCTCTTCTCCCTCCTCCTTTTTCTCCTTTTCCCCTTTCCTCCTCCCCCTCCCCTAATTATCACTCCTTTTTTTCTCAAGATAGGTTTTCTCTGTGTAGCCCTGACTGTCCTGGAACCTGCTTTTTAGACGTCAAACTCACAGAGATCTGCCTGCCTCTGTCTCCCAAGTACAGGGATTAAAGCCGTTGTCCTTTCTAAAGTAATTTCAGAGTTGAGGATGTAGCTCAGTTAGAGCAATATGCACAAAGCTCTGGTCAATTCCCAGTACTCAAGAGGAGAAGATTAAAAGTTCAATATCAAAGCCAACCTAGGATACATGAGCTCCTGTGTCAAGTTTAAAAAAAAGCATCTGGAACTATTTCAGAAATAGCTAAAGTTTATAATGTTTTAAAACCAATGATCTTAATATTACCAGTGCTTCTTTGGTGAGGACTTAGCATATTTTACTATGTAACTGAAGCTATCCTCAGGCTTGCAAACTTCCTATCCTATCCTCCCAAGTACTGATTTATAGGTACATGCCCCTCAGCCAGTGCAGGCCCCTACACTGTTACTGTATATGGAGATAGGGAAGCTCAGGCTCAGAGTTAGAACATGTGGCAAAGCCCAGAACTTCTAAGTCTTGGTTGTATTGAAGTGTGGGTCAGGGATTTGGTGGATTTAAGAACCAATCTTTCTGATCAGTCAAATCCCCAGGTAAATAGCTGCTGGTGTCTGGTTATTTTGGGAAATTGCTCCTTAAGGGCACTGTCCTATATTTCTTAGACTTCAGCTTAAAATATCTTTGAGGAGGAAGAATACACAAGACCCTTGGCTAATCTAGTGTTTCTCTCTCAATTCTTCCTGAATCTGAACAAATAATTAGAACAACTCCTGCTTTTATAAACTTCATTTAAAAAATGGTGTTAATAGGTTGTGCTCTGTACAGGGATTTGAAAGTAATTATAAACTACAAATGAAATATTCGTCCTTGACTGCTCTTCTCTCAAAAATAGACCAGTCTATTCAGCAGGCTCTTCCTCCATGACCTCCAGGCCCCTTGGAGAGAGTAACCCATGCTTGTGCTGTTCTCTGTTGCTGTGTAAGTTGTCAGGCGATGCAAGTCTCTTCCGTATATCTAGAGAATTTCATTTTCTGAAAACTTGTGGGAAGCTTTTGTTTCTTTATGTAGAGATAGGATTGTGTTTTAGTATACAGCCTTGAGTAGTCTGGTGTTCTCTTTATAGCATGACCTGTGTGATCCTTCTGTCTTATTCTTTTTAGTGTTGGAGTTACAGGTCTGAGCTTGCAGAGGGTTTATTCTCAGCTTTCATATAGTTTTCATTGGTTTTGTTGCTTTGAACTTTCTCCATAAAGTGTAAGGTTTATACAGTGAAGCATAAAAATTATAAGTGTAATTTAGTAAATTACTAAAAATGAACAAGTTACTAAGCCAATCTCAGCATTTCAACAGTAGCCTCTGACCTCTACCCCATCCCCAGAGTCCTGCCTCTTTGGACTTGATATGACCAGAGCCGTAAAATGTGCTGTTTGTAGCTTCTTTGTTTGCATTACACTCTACTCATATATATATTGTTCATAGTGGTGAGCCATTAATTTTATGGCTGAGCAGTATAACTAGTTTTGTTTGCTCATTATAGTGTTGATGGTCATTTGGATAGTTTCTAGTTCTTGGCTTTTATAAACAATGCTATTAAGAACAATTCCTTTATCTTTTGGTGAAATATATTTGTATCTCTTTGGGGTACATACATATGAGAGGAAATTGCTAGGTCAAAATATATGTGCCCGTTCAGCTTTGGGCTAGAGTTAGAGTTACTGGAAGGGCACTTGAGCATGCACCAGGCCCTGGGTTCAATTCTTAACACCCATTTCTCCCCTACATGTGCACACACATGCGAAAGCACACACACACACACACACACACACACACACACACACACAGTTTAGCATTTTAGTTGTTCTTTTGGTTTTTTGAGATAGGGTCTTACTCTGTAGTCCAAGCTGGCCCAAAGCTCACTAGGTAATCTAAGCTAGCTTCAACCCACAGTGATCATCTTGTTTTAACTTCTTTAAGGGGTTGGGATTAAGACATGAACCACCACACCCTGTGAAAGTTCAACTTTACTAGACATTGCCCCTAAATGGTTTCATTATATATTCTCCAACATCAGTATGTGAAAATTCCATTAGTTTTCTATCCTTGCCACACTTGATGCTATCTTTTCAGAATTTAGTCATTCTTGTAGTACATAGAGCCCTGTGTTTTCACAGACTCTCTCTGTATAATTTCCTTCAAAGTGATAGAAAGATATATTATCTCTACTTCACTCATACTATAGAGGAGAACACACAGTTTGAAGAACAGATGACAAGTATCAGAATTAAACTTGAACCTAGATTTTTCTTTGTGAGACTCCCTTTTTTTCCCTGTGCTAAGGGCTGGGAACAGGTAGAACACTGCAGCCCAGTGTCTGGCATGGCCTGTGTGCTCCAAGCCTGCACAGTGTTACAGCTCCATCAGCATTTGGTAAGCTACACATTGTTAAGATCAGTGGTCTTAATATGGCTTTTTTTCTCTTTTGATTTATGAAGTACTGCCAAGAATAAAAATATTCTGATTTAAATAGACAAATAATAATGGAAGATGTAGGGCTTGATGAGCACAGTGGTAGCAATTGTTGGATCAAAGAGTCGTCAGAGAGAAGACCATGGATCATTTTGAGTTAACCTTTTATTTGAAGGAAAATGTCCAAATTTGGATAATTTAATATAAAGCTGAGCCTGAGGCTTTTGTGGGAAATTTTTTAAGGCAGAAATGAACTGAAATATGGTAGTCTCTGGAATGTTTGTTTTTCCCAGGAGCCTTTCAATAACAGAAGAGCAAAGACACTGTTAATATCTATTCCTGGCAAGTTTTAATAAAGAAAGCAGTATTTTAATAGCCTAAAGTTATTTGGAAAGTTAATATCCTTGGGATGCCATTGAAGAAAGGGGTACAGCTTTTAAAGGAAGGTAGAAATTGTTAACTTTTCAAGAGTTGTCTAGGTAAAAATAATGTACTTTGACATAAGTCTCCTGAGTCTAATTGCCCTGCTATGGATTCTTGTGGCCCAGTTCTTACATCTGGCCAGTGTGAGGAAGGACTCCAGTATCTGTGGCTTGTATGGCAAAATGATGTTGAGCAGTGTGGGAACTCCTAGATATATTTTAACCAACATTTAAAATGTATTTGGGGTCTGCTGAGATGGCTCAGTGGGTAGCAGTGCTTGCCATGAAAGCCTGACAGCCTAAATTTGAACCCTGGAAGCCATGGAAGGTGGAAGAGGAGGATTCAGCCTATTTATGTAAACATGTATGCATATGTTCATGCATGCATAAATACGTACATGCATACATATATTCTCTCTCTCTCTGAGACATACTTTTTTTTTTTCTTAATAAAAAGGTGGATTTAACTTAGGTGAGTTGGATTTTGGCCACGGTCACTGAGCATATCCCTGGATGAGATGCCTGGAAAGTGACTCAGCAAGCAACAGCCTTGCTGAAGAAGCCAAGCTGAGGCTTTATGACAGATGACACAGCTGCTGTTCTGCTCTGTGGTGTGTGAAACTCGTGACTGTTGAGCAGCCACTAATTTTGATAAGATACCATATTTCAGGTGTCAATCATACAGCTTTCTCATATTTTAACATCTCTGAAATCACAACATTCTTATTCAGTTATGGTTTTGGCAGCATTTTTATTCTTTCCAGCATGTAGTGGCATGTATGACATGTCTTAAATGAATGATGGAATTGATGGGTAAAATACAGACTGACAGCTTGAATTTGACAGCCTTACACTAGATGCTTCTAAGTTGTGTATTGTGCTCCCTGTCAGATTCCTAAGGGATGGGCCTAGTTTCATATGTTACAGTTTGAGTAGAATTCAAAGCGCAGAAAGTGCTCCACTGCTCTTTGCAAAGATGTTTCAAACTCTGTTCAACAGGTTCTTTGTTTTACTGCTGTGATGTTCCACAAAAAGTTTCTCACATGGTGCACTATTGTGCACTTACCCGGTCCAGACAACCTTCTGGTTCCCTGTTAGGGACTTCTGTGTATGGATATTATATGTTTGTGCCATCTTTTTCCTTGTCAACTGTATAAGCTACATCACTGTATTTGAGGTTCTACAGTTTTGCTTTGCCCTGTTTTACTCACATTAGAGGTTTTGGTTTTGTTGTTGTTGGTGGCGGTCCATATAGGTAAATGTGTGTTGGTTTTCTTGTGGTGAATTCCTTCATAGGAATGGCTCAAGTACGCTGCTTGTTTTATATATTAGGCTATACACATTGGGTTTCATTTAGAGCTCTAATGCTCAGGTCCGGGTGTTTGTTTGTTGTTGTTTTTCCTAATTTTAATAAGTTTGATCCTCTTTGTGTTCATGAAGGCAAAACATTCTGTGTAGAAATTCATCTATTTCTCCTTGTGTGCATTACTGGATTTAGTTTTTACACTAGACTTGTTTTGTGTACGTGCTATTACAGTTCCTTCTCCCCTGCCTAGAGTGAACCAACCCTCTCCTTGGGAAAGTTTTACATACCTCTGTGCCCAGAATGGCCTTTTTTTCTGAATGCTCTCTATTCTGAGAAGCCTATTCCGTGTGTGTGTGTGTGTGTGTGTGTGTGTGTGTGTGTGTGTGTGTGTGTGTGTGTGTGTGTTGGGGGTTAAAACTACTCACTGCTGTCTTTTTATATACTTCCAGGCTCCTGGTGAGCTCTTCTCTTCTTTGGCCTTGTTTGCCTGGCTTCCTTGCTTTTCTGGTCTCTGGTTCCTTGGCTCTGTTATGCATTCTTTTATTGTGTCCTGTTTTGTCATAGCCAGCATGACTTAAAATATAGACTACACTTTTTTCCAGTGACCTGGTTAGAGGTAGGAGGTGTAGGGAACATTCTCCCACACAATGTGCTGGCATCCATGTATCCAGTTCTTAGGCAACCCTGACTGTGGAATTCCGGCTAAACGTTTGTGAGAATTAGGGTGCACACATCCTGTTGATGGTAATTGACTTTATGTGTGGTAAAATAGTGGCTTTGCCAAGGGCAGCTGAAGGAGAGGTGCTTTTGAAAACAGTATTAGGCAAAAGTCATTTAAATGGAAATTCAGAGGCAGCAATCAAGTACTTTTTAAATGCATAATTCTTAAAATTAGGTTTTTAGTACTGGAAAATATTTCCTGGGGCTGTTAGAGGGTAGCTGAGCCTGTGTCCTTGTAGCAGAACCTTGCTGCTCTTCTCCTTTGCTTTCCCTGTTCAGGTTACAAACATGGATATGTTTATGCTCTTAACTAATCCAGCTCTGTCTTTACCTATAGCCGAGTTACATCAGTGATGTGAGTCCTCCTGGCCGAAGCTCTCTGGATAGCATTGAGATGGCCTATGCTCGGCAGGTGAGTATGCCTCTTAGGGAGATTTGATCCTGGAGAAGGAAAGCTGTGATCCTTGGAGAGTCAAGGGGAATAGTGATTTCACAGCAATGTCAGACCTGAAAGCACGGGGCTTCTTGCTCATGGGATTAGTTAATATTTCACCATCAATGCAACTGTTCTTTATTCTGTTAAATGGGGTAGTCTCGTGACTCAGATAGTGCAGGGAAATTGAGATTTTCCCTCTCCACTGACCAGAGGTTTCTTTTGGCAATGTTAGCAATAGCTTCTTCAGGAATGAAGCAAATAGGGTTCTGTATTAACTGAATTACTTATTTGGCTGGCTAATGGTATAGTCAGATCCTTTTACCCTTATTGAGTGGGATTTTCAATAAGCACAGTGTGCCAACACTACTTAGCATTGCAGTGGAGGTAAGGATGCTCCTGTTGTGTCAGGGGTCGTGCTCCTGGTTGCTGATCATCAGCTTGCATCAGTAAGCACACATCAAGATCGAGGTCTGTGTGCAAGACTTACCTGGGGCTGACTCTTAGAATAAAGGAATGCAACTCAAGCCTATGTTTCACTGTAATTGCTTCTTTCCTCCCCAGAGTCTCCAGATCTGCACATTATCCATGACTTTGAGAGGACAGGTTGATCTGTTTCTCCTCTTGCCACCCTGGAGTACAGGAGTTAGGGATAGAAACAGATGGTGACTACGAAGGGAGCAAGGCCTATGAGGAACTTAGACCTTGTGCTCCGTAATAGAGGACTTGCTTTATCTACTAGTTAATGAATGGAGTTCTACATTAACTATCACATATCAGAAATCTTAACACTGTTGAGTTAAATATCCTAAATGCTTTCTTAGTGTAAATGTAGATTTATATTAAGTGACAAAAAAAAACCCAGAGAATATACTCCAGGATGGTAACAGATTTAGTCTTAAAGGCTCTTCCACCAAACATTGCTGCTTCAAACTCCAGGGAGCTGACATCTCCTTCCTTTCACTCCATATTTCACCACTAGACTTCATTTCCTTCTCTAGTTTTTAGATCACTTGCCCTCCTTTTCCTATACTCACTCCACATCAGCATCCTGTAGGTTTCACCCGGGTGATTCCCTTCTTTGCTGTGGCCACCACCAGCTCAGACCCACAAAAGTACAATGCATGGAGAAACAGTGTAGCTTCTTTATCTGAAAAGCTGAACTCTGGAGTACTTAACCTCTAGTACCTAGGATCCAGTAAGTGGGTCTCTCCCGTAAACAGTGAATATTTATGTACTCTATAAAATACAGCCTTCCAAAGGGAGGCTCTTAGGACATATTCATTGTAAGAATTGCTTATGGTTCAGAACCTGTTCATCTGTGTGACAGCCCTGGAAGCTAAATGACATCAGCATCCTCCATTTAAAGTAGAGTAGAAGTCCTCTTCTCACTAGAGCAAGAACTTTGAGATGTAAAAGAAACTCTTCCACAAGAGGAGAACTTAATTTGTAATCATCATTATTTTAATATTCTATAAGCCAAATCTAAAGTAAAATGGTATCATCTTACACCTTAAGCATGACATTAAATTATTGTGGTTTTTGTTTGGTTTGTTTTTTTTGGGGGGGGGGGTTGTTTTGTTTTGTTTGTTTTTTCTTGAGAGAGATTTTACCTGAAGAGCAGAGATTCTTGGGGCAGTGGTCAGAGTACAGCTTGTGGGAATCAGCTTTTCTTCTCCTGCCATGCAGGTCTTAGATTTAATTCAGGTTGTCAGGCCTGGCAGCAAACACTGAGTTCTCAGGCTGGGCCCAGAGATGCTTTCTAGGAGTAATATTCCACATGTGTAGCAAATACTGTCCTGACAAAGAAGAAGGCAGCTGCACCCTACCCCAGTCAGTTCTCTGACCTGGATTTACCAGAACCTTCCTGTGTTTCTATAGTGTGCCATCTCCCATTTTGCCCCTGGCCATTGTCTTCCGCTATCTTGCTCTATGTTTTTCAGGTGTTTATAAGGCTGGGCCAGTGGTTACCTTTAATATGCTGGCCACAGCTGGAGACCTGGTCTTGTGGATGATTAGGCACTTTGAGGAAGGGAAGGCTAGCATACGCTTCTACTGACCACTTGCTGGCTTCAGAATGACTTCAGATCTTAAAAGGAAATGATTAGCTCATTGTAACTATTAAGTTTCCAAGGCATACAATCAAACCTTGAAAAAAATCAAGTACTGACTAAAAATATATATATTCATATAGCTTTATGTAAAAATTATGTTAAAAACTGAAAAAAAGTACTGACAAAAAATGTATAATTTTAAGCAAAAAATGTTTAAAATCTGTACATTTATCTTTATTTTGTAAAATAAAGTTGTTTTATAAAAAAAATAAAAATAAAAAAAAAAAGGAAATGAAAGTAGCTCATGCCGTTTCTTTATTTCAGATCTATATCTATAATGAGAAGATTGTGAGTGGACACCTACAGCCTAACCTGGTGGACCTGTGTGCCTCTGTCGCAGAGCTTGATGACAAGGTAGTGCCCAGACCTAACCTTGGTGAAACCAAGGTTCAGATGGGGTCAGCACCTTACTGACTGGGCTGCAGTATTCTAAGAAAGACTGTTTTAAGAGATAACATTGTTTTTTCCAGTGTTTTATATAAATTTGGAGTGATTGTTTTTATGGTGGCTTTTTAAAAATACAGCCTGTTTGGCTTCTTAATCATCTTAACTCCTCAGGTACCAGCACGCTCTTTAAGGACAGCCAAATGGCAGAAGGCATAGTTTGTGCCATCTCTTTGAACTTGCCCATTTTCCTTTTGAATCCCCTCCTCCGATTTTTATTATCCTCACACTCTTACTTCCCTGGCCAGCTTTCTTCTTTAAGAAGGAACACCAGTGGGTGGATAGGGGTGGGGTGCATTAGAAAGTGCTAGAGGAAAGGCAGAAGGAAGGGAAGGCCATTACAGAAGCATACACACCCTTGCACGGGTTTGTTTTTTCAAAATTGTGCTTTTTGTCCCCAGAAGTAAAATAAAAGTCAATACAAACAGATTTGAAGACGAAAGTGAGACTTCACTAGTTTGCTTGGTATTCGTTCTATAGCTTTCACTTTTGAGAGAGGTGCCACGAGAACCAACCTTTCCCTACTGCGATGCATTTCTCTGGTTCTATCTTTAGAGTGTTTCCAAGGGGCCAGAAAATATGTTTTGAAGGAGAAATTCAGAGCCTGGGGAGAGGAACACAAAAGCAAACCCTCTTTCCTGGGAGCACTCTTGAGGGGGAGTGGGAGGGGGACTAGGAGGCTGTGGCATTTATTGATAAGGTGGGCTACGGTGGCAGCCCAGAGAGACTCTGGGAAGACAAAACCTTGTTATTTAGGTTAGTGTCTTATTTTAAGCCTTAAGAAACTAAAAGAACATTGTAAGGACTTGTGTTTAAATTCCTAGAGCTCTGGGTAATTAGAAATGCATTCACTCACTCTTTAATGGGTGACCCTCTGAGGTTTAGCTCTTCTTGCTTTCATGTGTCTATAATGATAGAGGTGCTTCTGTCAGGCCTGACATGGTAATTGGTCTGAAAGTCAGCTCCAAGCCGGGCAGGGATACTTATCAGTGTCCAGAGCTCTTATGATTGGCAAGGCAGAGGCCCATCTTCTGTACTGTGTTTCAGCCAGGGGCATTGTAGACATAAAACCTCAACCCTTCCTCATTCTGCCTACCATTGCAGTCAGAGCCAGGTAACTCCTCCATGCTTACAGCCTTGTCATACACAACCTCATTTACATGCAGAGCATTTCTGACATGTGGGCCATGGTAAAACAAATGACAGACGTGGTACTGACACCAGCAACTGATGCCCTGAAGAGCAGAAGCAGTGTGGAAGTGCGCATGGATTTTGTCAAGCAGGCCTTGGGGTACCTTGAGCAGAGGTAAGGCAGCAATCTCTGTCTGTCTGTCTGTCTGTCTGTCTCTCTCTCTCTCTTTCTCTCTGTGAGTGAGTGTGTGTGTGTGTGTGTGTGTGTGTGTGTGTGTGTGTGAGAGAGAGAGAGAGAGAGAGAGAGTAACTGTGGCAGTGGCAGTGACTTTTACCTTCCCTAAAGTTACCTGTTTCTCGGTCTTATATAGTTGTGAGATTGAGTATATTATAACTGGAGTACTTTAAACTGACTGGAGCTGAGCTAATTCTGTTGTCAGAACACTTATCTATCCAGACTGTTTTTGCAATTGATGAAATCATACATGGGAAGGGTGGTAGGGGGAGCACTGTTGTGTGGCGCGCTCCTTGACCATCGAGGAAAGACGACCACCACCAGAGGATTCTTCTCAGATCACACTTTATTGTGGGAGTCTCTTGATTGAAGGGGAGAGCAGGAATCGAGGGGCCCAAACTACCCTAGCTGTCCACTTATATAGGGAGAAGCGCATACGGGCTTGCCATGATTGGTTGTCACCAGTCTGCTGACACCAGAGGCCTCGGGATTGGCCAGAGATAGGTTATGTACTGCGCATGAGCAGGGTGCAGCGCCTTAGCTGACAAGAGCATTACTATATATGGAGTTGTTTACCTCAAGCCGTGAGGGAGCCAGCGCCATCTTGTAATGGTGTCCGCATTCGGCTCCCCACACTGTTGATATCTCTTTTATTTCTCTAACATAGAGCCATGTTGATTAGATCATAATGACTTGGGTCATAATCATAATTTCCTTATATGGGTATGCATTCACTCCTCAGGTTCCTTTGTTTTCTAACAGCTTTTCAACTCACTCTTGCAATAAATGGCTTGGAACCCTTAGCTAGGCCCCTGTAACTTTACTCTTCCTGGCTGTCTTAGTCAGGGTTTTTATTTCTGCACAAAACATCATGACCAAGAAGCAAGGAGGAAAGGAAAGGGTCATTTCAGCTGACACTTTCACATTGCTGTTCATCACCAAAGGAAGTCAGGACTGGAATTCAAGCAGGTCAGGAAGCAGGAGCTGATCCAGAGGCCATAGAGGGATGTTACTTACTGGCTTGCTTCCCCTGGCTTGCTCAACTTGCTTTCTTATAGAACCCAAGAGTACCAGCCCAGGGATGGCACCACCCACAATGGGCCCTCCCACCCTTGATTACTAACTGAGAAAATGCCTTACACCTGGATCTCATGGAGGCATTTCCTCAAGGGAGACTCCTTTTTCTGTGATAACTCCAGCTTGTGTCAAGTTGACACATAAAACAAACCAGTACACTGGCCCTACCCAGTTAACCAGAGTCAGAGCTCTGCATAGCTGCTGAGACCAGTGCTTTGTGCCTGGGCTTTTTTGCCACCTCCTCACTAATCAGAGTTGGTTGCTGAGAGGTTCGTTGATGGTTCCTCATACCCTGTTTTCCACTTCATTATCAGGCCAGCACCATTCATTGTCTTTGTGAAAGTCTGTGGAATCCCAGTAGGGACAGTAAGGAGTGTACAACAGACTCTAAATAGAGACAGGGTGCTGGGTGTCACCCTGCTGGCTTGTGAGGACAATGCTTAGTTGAGTATACTAGCTGAATTGCAGCCTTGCAGTGTGGTTGCTTTTTGTCAGCAAAATAGTACTTCATTAGGAAGTTCCTTGAGGGAAATCACACTTGATGCTTCAGGGAACTGGTTTTCATATCAAATATCACACTTAATTACATCTTAGTGACATGAAATGTTCACCCTCAGTCGTTACCATTCCTATTATAAGAATCCAGAGCTGTAAAAGGGGATTGTTTAATTTCTCTAGTCTCTCTGTGTGTAAAGGTTTTATTAATAAGTCTTCAGACTTTGGATAGACCATTTCCACCTTAGTTGTTGAGAAAATACAGGCTTGGTCTGTCCCTTCCATGTTCCAAGGCTTGAGGCAGGATATATTTGTCTTGGTTCTCAAGAGTTTAGGATTTTTTAATTTAGGATCTTGCCAGCACACACATCTTGTTGCAAGTTGGAAAAGGTAGTAGTGGGCATCTGTTTGTTGGCTACTACATAGAACTCTGTTCTTTCATCTTGTGCATTTAAATACTTACAGTGGTGGAGAGGGTGCATTTATTAAGTTACCTTGTGCTTCTTTTTCATTACATATGATTTTTATAGAAATTTTGGAAAGTACTGAAAAGAAGACCTGCAAAAAAGAAGAGAAGTTCCTATTCCTCACACCCAGAGGTGTTCTTTGCCTCTTTGTAGTTTTCTCCCTCTTTTGTCATGAGTATTTAGTTTAGTTTTATTTTTTTGTACAGTTATTATCTAGATATATATGATATATAGTTTTGCATAGTTCATTTTAATTCTTGAACACCATTATTATTAACCGCATCAAGTTTTATAATTTGTTCTCTGAAATTGGCCTTTGTGTCTATCCACCATCTTCCCCCCTTTCTCTTCTCACTTGCTCACAGCATCTAATCGATATTGCATGTCTTTGTGCTCATGGGGTACCTGACTTTTTGAGGCCGTCAGTTATGTTCTCAACAGAAACGTGTTTAGAAGGTTCTGATTATAGTATGGACTAATATTGGAATAGAAGCACTTAAAAGGAAACATGGTACAAAGTAGGGGAATGATGGTGGGATGGTAGCATTTGTAGTCACTGCTGTAATAATAGTTTAGCATGGACTGCCAATGGGAGCTAAAAGTTAGGTAAGATAAAATGTTGATAGTGGACAAGAGTAGCCACACAGACACAGATTGTTTCTTGAGTACTAGAAGTGTCTTATAGTAGACTATTATAATGGAAAGATCAGTTAGTGCTTTGTAGCCAAGAGAACCATATGTAGTAGCTGCCAGTAGCAGACTCTCATTGTAAGACCCTCACTGTGTTTGAAGAGTTTGTTACTGGGAGGCAACAACTTAAACCTGAGTTGAGTCACATGGAAATGATGCAGCTGTAAGGCAGTCTGTCAGACAGCTTTTCTTGGTTCTCCAAACAGGTGGGTGTCTTGAAAGGAAGAAAGGTGGGAGAACTCCCTGGACTCAAGGAATGAGAACAGTGGGCAGTTTCTTCCTTGTTTTTTACATGTTGAATCTGGGATTAGAAAGAAAACAAACTATTGGGTGCTGTAGTTCTAGTACTTGGGAGGCTGAGGCAGAAGAATCACTATGAGTCCAAAGTGCCCCCACCCCCACCCCCAAGTTTCAGAACTGCCAGGACTACAGAGTAAGACCCTGTCTCAAGCAAACAGAAGTGGGGTTGGGTGGATTGTGAATATAAACATAGGAATCAGGTCAGGTCCATTTGTGCTTTAGATAGTAGCTTGTTAATATTCAATCTCTGGGTGTCATAATGGTATTTGGGTTAGATAGGAAAATGTCCTGGCTTTTAGGAAGTACATGGCTGAAATGTTAGTAGGTCAGGTAACTATCTTTTCATAACATTTTAAATGCTTCTGGGAATAAACAAAACCACGTTCCTATGTGTGTTTGGGTGAGAGATAAGAAGTGCAGAGATAGGAAACACATACAAATGTCAGAACATGGTAGTCTAGGTAAAGGGTAGGATGGAATTCACTGGGTAATTCTGACTTTTCATGGAATTGATTAAAAAATTTTTTAAAATTAGTTTTGTTTTTTAAAATGCAAACCCATTAGAGCATTAGGCTCTACTCTTGAAGTATTTAAACTCCTCAGCTGCATTCCCCTAGGAATTCTTGGGGTATCTGTAGTAAAAATCTATACAATGATAAGAATGGAATTTGCTTCTTTGTATACATATAATACACGTTGTCAACCTTTACCAATTTTTTTCTTTTAAAATTTTTCCAGTTATAAAAATTACACCCTTGTGACTGTCTTTGGAAATCTGCATCAGGCACAGCTGGGTGGTGTGCCTGGGACTTACCAGCTGGTTCGAAGTTTTCTAAACATTAAACTGCCAGCTCCCTCACCAGGACTTCAGGTACTAGAAACTCTGCCTGGTTAGACACATTCCAGAGCCACTAGTTGATCTTAGGCATTCTTAGTTGGAAGCAGTTTCATGTGGTAAAGAAGCCAGGGGTGAGGAGAGTCAGGAGAGGGGCCAACATCAGGTCTCAGATGAGTTTTAAAAGGTAAACGATAAGGACTCTCAGAAACTTACATGTGGGCGTAAGAGACAAAGTGAGGAATATGTCAGAAGTTGAGCCAGATCGCTGAAAGAACGGCATTGGGTATGATTTAGTCCTCTGCCTAGCTTGTCTTGCAACTGGGGGACTCTTACAGTGTCTGATAGAATGTACAAGCTAAACTGGAGCTTTGTGCCAAAGGTTTGTGGATATAAAAGATGCTAGCTTTATAAAAGGTCATACATACTCTTAAACAGCAGGGGCTCACACTTAGTGGGACTCTGGAAGGCTGTTCCAGGAGGGGAGAACAGTGAGGGCAAACAACAGAGAAAGCCAAGTGTCTAGAGTAGGTAGGCATGTGCTAGGGCTTAGCAAGTCTTGGGTTAGCTAGTAAAGAAAGGCCTTGAGTACCAAGGCTGAGCATTTGGACTTGAATAGCTTAAATGTGTTGAAGAGGGCACATGATACCATGTGATGTCAAGTCTATGAAGCTTCTGCTACAGAAGGGAGTGCCAAGAGTTCTGAAAGAACTGGTGAAGCACAGGGCAAGCCCAGCTCTGTTACATGGACAAGTAACAAGTAGGTGGGCAGTCACATTGTTGGGAGGGTAAGACAGTCAGTCACCTTGGTGCTCTTGATGTCCAGACATCAAACATTTTAGAGGGACAAGGGAGGTTCAGTAGCAGTTAGTTTTAGAAGCTCAAGTGGATGAATGGTCTTCATTGGTCAGTGACATCTTTAGCCTTTATTTTGTCAAAACAAAGAAGGTAATCCCATCGTTGCTGGCTAGGAGAGAAAGCACATGCCAGCCCTGTTCGAATCACAGTAACTCCAGATCCATACTACATTGCTACTCCCAGCATTTCCTGAACACCTTAGTATGTTTACAAAATATAGGAGTAGGATACAATCAGTGGCTCTTAACTTATGGGGTTATGGTGGGGTTATAGATGGTCCCTTAGCTGGGTGTCCACACATCAGAAAGTGGTTAGTTAGCTTTTGTTTGACTGTGCTTTTGTCTTTTAGGATGGAGAGGTAGAAGGCCATCCTGTCTGGGCATTAATATATTACTGCATGCGCTGTGGAGACCTGCTGGCTGCTTCACAAGTCGTCAGTCGAGCCCAGCACCAGCTGGGGGAATTTAAAACCTGGTTCCAGGAGTACATGAACAGCAAGGATAGAAGGTACAGTGAGTGCTGTGCTTTGCTGCAGCTGTACACTGCATTTAGTGAGTTTCCTGACATTGGAGGACTACGTGGAACATACTTTCTAGGTTAAGATTGATTGTTTTATAAAATACAACTTTTTGGCCAAGAGTGGTGGTGTGTGTCTGTAATCCCAGCAATCAAGAGTCTGAGACATCATTTTGTGAGTTCAAAGGTAGCTTAGATTATATTTTGACACCTTGTCTCCAAAAAACTAACAAAATAATAACTGAAATAAAATGATACTTTTTGTGTTAATCACTCTGCTAAATACAAATTATCTTTGTTCATTCCATGTGGATGTGGATGCTATATGCTTCCTGACTCAAGTTGGAGCTAGAGTTTAGCCAGTGCATTGAGTTTAGAAATTAGCATTGAAATGCTTACCATGGCCTTGAGAAGCTTTTCTGAACTAAGGGACGCTAAGCAGTGTTGGGATTGTGCTTATGTAATTGGACACACATTCCTATTCAAACCCAGTTGTATATATGCACGTGTAGAGAGGAAATGCAGTGCTCACTCCAGTGGTTCCTGTGGAAAGCAAACACTGCCACTTTAAGAGGTTGTCTCACATTGTAAGCCTCTGATTTGCTCATATAGTTTAAAGTAGGGTTAGGGCTGGAGATTAGCTCAGAAGTAGAACATCTGCTTGCCCAGCATGCGTAGAGCCCTGTGTTTGATCACTACTGGGGTGAGGCAACATAAGCACCCAACTCAGGAGATCCTGAGCCAAAGATCTGGGTGCAAGTCCATTATCTGGGAGGTGAACCCATGTAAATGTGGAGACCCAAAGGTTTACGACAGTTGAAAGGTGAGGTTGCAGAGCAATCTCAGTGGTAAAGTGCTCCCTTGTTAGGTATGGCAGCACTAACTTGTGATCACAGCACCCGTGAGTTGAGAAAAGAAGGATTTCTGGGACTCCAGCAAGTAGGCGTAACCTAGTTGGCAAGCTCTAGAGCAATAAGAGATACTATATCAAGAAAACACCACCTGAGGAGTGGTATGAAAGGTTGACCTCTGGCCTCTAGCCTTTATGCCACACATGTGCATTCAGATAAACAGCAAGACGATTAGGGAAGAACCTACTCTGTCACTGCTTGAGGGATGCTGGAGTGGGTAGAACAGCATTCCTGATCTTCCCAAGGAGGTCTCAGGACTTGAGAAGACTGATGGGCAAAAGGATTTGGTGCTAGTAGTTAGAAGTCAGGTGAACACAGTGGGTGAGGCAGGCAGGCCCTGTGCTCAGGATGATGGAGAGCTTCCACACTGTTCTGGGCATGCTTGCACTTCACCTTTGAGGATCTGCTGAGTCTGTGTCTCTCTCTCTGTCTGCAGATTGTCTCCAGCTACTGAAAACAAACTCCGGCTTCACTACCGCAGAGCCCTCAGGAACAACACAGACCCCTACAAGCGAGCTGTGTACTGTATCATTGGGAGATGTGACATCACCGACAACCAGAGTGAAGTAGCAGACAAGACTGAGGACTACCTGTGGTTAAAAGTAGGCACAGTGTCCTTTGGCCTAAGTTCTTTACGCTCTACCCCTATAATGCATGATGTTTATGTGGTGCTAAGAACTACACCTTTAGCTTTCTCTTTTCTTTTTCCCTTCCCTCTTCTTCCCCCACTTCCCTTCCCCTTTTGCATTGCTAGGGATGGAATTTAAGACCTTGCTCTACTAAAATCCAGCCCAACCCCAAGAACCACAGTGTGTCCTGCAGCCTCCAGCTGCAGCTCTACATGTGGTTGAGGGTGTAGTTTGCATGATGTGTTTGCTTCCCCTTTGGATTTAGTTGAACCAGGTGTGTTTTGATGATGACGGCACCAGCTCACCACAAGACAGGCTCACTCTCTCACAGTTCCAGAAGCAGCTGCTAGAAGACTATGGTAAGATCCATTTTCAATCAGGTACAGACAACTATGCATTAAGAAATATACATTACTAGGATACTTGAGAGACTGAGGCAGGAATATCCTGAGTTCCAGGCTAGCCTGGGCAACTTAGTGATATATATATATATATTGGTTCATAGAATAAGAATAAAAGGGTTCAGGGCTGTAGCTCAGCTGCCATACTGGAGACCTTCAATTTGATTGATCTCTGGTCCTGCCAAAAGAAAAAAAGAAACCTGTGACTTCCATGGACATAGACATTTTTCTAGTTCTTCCTTGGGAGAGATGTGAATGAGGTCTTAGTTGCTGCCTTGCAGATCTTGCTGGTGGTTGGTCACATTTGATTATACATTTGACTTCCTCATTGTTGAACAGTTCTAGGAAGTGTAGGGTCAGTGACTATAGTTGCTGTTACTGAGCTCAGGATTCTGTGAATCCAGCTATACTTCAGCTTTGCAGTTTTTATCTTTGTATGTTGAAGACAACTGTCACTTCACATCTTTAACTATTTCTTTCCTTTCTGATGCAAACAGCTTAGATTTTTATTACAGGACCCTGCTTGCCAACCATGAGTGAGGCCTAGAGAAGGTAGAGAAACTGGGTCTTGTTTTTTTAAGCCAAGGTTTCTCTCTGGATATTGTGGAACTAGTTTGTAAGTCAGAATGGCCTTGAATCCACAGAGATCTGCCTGTCTCTGTCTTTCTGTTGCTGTGACTAAAAGTGTTAGAGACTTGCATTATCGTGCCTGGCTTCAGGTCATATTTCGTGTAGTTTACTGTGCCCACGGTCCTTTCAGTTACTTTAGGCTCATATTACTGCTTTCTCTTCACCCAACAAGACCAGTAGATACCCAGAGTCAGCTGTGGCAGCTTCCTTCTGAGTAGGTTTTACCTCCTCTCCTGCAGGCGAGTCCCACTTCACGGTGAACCAGCAGCCCTTCCTGTACTTCCAAGTGCTGTTCCTGACTGCACAGTTTGAAGCTGCCATTGCCTTTCTCTTCCGCATGGAGCGGCTGCGCTGCCATGCTGTCCATGTGGCCCTGGTGCTGTTTGAGCTAAAGCTGCTTTTAAAGTCCTCTGGGCAGAGTGCTCAGCTCCGTGAGTATTTAGGTCTTAGCATCAATGTGACCATAGCATTATTATCCCCATTGGTCATAGTGGTGAAATGGCAGCACTCCGGATTTTGGTCAATTTAGAGTGCTGTAGGTACTTGAGCTTTTCTATTCCTGTTAGACTGCTTGTTTTAACCCTTTGGCATTTCCTGGAGTGCTCAAGAGTGATGCCAGGCACTAGCTTTGTGGCCAGGCAAGGCCATACAAGGAGTCAAGAGTATGATGTTCATTAGGGATCTGGCTTTAAAGACCTTGGAAACACCAGCTAGGCACCTATGTACTTGTCCACCCAGGTGGGAGAGACAGGTAAATGTGAGTAACTGAGTCACCACATTCTCCTCAGTACAGGAGCCATGATGGTCAGGTACAATTTCCTATAAAGACCATCGTGCTGGCCATTTGCCACACAGACATTCTCCTCTACTGTCTGTACAAAGGAAAGTGAAGGACAGTGGTGAGGTCACACTGGGAAATGCAGAGTGCACTGCAGAAGTCACATTTCTCGGCCTGTGCATTCGATTCCCATGGGTCCTGGGTTGCAGGGCTGAGGGGCCCTTCTGTTCCCATGTGCAGTCAGCCACGAGCCTGGTGACCCTCCCTGCATGCGACGGCTGAACTTTGTGCGTCTGCTCATGCTCTACACCCGCAAGTTTGAGTCCACAGACCCAAGAGAAGCCCTGCAGTACTTTTACTTCCTCAGGGATGAGAAAGACAGTCAAGGAGAGAACATGTTTCTGCGCTGTGTGAGCGAGCTTGTGATAGAAAGTCGAGAGGTAGGTTATCTTTCTTATCACCCTGGAGTTTTCAGTGTGTTCTCGTTCTAGTCTGTGTGTTATATATGACCTAGAGGGGGAGACAGAATGGGACTTGCTTTGTTTTCTAACAGTGACAATATTGATCTCAGTTTCGCTGTGTCCGAGTTGTGTGAGGAATTGTGCCTTTTTCCTAAGGAATTGTGTGTTATGTTTATTTCCTTGACCAGTAAACTGAGTAAACTTTTTTCCCCACAGTTTGATATGATTCTTGGGAAACTAGAGAACGACGGAAGTAGAAAGGTAGGTTAAATGATTCCTCGATTGTCACAATAGAGTTATGCTATAGGATTCACATTTGGATACAGTAATTGTAACATTTAAAAGGATGGAATTATAAACCCAACTGATAGCTTTAGTTTTACACACATTTTTCTTTTTATAAAATTTATAAATTTGTAAATAGTGTTTTTATATGTTCAAAATGTGCTTGCCATTTTTTTAAAAAACTTAAGATAGTTATATTTTTGACTCAAAAATCATGAAGAAAAATCAGTGCTTCCTGTGTCTACTCTCTCCAGAAGGAAAAATTAGAAATGCACTTTACCTCTCTCAAAAGGCATTCCTAAATACTCAGAACTCCCTGCCAACCCCGGAAAGGCCATCTTCCAGGAGCCTTAGAGGTTCCTCTAGGACTTGCCCTGCCGTGGGGCACTGTAAGAGAAGAGCAGAAGCCTCAGTTCTGACCCTGGCTCTCCTGTGTGTCCACAGCTACCCATTTTCTTTTGTAAACTGCATGGTTCTGCCTGGCAGCCCCGATGAGGGGCTGATCAACTGCTAGTGGTAGCTCACCTTCTTGGGCACTATGCCAAGTGCTCTATGTGCAGCTTCTTACTCAGGACAATCACCAACAAAGTAAGAACCATTCTCTTTTGTTTCCCAAATGAAGAAGCAGAAATAAAAGTGACTATTATTTTCTTCAAGACCACACAACTGAAATCTGAACATACATTTCACTGATTGAGGGGCAAGTCACCATGGTCCAGCCCTGAAGGAGCGTTAGCATAGCTAAGCACAGTGTTGTGCCGTCCACCTTCCCTCCCTATGTGTTCTGGGGCTTATCAGACTCTCCTGATCAAGTGCCTACTGATAAGTGGTGATGGAGACTTTTTTTCAAAGTCCTCACCACCACTTCCTGTATATTTGGTTGGCATCTGTCTTAGAAAGCAAATCAAAAGTCCTGAAATTATTTTCTCATAGCTCCCTGCTTGCTAGCAAAGAATCACTAATAATTTTACCTACTCTTAGTCATTTTGGAAAATCTCTCAGAAACCACTGTTTTGCCATAGCTGACTCCATGGTACTTCCATTAAATGTGCCTGTCTTTCTTTCCATGGTCATGTTGTGTGGCCTTATGTCTTCAGAAGAGCCCAAATCTGGCTGGGCCAAGAAGCATTTCCAGTTCAAGTGCTCCATGGTACAGTTGCTGCTGGATGTTGAGTCTTTCCCTCCCCCTTGATATTTGTCTTGTCAGCCTGGAGTCATAGATAAGTTTACCAGTGACACAAAGCCTATAATCAACAAAGTTGCTTCCGTGGCAGAAAATAAAGGACTCTTTGAAGAAGCAGCCAAGCTCTATGACCTTGCCAAGGTAAATGCCTTTCACCCCTCTCCTCCACTCCCCCTCCCCCCTCTTCCCCTCCTCTCCTTTCTCTGTGCTCAATAGCTCTGCCTGCTGGCCTTTTGGCATAAATGCTCAAGCCTCTGCATACTGTCTGTTACCACTGTTCCTGCCAAAGCATTTTCTCCTATTTTACAGAATTCTAACTGTCCAAAAAGTATCTATAGCCAAATAAGAACATAATGAAAGACTCCTGTAGACATTGTCAAAGCCACTGTGGTTCCCTATGGTAGTGGCCAACAGTGTGTAGTCTAAGAGCCTGGGTTATGTAATAAGCACTGAATACTTAGGTGATATAAAAAGAAAGGTGTCCTGGTGCTGGAGAGGTGGCTCATGTTACTCTTCCTAAGAGCACCCACATGGTAGCTCACAGTTCTTCATAACTCCAGTTCCAGAAGATCTGATCCCTTTTCTGTCCTCTGTATGTACATGACATGCATACATACATGCAGGCAAAACACATACACACAAAAAGATAAAAATAAATAAATCTTTTTTAAATAAAGAAAGATTTCCTAGGACTGTAGAGATGGCTCAGCAGTTAAGAGCACTGACTGCTCTGCAGAGGTCCTGAGTTTAATTCCCAGCAACCACATAGTGGCTCACAACCATCTGTAATAGGATCTGATGCCCTCTTGTGGTGTGTCTGAGGACAGCTACAGTGTACTCATATAAATAAATATATCTTTAAATAAATAAAGACAGTCAGACAAAAAGGTTGATTACCTAAATTTAAAAATGTTGTATTGAGATCTAACTAGGACATAGGAAAATATGCAATGGTAGGCATACTTTGGATGAGCTGTCAATGGCTGTGTCCACACAGCCCCGTCTCAGGATAAAGAATAGTTCTGTTCATCACCCCAGAAAGTTGCTGGTTTTATTTTGTGTAATGGGTTTGCCCTTTTGTTAATTGTTTCCTTACTCTTAAAAACAGAATGCTGACAAGGTGCTGGAGCTGATGAACAAGCTGCTGAGCCCTGTTGTCCCACAGATCAGCGCCCCACAGTCTAACAAGGAAAGGCTGAAGAACATGGCCCTCTCCATTGCGGAGCGGTAAGGCCCAGGCCTGCTCAGTGGGGCCCAAGGGTGCCAGGTCACTGTGTCAGCCCTACTGTGTGTTCAGCTTCACTAGGCACTAGCAGTGTCCAGAGATTATTACACTAATTCACCTTCTTTCAGAATGTCCTTCAATGATGGTAATAGGGGGTTTTCTGGTTTTTCGGACACTGCTATAGAATCTACCTTGATCCCCAGTAAAGTTTCTGAGTTCTCAGACTAACCAGTTTAACTCCAGAGGAGACTGGGTTTGAGGTGCTTTCCTGAAACAATATAAGACACCCTTTAGCAAGTGAGGCCTCTCACTTAAGCATTAGTCCCTAGCATTAGCCTTTAGGCTCTTTAGACCACGGGGTTCTCTTCTCCTTCCTAAAAACTTGGCTGCAGAATTGATGGGGGGTGCTAGAGAAGCATGCTTTACTTAGAACGTGTGTGGTAGAGTATTGCTAGATCTATAGTAGTCAGCCCTTCACAACATCAAAATGAACTACTCTCCCTCATGCCCGTCCAGAGAGCTCAGGGGGCTGACATATCTAGGTTAGGATTCTGTGGAAATCCATCTCTACTCTTGCTCCCCTCAGAACCCCTCTTTTTTGTCTTTTAGGTACAGGGCTCAGGGAATAAGTGCAAACAAGTTTGTGGACTCTACATTCTATCTCCTCTTGGACTTGATCACCTTTTTTGACGAGTATCACAGTGGTCATATTGACAGAGCCTTTGATGTAAGTTTCTGCAAGAGTGTTTGAAGTACAGGTCACTACCAACATACCTGTTAAATGATGAAGATAGGTGTGATCCTGAGAATCTAAAGATTTCTGCCCCCCACCCACTAACGCCATCACCAGGCGCTTTTCTTTCTCCCCTTTAATACAGAAACAGGCTTCTAAAAGAAATCTCTATTTAGAATTGGGTCTGGAAATTTAAAAAAAATGAAGTTAGTAAGTTAGGATTAAAGCTACTGTTTTCGAGGCGTTTTTGTTTTTTTTTGTTGTTGTTTGTTTTTTTTGTTTTTGCTTTTTGTTTTTTTTTTTCGTTGGTTTTTTTTTTGAGACAGGGTTTTCTATGTAGCCCTGGCAGTCCTGAAACTCACTCTGTAGACCAGGCTGGCCTCGAACTTGCAGAGATCCACCTGCCTCTGCCTCCATCGTGCTGGAGCTAAAGACATGCACCATTATCAGGATCAAAGCTTTTATGTACAGGGAGATCAGCATTTTCTGTCGTTTTGTGGGGAGAGGAGGTGACTATATTGTTGTATCATATGGCTGGTGATGTCTTGTATAAAACAGATTATTGACCGCTTGAAGCTGGTGCCTCTGAATCAGGAAAGTGTGGAAGAAAGGGTGGCTGCATTCAGAAACTTCAGTGACGAAGTGAGTCTCTCTCTCTCTGTTTTCATCCCTTCCAAAACTGAAAGCTTTATTTTTTTAATTGTATCTATGCATGTGCTATGTATGTTTTCTATGTCTTCATGGGTATGTGTGGAAGCTCACAGGAGATGATGAATGTCTCCCTTAATTGCTCTCTACTTTATATATTGAGGCAGACCTTGGGTAAGTGGGGTGCAAATCATGGGGTGTACTCATGCACCCTGTAGAAATATTTAAGTGTTAAAATAATCTCTGGTGCATAGACAGTGAGAGAATTAAGCCAGACTCATAGGTCAACCAGAACCCTTTTATCTAAGAACTCATTGTATGAACTCACAGACCACCAAGATAGCTGAAATTGGACCCATTCTTAAAATCCAGTTCAGGTGGCTAACTAAATTCTTGGAGTTATTGGGTATGTTAAAATAAAAAGCTGGAGCTGGGAAGGTGGCTCACTGGATAAGTGTGATGGTAGGTAGAAGGTCTGAGTTTGGATGCTCACTGCCTGCCTAACAGTAGGGAATATAGAAGTTAGTCATGGCAGCACATCTCTGTAACCCTAGCACCAGGGGTGGGATTGGGGTTGCCAGCCAAAATGCTGGGCTGCAGGTTCAGTGAGAGACACTACTAACCACTGCTCCACACTGGGGGAGGAGTCTGCTATCAGCCATCATTTCTGTGTTGTTTCTTACCTTCCCCTAGATACAAGGTTCAGTGCATCATGGGCTAAAGTAATATACCCAGCTCTGTCCCTGTGCACTTGCCAGTGAAGGGCCAGTGAAGACAGGTAGACAGGCCTGAGGCAGTGGGGGGCTGCAGGGACCTGGTTAGCCATCATACTAAATGCAGATACCCTGGTCTCATTATGCTGACAGCAGAGCCTCCATGCTTACAGGTGCTGCCTGTGTTTCTGGCATGCTACCCCACCAAAGTATCATAAAGGATCAGGGAGAAGGGCCAGTGAGCAGCAGTTCCAGGAGTTTGCTGACACTCTGGGCATCGTGATGCCACCAGTTCCCTTTTGACTGTTGTTCTCCATTGGCAGCTGTGGGCTGAAGCATGGCCAGGCAGAGGCATATTCTTGGGGACTGGGCCCCTTCTCTTATTCTAGGTGTTTTTTGTTTTTTGTATCTTTTTTTTTTCACAGTTAAGTATATTTTATTTTCCAAACATAGATGATTATTCCAGTGCCTTTACAATACAGCCAATTGTTTAAAAATTAAGGAAAATGCTTATCATTTGGAGCACTTTTTCAGACACTGTTTCAGCCTGAGGCTTTTTTTTTAACAACTTTATTTTACAAAACAAAGATAAATGTACAGATTTTAAGCATTGTTTGCATAAAATTATACAATACATTTTTGTCAGTACTTTTTTTCAGATTTTAAAATAATTTTTACATAGAACTATATGAATATATTTTTTAGTCAGTACTTGATTTTTTTAAAGGTTTGATAGTATGCATTGAAAACTTAATAGTTACAATGAGCATAAAGTACATGTAAAACAAAATGTAACATGGAAATAGTCAAAGTTTTCATGTTGTATAGAGATTTTTTTGTTTTGTTTTGTTTTCTTTATTTCTTGGACTTCATACAGTCTGTGAGTTGTTTCTGGGGCAGTGCGAGCCTCTGGGGTTAGCATCCCATTATCAGTGACTGCATATTATGTCTGTTCTTTTGTGACTGGGTTATCTCACTCAGGATGAGATTCTCTAGATGCAGCCATTTTCTTAAGAATTTGGTCAAGTCATTGTTTCTGGTGGCTGAGTAGTATTCCATTGTGTAAATGTACCACAATTTTTGTATCCATTCATCTTCTGAAGGACATCTGGGTTCTTTCCAGCTTCTGGCTATTATAAATAGAGCTGCTATGAACATTGTGGTGCATATATCTTTGTTGTGTACTAAGGTGTCTCTGGGGTATATGCCCAGAAGTGGAATAGCTGGGTCTTCAGGTAGTATTATGTCCAATTTTCTGAGGTATCGCCAGACTGATTTCCAGAGTGGTTGTATTAGTTTGCAACCCCACCAACAGTGGAGAAGGGTTCCTCTTTCTCCGCACCCTCGCCAGCATCTGTTGTCGTCTGAGTTTTGGATCTTGGCCAATCTGACTGGTATGAGGTGGAATCTCAGGGTTGTTTTGATTTGCATTTCCCTGATGTCTAAAGATGTCGAGCACGTCCTCAGATATTTCTCAGCCATTCGATATTCCTCAACTGAGAACGTTTTGTTTAGCTCTGTACCCCATTTTTTAATAGGGTTATTTGATTCTCTGGTGTCTAGCTTTTTGAGTTCTTTGTATACCTTAGATATTAGGTTTTTTGTATCTTTTTTCTGTAGATCAGACACAACCTCTCTGAAGTTCTTCTTGCCACTATGAACATCCTGTTCACACAGTTTAAGAGGCTCAAGGGAACAAGTCCATCTTCAGCAACCAGGCCCCAGCGAGTCATCGAAGACCGTGATTCTGTAAGATCCTGGCATTCCTGAGAAACATTGCTGAGAATCCCTTGCTGGTTTGGAATCCCATCTCCTAGTCCTTTTTAACCACATGATTCCAACCACTCTTTACTTGGAACCCAGCACTAGTATAAACCTTACACAGGAAGCTCCTGGGAGAAATCAAACAGTGGGATTGCTGCTGCTCTCACACTAGGGGTAGAGATGGGGTAGAATTCAAACAAAATGCTGATTTGTAGTTGGTTCCATGGGATTTTCTGTATTTTATAATACAAGGTTACTTTGAGTCTTGATCAGGGGTGAACACTTTCAACAATACTGTATTTTGCTTTTTTGATTAGTACATTCTTTATTGAAAACCTGATATAGAGAACACTTGTTTGTGCTAGGGCTGGCTCCTCAAAGAGTTGGGAGAGGCTGGGTATAATTTCCTGTAGGGCTTTTATCAGTATCTATGATAAATAGTCTAGTGGTTTGGATCCTGGGACTCAACACCTCTTCCTCTTCCCTTTCTTTCTTCCTCCTCTTCTCCTTCTCCTTCTTCTCCTCCTCTTCTACCTCTTCCTCCTCCCCCTCTTCCTCCTCCTTCTTCTCCTTCTTCTTCTCTTCCTTCTCCTTCCAGGATAGGTCTCTCTACATAGTCTTGGCTGTCCTAAAACTCACTCTGTAGACCAGGCTGGCCTTGAACTCACAGAGAGCTGCATGCTACTGCCTCTCACATGCTGGGATTAAGAGTGTGTGTCTCTATGCCCAATCTATTCTGTATTTCTTATTTTACTATGAGAGGTAGAGATGGATGGCACTGAGTAGAAACTTATTTATCAAAGCTGCCTGCTCAGTTTAAAGCATGAAGTGCTGCCAAATCCTTTTGCCTAACCTTCTCCAGAACTCATTTAAAGAATCAGAATTGGTACGATAGCCTAGGTGTTTTTGTTTACCTTGAAAGGAATACCATGAGGGTTCTCATCACAGAGTACAATTTCTTTTTATTAGGACATTAAGGGTACCATATACTTGACAGTCTAGTCTTGTGTACACCCCCTCCTAAATTTCTCTGTTCTGTGTTCAATAATTTATCACTTGGAAATTGGGTTCTCTTTTTTCAGTTACTAGAAAGATTTGGTTTTAAACTTGTAGGGCCCTCTTTTTACCTCCTACAACAGTCCAGAAATTTGATAAAATACTGTTTTCAGAAAAGTGCCCTGTGTCCTGGAGAGAGAAAAGGAGGGACATGGGAGAGAGGATGAGAAGAGTGGCTCAGATTGCAGGGACAGAGCCTGCAAGGTGGCACTGCCAGGGCTCTGTCGGGCACTAGACACTTGGGTTTCTGCAGAGATGGTAAACAGAAGCTAGCTAGGAGAAGAGGCTCAGGAAGTGAGCAGGCGTTCTGAAGCTTTAGCCATGTAGAAGATAGCCAGGTGTAGTGAGGTGAGGCAGCTTCCTGGCAGTCTTCAGCCTTTGTTCAATCAAAAGCTCTGATGCCCTGTGAAATGGGGCCCCAATGGACAGGTTTTGTTAAAGGGACATGAAGCTGGAATAATGTGGCAGTGGAGACTGAGATGTTCTTGACACCAAGTGCCCAACATAAAAGAGGTTGGTGTATGCCTCACCCTGACCTGACAGTTAACCAGTTTTCTGTCTTGACCCCTTTTCTCTCAGCAACTTCGAAGTCAAGCCAGAGCCCTGATTACCTTTGCTGGGATGATACCGTACCGGACGTCTGGGGACACTAATGCCAGGCTGGTGCAGATGGAGGTCCTCATGAATTAAGCACTGTGTTTGATGGGGTCTGGGACTGCACAGTCAGTATATTAGGCTCGTGGGCCAGCTGGGGTGGGTTTCCAGTTTTGTTTCTGTTGTGTTGTGTTTTGTTTTTTGTATTATGTATTTTTGTCAATACCAATAAATTTCTTTGATTTGTATTTCTTTTAAACATTTTTTTCTTTTTTTCCTTTAAAATTTTAGGTTGTTTTCTTGTTTTGGGGTGTGTGTGTGTGTGTGTGTGTGTGTGTGTGTGTGTGTGTGTGTGTGTGTTTACCTGGAAAATGTTGTCAACAGTTTTGGGGCCAGAGAATGAGAGGCTACATAGGTGTATGAATTTGGCCAATGTGACTTTAAATGATTAAAAACTACCCACCATGAGCAAGGAATCAAAGCCTTTGGACTCCTGTTCACTCAGATACCATAGACCATATAGCAGAGTCTCTGTGGTTTTTACAAGTGTAGTTGAGTGTAAAGCCAACCTTGGGTGGTATAAAATCTGTGGGTAAAATACCAAGTGCTGCTGTTCTCTTAAGTAGCCTTTGAGGTCATCCAGCTCCAAATCATCCCTCATTCCTCAGCCAAGATTCTAGGTGACTAGTCTGCTGGCCTTTAGTTACAGTGGTGAATTGAAGCATGGGCTTCGACCTGCTAGAATGGAAGAGGTTCAAGTACCCAGCTCACGGTACAGGGTGGGTGAGCCTATTCACTATTCTGCTCTGCCGAGGGCTGACTCCACACTCCCCTCTCATAAAGAACTTTTAAACTTCTCTTCTTTGGCACTCAGTTGATCTACCTAGATACCTTCAAGACTCACGGAAGCAAAGTCCATGGACTCATTCTGCATGTCTCACATACGGAAACCATTTGCATCTGCATTCTGGGTATTTGGTCCCTGAGCAGTAGTTGTCATCTTTTACTGCCCTTACTTCTCCCACAGGACGAATAACCCTGAACTAAACTAGAAAGATCAAAATGAGCATTTGCTCCTGAGTCAGCCAGTTGAGCAAGGTCTGCTCTTCAGGAACATATTTTCCCATGGGCTCTTGAAAAGGGATTTTGTTTCTAGGGAGAAATCTCTTATCACAGGATAGTCACTTCCATATCTTGTCCTTTGAGAAAGGACCTAATGGATCAGTAATGGCCATAGATTTCATGATCCATAAGGGAATTACTTGAGGGTCCTCCAGGTCATGTTCTGTTTTTCTTCTTTGGTCTGATCTTCTTGTGAGACCCAAAGTGGAATGTTACTATGAAGTCACAGAAGGCAAGCCCTGTAGGTTTACCTGAGCAAGGTTTATCTCCCCAAGAGCTAACATGATGTAATGAGAGTACTCCAGACTTTTGTAGCACATAACTGACTCTATTTCTTAAATTGGCTTCTTTACCACAGTGGGAGAAGACTAGTTGTGGCCTCTGTGGCTTGTTTCTTCTTTACTTCATGGGAGTCAATTGTGAATTTGCTTTATGCAGTCTGGCTGCATGTAGAACTGCGTAGATGTCCTGTCAAAAACCAAAAGCCAATAGGAAAGAAAAGTAGCTGCTTGGATAGTGGTGTAGTCAGTGGCCAGCAGGTTAGAAGTTGGTTTGGGGAGACCTTTTGGGGAAGAATGAGGTACTGTTCCAGAAGAGTCAAACCTCCCACAAACAAATTACAGCACTTGTTTCATAAAGCTGATTCTGTGACTGCATGTGGCAGGCTGGGGCCTGTGTAGAGCCAAAACAACTTGAGTTTGCAAGGCATGACATCATCAGGTCCTCTTGTTCTCAGAAGTCATGCATGTCCATTGACTGAATGACTCTGGTAGATTATTAGCTTAAGCCATCTTTCCATTCATTTGTCCAGAGAGAACTAAATCTGTTCTTGATGCATTGTTTGTGATTTCATTGTTTACCTAGAGAAATGAGGAGAAAATGGCCCCTGGAGTCTCTTGTTTTCCAGGGCTGAGACTCTAGTCTTGAACAAAATCAGACAGACAAGGTTAGAAGCTGCCTTAGGATCTCATAGTCAGCTCCTGAGAACGTCACAAGGGAAGTAAGAATTAAGAGACCCAGCACCTTTTCAGAGCTTGGAGATTTGATCTCTCCTTCTCCTCCACTTAGCCTCCTTAGTTTCTTTCTTCCTGCTCCTAAGTTAACTCCTAAGTAAAGTTGGGTAGATTCAAATGAACATTGAAGTGGAACTGGGGGCCTCATAGAGCAAGTCTTCTGGTTTTGCAGCTCCTGAGCTGGAAGCTTCTTTACACTGGAGGCAGAAAAACAGACCCCACTCTTGTACCATGTAAACTTAGACTGGAGCCCAAAAGAGTTTTGGGGTTACTGTTTATGATGCTTTAGCCCTGTCATTTTAAGTCCTAGGGTTCAGGATATTTTAAGCAAAGAACTAAGGGTCATCCCACAGTACTCAGCATTACCTGATTTAAATAACAAAGCCATGTTTGTTCTTGCTTTGGATTTCAGAACTGCCTATTCTAGTTGAATAAATGTTCCTGGCCTAAACCTCAAGGCTGATTTAGCTGAATGTGCCAGCTCCTGCAGTCCTAGACTCCACACCCATGTTTTTCCTTGGGCATCAGAGCCCCATCTGTAGTTCATTGGGTATTTTATGTATCTTGCCAGATTCCCATGAGTCCACTCCTTCTATCCATGCCATTCATACCCAGAGCTTGCTGAATATTATGTTCCAAATAGCCCCAAGACTGGCATGTTGCCTTGGGTATGCTAAAGTCATGTTGACTGACAGGCTACAGGGTGAGCTGGGTAATGCCTCAGATATGGCTATGGGTGAAGTTCCCAAGACTAAGTACTGTTGCATACTTAGGGGTAGTGTGGGCAGAGACCCAGCATTACTCTAGCGTACATTGTTCCTGGCTGCCTTTGCCCTTGAGCATGTGTTTCTTGGGCATGAGGCAGGTAAAAACATTATCTATTGACATTCACTGGCTTGTTGCAGTAGGAAGGGCTTGTTGCAGCTCTAGAAGGAGTATCTAGCTTCTACATAAGTGTATTGTGGCCCTCTGGGGGCCCCAGAAGACCTGGCCTAGCCTTTAAGTGGCAAAAAGTTGTATGTCCTTCACTGGGGACAAATTTAGCAAATGACAGCATCAGTTGTGGCTTGTCTGTGCCTTTGGCTCTACATTTGCTGGCACTCATTATCTGGAGGCTGAGGGCCTGGTGCAGGTTGCCAGGAGCTCTGCAGCTACTTGAATACCCCTCCTTTGCTGCCATTCACACTTGAGAGGTAGCCAAAATGGCAGCAAGATGAGAAGGCAGTAACTAGCCTTCAGGTAGGTTGACGGGGATAATTGGGGGGCCCAGAGGGCCTTTCTTCTGGCACCTGCCAGATATTTATCCATCAGGGGCTTGAAATGCTGTGTGTGCTAGAAGTGGGGGAAGGCAGGGCACAGTTCTCACTTGATGAGTAACTTCTGCTAGGAACATGGTGGACAGATTCTCTGCTTTCCTCTTAGCCTTTCTGATGTCACTCTGTATTTGTGGGGAGGGAATGGTGAGAGAGTCAGTGTGTGTTTGTGTGTTCCTTCTCGTGTAGTAACTTGTGTGTTTGCTCTGTTCAGGATGCTTCCTTCACTCCATCCCTGTCTATCCAGTAAATGTTCTCCCAATGCACCATGTGCTCCCTTTGTTCCGTTCTTCAGTGGAATCGGAAATCCCTAGCTGAGGCTCCCAGAAGGTAACAGAAGTGCCTCTCCTCGCCTCGGGTAAGGGAGCTCCTCTGTACTCTGTATGTAAGGCTCCTGCTTGGCCCTAGTCTCTGGGTCACTCCAGTCACAGCAACCTCCTTTTGTCAGTAGGGGACTTCTGTCCCAGTTTGGAAGCTCTGAAGCCATTAATGGCCTCAGACACAGCCCTTCGGTAGCTGGGGAACATCAGATTCAAACTATGGTGGACAATAAACAGCATTTTGGTGACAAAGCCAGCAGGTGGCATTCTGGGGCTAGGACCCTTTCTTTGGGACCCTCAGTGGGAACCATTGGGGAGTCAGTAGTGAGGGCTGGCAGAGTCTTAGTGCAGGAAAGGTTGGGCCTGACCTGGGCTCAGGTGTTTCAAGACCATACCTGCTGTTTTTAACCAAGAAGAATACTCTAGAGGTCTGGGCTCTGGTGTTCTGCCTGGGAATGGATAAACGGCCAGCAGTACAGATTGGTCATGGCTCTTGCTGGGGCCCTCAGCTGACTGACAGGTCCCTTGGAAGCAGTATGCAGATCTCAGAGTCTCACCCCCTCTGTACCCCTATAAGGCGTCATGATGTCCTCTGGATTCAGCACCACCTGGATCCAGGCTGGCAAGGCAGTGTGTGGCCTCGGAAGGGACACTGGTGAGGTGGGTGGAATCAGAGAAGGACTACTGGAGCTGTTTCTTGAAGTGTCTACCTTTTTCATGGAAAAGTTCTGAGTCTCCATGAGAAGCAGACACACGAGAAATACTTGTTTAGTCTAAGGCCAACTAAGACCTTGTCTTTATAAAAAGAAAGACAAGAGGATCATTGTTGGTCCACCAGAATGTCACCTCAGCTCTTCCTTGGAAATAGCCAGGTTTTAGTAATAGAAATCCTTGGAAACAAATGGACTGGTGCTGGAAAGAGACCCAGAGCCTGGGAGCTTCAGAGCAGCGCTGTGGAGAGCCATCCCCTCTGTTCTGGAGATTGTCGAGAAGATCCTTCTTAGTTGTCCTTCATGTGTCTTTCTCCAGCAGTGCCACACTAGAGGCATCCTCACCACCTCTGCCATGAGCTCTTGAGCAAATGGGCTGGCTGTGGTTTTAGAAAACTTTAAACAGTTTTCTAAACTACGGATGGCTGTGTGGCATGTGACCCCGTTAGTGGTAACTGCAGCCATCCACGTTTGAAAGCATAAGCTGCCCGTGAGAGACAAACACAGTGAGGCTCTCTGGAGAGCAGAGCCCCTGGACACAAAGCAAGTGCTGGGAGGGAATGCCCTACACCACAGAGCTACAGTGTATCAGAGCTCTGAGAAGGGCTGGGAGCTCAGTTCCTCTCTGCTTGGAGACATCTTGTCACAGGGAAAGCAGGGGTAAGAGCTCCCTCACCCTCAGCTCCTAGGAAGTCAGTAGTGCATGCAAGCGACTCACCTACCTTGAGCCATTTCTCGGGAGGCCCTCAACAGGTAAAAGTCTCCTTTTGTTCCTCTTTTCCCTGCCTTGTGTAGGTGGCTCTCAAAGGTGATGGGTTTTTCTCTGTTGTTTGGTGTATTCCCTTCACAACAGGATTCCACATGGGCTCAGGCAGAGTAGCCCACGTCAAGGTTTTGCCTTTTTCTTTGTTTCTTCTATTTCAAGACACAAACTTAGGTCATAGCTGGTAGGCCAACATTTTGTTCTTGAAGAACAGATACTGGTAAGTCAAGTTCAGCTGGTGGTTCCTATGTTTCCAGGGATTGCTGATTGGAGATTGGAATTCAGCAAATGTTTGAGGGCCTGCCCAAGGCCAGACAATTGACTCAGCTTACACTGTGCCCCCAGTTTTCCAGGACATGGTCCTAAAACAAAGGCTCTGCTCTCTTAGGGAGCAAGCAACAGTTGAGGGGGGGGGGTGTCTCCTGCAAGTGAGTCTTCTGATTGATTTTAAGCTTTCTCTCTCCTCCTTGAGCACTGACCAGAAGCCCTAAGACTACATATCCTGGGGCAATTTGTGAGAACAGCCCTGTTTTCTGAGGATCTGGGCATATATACGCAAACACTGATAAAATAGGCCCAAGAAGTGCCACAAGAGGGGATTTGGAAGAATGAAGATGGGCTTGGTGGTGCACACCTATAATCTCAGCTGTAGTGGCTGAGGCAGGAGAATTGCAAACTGGGTGACTAAGTGACAGGACCCTGTCTCAAAACATAAAAGGATAGGGGCTGGATATCTCAGTGGTGAGTACTTTCCTGCCTCCTACAGGCCATGGGTTCAATCCCAACACTGCCCTCCAAAAAGCAGGCAAAATGGAAGGATGGAAGGCAGGATTTCCCAGAACTGGGGATGGAGGAGCTATCCGTGTGTGACCTGAATTCAAACCCACAGAGGCAAGCAGAAGATGTGTGTGGCACCAGGTCAGTTCTGGCCTGCTCCCACTTCTCATGCTCCAGTGGTGTGGCACACGTGCTCATGATTCCTGTGGCTCAAAGCAGCAGAAGCCAAGGAGAACCTGCCAGAGGTCACAGGCCTCATGTTCATCCCTTCCCTGGCCAGCCTGGATCATAGGGAACCTGCCTTGTTCAAGAGGTACGTGGGGTCCAGGAGGGGAGCAAGGAGGGTGACCCATGAGGCAGAGAGATGGGTAAGTGACTTGAGGAGACACCTGTCTGTAAGGCAACAGTTACTACACTGAGGCAGTGAGCACAGAGCTTGCCAGCCAGCTTCTATCTTCAGTATCTAACTAGAGGGAAAAGATCTTCAGAAGGCACCTGCAGCATAAAGGATATTTTTTGAAAACTTCCAAGTCAGCATTTCTCAAGCCAGAAGAGCCAGCTTCTGGGCAGCTCTAGCCCAGCAGCTCCCAGCCCTGGTGATACAGGAGGCTCTAACTGTTGCTCTTGGGGGTCTTGCTGCTGTCTGACTTGAGGGGCTAAACATTGGCTGTCCTTTTTTAGAAGTTTCTCAGGTGATTTTTCTCCCCTAGCAGGATCAGGAAGCATTGATCTGACTTGACAGCAGGGAGTGGTAAGGCAGGCCTCTCAGCCTCTAACACGCTCCAGCCCTACTCCACAGCACAGCAGTTTGTTCAGAAAAACCCCTGGGCTGCATAAAGAGGTGAAAATAAATTCAGCTTGGCTAGGAAGAAGTTCACCAGGCCTAGGCCCGTTGGGTTACCTTGCTCTCAGTGTCCCCACCATGGTCGAAGGCAGCCTCATTCCCTGAAATATTAAGCCACTTCCTATTGGAACTACAAAGGTGGTGGGACTTGCCCCAGCCACATGGATCCACTTTGGATCCAGTGCCCAGCTCTGCAGCCTGAGGTCAGATGTCCTCAGCAGCTGTTCCCAGGTGCTAGAAGCCAGTGGTAGGAGAGTGCCAGGAACTCAGAGGGCTTGAGGAGATGGGCAGATCATTCCGGTGTTACCCAAGCAGCATGCGCTGCACTCCTAGAATGCTCGAGTGTCTTCTGGTTTTGTGCCCAGCCTCTCACCTGCAGACAGAGCCAACTCTTTCTGCTTGCAATCTGAGACGCGGTGTCCTGCTTTTGTCCACAGCCTTCCATTGAAGCAGCTGCTCACCAGAAAGCATGCCTTCAACTAATCAGATTAGTCAAGGAGTTTATTTTCTCCCACCTGTTTTTCATGGTAACTGAAGAGCTGAGTCCAGAAATACACAAAGCTTTTGTTTGCAGAACACTACGAATGTCCTTCAAAGTCCCTGCTTGATGCTCAGCCTACAGAGGGAAGGTTCTCTCTGTCAAGTGGTGAGACTGACACCCAAGTCTCAAAGTGTGTGTTTGTGGCATGGAGCCAGATCCCTCTCCCTATTTCTTCTGTGGCTCCAGGACCCGGCTTGGCATAGAGCTAAGTGGGTACTGGGCTTTTAAAAGCAACTCTGAGGTTATGTTTCCAAGGTCTCTGTTATAGAAACGGCTTCTGGGTTCCAAAATCTGGAGATCATTAAGCCCGTAGTCTCAGTATTTGTGAGGTTGAAGCAGAATTGCTGCAGTTTTGAGGCTAATTGGGGCCACATATCAATTACCAGACTAGCAATGGTTATATTGCAAGACTGTCTCAAAAATAAAAAAAATAAAGGGTTTGAACCTGGTGGTGCACACCTGTAATTCCAGCACTTGGAAGGTGGAGGCAGGAAGATTACAAGTTTAAGACCACCTGGTCTTAAAATAAAAAGGCCATCATGAGCTACATAGTAAAACCTAGTGGTTTTTGTGTCATTCAGGGTACATACGGTCTAGGCTGGCCTGACATACTGTGTATCTGAGGATAAGCCTTGAGCTCCTGATCTTCTGGCTTCTACCTCCTGAGTTCTAGGATTATGGTCACGGGCAACCACACCCAGTGTGAGACTGCTTTAACAAAACAACAAAAAGCTTGTTAAAAAATGTACCTTTGGAGCTTTATGCAGCTGCACTACCATAGCCAAAGAGGTTTATCCAAGGCACAATTATTGCTAATTGAAATTACTTTCCCCAAATAATGCACCTTTGGAATTCAAAATGAGACAGAATGGCCATGTTTTCCCCCAAAACCCCTGTTTCTGCGGAAGAGTTTCCCAGAAAGTTTGAAGGCAGGAGAAACTTTTATAATGAAAGTCTAGACATAGAGAAGCAAACTGTGCTGAATCACTGGTTTTCTGGCAGTCACTGGGATGGAAGAATTTACCTGTTACTGGAAACCTGAGTCTCTAGGTTTGCTTCTTCAGTTTGTGTAGCTGCACGGAGCTCAGACCAGCCCTGCACTGGAAATGCAGCAAAGCCTTTATGGAAGGCTAAAGGGTTGATGGAGGCTTACTACCTATGAGACAACAAAAACAAGACAAAACAAAAACACAAAACCTAGAAGGAGCATCAACTCTCAGCAAATTGTGATCACTATTCTGGATTCTGATATTTGCCTTGGCTGCCAAGAAGCTCCAAGCTTAAATTACAGTTTCCCTTTTCTTTGAGATATTACAAACACCTAATAGCATTCTTGCCCTAGCCAGAGGAAGCCACCCCTTTTCTGAACCCGTGTAGTATTTTATACAAAGATTTTATGCCTTTATGCTTTGGTTATGACTCATGGTTTCGGGTCCTGAGTCACGTGCTTCTGAGGGCACTCCATACTTTGTTCTGCTTATTCTCCAAAACAGTTGCATTAAGTCTAATGCATTGCTCATGTCTATGAGCCCCATGGGGTGAGCGATGACTAACAGTTCATCTGCCCATGAAGGAAAAGAAGCCAGGAGTCCTTTCTTTGACCATACAGAGGTCTTAATGTCTGCACATTTCCCCTTTGCATCAGCTGGTTATAGCTTCGAGGCATGTTAGTGTGTAGCTACTCTAATACTGTCCGGGTAGCACAGGCACATCCACATGCTCTTCAGGGCTCCATGGGAATCCCAGCAGTTCAGCCCTATTTCTGACTTTCCAGGGCTGCTGTGGACCTGATATTTCTGTGCCTTCTTTGTCCCTACACTGAGTAGGATTTGGATCTGCCTCTCTTACATGGAGTCATCAAGTCTGTGAGCCCCTAGTGGGCAGGGATCCAACTTTGTGTTTGGCAACCCTAGACCTCTGCATGGTTCGGGGCCTTCATGGGCAGCTCCTGGTCAGGGAAGATGTCTACATGGGCTTTCTACTGTCTCCGAACTGGAGGAGCCACGTCCCCCAGGAAGAAGCCACGTAATTCTGGTATGGTTGCTGCAGCTGGTGTTGTGAATCAGGCCGACGAGCAGCGCATCCTCTTACCCGGCTATTTCACGACACCAGGGTTGCACCCTACCCATCCTCTCCAGGCAAGCTTCGTGGGACCACAGGACTCGGGAACTTGGGGGCTGGGTGGGCGGGGACAACTGACTGTGAAAGATGATGCTTAGCAGCCTGTAGCACTTCTATCATACATCTCCTCCAATTACCTGGGAAGCTTTAGACAGATGCCAGTGTCTGCCCTCCCCCTGCTCTGAATTGAACTGCTCCCCTGTCCTTGTCTGACCATGCGTGGCACTTGCTGGCCCTCCCCAGCCCCACTCCTTTAGATTTGATGTACACCACTCAAATGCTGCTCCTGGCACCAAAGCACCCAGGACAAAAAGCAGCTCCTCATCCTGGTATCCAAGGCCCTTCCTGTCAAGGATCCCTACTCATAAACATCTTGGCCCATGGGGTTCTGTCACCCCACTCTCAAAAAAACAAAAAACAACAAAACCCTAGCTTCATACAAAACGCTAATGCTGTCATCTCTTGTCCTCAGGACACTCTACCATCTTGCCACTTATGAGTTTGTCTGTGAGGCCCCAGGTTCTCTCTTTCATGTGCCCACCCCACCTGCTTAGTCCTAACACAGGCCTTCCTGCTCTGTTGGAAGCCCAAGCCTTTTGCCCAGGGCCTTTGCTCTCTTCCTGCCTATCTCTCTCCACCCCCTTGCAGATCCTGCTCACATATAGGTGGCCAAGTTCAAGATTTGCATCCTCAGAGAGACCTAGTGGTTCTACCTAAGGAAAGCTTTATTTTCTTTGTAGCATGTATCGCTAAGTGTATTCTGATGATTGCTTGTCTGTTTATTACTACTGCCTGTCTCTCCCTCTAGCATGTGCGTCCCCAGAGGACAGGGACTTGTCTTGTTTTAGGGAGGAGGTGTCTGGGGCTTGCTAACACAGAAAACTGTATATGTTAATTACCTAATAAGTGCAGTGGAATGGTTAGACGGCCCCTCCAGTCTGCTATCCCATTGATCCTTCTCTGTTCCTCCAGCCAACTCACCTCTTCCTCTGTCCCTGCCCAGCTTTCCTCTCAGCCCCCATCTCCTGTGAGGTCCCCTCCTCTGCTGGTGCTTCATGCTCTGAGCTTCTAGGTTCAGGGCCTGGTATATAGAAAGAACTTTTTGGAGGGGCCTCTGTGGCTTCGAAGATTGCAGGCCTAGTGTACGGAGGCTGTGACTTGCCCTCCTGTCCTTGTGTCACAGCCGGAGGATTTTTTTTTTTTTTTTCTGATCCAAGTCTGTCTGGTCCTTGGCTGGCCCTGATATAAGTGTGGCTCCAGCCTTGCTGCTGTGGTAGCTGAGGCTCACCCAGTGGGGAGTCTTGCTCTAAGATACCACCCCCCCCAAAAAAACCAGAATGGAAACTCTTTGAGCTCCAAATCTAGGACTGTACTCAGAGTAGGGGTTCTGTGTCCTCTGGGACGCTGGATCCAGAATGTGTGGCATCCTACCAGTCACAAGTGGTCCCTTTTCAGGGTCTGCGCTTTGGCACAAAGATGTCAGTCACTAACTGACCTGTGGATAAGCTCCTCAAGGGATCCGGCCTAAACCTCCTTCTGCAGAGAGCACAGTGGGTCAGCAGGTTTTGGGAAGCAGCTCTCACACCCCTTCCAGCTAACACAGTGCTCTAGAGAAAGGAAGAACTTATGTGCCAAGGTCATTCAGCAATTTCACAGCCTCTTACTCTTGGCTTGAAAACCAGCCCTGGCCTCTTCTATCCTAAGATCGTTATCAGGAATTTTCCGTAGCTGCCAGGGCACAGTGTGTTGGAGTGGTGTGGGAATGCTGGGTGGCTGTGATTTTTGCCAGGTAGCTGGCAGTTTAAAACTCAGAAGATAAGATCTACCCCGAGGGGCATGGACCTGTTCGGGGGTGGTGTGGGGGAGGCTTCATAAATCTCACCATCCCTGCCAAGAAGGGAGAAAGCTGACTGGGAGGGGTCCTTGGCCCGAGTCCTTACTTCAAGCCTTCAGCCCTGCTGGAAGCTGTCAGGGTCCCTCTCAGTGGACCCTGCCACAGAGGGTGGTAGTGTCCACCTCTGCTCACAGCCTAATATTCAATAGAGGCAAGATCTGTGCCATGGGACCCCCCAAGGACCCCTTGCATGCCCATCTTGAGGTAATCCTGCCAGACAAGGATTGCCCACCTGGCGTAGCTGTCCTTGATTCTAGTCTCCTCCATTTTTTCCCTGTACAACCAACAAACGTTTATTGAGCACCTGTCTGAAACCCCAGTTGGTTGAGATATTCACCGAACAATCAATTGTGCAAGGCCCCTGCCTTTGTGGCTTCCTTTCCAAGAAACTGAAGGGAACACTTGCCCACTCCATGAAAAGGAGCACTGAGGTCTGAGAATTCTCCATGTTCATGGGGCGACTCCTGGACAGTCTCTGATCTCAGCACTGTCTTCCTAGTGGATACATCTGCCCTGGTCCCTCTGGCCCATAGTAGCAGGGGCCAGCTGGGCCTCTTGAAAAGCACCCACCAGCATGCAACTTTTTGCTGGAGTACCAGGGTCTGGATGCCTTGGGGCGTGTCCTCTAGGGGATATGGGTAGGCTCTGAGACATAGAGCCATAGGAGGGAGCAGGGTGCTTTCCTCCAGCTTTCTCTGGAAGATACTGGAGCCTGAGCCTAAGCCTAAGCAGAGTCCCAGTACATGAGTGGACAGAAGCCTTCTGGCCTTTACCCATCCCAGGCCTCCTCCAGGAAGCCTTCTGTGGCTGTCCATAATTTGACCTCAGTGGCCCACTCCTGCAGCTGTCTGCTCCAGGTCTGGTCTGTTTCTAGGTGTAGCTTCCATGAGCCCTTGCCCCACCATGACTTCTCCCCATCCCTAGCTCCCACTGCCACAGGATGGGGTGCTGATAAAGGTCTGTTGGCCAGTGACAAGAGTTTGCAGATCTTTTTTAAAAAATATTTATTTATTGTTTTAGATTTATTTATTTTATATATGTGAGTACACTGTAGCTTTCTTCAGACACACCAGAGAGGGCATCAGATCCTGTTACAGATGGTTGTGAGCCACCATGTGTTTGCTGGGAATTGAACTCAGGACTTCTGGAAGAGCAGTCAGTGCTCTTAACCATTGAGCCATCGCTCTAGCTCCTCAGATGTTATTTTTAATTTCACAAACTTTATTTTAAAAGTCTGTGCCTGATGTGGTGGTACACTTCAATCCCAGTACTTGGGAGACAGAGAAAGGAGGATCTCTGAATTCAAGGCCAGCCTGGTCTACAAAGTGAGTTAAAGGACATCCAGTACTACTATACAGAGAAACCCTATCTCGAAAAACAAAACAAACAAAAAATACCTTGCAAATAAGTAAAAAGAACCACACCTAATTTACCCATACCCAAGATCGATACAACTTAATGAACTTCTGAACAGTTAGAATTGGGATAGAATCAGAAGCCGTGGAGCTTCACATTAAAATTTACACCTTTAGTATCAAATATTTTTTTTGTAATTGTTCACCATCCAAACAAAAAGAAAACCCTGTGACAGAGTTAGAAGTAGAAAAACAATTGTCCCCTTTCTGTTTCCTTACCTGTGTTCAGTCCTTCCTTATTCCTTTATATTCAGCCTTTATTATGCTCTTTCTTCGTGTTATACTGTACCCACAGGTACTTTTGTTTTTATACATACATATATTTTTTGGCTAGATTCCACATGAGGGAGAATAGTGGTTTATTTCAGACTGTATGATCGCACCTAATATTCATTCTGAGACCATCCATTTTCCTGAAAACATTGGTCAAGTCATGTGCATGTATATATAATTTATACATATATGTAGTGTTTATTATCCTTTGTCTATTGATGGACAAGGTCAAAACCAAACCTTTGTTAGAGTCAATAAAGCAGCAAGAAACATGTACAGTCTTCTTGTATTCTTGTAAGGGGCTGGGCCACCTCACTGGGATGCAAACAGCAAATTCAGGCATGTATCTGAGAAGGCAGAGGGAACAGGCTTTAGGGTAGGCCCTAAGCCTCAGATGATTCAGAGAAATTTCCAGAGACAGGGCAGGATGCCAGGCTTTTAGCCTCATAGCCATCGGTTACTGAACACCCAGCCTCTCGGGGAAAGATGATTATGGGTGGGGACGTTCATGTAAGAGCTCACTCTGGGAACCCTCACAGCCACAAGTCCTTTGCTATCTTAGGACACACCAACCATTCACTAATCCATGCGTCAAGACCCAGGGTCTCTTTCATACCCCAGGGCATTGTCCCTACAATGGCTTAGGAGCCTTTGGTGACCTCCTACTTCATGGGAACCATGGCTCCAGGGAGGAAAGCTCTGGGCTCTAAACTACAGCCCCGTAGGCCAGCTTATGAATGTGTAGGTCAGGTATGGCACTGTGCCCGATTGCCTTAGAGGCCAATGGCCAGCACCAAGCCCTCAAGGTTTGTCAGCCAAGAGGTGACAAACCAGGTCTGTCTTGAGGTCACTAATCATAATGGTTTATGTGTATTGAAATGTATCGGGAAAGATACTGAGACTATGAGGGACAGAGATTGGAAGATAGACTTCCTTTTTTATACACATGTCCTAAAATAATATCCATTCAAACTAGTAAATAAAAGGAAAGAAATGCAGGGTGCCCCAACATGAGGACTGTTAACCTGCAGTGTAGCTAGGCACTTGCAGCAGGTCTTCTCCAGGTCCTTTCATGTCTGCTGCAGAACCTCTACTACCCTAGGTTTAGAAGGGCTACTGTAGGACTCAGGGATGTGGCTCTGAGCTCTAGCCCAGCCCTCCTGCTCCAAAGTGGCCCCTGTGTCAATGATCAGATTAATGGGGGCAGGACAACAGTTGCTAGGCTCCGCCTCCCACCCTGGCAGAGACCCTGCTCACTTGCCATGGGCTGTCTGGACCAAGCTCCCGCCTTCTCCCAGCTGCTGCCCAGCCTATAAAGCCATCCCCAGTGTCCTTGCCCACTCTGTCCCCTCCTTTGATACCCAGAGCCATAATGGCAGAGCTACCTGTGACAGAGATGCCTGCTGAGGCTCTGTGCAGTGGGCGCTTTACCATCAGCACACTGCTGGGGGCTGACGAGCCCCCACCAGCTGCCTGTGACAGCAGCCAGCCAAGCCACTTGACACACGGCAGCACCCTGTACATGCGCACCTTCGGTTACAACACTGTAGACGTGGTGCCTGCCTATGAACACTATGCTAACAGTGCTCTGCCCGGTGAGCCCCGGAAGGTGCGGCCCACTCTGGCTGACCTGCATTCGTTCCTCAAGGTAAGCAGCAGTTTAAAGACTGGCCACTCTCTGGCTGTGTGACTTTGGCACAATTGCCCATCATGTTCTGTCATATCTGTGTTGTGAAGATGACTGGACATCTTCTTCAAGGACCAAGATACCTAGAATAGTGGACAGAGGTGCCATGAAGCTCAGAGGCACACATAATACATATTGTCTAGGCACCAGCAGCCCAAAGATAGCATAGCCTGCTGCTTATACACATGCAGGTTGCACAAGAGGGGGGGGAGTTTGGTGGGTCCTCTCAAATTCAGCTTGCTGGCTTCACTGTCTGAGAGGCTGGAGGGTCCAATCCCTGTCACCTCACGGTTTCACCAACAGTTGGATAGTTCAAGATCTGGAACTTTCCTAACCTCTAACACTCTTCCGTGTTTCAAAGCTGCCCTCTGAAGGGACCAAACAAGTCTCCTTGTTTGAATAGGGATGCTAAGATGAAGTGCTAGGAAGAAGAGGAGGAAGGCCCCAGAGTGGGCTGCAGTCAGTAGGGTTAGTAAACCGAAGACTGCCATTTGGGATCCAGGCCCGGGGTTCAAGTCTATCTGTGCCAGAAACCTGGTGTGTGGCATGGGACATACTGCTTGACTTCTCATCCTGTCTCCCTTCTCAGACTGCAGGCTTGTCAGGTCTCAGCCCTCTGCCTTAGACAGGGAGGAGCCTCTCTGAGCAGAAGCACTGTGTGTGAATGCTCAGCTTGCTCTCTCTGGTGTTTCTCGAAGCTTTAAGCAGCATTGTGCTCGAGAAGCTGTCCAAGGGCTGCCTGTGTGGCAAAGTGGGACAGGCAGGACTGAATACAGACACCCAGCCCAAAACCCCATTTTCTGACTCCTACCGGTCTCTGGGTCCCCAGCAGGAAAGTAGTCACCTGCATGCCCTGGCCTTTGATGGACGGCCAGGTCACGAGCTGACTGATGGACTTGTGGAAGATGAGACAGGCACCAACAGCGAGAAGAGCCCCGGAGAACCTGTGCGCTTCGGCTGGGTCAAGGGGGTGATGGTGAGCGGCTGTAGACGGGCTTGATGCCTAGACAGAGTGGGGATAGAGCCCCACTCACCCTCAGCTTGGACTCTCAGGCCTTAATGAGCAGTTTAGACCTTGGGCTCAGTTTGGGCCTCAGTTTCCCCATCAGCAGTGACCTCCAATTGTGTTTGGTGTAGGCTTCCCAAACTTCTTCTGGGCTCTTGGCCAAGAACCAATCCTGGGAAGAGCTCTGCTTAGATAATCACTAGTGTTTTAGCCTTAGAAAAATTACTTAGCCAATCCCTGCCTCAGTTTCTTCACCTATAATATTGAGCATTAAAAATAGTTGTTAGGTGTGAAAATTCTTAGATCAATGACCTGAAGGGTTTTTTTTAAAGAAGAAATTCCCCATTGAGCCACCATAGGGCAGAAGTAACATACAAATCTACAATTCCTCTCTACTCCCATACCTGTCTACAGTCTCCTGGAAAAGAAGTGTTAGTTGTACTATGAAGCACAAGTAAGCCTTCAGGCAGTAAAAAATCAAGTACAGTTGACTTTAAAAGATAATATCAATATTGGGCTCCTCAAAGATGATGGGATGGGGTGCAAAAGAAAGCAGAACCAAAGCCTTCATCCCCCAAGGGCTTTATAGAGTTGGAACAAGCCCTGATCCATGTTGTCCAGAACCATGCACACCCTGATTTTTATCTCAGCAAATGAGAGCCCCAGAAATCTCATGAGTATGAAGGTCACATGTCCCTACCTGGCCCTAGTAGTTGGCAGGGCCAAAGACCATATCAGGCCCTTCCACTTGGAATGTCAGCCCTAATGTTGACCTCTGGCTTTGCCTTTAATATGGAAGCAACCTGAACTTTGATTTCTGCTCTAGGTAGGATGCTGGCTTCAGCTGGATTTTGATGATGCTTCCAGAATACTATACTCATGGCCAATAGTTGCCCAAGACAATGACTAGGGACCTGGCAGATATAGGGTCTTGGGCTTGGAGCAGGGTGAATGATGGGAAGGCTGAAGACCATCCCCAGGCCTCCACAGCAGAGTGGGAGGAGGTGGGATGGGAATTGTCCTCTCCTTTCACCCCCGAGCCAGGCAGCCTGATCCCATGGGAGGGGGAGCACAAAAAGCATCAGGTGTCCCCTGACCTGGGAACAAGCACATGAGGGTTTGGCCTTGAGCATCTGGCCCTCAGGAAGCCTCTAACTCCACTTTCCTGCCAGATCCGATGCATGCTCAACATATGGGGTGTGATCCTTTATCTGCGGCTTCCCTGGATTACGGCGCAGGCGGGCATTGGTGAGTACCACCTCAAGGAGGAGAGAAAGCATATGAGCTTGAGTTCTGCTCCACACCCCTTGGGCTGGAGATACTCCAGCTAGACCTGCTCCTCCCCAGCACACCCTCTGATGGCAGCAGCCACGGGTGAGGGTGGAGCAGAAGAGACCATCGGATGCAGTCAGTAGTGTCAGGGTACCTCACTGAGACAACTTCTATCGCAGACTATTTGTGCTTGGAACTGGGCCTCTAGGAGACCAAGGTTCAGATTCTGGGTTACCTTGAGTTCCTAACCTCCTCCGAGCCTTGGTTTCCTTGTGGGTAAAATGGGTCTGATAACAGTACCCGCCTACAGGCTGCTGTGCACTCTACAAGGTGCCGGAAAACAACATAGGCTTTGGTGTCTAGAGGTGCTCAGTACATGGTACCTATTGCTTTCTTTTTATTGTCAAAGGGGGTGCCATCCTTGCCATGCCTGGAAACTATTCACACATTGGCACATGGACTTCCTATTAGTCAGCTCACCAAAGAAGGTAGACAGACCAACCTTAACTGAGTCTGGCAAGGTGTGTGTGTGTGTGTGTGTGTGTGTGTGTGTGTGTGTGTGTGTGTGTTCAAATGTGCTCATGTGCATCTTTGTATTTGAACGTGCAGAGGCCAGAGTATCTACAGCAGGGTTCATCTGCCGACTTTGAGATGGGTCTTTTATTGGCCCAGATCTCACTAAGCCAGCAAGCCCCAGGGATCTTCCGATCTCTACCTCCCCAATACAGGCACCACCATGCCTTGACTTTTGGGTGAGCTGTGGAGATCAAACTCAGATCCTTGTGCTTGCAAGCCAAGCACTTACTGAGCACCTCACTACCTCCCAGGTACCCTGGCTTTTTGTTTTCATTTTGAGACAGACTCCTGTATATTCCAGGCCTCAAACTCACTATGCTATGACCAAGGGTGACCTTAGAGTTCTAGCTACCAAGATTTCTAGCAATGAGGATTGAAGGTATGAGCCACCGTGCCTGGATTATGTGGTAGTAGGGTTCAACCCCAGGCCTCGTGCTAGGCAGCTGAGCTCCACCCCTAGTCCTTATTTTTAGTGGGTTTTAAATTGGGGTGGTGCTGGTTGTGAGGATTGCTGTTGTTTGAAGCAGGGTTGCTGTCTCTCTGTGTGAACTTGGTTGTTTTTGAACTTGCTATGTAGATCAGGCTGGCCTTGAACTCACAGAGATCTACCTGCCTCTGCCTTGTGAATGCTGGGATTAAAGACATGTGACGTCATGCCTAGCTCCTTCTTTCTGCTTTGACCCAGGGCCTCTTTCTCTATTGCCTAGGCTGACCTTGAACTCTCTATCTCCCAGATGCTGGGGTGACAGGCCTGCACCTCGGCCTCTGGCTGAGACCCACTGTTCTTCAGGTGACAAACAGGCTCAGAGAGAGGGACTCGGGTCACATGTGGATTCAGGGAGCTGAGTCAGGTTTCTCTACGGGTTCTCACCTGAGAAGTGTGTTGACTGAGTTTTGGGGTGCCCCCATTCACCCCCACACAGTGCTGACTTGGCTCATCATTCTGCTGTCTGTCATGGTGACATCCATCACCGGCCTCTCCATCTCAGCCATTTCCACCAATGGCAAGGTCAAGTCAGGTGAGTTCTGGAGCGTCTTTACCTGGACTCCATAGTTCCCGAGGTACCATCTCAGCCCTGGCGTACCCCATCATACCCACCTTGCTTCAGATGGGGACTTGTGAGGACTCTCTACCTCTCAGGGTGGTCTTGGTTGTCACCCTTGGCCCTGCCCTCCTGCAGTACACTGTTTCTTCTCTGCCCCTGCTCTGCCTGCTAGGTGGGACCTATTTCCTAATTTCCCGGAGTCTGGGACCTGAGCTGGGGGGCTCCATTGGCCTCATCTTCGCGTTTGCCAATGCTGTGGGTGTGGCCATGCACACTGTGGGCTTTGCGGAGACTGTACGGGACCTACTTCAGGTAAGGGGCCGGGTATGGGGCAGAGGGAGCTGGACAACATCTCCACATTGCTCCTCATACTGGACCAGGCCTTCCTTTTCCTACCATTGACCAAAGCTATGTCTGGTCACTGCGAGTGACAATAAAAGTCTCCTTAAGTATAGACCATCCTTACAAGGCCCCCTTAGGGTACATGCTGCCTTTGGGCCATGTTGTCCGTACCCACCCAGTAGCTCTTTGGGGGAGGGGTGAAGTATCCTCTCAGGGTATGCCCTAAGTGAAGTGGGGGTGGGCGTCTGGAAGAATAGAGGTGAGGACTGGACACACATCTGATCTTCTCCCCCCAGGAATATGGCACACCCATTGTAGACCCCACCAATGACATCCGCATCATCGGTGTGGTCACAGTCACTGTGCTGCTGGCCATCTCACTGGCCGGGATGGAGTGGGAGTCCAAGGTAAGGTGGATGTGCTGGGAGTGAGAGGGTGGGCCTGGTTTCACCTCTTCTAAGCGTATCAACTAGGATTGAAGAGCAGCTGCTAGGACAAAAAGGACCCTAAGACAGACTTTGTTCTGTCTCCTGTCACTCTCCCAAGAATGTGGTGTAGGGCTAGCACAGTGGTTTCCATGGAGCAGGGGAGAGGCATGCAGGTTCCTTCCATCCTAGGACCTTTCCACCCCTACGTGTGGCCCTTACTGACCTGGTTCACAATGGCTGCCATCATCAAATCCGTGGTCCAGACATAGGGGCAGGGAGGAGTGAAAGAAAAGAAGGGAATTCTCCATCCATACTCTTAGGTTAGGCCAGAGGTTGTGCATATCGCTTCTGCTTATACCCCGTTGGCCAGAACCTGCTCTTGTAGCCGCACAGCGAAGGGAGGCATGAAAATGTGCTCTTTGGTCCTGCTAAATCCTGTGTCCAGCCAAACGTCAGAGGTTTCACATCACGGAACAAAAGAATTGCTGGGCTATAGCCAGCAGGCTGGACCCGTGGGAGGAACCTGGCCTGCGTGCCTCGATTTCCATGCTGTTCTCTGGCCTTGTGGCTCTTCAGTCTTCAGGTGGTCTGTGTTTCACTAGCCTGGAAGTATCTGCTGCCGGAAATTACTACTCCTGACCACCCTGCTAGAGTCGCCCTGACCTGACCCCATTGTAGCTCCTGTTTCTAGTCTCAGGCCAACTTCACGGTCACATCCCTGGCTCCTTGCTGTCTGATTGAGGAGAGGGGACAGTCGTGTGGTTAATGGAGTGAGGGACCACACAGGCTCCTGAAGGGCTGGAGTTGGACATCTGACCTCCAGTGTCCTTTATTCCAGGCCCAGGTGCTATTCTTTCTTGTCATCATGGTCTCCTTTGCCAACTATCTGGTGGGCACACTGATCCCAGCATCTGAGGACAAGGCTTCCAAAGGCTTCTACAGCTACCATGGTACGTGAGGTCAGGAGCCCTGGCAGTGGCTCTGTGGATGGGGACAGTTGGTCTGTGTGTTTGACTCTTTAAATAGGCACAAGAGGCCGGTATCTCCGCCCATGGCCGCAGGCTTCCAGGTATCCCACTACTGTTTGACTGAACCATTAGATGGCCAAGCCCTGTGGGTAGCTCTGACTTAGGCATTGGTTTTTCAGGGGACATTTTTGTTCAGAACCTGGTACCCGACTGGAGAGGCATCGATGGCAGCTTCTTTGGCATGTTCTCCATCTTCTTCCCTTCGGCCACGGGCATTCTGGCAGGGGCCAACATCTCCGGAGACCTCAAGGTAAGCAGAGCCTGTCCTAGCTGTCTGGTACCACAGAGGACCCGCATCCCAGAACCCAAGTCTCATTCCCAGGACCCCCCAGCTCTGCCTGAAGACTGACTTATTTGCTGATGACAGGCCTTGGCCTAAAAGACCCAATACACCCTGTTCCATTCTTGTTACTTTGCAAAGTTCTGCGTCTCTTTCAAATCCCTCCTGCCATGTCTCTGCCTGGCCTTCCATCTGCCATGGTGTGTTCCCGGCATAAGATGTCAGCCCAATGTCTCTGGCTCTATTTCCAGCTTAGGGTCAGACAGGAGAGAGGTGCTTGGTGTGTTTGTTGAATGAATGGTGGTGAATGGAGTCAAAGCAGCATTGCAAAGTGCTGAGTACTGGGAGTGAGAACAGAAGGAACAGCAGGTCTGCTGGGTGGGAGTGGGCCTAGAGCCTTTGTAGGGCGAGACAATAGGAGGGCCTTTGCTAGCAGAAGCCAAAGAGACGGGGGTACGCCAGACAGTGGGCCAAAAATGGTAGTGTGTTGAATTATGACCTTAGTCTCCCTCCCCCTTGAAGGCGTTCCTCAGTTGTGCTTCTCACAGAATTAAGAATTGGGCGCGGTGGGCACAGTGCAGTGGGTGTGGTGGGTGGGGTAGGCATTCCTGTGGGATTGTGTTCAGCAACAGAGCCCTCACTGTGGGACTCTGGGCAATCTCCGTAAGCCTCAGTTTCCCCAGCCATGAAGTGAGGCTAACGGAGCAGGTGTAGGCTCAGAGGGCTGATGCTTGTTGAGCACTTCAAGCAGAGACTGGGGGCAGGGAGCTGGTTGTCATCTCTGCCCTCTTGCCATCATACAGACGGTTAAGCCAAGCACAGAGAGCGTCAGAGGCTGTGCAACGGTGAGGAGCCACACACTGTAAGCTTGGGGACTAGAAAGGTCTCACTTAATGCTATTTGTGGTTCGGAAAATGATTAGTGTGTGTATGTGGTGCACATGTATGAGTGTAGATGTACACATGCATGTGTACAGAGGATAACTTCCAAGAATTTGTTTCCCCTTTCCATCATGGGATCTGGGGATCAAACTCGGTTATTAGGGTCTCTACAAGCATTTTACCCACTGAGTGTATCACTGACCCCATTTTATAGTCTTTCACATATTTTGTGTGTATAGGATGTGTGTGTGCTCGTATGTGTAACCTTTAGAAGGTATATACAAGGTCTATGCAATAGAATTCAGGGGATAACCTTGGGTACTGGTCTTTACCTTCCCACCTTGTCTGTGACAGGGCTTATTTACTGTCTACTCTGGCACACACTGGGCTAGCTGACTCATGAGCTGGAGATTCTTCTGTCCCTGACTCCCATCTGACCTTGGGAGCCCCAGGAATACAGATGCCAGCTTCTGCGCTGAGCTCTCTGTGGGTTCTGGAGATCTGAGCCCAGGTGCTCATGCCTATGTGACATTGTGCTGGCCAGGGATGACATGGTCCCCATCCATACCTCCCATGTAGGAGCACTTTTATGCCAGGAGAGGAAACAGAGTCTCAAAGATGCTGAAGGGACTTCTAAAGCACACAGATAGGAAGAGATGGGCTAGAAATGCAAGTCAGCCTCCAGATCTCAGGGGTGCAAGCAGAGGCTGAGGGCTAGGTGTTCTTCCTGTGGCTACATAGTCCTCACAAATCACAGGCCTTAAAATACACATCTCTCAGCTCAGGAGGCCGGAAACCTCAGTGAATGTGTTGACAACTCACCTATGCCACTCTAGCAGTCTGAGGCCAGTCCTTTCTAGCTTTGTCCTATCAGTGTAGGATCCTGGCAGTGCTGCCCTGTCACTCTAATGAAGGGTGACATCTCTATGTACCTTCTTCTTCTAATATGACAGCAGTCATCCCTTGAGGCTCACTCTAATCCAGCATGCAGCATGACCAGCTATGCTTGGGTCTGGGAATCCTGACTAGGGTTAGCGAGGGAACAAAGGAAGGGACGGGCACATGTACAGGAACTCTGGAGTCTGGTGGAGGATCTGTAGTCCAATAGAGTATACCTCTTACCACCAGCAAGTAAGCAACCTCAGGCTGTAAACATCCCAGAGGAGGAAGAAGCTTCAGATGCTACCGATCTTTGTACACATGAGTCACTCAGACTCCCAAGTAAAGCTTTGTCATCCCTTTAGGACTTCACCAGGGTAAGGCTTTGTCACCCCCTTGGGGCTAAGGCCTCGGTGTCCTTGAGACAGTCACTCAAGATTTCTGTCACTCAGGGAGTCCCTGCTCCCTTTGAGAATGACCTCATCTCTACTTACACCTCCAAGGACCTCGTTTCAAATAAGGGTGCATTCTGAGGTTCTGGGTGGATGTGTGTTGATGACAGAGAATGCTCATCACAGTAGATATTGGGTTAAGACCACTGCTGAGGCCTGAGAAGTCTTCTGGTGTGAGAAACCTCAACAGCTCCATGCTCAGTGGCCATGACCTTTTGGAACTGGGGCCAGGACCTCACTGCACACAACTCAGGTCATTGGGCATTGTTAGTAAGCCTAGGGCCATAGGATCCCCTAACAGAGACCCCAGAAGATTCAAGTCACCCTGGGTTTCAGCCTCCTTCCACTGTGGAGTTCTGTTTCTGTTTCTTCAGCCTGTCAACCTGCCTTTTACATTGTGATCTGTCTACTGGGCCTCACTGGGCACTGGAAGGTTTGCAGACAGTTAATTCATGGCAGGCTTGGCCTTCCCCCTCAGTTGGGATCTGGGCCTCTGGAGTGGAGCAGTAATTGAGCTTGCTGTGAAAAAGCAGCCTATGTGGCTGCTCAGAAGCCAGCTCCTGGAGCCTGAGGCTGTGGGTCTGTGGGTCAGGACTACAGGCATGAGAAACTCTGTAAAACCATCCTCCTTACATCCCACCACCCCCAAGTCCTCACTAGCTGGGTGGAATCGTATGTGCCATATGTCAGGAAATTGTATTTGAGAAAGTGCTGAGGAGAGGGGCTATGATCCGCGGGGTGGGCGTGGGGAATGGATGTCATTACTGTTGGGAAAAATCTTTCTTGGAGCAGGAGAATGCTTGGGGAATGTCTTCTGACTCTTTATTACAGGAGAGCCAGACGAATTAGTTAATAGTGATTCACAGAGACGCATAGAGCTAGGTGAAGAAGGTCCGAGGTCTGGCTGCATTTCTAGTTATAGCTGACTGCCACAGGCAAGTCTGAGATGGAGAGCCAGGGCACAGGCCCCTCCTCCCCCCACCACTGCCGGTGAGCCTTAACATGGGTCCTCTGGGTGTAATATGGAGCTAATGAGGTTTCTCACCTGACCGGCTTCATCCCTGGGATCCCAGGGTGATTGATGGCTGTCTTGTAGGTCCTCAGTTGTGGACCCTCTTCTTCCAGGGATGGACAGGTTCTGAGGGTCCAAGGTCGGGGTCTGCTGATCACTCCGGCCTCTGGCAAGGCACTGCGGCTCAAAGCTGCCTGATAATACCATGCCCTCCCACAGGATCCTGCTGTAGCCATCCCCAAGGGAACGCTCATGGCCATTTTCTGGACCACCATCTCCTACCTTGCCATCTCCGCTACCATCGGTGAGTAGCCAGCATAGCACGGATGGCGAGGAAGAGAAAAGTGGATCTTCCCTGCAGTGGGACTGGAGGAGTCTGCAATGTGGACTTGGCTTCTAACTGGGAGAGGTCTTTGGGGTGTCCCTTGAGCCCTGCTTCTGGGGCATCTGTCACCTCAACAGTGACCGAGCATCTTCATGGTGAGGGAGGCCAGGCCAGGCTCCTCTGATACCTCAAGACATTGTAGTTCCAGATCCCTGTGGGAAGATCACACACAATGGTTAATGGCCACATTGCCTTCGCCCTAGAGAAGAAACCCAGGGCTCTGAGGGGTAGAACCTCTGCACATTCTTGTTTCCAGCATTTGCCTTGGAGGCAAGCTGTTCACAGGTGGCCAGGGGAGTCTAACTTTCTCACGGGCACTCGGGGCTTACAGTCGGGTCTCTGCTTTAAGACAATAGAGTGTCAGTGAAAATAAAGATATTGCCTTGCTTGGATTGTCACGTACCCCCAAATACCTCCAGTAACACTGTCACATGATAAGCTGGTCTGTACACAGTGTCTCACCCTCTGCAGAGGTGGCCAGCATTTGGGGATGGAGGAAGGGTAAAGCAAAGGACACACACACACACATCTCAACACACCTTTCCCCTTTCAGGCTCCTGTGTGGTAAGAGATGCCTCTGGGGACGTGAATGACACCATAACCCCTGGCCCAGGCCTCTGTGAAGGGCTAGCCTGTGGCTATGGCTGGAACTTCACAGAGTGCTCCCAGCAGCGCAGCTGCCGCTATGGTCTCATCAACTACTACCAGGTGGGCCTGGCTGAGGGACACCCAAGGCCAGAGAGGAAAGGGACACTGTGGGGGCTGAGATGCCAGGACCCCAGCCCGCTGTGGGGAAGGGATGCCCAGCAGTCTTCCTAGTTCAGCATCCCTCACATTCCCACAGACCATGAGCATGGTGTCTGCCTTCGCACCCCTGATCACAGCCGGCATCTTTGGGGCCACCCTGTCCTCTGCCTTGGCCTGTCTTGTCTCTGCTGCCAAGGTCTTCCAGGTGAGGTTGCAGAAAGGGGCCCCTGGGGTTATGGCTGAGAAGAGCTGAGAAGAAAGATTCCCTGGCTGCTATGAAGTAAGTCATGTGATATGGGGTTGGGGGGAAGGGAAGGGAAACAGGCTAGGCCTGCAAACTCTTAAAGGAAGTAGCCCTGTCTCCATAGTGAGGAGATGGTTGGGTTTTACCGCTCCCAGAAATCGAAACATGCTGGGGTCATAAAGGGGGCTACACAGAATCAAGGGCATGGTTGGCCCTGGGAAGGGCAAAGGGGTGGGTCCCAGCTAGGGTTTGAGTGTGGTGTTCACTGTCTACAGTGCCTGTGTGAAGACCAGCTGTACCCTCTGATTGGCTTCTTTGGCAAGGGCTATGGCAAGAACAAGGAGCCTATACGTGGCTACTTGCTGGCCTACGCCATTGCTGTGGCCTTCATCATCATTGGTAAGAGGCTCCTTCTCCCGCCCCCTGTGAAGGTCCCTTACCCTCGTGTCACTGGGCACTTGGTGTACAGCATGTATTTGGTGTTGGGGAATGGAACTAACCAGGCCCAGGCCCATAGTAAACACTTGCTTTACTATGGAGACGCATTCCCATCCCAGAACATAAACCGTTGAGTGGGTGAAGCCCACCCTGGAAGGCCACACAATCCTTTCCACCTCCAGACAGGGTGGCCTACCAAGCCACGCCAGGTGGTGCTGTTAAGAGGAAACGTCTGTGCCTTTCCTGCTTCTGCATTCCAGTGTCCTAACAGCTGGGACCTCACCCCACCCCCTGGACACCGGTGGGGATGGGCCAGGCTGATACAAACGGCTAGCTCAGTCATTATCTTTGCGCATGCATAAACTAGACAAGCCAGCCTCTCACCCAAATCACAGGTAGGCTGGCCTCTGCTGGCTTTGCCCTGCTCCTGCTATATGCCTGTTGATAAGTCATTTCTCTGAGCCACAGTTTGCTCGGTTGTAGAGTAAGGGGCTGTGCATAGCTCGTAAGCCACGGATGGGCAGAAAGAGAGTCCATGTGAGGGTACAACCCCATGCAGGATGCACATACCCAATACATCCTGATTAACTCACCAAGGAAGCAGAATTTAAAAAAAAAAGAGAAGTGACTACTTTATAATGTGATATCCCCTGCCCTGCTCCCTATGCAGAAATGGGGTGTCTGGTCTGTGGAAATTCCCATTCCTACCCTACCCTCCATCCCCCACCCCTCTCCCATAGGTACCTTCTAGATAGAGCCAGATCCCTTCTGCTTAGTCTGGTCCCATTAGTCACCCACCCATAAGACTTGGCCTAATAGTCTGGTTGCTATCACGCAAAGGATTCCAGATACTAGATCCTGCATTGTATGAAGAAGTGTCTCACCTAGGAAACAACAAAGTCTAGTCGTCTGTCTGGCCTTCTCAAGATCCACCCCTGCCTCATGCTGCTCAGGCTTATTTCTTATAGCTGTAGGCTTCTGGGTGGTACCTTTGGGCTGATAATTCTGACTTAGCCAGACTGAGGACTATGATCCTAAATACTCAAGGGGACCTAATAAGATTATGTGCAGAAATACCTGTCCCCAAAGAGCTGCTTATCTTTCTTTGGGCTCCCCAGAGAGACCCTAAGCTCGACATGCACATGCTTATGTGAGTGTACTAGAGCCAGGGAGACAGGGAAGAGAAAGGACCACTGTGGACAGGACTGGGAAGTGCTCTCAGGGGTCCTGGGTCACACTGACGAATGAGGTCAAAAAGTGTCATGGCCACTGCCCTTGGTCACCCAGTAGCCTGAAAAAGTCTACTTCCCAGTCTTCTACCTTTTAAATAGTTTTGTACATTTTTATGGGGGAGGGGAAACATGTGAGGGTCAGAGGACAGCTTTCAGGAATCCCCTCCTTTCAGCACATGGGTGATGGCTCAGGCCAGCAGGCTTGGTGGAGAGCATCATTACCTGCTGAGTGATTCTGCCGGCTGCCTCCATCTTAAAAACGGACTCTTAGGTTTTCTAAGACACTGACCCTCGCTTCCCAGACGAGAAGGTTGAGTTGACTGAGAATCCAGGCCTGGCCGTGCTAGGGGCCACCCTGTGAGTGTTTGCCAGGCAGCCCCTGTGTCGGACCCCAACATGTTGCCCCTCTCTCCCTCGGTCTTCGAAGCTGAACTCAACACCATCGCCCCTATAATTTCCAACTTCTTCCTCTGCTCCTATGCCCTCATCAATTTCAGCTGCTTCCATGCCTCCATCACCAATTCACCTGGTGAGTAGACTCTCTCCCAACCACAGGAAGACGTGGGGAGGAGTTGGTTGGAAAGGGGGAGACCTGGGTAGAGATGGGCAGACCAAAGCCGCCTTAGTTTAGAACCACGTGAAGAGAATCTCTGTATCCTAACAAAGACAGCCAACCTTTGCCAAGCACAGTGCATCCTTTATACAGGATGGAGGTTGTTCTAATTTCATCCTTCACCAATTTCTCAGGGGTCAGAATCTTGATTCCTCAGAAAGGGAATTTGTTCTGTTACAGAAGGTGCAGCTGTTTGTGCACAGATCACCACTAGGGGTCGCTGTACATACTACAGCAATTTAATTGTATAGGTTTGGAGTGGGGGTGCCTCCTGCTGCTGCTGCTGCTGCTGCTGCTGCTGCTGCTGCTGCTGCTTGTGCTGCGGCTGCTGCAAACCTAGCAGATGGCAGCAGAGAGCAGAGGAATGCTTTTGCTAATAAATACTAGATCTTCAAAGGGCCTGTTATCCCGACACTTTCCGTAAAGACCACAGTGTGCATTTTAGAGATGCACCACGGTACAGTGGTCACTAGAAGTGGTCCTAATCCCTTTAATCCCCTGAGTTTCATAAGACCCTTGGGATCTGGTACCGTTGCTGATGTTGGGGCTGTGTTTGACCAGGGCTGGATGTTCCCTTCCTGGTATAGCTTGTCACCATGGTGAAATAAATGCCCAACAGGCAAGGTTGTGATACTCCTGGAGCCTCCCTGGTGGGAGCCTAGGGGTATTGGGTACGGGCCAGGACCACAGCAGTAGGTGTGGAAGAATGGAGATTGTTCTGGCTCTGGGAGGGAGAAGGCTTCTGAGCATGCGCATGTGCACTGGCCTGGTCCTGCCCAGGATGGAGACCCTCCTTCCGATACTACAGCAAGTGGGCGGCGCTCTTTGGGGCAGTGATCTCCGTGGTCATCATGTTCCTGCTCACCTGGTGGGCCGCTCTCATTGCCATCGGAGTCGTTCTCTTCCTCCTGCTCTATGTGATCTACAAGAAGCCAGGTGTGTGGCCGTCGTCCCCCTGGGGCTCAACTCCCTGCCTGGGCAACTATGCAGCCAGGCTGGCCCCTCATCCTAGCTGGAGCCTTTGGCCTCACCCTTAAGTGGGACGCGGGCTTGTCTCCACCAAAACCTTCCTGAGTTTGGTGCTCAAAGGAACATGTCCACCGAGAGCTAGACTTATACTGTCATATTCTTAGAGGGTAGCCACCTCCTAGCTACACATCCACAGCCTTGCTCCCAAGGTGCTCTGTGCCTAAGAAAGATGGACAGCACCCTCCCACCCGCTGCCCATGACTGGTTGCTTCCTGTGGTTCTGAGTCTTGTTCTCCCCTCTCTGCCCGCAGAGGTGAACTGGGGCTCCTCAGTGCAGGCTGGCTCCTACAACCTGGCCCTGAGCTACTCCGTGGGTCTCAATGAGGTGGAAGACCACATCAAGAACTACCGGTGAGCAGGGCTTCTGGGCCAGCTAGGAGCCTGGAGCCAGCCGTGGTCCCTGGTAGGTCCAGGATGGAATACCAAGATGGTAGCATCAAGGTGGACGAGCCAGTGCAAGACTAGGGTTGGCACTGCCTGAGAGAGAGTCCTCCTGTCTAAGCTCCCACAGTGGAAGTCATGCTGGCAGGATCATGTGGTCCGATTCCCATGACATAATCCCAGCTTGGCGGCAGTGACAAGCCTACCCTTCAAAGCTGGTCCCCAATGGTTAGGGAAGTCACTCACCTTCCATCTTCCTCCTACCTGGCTGTATTTAATTCAGTAAGATCTAGGACCCACCTACAGTGACCCAGACATTCACGACAAACCTCTGAGGGTACTAACCTCAGACACGGGAAAGGACAAACGGAGTTTGAGCGATGTTAACTACCCCTGTTTGCCCAGCTGGTCGATGAAGCACTGAGTCTGGCTCTGATGGGCAGGAATGTTTAACCTCTCAGCACAAAGGTTCAGGCACCTGGCCAGGGTACAGTGAGTTTGTAAACAATGGAGTCCTTATGATTGAACTTTACTCTGCTCTTGCCACGCTGGGGTTGGCAAGGCAAAGGAAGTAGGTAGGCCATCTGATGGCCCAGGCAAGGACAGGGTTACTTATAGTGTCGTAGCCTCAAAAACCCCTGGAAGAGCCCTCGAGTCACAGCCCGCAGAATGTGTCCCAGTGCACACAAGTCTCACCCATGGCCTACAAGAGTCCAGGAGTATCTGTCTTTAGCACGAAGGCCCTAAAGGATCTTTCCTGACACCTCACACTATGTACTTCTTTCTCCTAGCCCCCAGTGCCTGGTGCTTACCGGGCCCCCCAACTTCCGCCCAGCCCTTGTGGACTTTGTGAGCACATTTACCCAGAACCTAAGTCTGATGATCTGTGGCCACGTGCTCATTGTGAGTACTCCTGGGGGACACCCGTACTCTGGGGTGTGGAGGAACCTGGATGCAGTGTCTACCAGGGATAGGAGGAGCAGGGAAAGTGGACCTAGCAGAGTCTGGCCAGGACCCTCTTTCAAAACATGATCTCATGAAGCCTAGGTTGGCTCAAGTTCACTGTGTAGCTGAGGCTAACCCTACGTCTACCACCCAAGTGCCACTTCTAGCTTCCCTTCTTTCCTTTCCCTCTTCTGCTCTAATCAAGAGCACCACTAGGTGCTTCAGAGACTCAGGGGAAGCTTCTAGGACAGAGGGGCTGAGCAGGCTGGATGGTGAGGACAGCCATGATAACACCTGTCCCTCGCCCACAGGGACCCCACAAGCAGAGAGTGCCCGAGCTCCGGCTCATTGCCAGTGGACACACCAAGTGGCTGACCAAGAGGAAGATCAAGGCCTTCTACTCTGATGTCATAGCTGAGGACTTGCGCAGTGGTGTCCAGATTCTCATGCAGGTGCCCTGGCCAGGCCTCCTCCAGGACTTATTCAGTGAGGCAGCACGCTCGGCGGGACACGCTGACATAGCTCAAGCCTCAGTGGCTGCAGTGGGAGCGTCCCCACTTGCTTATGTCTCAAGCTGTGCTGGCTCAAGAGTGCCCAGGACTACTGGGACCCTGTGGGGACCATGTGGCTTTGTCCAGATCCTGTTTCTACTTTAGTTTAGTTTAGTTAAATTTAGTTTTGTTTTAGGGTTTTTTTTGTTTGGTTTTGGTTTGTTTGGTTTTTTTCTCTCTTTCAGTATCAGTATTGGGCCTAGAACCTTAGTGTCTTTTTTCTAAACAAACCAAAAAGCGTCTGAGACTGAGTGTGACTAAATTACCCAGGCTGGCCTTGAACTCGCTCTATACCCCAGGTGGGCTGTGACTTTCGAATCCTCCTGCCTCACCTTCCTAGTCAGCTGGGAAGCCTTCCCCCATTTTATTTTATTTTTTCAGGTATAGTTTGCACTTAGCAAAGTGAAAACCATGAAGTAACAGATGTTTGTGTATGTGGCTACCATACACAGTGTATAACCATCGCTCAGATTGACATCTAGAATGTTCTGCTGGGCAGTGAGTTCACTGCTGCATGTGAAACATCTGAGAATCCTTTTCAGTGGTTTTAGCTGCTTCTCACCTTGAAAAGGAAAATGCTGGAGGTCTCTCCTGAAAACGTTTTAGAAGAGGTAGAGATAATGGTGCAGTGAAGTGTGTACTCAGTGTTTGGTTGGTTTGTGGATTTCTTTTTTCTTTTGTTTTGTTTGACAGTAACCACCATGGAGCGTGCTAGCTTTTGACTCATTCTGTTGCCTGGTGTGCCCCAAATTCTTCGGACTCATGCAAAGAAACTCCAGTCTTAGCTTTGGGAGGTGGGGGCTGATACTTGGGGATTAAGTACAGGGTCTCCCCTGTGCTAAGCAAGTGCTCTAGCACTGAGCCAAACCATTGTGTGCTGCAGCTTCTTGGTAGCTAAGACTAGAGGCAACTATACCATGCCCAGAAAGACAGACAGACAGACAGATAGACCTATATAGACATAGAAAGATATGTGAATTTTTTTGAATTATATACTTTTAAATGATTAATTTGTTCTGAAGACAGTCTAACAGCGTGGCCCTGGCTAATTGAAACTATTTATGTAGATCTTCTGGCTAATCTTGAACTCACAGGGATCTGCCTCCTGTCTCTCCCGACACCATTAAAATGGTCAATTTATTATATTGATTTCACTCCAAATATTTTAAAGAATCCTGACATGGAAGAGGGAGAGGAAGAGGCAGGAGGAAGCAGAGGGAGGGAGGGAAGGAAAGAGAAGGAGGGAGGGGGAGGGGGAGCAAAAGGGAAGATTCTGACAGGATGTGAACTTCTATAACTCCCACACTTTGGAAGCGGAGGCAGGAGGATCAACAAAAGAGGGAGGGAAGAAAGTGGGAGAGACAGGGAGGAAGAAAGAATATTCAGACTAGGTGGCCTAAGAATCCTGTAGCTTGACATACAAACTCAAGTATGTTTTGATACACTTTCTGTACAGAGCCCTGATCCCCTTGAAGCCTGGGTGGGAGAGGTGTCTGGGAGGATCAAGAGCCCCTCCCTGGTCATTTGTCACAGGGCAGAGCCCCTGCTGATCCTAGGGCCTCAGTGCCAGACCCCTTTCTGACTCTTCTTCCCATCCCCATAGGCCTCAGGCCTGGGAAGAATGAAGCCCAACATTCTGGTGGTTGGATTCAAGAGGAACTGGCAGTCTGCCCACCCAGCCACACTGGAGGACTACATTGGCATCCTGCAGTGAGTGAGCACACAGGTGCAGCCTGTGAGCTGTTGGTTTGCACCACTGGGGCTTCCTGGGTAGAGGGAAGCAGAGCAAAGGCAGTGTGTAGACCCCTGAGTCACTTGGTGAACACCGAGGTTGAGCTAGCAGAGGGTGTCTCCCCTTTACCCTCACAGCCACTGAAGTCAGCAGGCATTTTGGCAGCAGAGAGTGGAGTGGGCCGTGTGTGAGACTCTGGGGAGCAGTGGGGACTGTGGCAAAGTGGAGAAAGCATTAGCCAGTTGTGCTCCTGGGATGCAGACTTGGAGTCATAGGAACTTTCAGCTTTTCAGAGGAGCCAAGAAGGGTGGTTGTTAAGGGGAAAACCCTTGAAGGTTCACAGTTGCCGGGCTCACAGCTCTAAGGTGGGACAGTGAGCAGAGATGGGGAGAGAGCCTTGAGGACAGTCCTGGAAGGCTTCAGCGTTGACTCTTGGCCTCAGCACCACCAGCTCTTGCCTGTCTGGATTGCCCTTCTACTGTTGTCCCACACAGGGAAGTACCATCAAAACACAAGGCTGAGCTTTGAGGCCCCGCAACCTACATCTGGGTCTGCTGTTAGCCCACTATATAACTCAGCTCTGACTGCAGCTGCTTCTAACACAATTATGTCTAAGGGCATCTGAGAAGGAGTCTAATGAGGGTCAAACATACACCAATGGGGTCAGACCCTCAGGGAGGACTTGGTATTATCAGTGAGGCAGTAAATATACTCTTGGGTCAGAAGTCTTCCAGACATCCTTTGTAGCTGACCTGTCTCATGAGAGAGGTCATTCCTATGGGCACACCTGTCCATCAGTTCATAGTTCCACCACATAATCTTTGTCCCAGTTCTCAGTTCCTTACTGTCTCACCCTGAGGAAGCTGTTCCCCACCCCAGGACAGGTTTTCCTGTGTAAAGTGGAGGCCAGAGTCACCAAGCCCGCTACTGTGGGCAGAGAGGTTGACAAGATCAACTCATGAGCATGACATGAACCAGGCCCCAACTTGGTTTTCCCAGGAGTGTTGTAGATGAAGATTCCAGTTCTGTCTGTCTACTACACGTATAGGCAGACTGAGACCCACAGGCCAATGCCAGACATCAGATCTCCTGGGAGCCAGGTCACAGGCCAGCAGCTTGACCCTACATCTTCTTTCTAGTGATGCCTTTGACTTCAACTACGGGGTGTGTGTCATGAGGACGCATGAGGGGCTCAATGTCTCTGAGACACTGCAGACGCACGGTGAGTAACATGCTGCATTTGATCAGCCCCCGTCAAAAACCAGTGCCTTATGTAATCAGTGGAAGACTCGGAGATAGCCACTTCTTAATGGTTCCTTAAAGTCCAACCGTTTCCAAACGGAAGTGAGATCCAGAAAGGGCAAGTGACTGACCAGGCCAAAGTCATGCTTCCAGCTAGGGCCGGAAAGGAGATTAGAGTGCTCCAAGTCACTGTTGTGTTCTGATAACCAGATGGGGAAAAAGGACCTAATAGAGGAAAGGCATCTAGAAACATCACAAAGAAAATATCCAAAGGCCAAGGACTCTGACCATTGGACCTCATGTCTGTCCTTGGTACTCAAAACAGAAAATTGTTTTGCAGCATTTGGAAGTTGCATCTGACTGTGAAGACTCTGAATTAATGATAGTTAGAAGTGGGGAAGACAAAGGGAGGTCAGGACTGGCAGACATGCAGGCAGGACTCTGCTCCTTGCAGGCAGGAGTATTGTCACCTGGGGCCAAAGATATTTCTATATCCACAGACAACACATATGTATGCACATGTGTATGTCTAGACCACACATATGTATGCAGCCATTGTAGCAGTCAATGATGGCACTTTCCTCTCCCAGGGAACAAAAAGCTCCCACCAGGGTGGTGAGCATCTGGGAACAAAGCAGATGCTCAAAGCTCAGCACAACAGACACACAGGTCACCTCAGACATGAGAGTATCCTGGGGAGATGGATGCCCAGAGGCCTCTCCGAGGACAAGGCCTGCCTAATGCTGAGGAGGCCAGAGCTGGGGAAAGAATGCCTTAGGTGGGGCACCCTCCACCCTGAGGCAGTGTGTCTGGTGGAGGAGAAAGACAAAACAGCTGGCTTGTGGAGAGCCAGGGCAGAGGGAAGCAAGCAGCAGCCTTTCTTTTAGTGCAAGGAGAGCCCCAGAAGATAAGGAGCTCTCTATAAGCAGGGGTGCTTACTGGCCATACCCCCATTTTTTTGCAGTTAATCCCATGTTTGACCCCAGAGAGGGAGACAGGGGAGACAGTGGCAGAAGGACTAGGCCATCTGTGTCTAGCATGGGTCAGCTCCCCTCCATCACCTACTCAGATCAGAGCATTCTTGTCCTATGGGGATGCTAGTATCTGGGAATTTGGCCAAGAGTAAATGGCTTTCTCTTGTGACAGTGGTGTCTTAATAACCAAGGCTGGGTTACTGTAGGTAAATTTGGGGCTGTGAGCCTAAGTTCCACCCCTTGTAAGACTCCCTCTCGGTTGTTCAAATGCCATATTCAGAGAGAATCAGCATGCAGTTGCCTTCTTTCAGGGACAAATGGAAGGTGGGGAAAGTTGCAGCTGGTAAGGGGGTGAATGCCCTGCTACATCTGTGAGGGGAAGAAGAGGTACGGGAAGACGGACAAGCTCTATCTGCACAGAGATGCTTCAAAGAGATGCTGTACAGGGATGCTGCACAGGGATGCTGTACAGGGATGCTGCACAGGGATGCTGCACAGGGATGCTGTACAGGGATGCTGCACAGGGATGCTGTACAGGGATGCTGCAGAGATGAAAAAATGTTCTTCCAGCCAATAGTCCCCTGGTGCCCATCAGCATCCAGGGAGAGGGAGCTGGGAGCCAGGAAGAGGTTCATGTAGCACTATATGAAGCATGGGAAAGGACATTAGCTGGTCTGGCCAGGCCTACAGGATGCCTCTGACCACTGCATGCTCACCTTGGTGATGATGGCTAGCCCACCTCTCTGGGAAAGTTGGCTATTTTCAGGTGTGTCCTAACAGTGAGCCTGCTGGCTCTGTTTTGACCTTCCCCTTCTTCAGCAGCCCCGGAGGCATTGGTACAGGAGGAGCAGGCTAGCACCATCTTCCAGTCGGAGCAAGGCAAGAAGAACATTGACATCTATTGGCTGTTCGATGATGGAGGTCTGGTCCCTTTGGATCCATCTCTGTCCCCTGGGAGTTTCTGTCCTCAGGGTCTCTGCATCTCCTGGCATGCCAGTCTGTGTTATACTTGCTGAGGCCTCTGGTGGGACCCAGAAGGCAGCAAAGTGGACAGACGCCTTAGCCTGTCCTGGCTTTAAAACACAGCCCTCAGCTTTAATGGCTCTACCTTTGATAGAGTAAAAAAGAGACATAGCCTTACCCTAGTTGAACACATGAACCCTCTGTGTCTGTGAGTTCCACATGAGTCCTGACCTCCTATAGACCAAAATACTGAAAAGGAACACCATGTCTGATTGGGCATGCATAAACTAGTTTTCCCGTCACTGTTTCCTCCACAGTAAAACCCAGGAGCAATAGTACCTGCCCTGTGGCAACAATGATAGCAAAGGGCCTAAGGGATATTCAAGGCCAGGTGTAGGTTCCACACAGATCCTACACCACTTCCTAGAAGGTATGTGGCTCCTGCAGAAGTGGGCATCTGAGAGCAGGTCCTGGAGCCAGTCTCCCTGTGTATATCCAAGAGTAGCTGTGTAGTTCTTTAATGACACCTATGCAAGCCGGGATATGTGAATCCGTGCCCGGCAGCAAGTGCTCTCGTGGGTTTAACCTAATCAGTGTCTTTCTCAGTAAGAAAACTGAAGCACAGGGGAGCATGCATGGATATCATGGTGGCTGGGCCTTGGCCTTATATGTTGAGACGACAGAGAGGGTGGCTTCTGCTCTTTGGTCAGATGTTCAGTTTTCAAGAAATAAATGCAGGTCATCCTGATGTTTACCTACAACCCCCCCCCCCCCCCACATCATGTGCCAGCTTGCTTGTGTAAAACCACATCATTGACTGGACACAGTATCATATGCCTACAGTCCCATCATTTGGGAGATAGAGGCAGGAAGATCAAGAGTTCAAAGCCAGCCTCAGCTACATACTAAAACCTTGTCTCAAAAAAGCCAGATAATGATAATTCTGAAAACTAAGAGCCAAACTTCTGCATTAGCCAAATAAACCACAACCTGCCAAGCACCATAGCCAATGCGTTGGTTTAATCTGGTGAGCTTCTCCATGGGTGAGGAGCTAAGGTCTAGAGAGGGGAGGGTCCTGCTGTAGCAGTGTGGGGTGGAAAGACACAAAGGGCTCTGTCCTGAGTTCTTTCCTCTTCGCTTCTGCGGATTGTCCCTGTCAGGCCTCACCCTCCTCATCCCCTATCTTCTGCACCGCAAGAAGAGATGGGGGAAATGCAAGATCCGAGTGTTTGTTGGAGGCCAGATCAACAGGATGGACGAAGAGAGAAAGGCGTAAGTAGGGACCACAAGGGCTGTGCTGATCTTCCATCTTGCCTCCTCAAGGCTGCCAGACTCCTTGTCCCTGAACCCTCTAGCTCTTCCCGTGGGTGGCTCTGTTGTTGCTCCAAAGCCCAGGCCAGCCTCTCTCCAGCTCACAGTAATGGTACCTGGGGGTCATACAGGAGCTGTCTCCATCTCCAAAGGGTTGGCTTCTGAGCCCACCTTAAGGAGACCCAGGTGTCCTGGTGTTTGCTCTGATAGGAACATGTGGTAAGTACTGAAATCGAAAGACTCTTCAAGGACAGACTCATGGAACAGCAGGACAGAGGTAAGTGGAGCAAGATTAGAATGCTTCCTGACAATGTCCCCAGAGTAGGGATGCAGGCTCAGAGGAGACATGAGGTGACCAGGAGACCAGAAAGTCACACCAAATCTTTCGGTGAGAAATGACTTTTAATTCCCCCTCAGGTCTCTGGATGATTTGGCAGGAGATCTTGGTGTCAAGCTGGTCTATTCTTGAGCTCATTTGAACTTCTAAGCAGACAGAGCAGGCCTGGCTCATTGGCAGGCAATGCCATCTGGTCAGAATTTGGTGACACTGAATATATTTATATGGGTTTTCATTGTAACCCCTCTCTCTAAATAAGTACTGTTTTCTGCTTCAATTAGGAGATAAAATTTGCTTCTGAAATATCTTACTTACATTAAAAGATATCTGAAATATCTTTTAATGACTATAACAAAACACCCGAGGGAGTCTGTCTCATAAAGAAAAGAGGTTTCTTTTTGTCATGGTTCTGGAGGTTCAGTCTAAGGGCTGTGTCTAGTGACATCCATCTTGTTGCCAGCTACCTGACATGATGGTGATACAGGGTATCATATGGCAGGATACTGGTGTGTGTATGTGTGTGTTTTCTTTGTTTATGAAGCCTCCAAAGTTCAGTTCAACCATGGGATGCAACCTCAGTGACCTGGCTTCAATCCTAAACATGTTCCAAAGTCTCTGTCCGTAAACACCAGAACAGGATTCTGTTTCCACATTCTCCCACACACTAAGGATTAACATTTAACCCGAGTTTATGGGGTAAACTGTATGCAAATCACGGCACCAAGACAGAATGTGACTTGCCTTAAATAAGCACAGAAGTACAAAGAGAGGTGTGGCCACGGAGGTGTCAAGTTGGCCTGAGTTGTAGGGGAGGAGTTGGGGAAACAGTGACTTTTCAGAGAAGGGAAGTAAGATTAAAGGTCAGAGATGAGACCTGCTCAGACAAACGGTGGCTGTTTGTCCACAGAGAAGAGCCTGGTGCAAGCTCTAACACAAGACCACAATAGGAAGTGACCCCTGGCCTGTGCCACTCCTACCATGCCAGGATTCCACCCATGTTCTTTCTTCTAATCGCCCTGTGAGTTCAGGGAGAGCCAGCATGCTGTCCCTGCCTTCTCCCTCAGCCCCCTGTACCCTGTGAGAGCTTTATCACCAAAAGGGCCTTCTTTGGCAAGGCCACAATGTCATTGCAGTCCCCTCCCCCCAGCCACCTAGCTTTCAGGCCTTTTAAAGAGTAAACATACCAGAAGGCTCTCTGGCAGTCTGTGCTTCCTGTCCCAGCTCTGGGTGACAGCTGGGTTCCTTGGGGTTTGCTTAGCTCAAGGTGGCCCCATTGGGTAACACTATGTCTTTCTTACAGTGGTCATAAAAACCCTTCTGTCCCAACTGCCACTTGGTGGCTCATGTGATCTGCTGTCCTTATGACCTGAAGACTGCTTGGGCTCCTGACAGATACCTGTATGAAGCAGCTGTAGCTCTGCTTTTAAAATCCTGATTCTGGGAATGTAACACTGGTCATGTTTGCTGAATGCGTACAAAGCCCCGGGTATAACACGCAGTGCTGTATGCACAGAGTGTAGCAGTAAGCCTTGGGGAGGGGGATGCAGAAGAGGCAGAAATTCAAGGTCAGTGATGGCACACATTTTTATACGGCTTTTATACGGCACCCTAGTTGGAGGCCCAACACCCATATAGGGCAGCGCACATTGTTAGAACTTTAGTTCCAGGAGATCTGGCATCTTCTCGCCTTCCCAGACACCCTGACACACATGGCATAGGCACACAGAAATACATGCACATACGTGTAAATAAAAAAATAAATCTTAGAAAAAGTAAGTTCTATCCCTAAGTTCAAGAGCCAGCAGGAGCTGTCTGTGGAGGCCCCAGCCTGGGCCATTAGGTTTCCCTTCCCGGCATGCTCCATGTCATCCCAGTTGCTTCATTCCCTACCTTTGCTCACTGGCTTCTGCCTCCAATGAGTCAGCTTGGTGGGTACATCACACCCCGGAGGAATCACTCAGACCATGCTTTGCCAGGGCTTCTGGCCCAGCACTGGGCTGGAGTCTCACCCGTGCATTCTGCAAGCATCTTGGGTGATTCCAATGTGGACATGGCCCTATCCCAGTTCCTTGGGCCTAGAGCAACCTTCTCCAGCAAGTGACAGCCTGCCAGATGGCTGCTTCCTCTGTGAAGTCTTCCATGACTGAGCAGACCACAGTGGGCTTCTCCATCAGATGCCAAGTCTGCTGTCCAGTACGCTCAGCTGGTTTTCTCCTTAGCTCGTGTGTGTTGTTGTCTTTGTCTTTACTGCCTCTCTTCAGTTTCTCTTCTTCTTCTCCCCCCTCTGACCTTCAGCTGTCAACGTGTGGTCCCAAGCCTAGCAACATCCCAGGTTCCACCCTGGCCGGCTGACAGTGGTTCAGAGTCAGCCAGAAGATACATGGGAGATTCTGTTCAAATCTTTTCCCAGGTCTCTTGCTACTCTCTCACCTACTCCACCATACTTACTGCAGCCGCCTTGCCCCCTCTGTTCTGTTCATTGCTACAAACCCAACAAGGCGCTTAATGAACATCAGGATGAGTGGATACTTAAGAGGAAATTCTGCATCTGTCTTCCAGGATCATTTCTCTGTTGAGCAAGTTCAGACTGGGATTCCATGAAGTCCACATCCTTCCCGACATCAACCAGAAGCCCCAGGCGGAGCAGTGAGTTCTGTGTTGGGAGTTCCAGACAGAAGAGCTAACTCTGGTCCTATAGATCCCTCTGCTTGCTGCTTCTTTCTTCCAGCCCTGCTGGCTCCTGCGCTCTTTTCTCATGGGCCTCAGGACCTTTGCATATTCAACCGTTTCTCCACCCGGCACCTTTTGCCTTATGCACACAGCTGGCTTCAGAAGGACACACTTCCTTTAGGGAGCAGGGAGGCCCCTCCCAGCTATCCCCGGTTCCAGGGCTCAGGTCATGTTTTCCTAAAACATCCGTTTCTGTGTTTGCTTGCCTCCACCAGTCTGAGCAGGAGTTCAGTGAGGATGGGGTTCAGTCTGTCTGGCACCTGATGCTGCTTTCTGAGTGGGATCGGGAGGGGAGGGTCCAGGTCAGTGCACAGCTCCTGATAAACGTCAGACCTAAGTGTCAAGGGCTGATGTCACATGTGAGCCATATAGTGTAAATGGCAAAATTGGATGGGTTCCGTCTGAGGAGTGTGCCCTTGTGTGTGGTAAGCCTAGTTATCCCTTGAGCTTCCTCCAAGTCCCTGGCTCCCCCCAGAAATAGGGTCCTGCCACCACCCAGCCTCACTTGAACTTTCCTTCCCAGCACCAAGCGGTTTGAGGACATGATTGCACCCTTCCGCCTCAACGACGGCTTCAAAGACGAGGCCACTGTTGCTGAGATGAGGAGAGACTGTCCCTGGAAGATCTCAGATGAGGAGATTAATAAGAACAGAATTAAGGTGCAAAAGAGGGAAGGGGCTCGGCAGGGCTTGGGGGGGGGTCCCAGCATATGTCTCCATCCTGGGTTTCTGGAATTCCCCACTTGGCCCCACCCTACTTGTCCTTAGCAATGTCTGAGATGTTCTTGGGCCACATGAGAGAGCAGAGCCTCAAAGCTGTCCTTGGTGGGAAGACTGACCCTCCTACAGTGTAGGTGGTTCTGGCCTTTTGTTGTGACTCTCCAGAGCTGTGGGTACTGCAGGCATGAGGCTCTTCTGACATTGTCTGCAGTGATATTTTTAGTCGGAGTAAATAAAATGGCAGGGCCAGCCAGACACCCAGGGGCAGATCTCAGTTGTTTCAGTGACCCTGAACTGGGGACCACTTGCCACTCTCCTCCAGTAGGGACATTTGTCAACTGTCTAGAGATATTTTTGGAGGTCACACAACAAGGGATGTGTGCTACAGCTGCCGTCTATCACACGGAGACCGAGGCACCGTGCTCAATGTTCTACAGCAAAGAATTGGGCAACCAAGATGTCCACAGTGAGACAGTGAGAGTCCCAGACTGGGCTAACTCACTTTCTTCAGATTCCTTTCTCATTAGAAAGTATCTATCCACTCTCAGTCCGGGGAGTTGACCTCATTTCTGAGGGACTCGGAGGCAGCCTTAGGTTAAGGTGTGTCCCCCAGGCAGTCCCACACACCCTGGGAGTTTGGATGTTTTCCCAGCCTGGCACCAGCTGGCTCTGTAGAAGGTACTAATAAGCAGGGTGTCTAAAGACAGCCCTCCAAGTTTTGCCACTGTGGAGGCAGAGCCTGCCCTTGCTCTCGGTCCCCCAGTCTTTTATACGGAGGGTCTTCCATGTGCCAGACCCTTTGCTGGCACTGAGCGGTGAGTTAGCTCATTTGAATTCTTCCACAGTCCCTGGAGAGGACATTATCATACGCATTTTGCAGAGGTACATGCTGTACCTTGTCTGGGCTCTCTGCTATGAAGCTCTGGGGCTGAAGTTACAACCCAGTAAGGAACTTTCCTCCCATTATCATACTGGTCATGTCAGTAAAGTCAGGCAAGGGGAAAAAAAGAAAACAACCAAACCAGAACCACCCAAAATCAAAACAATAACAGAAGAAGAAGAAAGAGGAAAAGGTGCATCTGGTGCTTAATTTCCATGAGGGTCCCTTTGTTCCTGGGGCTTGGGGGTCAGGAATTGTTTAGGGGAGTAATTCTGTATCCAGTTGAACTGGGGGTTGGGTGGGGTGCTGTTAAGAAAGGAGGGAGTGACCTTGGCTTTCCCTGGCCCCAGTCCCTTCGGCAGGTGAGACTGAATGAGATACTTCTGGATTACTCGAGGGACGCTGCTCTGATCATCCTGTAAGTCAAGGGTGGCTAGCAGGGGAGTGGCCTGTCGGGATGAAGGTAGCTTCTCATAGGGGCCTAGAATGCTGCAGACTCAGCCCGCTGGATTCTCAAAGAACATGGCCAGCCCAATGCAGTCCAATGTCTGCCTCATGGCCCTGGCCTGAGCCTGTATCGGAGGCACTGTTGATCTTCCTTCCTTGTTTACTTCTCCTCTTGCCAAACAGGCTTGGCAGACAGAGGCACCTTGTCCCAGAAGCCAGTGTGTCTCCTAGCTTGGAAATTGCCCAACTTTCATTGGCTTTGTGCCATCCCCTAATGATTTGAGTGCTGAACCTGGACAAGAGGAATGGAGTCTGCTCTGGCCACACTGTTCCCCGGAACAGCACCCAGTCCGTGCTGCCCTCCAGTGTTGGCCAGGGCAGGGCAAGTGGGTAGGAACAGTGGCAAGGAGGGCTCTCTGTGTGGCTTTAATCTCTCTGGGGCCAGAAACAAGGACATGGCTAGCCAAGACCTCCACATTTGTAGCTTAGGGTAACATGCAGATTCAGTTAAGACATTTCTCATACTTGCCGGGGGCTTAGGCAGGACATCACACTTGTATGGATTCCAACACATGAGAACGTGAGCCTCTAGCCTAACATCTGGAACTTGCTATGAATCCTGGTGGGACTCAAACCAGGGATCCTTCCACCTCCACCTCTTTGGCAGCTAGCAACAACAAACGTGTCAGAAAGTGGCCTGTTCAGGCCATGTTCTGATATAGACCTCAGGGGGTCTTTTTCTTAAAATCCTGAGGTAGTGGCAAGGAGGAAGGCCAGAAGCAGACTTGCTTGATAATAAGATGGTCGTGGACAGATGAAATGTCTGTATGCCTTTAGCACCCTCCTTTTTAGTGTGCATGGATCTAAACTGTTGGAGAAAATATTTAATCCCAATCAGGGGCTTTCTACCCTGCCTTGATTATTCAATTCCCAGATAAAAGACATATGCTGCCTTTAGTTTCTAATAAGCCTTTACCAGCACTAAAGCTGAGTAGATATCTCTATGTTATTAGACTCTGCTTTCCTATTGATAACCCTGAGTTATTACTATGTTCCATCTGGGCTGCTCTTAACTCTAATTGGCCAGTCCTCATGGACATGATTTTAACACTTTTTACCCTATGGCATCTTCTTCTTTCCTCAGCTTCCCCTCTCTCCTCATGGGCTCCCCACCCCAAGCCCAGAAACCCTAACCCCCTAGGTGCCCAACTATTAGCTGTCAGCATCTTTATTCGCCAACCAGGGATAACTGGGGGTGGGGGAGAGAGGTCCATAGTAGCACCTGGATTTACAATTGAGCATCCTCTGGGAGCAACGTGTATTTAGCATAGCAAAAGACCAAGCCTCAACACTAAACATCCTGGCAGACCTGCAAAGTGTTATCTGCTCTAGAAAGAAATCTGTATCTACTGATACAAGTAGTACTGTAGGGTTTCTATTAATGTGATAGCACAAAAGCAGATTGGGGAGGATAAAGTTGATCTCAACTTACAGGTTGTTGTCTGTCATCTAGGGGTGTCAGGGCAGGAATACAAAGCAGGAACCTAGAGGTAGGAGCTGATGTAGAGACTATGGAGGAATGCTGCTTACTGGCTTGCTCTTCATGGCTTACTTACTCTGCTTTCTTATAGCACAGGACTACCAGACCAGGGACGCCATTACTCACATAGCCTTGGCCCTCCCACATCAATTAGCAATCAAGGAAATGCTCCACAGACTTACCCACAGGCCAATCTGATTAGGACATTATCTCAATTGTGGTTGTCTCAGAAAACTGACTTTATTCCCAGGCAGTGGTTCATTCCTTTAATTCCAGCACTTGGAAGGCAGAGGCAGACAGATCTCTAAATTCAAGGCTAGCCTGGTCTGCAGAGTGAGTGCTAGGACAGCTAGGAGTCTACAGAGAAACCCTGTCATGAAAAACAAAAAACAAATGAAAACTGACTCTACCTTGTGTCAAGTTGACCAAAAACTAACTGGGACAAGCAGTAAATATGTGGCAAAGGCTGTTTGTTTTTGTTAGTTAGTTAGTAAGTAAGTAAGTTAGTTAGTTAGTTAGTTAGTTAGTTAGTTAGTTAGTTAGTTTTTCCTTAGAGAGAGGCCTCAAACTTAGCACCACTCTGGGTTTAGAATGCACAAGACTTAAGAATAATCCATTCCCAACCTGGTTGCCTCTTGACATTAAATTTCCAAGAAGAGACTGCTATCAAGGAGTCCCTTGAGAGTGTCAGGAGGAAATGGGGTTTCCATCTCACACAGTCAGGAGTACCCCCTTTCCAGGGGGTGGGGGGCAACATTGTTTCTATCGTTAGGGCTCCCTGTGAGACATCATGTCAAATGGTTAAAGACCAAAAATGCTGGAGGCCTTCCAGCAGATGAACAGGAGTGACAGGTGAGGTCTGACTGTAATAAGCATGCCATCAGAGCCCTGATGCCAGAGGGGTCTGTCTGGTCATTCCTGTCTGCAGACTCGTGGGGGTTCATATGGCAGCAGCTGGTCACTGTGTGGAAGGAAATGGTGCTGTATTTCTGCCAACAGGGTGTGGTCAGCAGCTAAAGGTTAGAGTTATGAGGAACCTGCTGAGTATGCTCCAGGTGGGACAGTGTGTGTGTGTGTGTGTGTGTGTGTGTGTGTGTCTGTGTGTGTGTCTGTGTGTGTGTGTCTGTGTGTGTGTCTGTGTTAGGAGCCCCCAGTGTGTGTGTGTGTGTGTGTCTGTGTATGTGTGTGTCTGTGTTAGGAGCCCCCCAGTGTGTGTGTGTGTGTGTGTCTGTGTGTGTCTGTGTGTGTCTGTGTGTGTGTGTCTGTGTGTGTCTGTGTGTGTGTCTTTGTGTGTGTGTCTGTGTTAGGAGCCCCCAGCTCCTAAACCCTAAACCCATTACCCTCTAACCCAGAGGGAAGCATTTCAACAGGCTGACTTTTAGCTGGCCATGCTTACTGATTTTGTTCCTGTGCGTTCCTTCACATGTGCCCAAGGCACTGCACAGAAAGACATGCAGGACGCTTAGTTATTTGCAGTGTCCTGGGTAGAGTGGTGGTCAGGATCTCAGACCAATGACATCAAAGCACAGAGATCTGAGCTCAAGCAGTTGTCAGTCGCTCTCTGGGCCACCCCAGAGGACACTGGAACCTACATGTTTTTCCTCAAGGGCTGGCTTCCTGTACTCAGCTCTTGGCAGCCCAAAGGGTGGTGTCACACACAGGAAGTTGAATTCTGCCTTGCAATGCCCTCCGGTGTGGCTTACAGCAAGACTGTGATACCAAGGTGTTAAGCCAGATGTGGATCCTCTCAGTTAGGGCCCTTCTGCAGCTCCATGACACCCATTGTTGAGCACCTCCCAGGGCCTGCAGGAGGTCATGTTTTCCTGAGGGAAGGAAGGGGTTTGTTCCATCAACACCCCTCAGAGAATGTTCCTAAAGCAAGGTTGGGCCCAGACTGTGGCCTGAGTCAAGACGGTGGTGATGGCTCAAGACATCTAACCATACGGGGAGCCTAAGGTGTGAACTGTCCATATGGGTGGGACAGGCTGCAGCTTCCATAGTGTAGTCTTTCTTCAAAGAAGCACACTCACAACTCTGACCTGCTGTTAACTCACTGTGTGGCCTTGGTGAGGAACCCCATGTCTCTCTAGCCTTGACCACCAAAACAGGTTCGAGGTTTTCTTTCATCACACTGCAATCCCATGTTCACTTGCTAAAAAAAAATCCATCTCTGGCCTGGGAGTGGGCTGGGGGGACACGAGACAAGATGAGATTTTACCTGAGTGGCATCTCTCACCCCACTTTCTTCTCTTCCCCAAAACTTTAGGAAAATTTAAAAGCCCACCAGCTAGTCTTGGCGGGATTAGTTTTGAGCAACAGTGGTGTGTCTGGTCACCCTGGAGGTGATATCTGCACACACCCCACCCTAGCCAGCTGTCACCCAACAGGGGTCCCTGCTCTTGGGCCAACTCCACAGAGCAGCTGTTTATGTGTCCCAACCCTCCCCAAGTTGGAGACCAGCCCAGATTTCTCAGGATGTAGTCAAGGTCAGCCTCATTAGACTTGGAAACCCTGAAGATGCAAATTCTAGTCTCTTCCAGAAGGGAGCTAGAAGGGGCTCAAGACCCCTGTGCCCAGATATTCTAAGGACAACAGACAAGGAACAGTCCTCACTGGAACCAGGTGAAATGGATGTGTAGTCTAGCTCCAGTTTGGGGCAGAACCTGGCTCTGTCTCCTACTCAGTGGCTTATCGGATGATCCACCCCTGACACCTCCCCCATGTGTGAGCGCAGCTACACTTACACAGGGGTTGAGCTGGCACTGCACAGTAACTATCCCCACCCCACAGCCTCTGAGCAGGTTAAGAGCCTGCCTGTTCCTGTGAGGACCAGGTACTCCTTTTCTCAGGAAGGATTTCCTCCACAGTGAAGAGAGTAATTTATCAAGGCAACCTTACCACCGGTGCTTGTACCAAGGAAGATGCTGTGAGCAATGGACCTTGGTGCTTTAAGGATCAGAACTAAACTGTGTTTCTTGAGACAAAGACACTGTCACAGAAGTTGAGTCCTCCACTCAGGGCCTTCCAGATGGGGAGGGGACTGGCGGTCAGCCTGGATTGGTTCCGTTCTGAATCTAGCATTCACCCAACGTTGCCTTGCAAATTTGAACAGGACTTGTTTTGTTCCCAGCTTTGTTCTAAGGATCAGCGGTTTAAGGAAAGAACATCCTGTTGGCAAGAGTAAGCATGTCATTGACTAATGCTAGAATGAGTTAAAGGTGCTGTCCCTGGGACAGGGCCACAAGCTCCTGAGGGAGGGAACTTCATGCAGAAAACACTGCCGGTGATTTGTGACTCTGAGCCTTATGGCCTTTAAAGTTGGTGAACTCAGTTCCCTAAAATATTGTAGCACTTCCCAGATGGCAGAGTCCTCAGCCCCACAAGTGCCTGTGAAATCTAAACTAGGCCTTTCCCTTCTCCTATGCCATTTCCTTGGAGGATCACTGAACACTTTCAAGTGAAGATATCAGTTGCTCAGTGACATAGACATCCTTGTTCCCACCCACCTTCCCTGCTCTTTGGGACCTTACTTTCTAAAATTAGGACAATGGTTTCCCCCTGATGTTCTGACCCTGCGTTTTAGTTAGTGATCACAGGCATTGTGAGGTTGTATCAAGCAGATGCATCAGGTAGAAAGATCTAGGAACCTCTTTGGAGACCCATCTCTACTGCCTATACCTTCTGTCAGACAGCCAACAAGGGTAGTACTTCTGTGAGTACTCTATTTAAAGAACTCTGAGGCTCGGTGCCAGTCAGGCACTTTGCCAAAGCCACAAAGTTGAGGACATTGCAAATCCAGCACTAGGGCAACATCTATTGGGGTCAGATTCTGAACTCTGAACCCTAGTTCAAATCTGCCTGGGTGGCTGCACCAGCTAGAGTTCAGCTGGCCAGAGTTCAGTTAGGGCACTATCCACTGCTGGTCTGTATTAAAGCTCAGATGAAGGGACTGTCAAGGGTACAATCCCATACAGTGCCGTGTAAGCACTGGTATCCCAAATTCATGTATCATGGTCCTGTGGGATGCTGTATTTCCCAGAAGCTGGGACATAGTCCTAATGTATCTTTAGAATTCTTAAGATGGTAGAAAAGTCACTTTCTTATCTAAACAGCCAAACATGACTGAACAGCATTCTAGGATATCCTGTTACTTGCATGGTGTTTTGCAGCTAGGACAAGAGGCCCCCAAGAAACCATGCTGGAATCTCCCTGACATGCTTCATGGGCCAGGGTGGCAGGACAAGGACATGTAGCCACATCCCAGGAGCATATCACACTGTGGCTTTGGGAAGGTGTGTGGCTGGAAAGGCAAGCCTGGCAAGGTGCTAGTCACCTGGTGGGGTGACCTCACCCACTCAGCAAACATGCTTTGAGTCTGTCTGTCTCAGAATGTACTTATGCAGAGAGGGAAGGGTCAGACAAAACTCAGCTGGCAGATGAACACATATTCCAATGGAGGAGACAGACAAGGTATAAACACAACTAAAGACGCCTTTAAGATTGTGGAGGGCTATGAAAACAGTCAACTGGGGATTGGATGGAAAGGTGTGATCAATTAGAGGAGCTGCCCTCAAGCAGCTGGATACCCTGAAGCCTGGATGATTCAAAGGGGCCACCCAGAGTTGGGCATGGATTAGTTTACCAAGTCCAAAGGTCTCAAGACAGGAGCAATTTACCACCATGGTATTCAGAAATGATTAGGGCTGAGAGAGGTTTGAAGGTATCTTAGTTAGGGTTTCATTGCTATGAGGAGACACCATGACCAAGACAACTCTTATAAAGGAAAACTTTTAACTGGGGCTGGCTCACAGTTTCAGAGGTTTTAGTCCATTATCATCATGGCAGGAAGCATGGCAGCATGCAGACAGACAGAGTACTGGAGAAGGAGCCTAGAGATCTGCATCTTGATCTGAAGGTGGCAGGAGACTGTGTCACTGGGCATGGCTTGAGCATAGACCTCAAAGTCCCACCTCCACAGTGTAACACTTCCTCTGACAAGGTTACACCTACCCCAGTTAGGCCACACTTCCTAAATGTGTCACCCACTGTAGGCCAAGCATTCAAACACACGAGTCTATGGGGACCAAATGTATGCAAACCACCACAGAAGGGTTGCAGGAGACTGGATCATGAGGGAATGTACAGGCCATAGGTCTGCTTAGAAATACTTTGTGGCTGAAGATATTCTCTGAGGAGCTGTGAAAGACAGCAGGGAGGTCTTAAGGAGAGTAGAAAGGCATGAAGAGCAAGCAGGAAGCTGAAGTACTGTTCAGAAGACAAGCCCTGTGTTGGGTTGTGTGGGAAAGCTCTGGGTAATTCCCCTGCTGTGGCTCTTCCTCCTACAGAACCTTGCCCATTGGAAGGAAGGGGAAGTGCCCTAGTTCACTGTACATGGCCTGGCTGGAGACCCTGTCCCAGAACCTCAGACCTCCCGTCCTCCTCATCCGAGGCAACCAGGAGAACGTGCTCACCTTTTACTGCCAGTGATGCCTGGTGTAGCGAGCGGTTCCTGCCCAGGGCTCAGTCTCAGGATGGAGTCAGAACTCACCGTCTCCAGCTGGAGATGAGGCTTCAAGTTCTGCTGTATCATCACATCTACCAGCGCCTCTGCAGAAGATGGTGTTTCTAGACCCCATCAGACACACTTTCTGGACCTTAAAGCTGCATGGGAAAGTCTCTGGGAGATTCTCCTTTTAAAAAGATTTTGTCTTGATGACCAAAGTATTAGTCCTTGATTCAGTCTTTGATTTGTACACAAACTGAGACCCAGCTTGGCAGTCTCTCGAGGGGCTTTCCCTGTAACCACCCCCAAAGCTGTCTTACTCCCCAGACGGGAGAGCAGGAACTCATCCTGAGGACCTGGGCAGAGTTCTGATGACTGCAGGGTCCTCTGAGCAACACACATTTTCTTCAGCCCTGACTGTGTTGCTTTTCAATGATGGATCCTGGGTGTTCTCACTGGTTTTCTAGACCAGGGTTCTATAGGTCCACGGATTACACATTCTATGGTTTTCCTGGAGACTTGGGACACACAGAACAAGGGCAGGGAAGCATCACAAAATGTTACTAACTCCAGAGGTTGCCCTCCAGTATTTTCCATTCTGCTTCTCTCTCTCTCCCCTCTCCTTCTCTTCTTCCCTCCCTCCTTCCCTTCTTCCTTCTCTCTGACAGAATCTTATGTAGTCCAGGCTGGCTTTGAACTTGCTCTGTAGGCAAGAATAACTTCGAACTCCTGACCCTGTCTCTAGTACAGAGTGCTGGGATTCCAGGCACATGCCATTGGCATGTTTTACACGGTGCTAGGGATCCAACCTATGGGTTAATGGGTACCAGCAAGCACTCTGCTAACCATGCCACCCCCGCCTAGTCTCTTTGCTGCAAGTCGATTACAGCCTACTAAACGATTTTCAGACCCATTCATGCGCGGTGATCCATGCTTTGAAAAACAGGTTTAATGTCTGCAGGTTGTGTGTAGGGTCTGTTGCTGATTAGTTTCCTTGTTGTTTGGGAATTTTGTTTCATCAACTAGGAACTAGGGCCATCTAAGTAGAAAGAACCTCAATTGACAAATATGCCTCCTGCTGATTGGTGGCCTGCAATGATTGATGGGGGCGGGGGTGGGGTAGGCTAGCTCACTTTGTTGCAGTGCCACCATGAGCAGTGGTCCTGAGGTCCTGGTGGATAAGAAAGCAGGCTGAGCAAGCCAGTAAGTCGTGTTTCTCCATGACTTCTGCTTCAGTTCTTGCCTGGAGTTTCCCTGACTTCTCTTCATTACGAACTGTAAGCCGTAAGATGAAATAAACTCCTTTCTCCCCAAGTTGCTTCTGATCGTGTGTGTGTGTGTGTGTGTGTGTGTGTGTGTGTGTGTGTGTGTGTGTGTGTGTGTGTGTATGGGTATGTACATAGGAGTGTAGATGTCATCAGAGACTAGAGGTGAAGAATCCCCTGGAGCTGGAATTACAGACTGTTGTAAACTAACTGCCTGGTATGATTGTTGGGAACCAAACTTGGGTCCTCTGGAAGAGCCATACATATTCTTAACTACTGAGCCATCACCAAGGCTCTCCTTCATTACATTTTACAGCCAGGGGGTATTGTTTCTGATCCGTGCCTTTGTTTTGATGCTCCCACAGGGAGACAGGGCACAGGGGTGATGCCAGCTCTAGCCACTGTTGAAGGAGGTTTCACTTAGCTCCCCTGAGGGCACTGCTCCAGTAAGTAGCTCTCATTTCCCCCTTGGCCTTTCAGCCTCCAGAGTTACCTGTACCTTCCTTCAGCTCCCAGATAGATTTCTTGTGGCTTTGAAGTAACTGAGTACAGCCCACTTTCTCTGCCCTGTAGCTCTGTTGATGCTTAGGGCCTCATCAGCCCAGAGGGAATTCTACTCTGAACTGAATTTCCCTTTAAGTACTTTCCTGGCCTCTCCAGTGTGGTCAGGTTGAGGTGGGTTTCACAGAAATGAGACCTGATGGAATATTCCAGAAGAACCACCTGGCTGGGAAGCCCCTAAAGCATGTGCAAAGCAGCCAAATTGGCCTCACAGAGGTCAGGGAATCGGCAAATGAGGCCTGAAGAATGTTTGCAGAACGAGAAGCCCAGCCACTGTCCAGATCGGTAAGAACGCAGTTTGTGAGAAGTTTCATCTTGTAACTGAAGATTCAAGTGCCTCAGAAGGCCCTGCTTCCTTAAACACACAGCAGAGTTCACTTTCGGAAGACACTTGAGGAGGACCACTGGTTGGGAGGCCCATGAACGGAAGTCCTCTGGGTACACACAAGACAGCGGCTAGGGGCAAAGGGAAGTGCTTCTGTGAGTTACAGAGGAAAACATTTCAGTAGCAAAAGATATGAGAACACTTGGTGACAAAGCCTGGCAGGTCCCTGTGGAGAACATGACACTGGAAAGTGGCCCGGAGAGCTCGTGTGGTGGAGCTAAGCCCACAGACCAATAAGACCACTACCACTAGTTTTGAGCCAACTTTGAAGCAAGTATTAATTAAATACTGGCTGTTGTGTTTTATAAAAAGATACAGAGAGAAGGAATATGCTTGGTGGATGGGTAGTCAGGTGTGGGGGAGGGGTGCCTCTGTGGAGCCCATGCTGAGACATCCTTTCCCCTGAGGGACCAGCCACATAGGGTTTATTTAGGGCATGGGGAGAGGAGCTGAGAGGTTAGTAGAGGCGGAGAAAGGCAGAGAGAGAGAGAGAGAGAGAGAGAGAGAGAGAGAGAGAGAGAGAGAGAGAGAGAGAGAGGAGTAGAGGAGTCAGGCCATGAACACAAGGAGAGAGAGGGGGGAGAGAAATGGAGAGAGATGGGGAGGGCAATGGAAAAAGGGGAGGGGGCTAGGGGACAGAGAGGCAAGAAAGCAAGAAAGAGAGGAGGGGACAAGCAGCCCCTTTTATAGTGAGTGAGGCATACCTGGTAACTGGTAACTGTTGCCAGGTAACTGTGGGGCGGAGCTTAGACAAAATGCTAACACTGTCCATAATACACTCTGCCAGAACCATTCTAGGGTTCCAAGAAAATGGGCCCCAATCACATTTAGCAGAGACCTATAGAGCCACGCCTATAAGACTACCATATTTCCCATCAGGTCCAATCAGGGGCAAGTATATATCCTGACTTATTTCCTGCTACATATCTTTCAAATACCTGTGATCAGGCACATGAGGGGTACAGTTGGGTCAAACAAACTTGGTTAGGAAAGTGAAAACGTGTGATTTGTAATCTTCCATAAACATTAGCCTCTAGCATTTCAGAAACTATCTGTCCTTGGGCAAGAGCTATTGACATTTTTGTTTATGGATCTCTTAGGCATAGTGATTAAAACTTAAAACATAACTTTGGATCTCACAGAGCCATTCTGTAACCCCAGCTCTTGGGAGGCTGAGGCAGGAGAATTGCCCCTTCCCTAAAAGAGCCTTGGAAGATGAGTGTAGTGGGTTTGGCCTGATGTTGCTTGTGTTCTAATGTTAATTTGGGTCCCCAAAATTGCTTACACAAGTGTCTGCATGTAGCTTCTGGAAACCTACCCCCAGTTTGTTCTGATTGGTAAATAAAGATTCCGGTAGCCAGTGGCTGGGCGGCTCAGACTGAGGCAGGATTTGAGAATTCCTCAGGTTTGGGATGGGGGTGGGGGTGGTGAGAAAGGAGGAGAGCGTGGAGGAGACCCTCCATGTCTGAGAAGAGTGCTGGACAGAGAGACAGCCCATGTGAAGGAGCCAGGGGAGTGTGGTCTGAGAGGGCTGCCCACCTGGCTTCAGGGTAGTCAAGATAGAATATAGGGTTTAGTAAGTAATAACTTGGGATTATTGGCGGGAGGTGGATTAACCACTTGGAGGTTAGACAGTGGCCCAGCTATTATATCAAAATATAAAGGCTGTGTGTGTGTGTGTGTGTGTGTGTGTGTGTATGTGTGTGTGTATGTGTGTGTGTGTGTATGTGTGTGTATGTGTGTGTGTATGTGTGTGTATGTGTGTGTATGTGTGTGCATGTGTGTGTATGTGTGTGTATGTGTGTGTGTATCTGTGTGTGTATGTGTGTGTGTGTATGTGTGTGTGTATGTGTGTATGTGTGTGTGTATGTGTGTGTATGTGTGTATGTGTGTGTGTGTATGTGTGTGTATGTGTGTGTGTGTGTATGTGTGTGTGTGTCTGCATTGAGGTGGGTAACGAACCGACCACTGGGATTTATTAACTATTAAATTCAACAGATGAGTGAGTAGGATTCAACAGAAGGAAAACATGGAGAAGCAGGAGCTGGGATGGAAAACATGCCATCAGGAGGAGGAGCATGAGCAGGAGCCAGCAAAAGAGCAACTCTAGATATGCTGGGAGAACCAGAATCAACAGTTTTCCTAGAGTGTGAGAAATACGCTCCCAGGTCAGTAAGAATGGAAGGGCCACCATGTGCAGGCCCCAGGTATAATGCTGGCAAGCAAGTTGTCATGACAATGCATGTCTGTAACCCAGGAGAGGCTGAGACAAGTTCGTGAGTTCAAGGTCAGCCTGCAATATGTAGAAGACCCAGTTTTAAACTACACAAGGTGGTAGAGGGTGAGCTTCCAGATAACCCAGAGGAGCTCAGTACTGAAGGTGAGAAGGGACAGAGTCGAGCATCAGGAAGTGTGTTAGCAAGATGGTGAGAGTGAGAAGGAAAGCCAGGAGGACCCAGTGGGAACCCAAGTGAAATCTGGGAGTAGACAATGTAGACATTCTAAGAAAGATGGATGGGAGAGAGAAGAGGAAGGATGCATACCAGGGTAGGAAGAAACTGAAGTAGGAATTGCCTGGACGCATGCATGCATGAATAGACAGGGTACCAGACACTGAATCTGGGCAGTTCTAGGAATGAAGAACATTGAGACCATGGGGTCAGGGTGTTAAGGCCTAGGCAACTTTTCTAGGATGCCATTATAAAGAAACTTCCTCATATGTTTCTGCTGTTACTAGGAAACTTTCTAATGCCAAGTTGATTACATATTCTGTTACATTCTGTGTCCTTGGAAACCAATCATGATAGAAGTCCTCAGAACTGCTTTGTATAGTTACCCACAATAAGCTTGGACCTGAACCAATCACCCAGCAGCACTTCCTGCACCCATGTCTAAGCTTTTATTATATTTTCTTTTATAAGCTGTCCCTAGGATAGACCCCAACATAAGAGAGACATATGCACCAATATAAGAAACTAATGGACGTAAGACTTCTATTTTGAGTAGTAACGGAGTAAAACTTAAGTTGCCAAGGCCTCCCTGGGATTTGACAGAAATCCTGCTGGCAGAAAGAAGCATGTACTTGGATAACTGACATCTCGATTAGCAAGTTAAGACATGAATGTTACAAGTCCTATCCTGGTAGACAAGTTAAGATATGAGTGTTGACAAGTCCCCTGCCACAGTTGAATACCCCAACCAATGGGAACAGAATAAATGTACAATAAAGACATGTTCCTAAGGAAATCCTCTATTCCTAGTTGGTGGAATAACTTGATGGAAATATTTGTAGGTCTCTGGCTTTAAAAGCCCTCTAATGCCTTAACTCAGGGTCACAACTCAGTCCCCAAACCTGATAGATCAGTCCTGGGGCATATGCTCAACGAACTATCCCTGTCGGACTGAGATCAGTGTTCTTTTTGTGAGGGGTCTCCTAGACCCCAACACAGGGAATAGACTTACTGACAGAGACTGAACAGATTTGGCTGTACTGTTGTACTGGTTACTTTTCTCAGTGATGTAACAATATATCAGAAAAAAAGCAACTAAGGAAGAATTTTGGCTTTCCATCTGATTGGATAGTCCATCATGGTCTGGAGATGTACTCTCAAGAGCCCGAGGCAGCTGGTCAGGAAGCAGAGGGAAATAAATGTGGTGCTCAGCTTGCTTTATTCCTCTTAGTCAATCTGGGAGCCCATTCTACCCAGGGATAGAAGGATTTTCCCCACATCACAAGTGAGCCTTCCTACTTCAGTTAAACTTCTCTGGAAAAATCATCACAGACCTACCCAGACCTTTGTCTCTTAGGTCATTCTTAATCACATCAAGCGGATGGTCAAGATAAACTATCCTAGGTGTTTTATGTATTAGCACAAACATGTCCATCAGAACTGTGATCCAGGAGCTCTGGAAGAGCTTGGGTTTTTGACCACTGGCTGGAAGCTCTTGGAAGCCATGAGCAAAAACGGACCCAAGAGATGCACTCATGATCAGGATACAGAAAGCATAGTCAGGCACCATAAGCCACACTTCAGATGAGGTAAAGAGAGAGCATGGGGAACAGAGAGGAGACGCCAGAGCTGGGGAAAGGACCCACTTAGCAGGCAGGAGGAAAGGGAGGCAGCCATTAATGGAGCTTTCCAAAGACTAGAAAGGGGCTGGAGAGTTGCCTCCGTGGTTAAGAGCACTCACTGCTCTTCCAAAGGACTCTGGTTGAGTTCTTAGCACCTACATGGTGGCTCACACCTGCCTGTAACCCCAATTTTAAAAGATCTGACAAACCAGGCATGCACATGATTACATACATACATACATACATACACACACACACACATACATACATACATACATACATACATACATGAATACATACATGCATACATACATACATACATACAGCCACTCAAACATGCCTAATTTTTTTCAAGATAGGGTTCCTGTTTATGCCTGTTTTAGAATTCTCTCTATAGACCAGTCTGGCCCCGAACTCAGAGATTTTCCTGTCTTTGTCTTTGGGGCACTGGCATTAAAGGCATGCACCACCACCGCCCAGCTACACATTTAAAAATATAAAATGGTTAATAAAATTTAAAAATTCAATAAAAAATAAACTAAACAAACAAATAGTGCTGCAGGTAGTTCAGGAGGCTCCAAAGAAGGAGCTGAAAGACTGGTTAGACTCACACCAGAGCTGCCTGGCTGAAGCCACAGGCAGTGCTGCGGCTCCCTTGATGCTCTACGAAGATCGTTTTGTGAAATGGCAGGTGCGTCTGGAGCAGTCACACGGGTCTTCACATTGCCTCCTTGTGTAATATTAAGATGTAGAAGCTATGTCTAGTTCTTGCTCCCAGCCCTATGCTTCCTGAAGTGAGACTCAGAATCAAAACTTAGATTTAAAGAATACCTTGGCCATATAGGCAGGCTCTTCTCTGACTAGATCATAACTTGATGTACTCCATTTATTCTGATCTACATTCTGACACGTGGCTGGGTACCATCCCTGGCTTATCTTTCCGAGTGAGTCTCCCACACCGGCACTATCCCAGAATCCTTGCTGCCTCCCGCATGCCCCACCTTCTATTCGACCCTTTCCTGTAGGCCATAGGGTTTTAACTGTCAGGTGATGCATCCATACAATATACAAGAGATTCTCTCCACATTTAGAAGCCCTGCCGGGGGTAGGTCTCTCAAGACTGCCCTGGATGATTTGTGACTTCGAACTGCACACTTGGCCTCTGCCTTCTGGAATCGAGCCCCCTATTTCCTCTGCCTCTTCCTGGTCTTTTGAATCTCCCCCTTCTGACTTATCGCAGCATCTGGTCTCTTCTAGTCACCTCCAGTCTGAAACGGAGATGGCTAGATTCTCATGTTTCCCCAGGCCGTCCCGGCCTTCTTGCAGTTGGATAGAGCCAGCCTACTCAGTCGGTAGACTTGGAGGAGAAGCATGTCTGCTGGGCCGCTGTATCAGAAGTGGAGAATACAGCTCCCCAGCTCTCCCTTATCAGGGCACAGGAAGCTGCTGGTTAAAGTTACACTTACAAGATGAGAGCAGACTTGATCAAGGAGCCTGAAGAGCTGCCCGACCAACATCAAAAGATTTGGAAAAGAGAAATACATGTCTTGCAGACCACACACACTTGGTGGGCTATTTGTTACTGCAGCAGAGCCTGCCACCATCCTGACTTCTATACTACCTAAGACAGCAGCAATCAGACACTCATAAAGGGAGAAGCTCCTTTGAGTTTCTACCTCAGTTTTCCCAGTCTCTCCATTGCTGGCTCACTTGAATAGCATGCTGTGTCCATATTTTCTGTTTTTCTTTTTCTCTCCACACCTTTGTTTGCTCACAGGTAGACATTCAACAAGCGCCCGTGCAGTGAATGGAGGAAGAATAAGTAAGTAGGTTATACTTGAAGGAGTGGGGAATAGATGTCACCAGAATGCAGGTCAACAGGGTGGGCAACTAAAAAAGTGTCCTGGACATCAATATGGTCATTCCTGAGAGGCAGCAAGAGGGAGTTGTGTGTGTGTGTGTGCATGTGTGTGTGTGTGTGTGTGTGTGTGTGTGCATGTGTGTGTGTGTGTGTGTGTGTGTGTGTGTGTGTGTGTGCATGTGTGTATGTGGCATGTGTATGTGTGTGTGTAGCCTCCTTAGTGGAGAATGTTCAAGGGTCTTTTCTTGGAGGAAAGCATGATTGGTTAAGGTTAAGAGGTTTGGGATAATGGCTCAAATGTACTAGTCAGCTTTCATCACTGTGACAGAATACCTGAAACGATGAACTTATAAAGAGGAAAGGTTTGCTTTTACTCTTGGTTTTAGAGATCCCAGTCCATAGTCACTTGGGTGCATTGCTTCTGGGCCTACGGTGAAATAGAACATGGTGGAGAGGGTGGAGCACAGCAAAGTTGGGAAGCAGAGAAAACTGATGAGAGGGTCACATGTCCACTGGCCCCACTTCCTTCCACTAGGCCCCAGCTTCTAAAGGTTGCACCACCCATCAATAGCACAATAAGTTATGACCAAGTGACTTTTGAGGAACATTTACAACCCAAATTATAACCCCAGGGGAAGAAGGAGGGGATCTGGGCCTGTTCACAAAGACCCAGACCCAGGGTTAGTTTCCACAGACCGACTAGCTACCATGGACCTGAGAAGAAAACAGTTCTGCCCTGACCAGACCGACAATGAAAAACACGGAGTAGCAGGCAGAGGTGCTTGCATGGGCCGGATAGACAGGAGGGGGAGTCTAGGGTTGAGCAGGAAATTCGAGAGGACACTGCAGACATTCTGGAAGGTCCTGTCAGTCTAACAAGAATGGCGTTTGAGCTCTTTCTGTGTCTCTAGTTCTTGCTGAAGCGCTGGGTCCCCTGTGAAACGGGTTTCAGGAAGGTAAGAGTCTCTCCCTTGTTTGTCTGAGGTTCTGGTGCCACAGACAATAGGCATGTGTTCTGTCACTGCGCTCCAGTCGCAGCTGTGCGTGTGTGTGTGTGTGTGTGTGTGTGTGTGTGTGTGTGTGGTGTTGTTTTGTTTTTCAGAGACAGGGTCTGTCTGTCCTGGAACTCTGTCGACCCTGCTGGCCTTGAATTCACAGAGATCCACCTGCCTCTGCCTCCTGAGTGCTGGGATTAAAGGCCTGCACCACTGTCCAACTTGGTTTCTGTCTCTTCAAAGTAAAATGCTGAATGGCAATCAAATATTTAGTCGAGGGTTGGGTGGGAGTCTGCTTTGGGATGAGAGGTTAACTTCTGCAGTCCCCTGGAGCTGGTGTTCAGCTGTGACTGTTCCCTGGATGCTGGCTGGAGTGCACGTGACTCTTATACACATCCCGAAGCCAAACCAAACAAACTGGAGCAGCCGGGGAGAACCGTAAGCCTGGACCTGCACACCCCTGCAGCCTGAGCCAGGCCAGTCTGATCTGACAGCCCTACCCACAGTTCCACTACAGTTGAGTTCCCTGCCCTGGGGGGAGGGGGAGGGGGATCTATAAGCATTTGCTATGTGGCAGCTGTTATTTTGTCTTTTACTGGGAAGGCTGGGAACTCAGACCGAACGGAACAGCAACAACAGACTTTCCACTGTGCCCCAGTGGACCCAGAGCTCTGGAGCACCAATGGTTTCATCACCCTTTAAAAGAAGTTCTGGATGGGTAAGGCAGTCACTCCCAAGCCTCTCCCTGGCAACCACTAATCTGCTCTGTCTCTATGGATTTGCCTATTCTGAATATTTCATATCAATAGGTGCAACCGGTGCCCTTCTGCGTTTTGTTTTTTCCTCTTAGTCCACTGTTTCTAAGAGTTCATACTTGACACCTCTTGATGGCTGGGTAGGATTCCTTTGTGTACCCCCACCCCCAGGTTTTACCCATTCTTCAGTTGACATATACCCAGGTTGTTTTCACTTTGGGAGCTGTTGTAAATCATGCTGTAGTGAATATTCATAACAATTTGTTTTCTTTTTCTCTTCTTAAACTGTTTTCAGTTCTTGTTTGGTTTTTTTTTTTTTGTTTTGTTTTGTTTTTTGTTCTTTGTTTTTTTTTTTTTTTTTGTTATTGTTGTTTTTGCTGAAGTCTGGGTACATTTTTAGGCAATGTTAGAGTAGAGGGTTTTTTGGGGGGAGGGGGCTTAGGATATGTGTGTATTCTTGTGTATGTGTGTGTGTAGGTAGGTAGGTAGGTAGGTAGGCCAGAGATCAACAGGGAGGTGAATCCCACAAGTCCTCTCCCCCTTTAAAAATGACATTATGATGGTGATGATGATGATGATGAAGATGATGATGAAGAAGATGATGAAGAAGAAGATGATGAGTTCCTGAATACATGGCAGTGCATGGGTACCAATGGAGGCCGGAAGAGGGATTTGTAAGCGGCTGCATATGAGTCCTGGAATCTGACCTCTTGTGCTCATGATAGAGCTGAAAGTGCCCTTAACCACCAAGCCATCCTTCCTCTCTCTTGAATGGAATGCTTACCTAGCACTGGCGAGAGTTAGAGGGGGTTCTGATTCCAGAGCAGTTTCCGGTAAGGCAAGAAAGTTGCTCTGGTTATCATGGGCAGGTGGGTTTCAGAAAGATGGATTTCAAGAATGGGGACCCCGACACTGGGAACATAACACCCCCTTCCTGGTGACGAAGATGCTTTTGCACGTGGTTCTGCTAACCTCAGAAATGACCATACAAGGCGAAGTTCTTGGTGCTTTGATTATTTAGGGGATTTCTAGAAACCCAATAAAAACAAGAGTTCCAAAAATGAAAGGCAGAAGTTCTACCAGACCCGTGACACCGGATGGTTTGAGAGAAAACACATGCATGCTCAGCCATCTTCTCCCAGCTCTGGGCTTGGGAAGACCTCCTCTCAGTCTCAGACATGACAACCCCGTGAGACAACCCCGGATTCCTTAGCGCTTTCCATGCATGCTCAGGAAGTAAACTGTTTTACGTCTCAGCAAGTTCAAATTCTAACTGGTCACAGCCCTTTCATTTGCAGATAGCATATAAAACATGGATTTTCATCAGCTCGGTGACTTTCTCTCCTTGGTCCACTTGAATGCCTAGCTCTGAGGGGCACAGAAACCAACCAGTGATGGCACAGAGGAGCATCCGGAGCCAGGAGGTTGACTGGGAAGGGACGGTGAGGAGTGTAGGAGACACTGGAATGTTCTATGTTATGGGAGCAGTATGGGTTACATAGGCAGATAGAGTTGCCAAGATATATGTCAATCACAACTCAGACCTAGTTAAACACCAAGTTTAAAAGAGCTGCCAGCATTCTCAGTGCTTTGGTTTGCCTAGATGTAGGGTGGAACTGGTAATACCATACTCTCTAAGGCAGTGCTGAGCCACTGAAGGATGAGGCTCTGCATGGTCCCTGAGGCTACACTATGTTGCCAACCCTTGTGTGTGCCTTGTGCGTGACAGCTGTTACCTTTCCAATTTCCATGCAAAAGGCAGTCTTCACTGTCTGAGCCCTTGCCTTCTCCCATGGTGTTATTCCTCCTGACTGCAGGTCGGTATCTCTTCTTCTATTGACGAGTAAGATGATCCAGCCTCAAGTCTGTCCCTCTCTGCAATGGCTTTGATCCCAACTACCCCAGATTCCCCAAATGCTTGCGGTCCAGCAGGGCCCACAATCTTTCCTGAGCTGGCACCAAGACTTCTTTCAATTCAGTCTCAATGACGTGGCTATCACCACCACCACCATCATCATCATCATCATCATCATCATCACCATCACCATCCTCTAAAAATAAATGCTGTACTTGTTGCTATGCTTGACGAGTGGGGCTTTTGAATGTCTATCCAGTTAAGCATATCAGGCCCTACCAAGTAGGTCTGAGAGACTTCACAAACATCTGGCCTTTAGGGGGAGGCAGACAGGGTCTCCCTGAGTAGCTACTGACCTAGACTTGAGATCACACTGCAGAGATCTCCTGAGTTCTGTGTACTACTATACCTAACTCGCCTGTCCTTTGTAAAGTACGTATACTTTTAAACAAGAGTTGCATATAAATGCAGTAATAGTGCACACATTTATTTATCTGGTTTTTCAAGACAGGGTTTTTCTGTGTGGCCTTGGTTGTCTTGGAACTCAATCTGTAGACAAGGCTGGTCTCAAACTCACAGAGATCCTCCTGCCTCAGCCTCTGGAAGGGTTAAAGGTGTGTACCATAACTGCTCAGCAATCATGCACAAATCTTAACCACACAATTTGATCATTTGTTTGTTTGCAGTGTTACGGATGTGACACAGAGCCTTGTGGATGTCAGGTAAGTGCTGTATGATTGAGCTACACCTCTCTAGCCCTAATTTGATTAGTTTTGACAAACTTAGATGCCAGAGTGAGCCATATTCTAGTCAAAACAGAGGGTAGGTCCTCCCCTAGATATATCCCTGGTGCCTTGTAGTATGCTGACAGAATTTTCACACAGATTCCTAGGGAAAGCATACTGATGATCTCTGTAACCATTTAAATTAACTAATATTTATAGCAATTGAGGCACTGGAGGGGTAAGCTGAGGTAAACACCTTGGCAGGCTGAACCACATCTCCATCATGATGGGGGAGGAGGAATGACTCAGAACCAAGTGGTGGGGTAGCTCAAAGCCACCAGGCTAACTTTGCCTCGGGTCATAGAGCAAAGATCACAAGAACTCCCCCAAGCAACTTGCCTTAAAATGGGCAGGGACTTCCCATTCTTTAATTTCTTATCTATGGAGGCTTTTAGAGGCGCCCCCAAACTGCATCTCTTCAGGATACACCTAACTGCCTCTGACAAACACAGTATCTGCCGAGGCTTTTGTATGTTGCTAACGACTAGGTTTTCAATGGACAACAATCAGATGTCCTGGAACAGCAGCGTATGTTGACTTCCCTGGTCCTCATTCTCTGACGTGGTCAATCGCCAGCCATCAATGTGTCATCACTGAGTCAGACTTGGGCAAGGAGACTCACAGTGAGTCCTGGTGAACCAGGGCAACTGGGACCATAACTGAACCTCACTCAAGTCCATGTCCAACGCCCTGTTTCCTCCCAAGCAGCTACCATTTCCTGTCATCCTAGGATACCTTGGCTCCCTCAAGTTTCCTCTAAATGGAATGGGGTAGCATCCATGGGGACCCACATTTTCCATTGGTACCCACGGAGAATTTGTTTCAGGGTTCCTTGTACGGAAATCTGTGGATGTTCCAGGCCTTTACACAACCGACAAACTCCTGTCCAGAGCCTGCACACATCCTCCTGGAGACAGGCAGTCATCTCTAGATTAGTTAACAATATGAGGTCACAGAAATTGTCTAGGGATTGATGACAAAAGTTTCCGTACAGTTCAGTAGAGACACAAGCTATTTGGGTTTTGTTTTTATTTGGGAATCAGGGTATTATTTAGTGACCAAGTTGGCCCTGGATATGTGATCTTTTCCCCTCAGCTTCTCAAGTGCTGGGGTTACCGGCATGTACTACTATGCTTGGCTCCAGACACGACTTTTTTTTTTTTTTTTTTTTTCTGGCCATTCCTGGCTCTGTTTCTAGTGACCTGCAGCTACTCACTAAGACAGACCAGTCTGGTCAGAGGGTTGCTTAGAGCACCTCTGATTGTCCCAGTGTCACGACAACTCTGCCATGAAGAAGGTGGTTTGGCAGCTCTGGCTGGAGGCTTCCTAGGCAGAAACAGCCCTGTCTTAGAATACTCAGCATGATGCTCTGCTGACTGCATGACTTCTTCAAGTACACGTTCCCCCAGACCTCCATTTCTGTAGGCACATCTTTCAGAGGTTTCTCAAGTCCCTCATGGACTAGTGACTAAATAGTCAAGAGTACTAGATCTGAGCCTTATGGGAGCTTCTCTGTAACATATGTGTCACAACACGATCTTCTACCTGTCAGTCTTTATAGCCTCTCTGAATTTTCATGGATTTCTGATTTATTTAACTATCAAGATTTAATTATTTTATATACAGTGGCTGAATCATTCAAAACAATGTAGCATACAAAAAAAAGCACTAAAAATGGCTTTGCTGAAGTTGATTAGATCTATAAATGCAATCTGAAGGCTGACCAGGTTCATTGTGTGTGATTTGCTTGTTCAACGTGGTTTTATGGTTTGTTCTCGTTGCTGTTTGTCATCCGATTGCTTTTGTTAATGAGTGACACTACATTTACGAAAACATCATATTTATCTGGCTTCCTGGGACTGTTCCCTGAACTGTCTAAACATTCGTGTGCAAGTCTCAGTACAGATGTTAAGTTTTTCTTTCTTTCTTTCCCTTGGGTTGGTTCCTGCTCCTGTAATGGCTGGATTCTGATATTCTGAGGTATGTGTGTGTGTGTGTGTGTGTGTGTGTGTGTGTGTGTGTGTGTGTGTGTGTGTGTAGCTTTGTAAGAAAATTGCTAGGCCAAATTCCACCAGGTTGTGCCATTTGGTACTTTTACTGGCTGTGGATGAGTATTCTCTTTGCTCCGTATCGTTGCCACAGGTCTCTCCTATGCTGCCACTGTAACAAAAACATCCCATCGGATCAATTTGTAACGAATAGAAGTTTACTGGTTCACAGTTTTGGAAGCTAGCCAGCCCAGTGTCAAGGTGACAGTCTCCGGCAGGAGTGTTCTCTCAGTTTCTCCACATGGAAGAGGAGAGAGAAGGGCGTGAGATGAGGGGATAAGCACAGGAGGGTGTGAGCCCACAGTGAGAGAGGAACCCGCGCCTGTGACCATCGAGTTTGGCCAGTTCCCATTTCAGCATAATCAGATCTTAAGGGCTGCACCTCTCAATATCCTCCAATGGCGATTAACTTTTAGGATGCGTTTGGAGGAGGCAAACTTTCAAATCCTTGTATCCCTTTGAAGAAGAATCCACTGGATGACTTTGGTTTCAGAGCCAATCGGCTGGAGTCACTGCTGCTCTCCAGATACAGATAGTTAGTATTCTCTGAGCACGCACCAGATGCCGGCCTCTGTCTCAAGAACCTAATGTCATTCTGTCTGAGCCTCACAATAATGCTATGAAACTTTAATAATTAAAATTGAATAGCTAAGGAAAATTAGGCACAGAAAGGTTTAGTAACTTTCTAAGGTCACACAATTAGTGGGAGAAGTTAGTCTTGAAGACACACAGTTTGGCTCATTAGTTTAACCACATATATATATATATATATATATATATATATATATATATATATATATATATATATATATATAGATATATAGATATATAGATATATAGATATAGATATATAGATATAGATAGATATAGATATACCTCATCCCCTATACAAATTCTGTGTATAAGTTAAATAACCCCATAATTATTAATAACTAATTGTTTTATATATAAAATATTGACATATATAACAATAATATATTTAACCACATATATGTATATGTGTATGTATGTATGTATGTATGTATGTATGTAGTATGTATTTGGAGAAATCATTGCCCCTCCAAAAATGAGTTGAGAGGTGGAGTGATGACTTAGTGGGTAAGGTATTTGCCTCTCAAACACGAAGGCCTGAGTTTGAATCCTCAAAACTCAAATAAAGCCAGATGCCGTAACTAGTGTCTGTAACCTCAGTGCTCCCATGGAGAGATGGGAAGCAGAGACAGAAGATTACTAAAAACTCACCCACCAGCTGGCTTATGCATCAGAAACAAAGAATCAAGAGACTTTGTCTCAAAGGAGGTGGAAGGTGAGGACCACCCTCCAAGGTTGTCCTTTGACATAAGTGTCAGGGCAGGCACATATCCATGTTCATACACATGAATGAGTACACACAGACACAGACACACACACACCTGTAACCCTAAGAAGCTGAGGCTGGAGGATCACAAGTTCAAGACTAGCCTGGGCTACAGGGCTGCCTTCAAAACAAAAATCCTGAGGCTTCTGCATTCTCTTTTGTATTTCTGTTATCACTGCCCCATGGCTGTTGCCCCTTGGAATTGTAGGGCCAGGAAGACCAGGGTAACATTGTGCTTATCTTTCTATCCTTGGCAACTTATTGAGCAAAACTCGTGTTTTTCAAAACAGACTATAAGCAGAATCGGCTTTTAGAGAAGGGCATATCACAGGGAGATAAAAATCCAAGACAGAAACAAATTGGATGTGCTTTTTCTCTCGGGGTGTGGGAAGGTAAAGTCAACAACACAGGTTACCCCCCAACCCTTTCCCGCTCCCAACACACACTACAGAGGCTCAAACCCAGAACAACATGCATGTTAGACAAGCATGTTACCCTCAAGTGGCACCCCAAGCCCATCCCTTCCCTGTGTAGTACTTGGTGGAAATGGACAAGCTCTCTTAGGGACTCTGAGGCTTGTCTCTGAAGGCAGGGGAAACATTCTACAGGCACACTTTATTTGCCCATGAAGTCTGTCTCTCTCATCTGGTTGTCTCCCCAAGGTCTCTGCTTGTCTCATCTAATCTTCCCTGACTTGTAGTTTCTAGGCAGCAGGCCTACCATATCATAATCAGCTATGTTTTCCCATCCAGAAGAGGTAGGAAAAGCTTCATAATTTGTGGAGCACAGAGAAAAATGAAAATATTAGTCTTATGAAGAAGTTTTGGAGAGAAGGGGTAGGACTGGAGAGATGGCTCAGGGGTTTAGATCACTTTTTCAAAATCATGAAGACTAGAGTTCAGCTCCCAGCACCTACACAACAGTCTAAGCATCCCCTGCAAATATCTTTGACTCCAGCTCTGAGTAGTGCAGAGACAGGAGGATTGCTGGTGCTTGCAGCTTCCAAGCTAGTTGAGAAAACAAGAGCCCTGGGTTTAGGGAGAGACCCTGCCTCAAAGGAAATGGTGGAGGAGAAATTCTGATACTCTCTTTCTGGTCTCTGCACCACCATGCCTACATACAGGCTCACAGATACACCACACACACAGGCACACAGATACATACACAGGCATGCAAATAGAATAAATCTTCACAGGCACACAGATAGAATACATCTTCAAAGAGAATTTTAAGAGAGAAACAGCAGGGTATTAAGTCAAATGTGAAGATCACTATGGTGCAGATCACATGCCTTTGGGGCCAGTCTTTATGCAAAGGGATGGAGCCCTCCTTTCTGCCCTCTAGTTTCTGAAGATATGCCTACTTCTGCCACACCCAGCCTCAGTGGTCCTTAACACAAAACCTGAGGAGGAAGCATCTGGGGTTCTGTGGCATGTTCCTAGTGGACCATTAGCAAATGCCCAGCTGTGGTGAGGTGCAGTGTGTCCCCCAGAGAGATGCTGAAGTCTCAGCCCCAGAATGTGATGGCATTTAGAAATACAGTCTTTGCTAAAGATAATTGTTAAGATGACGTCTTTGGCCACTATAATCCCTTATGAATGGGGGGCAGGGTTAGACAGAGATATGCATAAAGAGATGGTTCAGATACGTTCACACTTGTGTATGTGCATGCACACACATGCACACCAGGAGAATGTCATGTGATCAGAAAGGAGTATTGGAACAATACTTCCCAAAGCTAAGAAGTGCCAAGGACAGTTAGAAACCTGCAGAAGTTAGGAGAGTGGTACAAACCCATCCTGGTCTCAGACTTCCAGCCTCTATAGCTTCGAAATAAATTTCTGTTGCTTGAGCCCCCAGTTTATGACACTTTCTTCTGGTTGTGTGGCAAACTCATCTCCTGAACCGGCCCCTCCTCTTACTCCTCTGACCTCCTTAAGCTCCTGACATGGCTGAAAACCCAGTTATTCTAACGGGATTGAGACCAAGATGGGTCAGAGCTAGGCCGGTTTTGTTTTTCAAGCTCAGAGGAAACTTTGGAGCACTGACAACACTAGAGTCCTCTGGTCAGGTTTCAGGTATGAGACCACTGCTGTGCTTGTCTCAACCCAATTTAAAAGCAGCAGATGTTAGTCCATAAATGATGACCCTTTCCAGTGTCTCCTAGGGGCTTGTCAATCAAGAGGCACTTAGTGCTATTCATAATAAGGGGCATGTCCCAAACTCGATGCATGGTTAAAGACCAGGGCTTCTTGGAATCCTCCATCCACTCAGCTCAGAGCAACACAGGCCTGGTTTCTCTTCACTTCTAAGGCATCACCTCAGCCTGGCTAGGTGGTAAGGCTTCCCTGGACGCCAGGCTGCAGAGCCAACCGGAAAATACAAGCGGACAGACGTATGCCCAGAATCCCAACACAGGCGCCTGGGGTCAGAAAGGGCGGAGGGCCGCTTTGTGAGGGAACAATTTGCAGACCTGCTGATCTGAGAGTCAGGCAGGCCGCAGGGCTCAGGCACCGCACGCACCCCGCGCTAGGGAGCCCCAACCAGACCAGCGCCCCAGAGGGCACCCTGACATGGCCGCCAAAGACCGTCTCCCGCGCCGCTGTCGGGACTCAGGATGACGCAACCACGGCGGGTTGCATCAGCCCGCACCCTCGCGCTTAGCCCGCCCCTCCGCCGCCTTTCCCCGAGCGCTGATTGGGCCACGTTGGGCACTGACCTCTGTCTCAGCCAATGGACGGCAGCCACAGAGAGCGCTCTCTGCGGAGTCCTGGCAAGGGGCGCCCATAAAAGGTACCCGAGACGGGGGCGCGTGTCCCAAAGACGCCAAGTGTCGTTGTGGGGTCTCAGACGGCTGCGTCGCCGCCCGTTCGGCATCCCTGAGCGCAGTCGAGCCTCCGGCGCCTTAGACATGGAGCCCGAGCCACAGCCCGAGCCGGTCACACTGCTGGTGAAGAGCCCCAATCAGCGCCACCGCGACTTGGAGCTGAGTGGCGACCGCGGTTGGAGTGTGAGTCGCCTCAAGGCCCACCTGAGTCGAGTCTACCCCGAACGCCCGGTGAGTGGGACCCCGGGGTGCCACGCCTGCATGACTGCCTGAACTCATCTGTCACACACGACAGGGCGCGGGTCTCCTTCCTGCCCGACCGTCCCCAGTGCCCCTCTGCTCGCCCCAGCGTCTGTCATCTCTTCTGGGCCTCCATCCCTTCTCGTTTGCCCTCTTCTAGCCCCTCGTCAATTCACCTCCTGGTACACCTAACTCCCAAGGCTGTCACACGTCTATCCCAGGTCTCTGTACCCCCTCCTCATCTTCCCAGGTAGTATACAGCCTTTACCAAGCCAGGGAAACAGTAGTAATTTGACCTTAATGAGTCATTTCCCCATTCAAGTCTCAGGGACCCTCCACAAACTACTAGGTGACTGGGTGTTCCCAGTTCAGCTTGCATCTGATGGGTAGAAATAAGAAAAGTAAATGTCGCCTATCGAGACTTCTAGGTGTACCGCGGACAGACGGAGTATAAGTGCCAGCTTAGGCCATTGGCTAGAGGGCGGGGTGCGTGCCCAGCCACCAACTTCTGAAGGTCCCACGCCCAGAAGCTAGACATGGCTCTTCTGCAACCTTCCGTTGGCTGCCCCTCCCTGTCGCGCAGCACTTAGTCTCGGGGAGGAGCCCCCTTAACTTTCTAGCTAAGGTTGACTGAGAAAGGAAGCCAGCAGCTGTAGTAGCCCGGAGTCTGGTTTGGCGACAACCGTGGGTCAGTTAGAAGACTTTTCTTATTTCGTGGGGCTCCCCCAACCCCCTTTGGTTGACACATCTGTCAACAGCTCCCTAGCCCCGCCCACCCCTCCCGGTCCCTGCCACGTGATGAAGGCTGTGCTCTGGACCTTCCTGTATTTACTTTGTTCTCTGATGTTATGTAAGTGTCCGCGAGTGCAGTTCTGGATCAAACAGGAGAGGGCAATCGGGTGGCTGCAGATTGGGACTTCGAACTCCAACCGGCAGTGGCGCGTGGGTTTCGATTTGTTTTTGTTCCCTGTTGTCGGGAATGTAAGCAAGACTTTTCCTTTAGAGTTGGCTAGGAACTTTTATCACTTTGGGTGTAAGCTTCTGATCCAGTGCTCTCTGGAACTGGTTGGGGCTGGATCTCCGTGGCTGTTTTCAAGAAACCAGGTGTCCTTGTTGGGAGATGGCAGTTAGGTGCATAAATGATGCTCCTGTCAGCTCTGGTTGCATCATTTGAAAAAGGCTGTTTTGAGGCTTGTTTTCCTCAGGCGAGGAACATTGGGCCTCTTGGATATGAAGACTTAATACAGGTCTCTTGGGTATACAAATCTGTACTTAAAAAAAAAAAAAATACCGGGAATGGGTGCAGTGGTGCGCTTCGGTAATCTATTACAGGAGAGGCCAAGGCAGGAGGGGCATGCATCGCATTTCATAGTGATAGTCTCTCAGAAATTAAGGAAGAAAGCATGCACATTTTTTTTTTCTGTAGTAGTACCTATCATTGGGTGATGATAATAGTTTATAGTAGTTATTTGCTTAATATTTAATTTTCAAATTGGCCTTCCAGGTGAGGACATAGTGTCAGTTAGTGCCCTTAGAAAAGGATAACGTTTCAAACCCACAAGCAACTGTGGTTTTGTTTTGTTTTTCTTTACCCTTTGCTGGTGGTTGGCTTCACATTTAGAATAGCATTTTTGAAATTGGTGTGTACAGAACTTATCAGTAAAGCAGTCAAAACAACTGTTTTTAAGTTTTAAAGTTCATTGCTGCTGAAGCCCTAAATACAATGTGTGGTTTTGATGGCAGAAAACAGTTTCCCTCTGAGTAAGAAGTGAGGTATGTGGTCTTCCTTCTTATGGACTAGGGGGTCATTTGCCTCCAAAATTTGAGATTAAAGTCAAGCACTTTCTAAATAAGAGTTTTACATATGAGAACTATTATTATTATTATTTTAAAAAGGTCTTCCTGTGGTGCCAGGAAAATACTTGTTTGGTTCTATGCTGATGTTTGTTTTTCTTCCTTTTACTATCAGCGCCCAGAGGACCAGAGGTTGATTTATTCTGGGAAGCTGCTGTTGGATCACCAGTGTCTCCAAGACTTGCTTCCAAAGGTATTTGTAGTCCTTGGCTCTTGCTCTGGGGCATTGTCGAGCACTTGCAGTTTGAATTCAGGTCCTGAGGTATCTCTTGTTACATTCAGCAGGAAAAGCGACATGTTTTGCACCTGGTGTGCAATGTGAAGAATCCCTCAAAGATGCCAGAAACCAGCACAAAGGTATAGCATCTTTTTCTGATAATAGCTACTTGCATCTCTGGTTCTCAAGGGAGGGAGAAAGAAAGTTGAGTAAAACTTAAAAGAGAGATTTTATGGTGTTTCTCTCAAGGTATGCCAGAACTTAGAGTTCTCAGTACAGTGAGGGCTGGGTTTGTGGAAAGCACACTGCTCTATGTGTGCCGTGTGCAAAAGCAAAGTCACACCTCTGACCGTGTGCAAAAGCAAAGTCACACCTCTGACCTGAGGTCACTGTGTTCCCAGGATGGCACATAAAAGTGGTGTTTACAGAAATGAACACATTTCTCTAAGGAACTTTATGTATTTTCAAGACAGGGTCTCTCTATGTAGCCCTAGCTGTCCTGGAACTCGCTCTGTATGTAATGTAGATCAGGCTGGCCTCAAACTCCCAAAGATCGGCCTGCCTCTGCCTCTTGAGTGCTGAGGTTAAAGGCATGTGTCACAATCACCTAGCTAGGAACATTCATTTTATAAAGAGTAGAGACGTAAACATATTTCCTATAGAAGTTTCTGTCATGATTACTTGGGTAGGAAAAGACCACAGACTTCATTACATGATCTCTAAAAACTTTGGTTTGACAGTGAAACACATTTACTTTTCTTGACAATATTTGCTCACGTGTACACTATACATATTCTAGGGTGGTATTTGACCGGAATTTGTATTTCACTTGTATTTCCTGCAACTTCTGAGTATCACACGGAAAATTCTCTTTCCTTTATGTTGCTGCCTAGTTATGTCACATTTGATTTCTAGAACTAGTGGGTTTAACACCATACATTTTAGCATCAGTGGGAACCTTTCTCTGATAGTAATAGCTGCATTCAGGAGATTTTCCTGAGACTACAGTGGTTATTCTTAGAGAAAAACATGGATTATCTTTTTTTATTGTGTGTGTGTGGGTGTTTGTATAGAGTTTTTGCTGGGGATTGAACACAGGGCCTCATGCAGGCAAGACAAGAACTCTTCCACTGAGCTACATTTCTCAGTCCTCAGAACGTTTTTCTATAACATTGCACTTAAGTTTGTGAGATTGAGGGGTGGGGATAGGGATGGAAGCCACTGGTAGCAAAATTATTCTTTTTGCTCGGTTGCAAACAGCTGCATCAGGTCGTTTGTTCTGACATCTGTGTTAATTTAGGGTGCTGAATCCACAGAGCTGCCAGACAACACTAATCAGACACAGCATTCTGGGGATTCCTCCAATGATGGCCTGCGGCAAAGGGAGGTTCTTCGGAGCCTTTCTCCCTCCGGATGGGAGACCATCTCTAGGTGAGTGCCCATGAAGAGCACAGTTGCACTTTGTGTCAATTTAAAAATAAGGTGTGTTTATCAGGGCATCGTGGCACATGCTTTAATCCCAGCACTTCGGAGGCAGAGGCTGGTAGCTCTCTGAGTTCGAGGTCACCCTCTGCTCTACAGATCAAATTCCAGGACACGCAGGGCCAAACAGAAAAGCCCTGTCTTGAAAAATAAATATGACTTGTTAAACAATTTGAGCTTCGGGCTGCTCAAGATGGCTCTATTTTAAAGACCTCATGGATTCTTCTTTCTTAATATTAGTCTCTTGGAATATATTTTAAAAAGTAACTCTCTGAGACCAAAACACAGGTCATTTGACCCCTAAATGGAGGGCTTTGCAGTGGCTCCTAGCTGGCTACAGTCTTGTCCTTGTGGCCTAAGTTACAGTGCTCAAAGGATGTAATCTGTGACAAGATTTAAAGATAAAGATGAGGCAAAGTTTAACAATCAAATGCAAATATACCAGTTGTCTTATTTTTTTCCTCTTGGAGAATTTACTTTGATAAATGAAGTTTTTGAGGTACATCATTTGATTTGGGAATAAGAGGGACTAAGTATTATAATAACCTAAACTCCAGGTCAGGAAGATCCAACACAAGATGGACATTTATTTATTCTTCTGGACATTCTTATTGTGATGTCTTTTTAGGAGCAGAAGCATTTATTTCTTCGTAATTTGTATTTTATCAGTTGTATTGAGTTTTCCTGATTCCCACCTAATACGGAGTGTGATGGGTTCTGGGCTGTGGGGCTCCCTCCTTCTCTTGTCCTTTCCTGACCTGTTTTAATTATATAAAGACTTGCACAGCCTGCCAGGCAGTGGGGGGCACACACCTTTAATCTCAGAATTCAGGAGGCAGAGGCAGGCAGATCTCTGAGTTGGAGACTAGCCTGGTCTACAGATAGAGTCCAGGACAATACAGAGAAAGGGGAGTGGGGAGGGAAAGTACACAGCCCCTTAGCTTCTCGTATGCTTGCTCCCAGCAAGGGAAGGCTGTTGCATGCCAGAAGAATCGAGTTTGGCACAGCACAAATGTGTCTGAAAGTCCAGGCTTGTTCCCTTGGCTTGTGAGCTTGTGCAGATCCCCTAGTTTTCTGAGCTGTACTTGGACTTTCTCTGTAAGTTAGGGTGGACTCTTTCTACAAGTTGGGTATCTATCAACCTGTGTGGGGTACCAGATGAGCAGTAAACATGCACCCAGAATGCCACAGTGTAGCTTCTTACCTGGGGTCAGGGAGGACTGCAGATTTCTTTCAGGAAGGACTTGGCAATGTGGTTTGGGCACTCTGTCTAAACCATGATCAGTGGATTTATTCCCGATTAAAAGGAAAAGGGGAGGGAAAAGCACCGGCCCGTTTGCACAGCAGTGTAGAAAGCATGCGGCATCTCCCTGCCAGCACAATGAGAAGCCGGGGCAGGACAGGGCTCTTGTTTCCCATGGGATCTGATGAGCTACAGTGCTGCTATCCTTGTCATATAGGGTGCATCATAGAGCTGGCTATTGTGATGTTTGTCCTGTCTCTTGGACTATCATTGCTGATTATAATTTAGTATTAAGGTCATCATCCCCAACCAACTCGTAATGTTCTTTTGTTTGAATCTGCATACAGGCCTGAAGCTGTCCAGCAGACATTCCAAGGCCTCGGGCCTGGCTTCTCTGGCTACACAACCTATGGGTGGCTGCAGTTCTCCTGGTTCCAGCAGATCTATGCAAGACAGTACTACATGCAGTAGTGAGTCCTACTTTGGGTGTGGCTGCTGGGAATGGAGAGAAATACCATCATTGCTATATAAAGTACCAACTGGAGAGAGGGGTGTGTGTTCCTGATTCCTAGAGCCCTGTTCTTTGTGGTTCTGGGTATAGTAGGGTGGAAATGCTAGCAGCTTCAAGACTTGTGCATTGAAGTCTAATTAGTTCCAGATAAGCTTTGCCATATATCGCTTTTTTTAGAAGAGACATCTCGTAGGTATGATGTTTAGTACTGCCTCACCTGTCGAGGGAGCCCGGCCTCTATGACGCCCTGCCTTCAGCAGCATCTGCTTCTGTTTTTATTTTAGCTTAGCTGCCACTGCTGCATCAGGAGCTTTTGTCCCGACGCCAGCTGCACAAGAAATACCTGTGGTCTCTACACCAGCTCCAGGCCCTATACACAACCAGTTTCCGGCAGAAAACCAGCCAGCCAATCAGAATGCAGCTGCTCAAGCAGTCGTTAATCCCGGAGCCAATCAGAACTTGCGGATGAATGCACAAGGTGGCCCTCTGGTGGAAGAAGATGATGAGATAAACCGAGACTGGTTGGACTGGACCTACTCAGCAGCGACATTTTCTGTTTTCCTCAGCATTCTTTACTTCTACTCCTCCTTGAGCAGATTCCTCATGGTCATGGGCGCCACTGTCGTCATGTACCTGTAAGCATACGGGTTCTCCTTTTACCTTTACTGAAAATGACATTGTACTGCCACTTGGGTACAGATATTCCCTTTCAGTCAGTGGTCTTTAAAGGAGGTGTACTGAAAATTGCCACTCTGGCACTTTTGGTTCAAGGAATGCTAACACAGTGCAGAAATCCTGTGTTTGCAAAAGAAGAATTTGTCCATCATCTGGGTTAGAAGATAAATGAACTGTCAGGCTGACGGGCTCATGAAGGGCAGCACAGAGCCATCTTGAAGCATAAGAGGTTTTATTTGTTTCCAGGACAGATGGTTTTTATGAGGCTATAGCTGCCTTGCAGGACAAAGTTCAGACGGCGTCATCAGAGCCATGAAGGGCCAGTGCCACTTGACACACTTAGTGTTTGCTCCCGCTGCCAACTGGAGATAATTCTGCATCTTCCCCCAGAGGACATTTGGCAGCATCTGAAGGAGGTCCCAGCTAGAGGGGCTGCTCTGTGGTTGAGCAGGTGGTAGGAAGGGGTGCTTCAAAGTCTCCAGCAATGTGCCGGAGAGCTCACCTCGAGGACACAGCCCAAGAAAGCTTGGCCTAGAGGGACAGGTTAGAATGGAAAGAAAAACTTTTTATATAGTAAAACTTTTGGGTCTTATTTTAGGTTTTCAAAATGTATGGAGCACAAGCATTCTTAATATTTTGTCTTGAAAATTGAATTTTGTTAGATTTTTTTTCCCAGTTAAAGTCTTTTTTCAAACATTTCTATCTCTATAATCAAATATTTCTGTGACCAAATTGAGGATGTTGTTATATATAATATATATATATATATATATATATATATATATATATATATATATATATATGTATATACATACACATATGTGTGTATATACACATATATACGTATACATATATATGATTACAGCAGCTTTTTATATGACTTATTTCCCATTTCTGCTGAGTTTGGTTTGCTTTGATATTGTGGTGCTGAAGTAGAACCCTAGGCCGCCTCTCTCCAGGCAAGCCTGCACATTCCACTAAGTCACAGTTTCAGTGTGTTCTTTTTTTTGAGACAGGTTCTTGCTGAGTTGACCAGTGGCATTGACCTCTCTCTGTAGCCAAGGCGGGTTTCAAACTTTGGTTCCTTCCTTAGCCTCCCAGGGGGTTGGGATTATGGGATCACTGGGTCCATGCCACTATACCCTGGGGATTATGGGATCACTGGGTCCCATGCCACTATACCCTGGGGATTATGGGATCACTGGGTCCATGCCACTATACCCTGGGGATTATGGGATCACTTGGTCCCATGCCACTATACCCTGGGGATTATGGGATCACTGGGTCCCATGCCACTATACCCTGGGGATTATGGGATCACTGGGTCCCATGCCACTATACCCTGGGGATTATGGGATCACTTGGTCCCATGCCACTATACCCTGGCTCCTTTGAGGGTTTCAGGTTTGGTTCATATCAACAAGCATTTATTAGCACTCACTGCGCCCAGTTGTTATTTATTGCCCGTAAATAAAACACACACCCCTTTTAAGGACCAGGCCTGAGAGAATCTAGGAGCTTGACAGGCTGGCTGTGAGGTGGTATTTCCTAAACTTTGGGGCCTTACGATTCTCATGTGACTCCCACAGTGACTTAGCTGAGACGTGCCTCTTTGTGCTTTCTTCAAAGGCACCACGTTGGGTGGTTTCCATTCAGACAGAGGCCAGTTCAGAACTTCCCGGATGATGGTCCTCCTCAGGAAGCTGCCAACCAGGACCCCAACAATAACCTCCAGGTACAGGCCTCACTGCCCTGCCTGCTCTAGTCCTGAGCATTCAGACTTGTAAACTAGTGGTTTGCTGTTTTCTAAGGCTAAGTATTTTATGGTTAAAAAAAAATTTATTCTTATGGCATCTATTTTTAAGAATATTCTATATAAACATATGGTAATTGGGACTTTTGCATATGTAATGATGGGGGTGTTGACCCACATTTTGAGAATAAGAGATATGTAACTGTGCTTAACAGTGGAAACTGTTGGTGCATAGTTATTCTAGTTGGGTACATAACCACATCTCAGAATAGATTTTCTTCATAGCAGATTAGTGCATAATCCTGAAGGATATACTTTATAACAGAAATTGTCTCTGTGGTCTGCTTTCAGAACACTGAGTTGCTGGGTTGGTTTCTTAGCTCGGGGCACTGCCCAAATTAGAGGACTGGTTAGCTTGTGGCAAAGTTCATTACTATTTGATCGTAACCGAAGGTCCCTTGCTCTGACACTGGCCAAGAGAAATGTTCGGAACTATGGCAGGTCAACTGCAGATATGCTGTAGAATTCCAGTGTTACCTTCTGCACTCATGCCCGGGAACATTAGCCCGCCAGGCTTCACCCTGACCTGACTTCAGGATAGGTGTTCCTTTAGACCCTAATCAGTCTTCTCTTTGTGTCTTTGCCTATAGGGAGGTATGGACCCTGAAGTGGAAGACCCCAACCGCCTTCCCCCAGACCGTGAAGTGCTGGACCCTGAGCACACCAGCCCCTCATTTATGAGCACAGCATGGCTAGTCTTCAAGACTTTCTTTGCCTCTCTTCTTCCAGAAGGCCCACCAGCCCTAGCAAACTGATGGCCCTTGTGCTCTGTCACTGGAGGTTTTGACAGCTTGGACTGTCCCCTGGCGTGGACTCGACAGAGTCACAGAAAACCCACAGGATGACGATGTGCTTCTGTGCCAAGCAAAAGCACAAACTAAGACATGAAGCCTTGGTACAAACCGAACAGGGCCCTTCATGTCGTTATTCTGAAGAGCTTTAATGTATACTGTATGTAGTTTCATAGGCACTGTAAGCAGAAGGCCCAGGGTCGCATGTTCTGCCTGAGCACCTCCCCAGATGTGTGTGCATGTGTGCTGTACATGGAAGTCATAGACGCGTGTGCATGTGTGCTCTACATGGAAGTCATAGATGCAGAAACGGTTCTGCTGGTTCGATTTGATTCCTGTTGGAATGTTCAAATTACACTAAGTGTACTACTTTATATAATCAGTGAATTGCTAGACATGTTAGCAGGACTTTTCTAGGAGAGACTTATGTATAATTGCTTTTTAAAACGCAGTGCTTTACTTTAAACCGAGGGCGGCGACTTGGCAGAGGTAAAAACCTTTGCTGGGTTTTCTGTTCAATAAAGTTTTGCTATGAATGTCTGTGGCAGAGGCTCCCACTGCCTGCCTGGCAAGTTTGCTGTGTCTTTTGTCACTGGAGAATCAATAGTTCAGCTGCTGATTCTTAAGAAACTCAAAACCTTCTTTTCCTAGAGGGCTGTTTGTTCCAGCAAGGGATGAGGCAGTGAGAAGCTCCTGGTAACTAGGGCTGTACCTGTGTATGGCCCCAGTTCTTACCCAGATGTCACTAGTTTACGTAGGAACACCCCAAGAACAGGTTCTCCAGATTCAAGGCACTGGGCCTCATTACTTCTTCTAAGAAACTTCTATTTCAGCTGAGAAAGGAAAGGATGAACCCAGAGGTTTTTAGTCACCAACTCAGGTTCCTCATGAGTGAATTTAAAGCTGCATCTGCCCGGAAAGCAGTCCTTATGTCTGGGTAACTATAGGCAGAGACTGCCGGAAACCAAGCCCAGAGTCTCATCTCGGTAGTACATGAGTTCTCTGGTGTTCTTTAGATGTGAGAGCTGAGGCAATGGTGGCAGAAAGACAAAGCACATAAAGAACTCAGTGCTCTGGCACAGGGGTTAGGAAGGGCTCTAACTGGTTGACAAGAACATGGACCCAAAAGTGGTCTCCACCAGAGGAAACAAATGCTGGGGCTGCCTTCGTATATTACAGAGGAATGGTCCCTAATGCTTCTAGAGTCTGCAGTGTTAGAGGGGACTTTTCAAGCATCCAGTTCCTCGACAAAATGAAGTGGTGTGTCTATGATAGGGTCCCATGCCTGTGGTCCTCACCCTGCTAAACTCCTTTCTCAGTGCACCTAAGCCCTCATGCAAATTCCCTGATTGGCTGGCCGATGAAGCACCTACAGTCTGCTTCAAAGATAATTCTGCATGATGTGTAGGCAGAACCTGGAAAAGGACAGCCACTAGCAGCCTATTATCTCTCTTCCTCTCTCTGTGGGGCATCCCAAAGAGATGGCAGTGCTATGTTTAGGGAACTCTTTCTTGTGGCCAGAACTTTAGGTAATGACATCATATGTTTGGGGGAAGAGGTAGCCCTAGCTGCAAGTGTATGCTGCTCGGACCTTGTTCGTAATTGTGCTGCGGTGTATACTAATTATATTGCGGTATATGCCAATTCTGTATATGCTGGTCATGGGCTGAGGCTGGTAGTTTAGCTGGTTGGCCAAAGACTGGATGAACATGATTGAGAAGCTGGTGGCAGGAGCATGTAGGTGGATCTCTGAACAGGCAGAGATAAAATCCATCCCATGTAGATTTCTCACTAAGGAGTAAGCTCCACAGAAAGGCTTGTAGAAAATGGACAGGAGCAGCCAACCTCCTTCCCTCTGCCTTCCTCCCACCATTGTCCTACTGGCGCATGAACAAAGTATCAGGGTGACAGGGATGGAGGTCTTCCCTGGATTCAACAACATGAACTTTTCTACTAACGGTGAACCCGCTCGCAGCCACTACTGGGTACTCAGTCTGCCAGTCACAGGGATGGTTATTGAGTCCTTTGTTTCTGAGTGTGGAGAGCTGTCTTCTCTGCACAGTGTTTCGTGCCAATGCTACACTGTTCACTGTCTTCATGGCAGTCTATGCAATGCCACTTCTGATAAGGACCTGCCTTATCCTGTTCCCCATTACAATGGACCAAATCGTGTTCACTAAAACACATCCACACAGAGCTTGTGAAGGTGACCTATTTGGAAATGGAGTATAAACGGAGATAATTTAGTTAAGTCATGCTACACAGGCTTCTAGGAGCAGGAAAACCTGAACACTGAGGGTGGACAGGCTTATGATAAATAGGCAAAGGCTTACACTGCCAAACAATGCAAAGTATCACCAGTGCCATCAGAAGCCAGAAGAAGCAAGAAGTAATCTTCCATGGAGATTTCAAAGCATAACCTGACCCTGCTGATGCTATTTCACACTCGTCCCCTGAACTGTGAGGACGGATGCCTGTGTTGTATTGCAGTGGCCCTGGATCTTTTGTTATGGAAGCCTGAAGAAACAGCCTGTATTCTGAAGCAGCTTTGGAATGGCCTTCTGAGAATTCAGTTACAGCACCACCTCGTGGCAGTGCCTTGCAGAATCTCAGCCTCAGGTTCTCAGGAAACGAAGCAGCCCTTTCCACAGACTCTGCATATCCTTCTGTGGAGAAGGTCTGTGTGTTTCCACCGCACAAGGAATGACTGTCATTCTAGATGGAAGTGTGCTGGGTTTGTTGTTTTGTTGTTAGTTTTGCATTTATCTGGAGGTTAAGGATGGCCTAAAGAGATGCCTGTGAGTGTCATGTTAACAAAAGAGAACTGCACTGCTCCAACTCAAGCTGGCTAAGTCCAGGTCTCCAAACACATAAGCTGTGTGGTGTGCCTTGTACATATAGAATGCCTGTGTCCAGGTGCCTTTAAATCAAGGGTGGCCCTCCCTAACCTGGGAAGGCCTGCTCAATTAACTCACAGACTTGAGGTCTCCTCAGAGGAGAGAGTTGAGGCTGTAGCCTTAGCTCCTGCCTGAGGTCCCTCCATGGCAGACCTGCCCAGCCATGAACACAAAAGCCCACTACAACAATACACCCCCCTCCCAGGTGCTTCCACTTCCCTGGCAGTACCTGGACTGCTTGCTGCAGAGTCTCAGCTTCTTGTCTCTGTGTGTCCTGTTGGCCAACATGCGTTGCCTGGCAGGCTGGGACATTTGTTGCATCAGGGGCTCTTCTCTTGCTTGTATCTGAGGACAAAGTGTCTCCAGCAAAGGTTAAGGTTTCCCCATCTAGGCTGGAATCTGCAGGAAGAGACAGACCTCAACCCAAAAGATTTAAATGAATAAGATTTAAATGGTGAAGAGACCTGGGGTATCAGGTTGGGCAGATGTCTTCATTCATTATCTTGGCTGGAGAGAAAGCATCTCAATCAGCCTGTGACAAGATACCCAAGCAATTCAACTTACCAGCAGGAAGTACTTTGGGAGGGAGGGGGCTTCAGACTACAGCTGCTTGGCTCTGTTGTCTCCAGGCCTATGGGGAGATGGAGCACAATGGCAGAGTGTATTTAGGGCAGAAATGCCCACTTTGTGGAGTCCAGGAAGCAGGGAGAGAGATGGGGGAGGAAGAGAGTGGGAAAGGGAGTATTACTGGGAAGAAGGGGGGAGGGATGAATGAAGAGAGAAAGGAAGAGAGGGGGCAAGGAAGGGAGGGAAGAGAAAAAGAAGAGAGAAGACCAAAAAAGATGCAAGGGATAAAATATAATCCAACCATCAAAGGCTCACTGTTTTGGGATCAGCTTCCTCCAAGTAAACTCACCTCCTAAAGTTCACACCGCCTTCCAGTAGCCTAGGAAGCTATGAATCCATCCGTGGATCAGTCTACCAGTAAAGTCAGTGCCCGCATGGTTCAGTTACTTCCCAAAGGCCTCACCTCTGAACATACCTGCACCGGGGACCAAGCCTTCAGTCTGGACCTTTGGTGAGGCACTTGGGATCCAATACATGAAAGTGTGTGTATCTGAAGACAGAGGTGCTTACTGATATCAAGGTGTGAGGGCCACAGATGGCTGGCCAGAGCATAAATATCTTCATGGTGTTAGCCACCGTCAGCAGTCAGCACCGGTGAACCCAATTAGAGTTTACATCCTGGTTAAGTCAGTAGAGATTGCACAAGGGTGCAAGTAGCTATAGAATATGGAAGGACAAGGAATTATGGTTTAGTGAGTAGATGGTGATGATTTGGTGGGTGGGGGGAGACTAGACAGAGGTCCGGGGAAGCCCTAAGGAAACTGAACAGATTGAAAAGCTGCAAATGCCCTGGGGCAGGAGGGAGGTTAGCATGGCTCACATCTTGCATGATAGCATGTGCTTGCAGATGAGCCGAAAGAAGTGATAGGGGATGAGATCCAGAAACGGGCAGAGCAGTTCATGTGAGACACTATCAGCTGGGGGCTGGAGAGGTGGCTCAGTGGTTAAGAGCACTGACTGCTCTTCCAAAGGTCCTGAGTTCAATTCCCAGTAACCACATTGTGGCTCACAACCACCTGTGATGGGACCCGATGCCCTCTTCTGATGTGTCTGAAGACAGCTACCATGTTCTCATGTAAGTAAAATAAAATCTAAAAATCTTTTTAAAAAAATAGTAGCTAAGGCAGGCTGGGGCCATTGGAAGAGTTGTGAGCCGCGAAGTTTGATGGTGGTGCACTCTGTGAAGCTGAAGTTTAAGAAGGAAGAGGGAAGATAAGCCAAGTGTCTTCGGTGACTCCTTAAGAAGCTTCCTCCACTTCCTCCCTCCGTGGGTGGGTAAACAATGACAAGCCTATAGACTGTGTCCTTCAGCACCATACCTCTCAGGTTATGGACATTCTTGTGTTTCTTTTTAAAAGAAAAACTTAAAAAATAATGTGTGTGTAAGTGGGGTGTGTGTGTGTGTGTGTGTGTGTGTGTGTGTGTGTGCGCGCGCGCGCGCGTGCGCGTGCGCAGTATTGTCACAGGCAGTTATGAGCTTCCCAGGATGGATGCTAGGAATCAAAGTCAGGTCCTCTGCAAGAGCAGTGTGCACACTTAACTGCTGAGCCATCCATCTCTCCAGCTTGCTCTCTAATGCTCTTAATACACGGAGCAAGGCGTCCCCTAGCGTAGCTCCCTTTTGGCCAGACAAAGGTTGTACAAGATCACGGAGGGGGTACAGCAAACCTACTCAGAGCCAGCTCATGGAAGGGGAGCAGACAAGAGGACAGGAGAGTGCACTGACCGAGGCTGATGGGCAGCTTTGGGAACAGGGGCACTGTGATGCCACCTTGCATTAGTGGCTGATGACAGTGGGAAGGCAGAGGCTTGTTCTGATGACAGCTGGCTGGGGCTGGCCTGGGACCGTTCCCACAGAAGGACAGTGGAGTGGACACAAGATATCCTGTTTGTATCCAGCAGGATGCCTAAGGGAAGTCACACAGCCTCCAGGCTCCTGTTTCCACACAGATTGACAGTCTTTACACGAGACACCAGCTCTGCCAATACCGAGTTCACAAGGCTCCAAGGAAGGAAGCCATGTGTGCCTTCTAAAGGTCTCCCTGGTGGCACAGGTGCAGGGCAAGCTGGATGAAAGACGTGTTTGTTTGCTGTATTATTTTTTAGAGGTATTAATTAGATGTATTCTTCGCTTAAAGTGAGGACATACAGTTCTCCCTTTAAAATTCAATTAATTAATGGAGCAAGTGAAACGTTTTAAAAAGTTAAGCAAACAGGAGCCAGTTGCAGAAAAGGCAACCATCCAGGCCGTGGTTCCTGCAAGAGTGACAGGAGACACTCATTAGCCTGTAAGGTCTCTGTGGACACCATGATCTTATGTGAATTCTAAAAATGTGTACACTGGGGTGCTTGCTGTGGGACTGCATGTTTACTAATGGTGAGTGTGCCTCATAGACAGATTTCTCTGGGTGTCTGTATGCAGTTGGCATGTGCATATCAGCACATGGACATAACTATACACAAAGGTGCACTAGGCTTTCTGAAAACGTCTGTCTAGGCAGGTATGTGGGTGGAGTGTATCAGGTATGTGTATCCTGGGTGGCTGCTGTCAATAGAGCCATGGAGGTGGCAAGTGAATTAATTTTCTCCCAACACTCAGCATTATGGTAAGGGATTTGACTTAGCTGGAAGCCAAGATGGCCGGCCACCAGTCACCAGAGGACAGAACATCTCTAGGCAAAAGCTGATTCAGCCAGGCCCAACTCTCCCATTTTCTTGGGTCTTTGGTAAGTAAGGTTAGCTCTGAGCCTGACTCCAGAAGCCTTGGCGTCTCTCTGCCTCATCTGCCTTACCCAGTGACCCCCTAGCTAAACTTTCTGGAAGGCCCAGGGTTCAGAAAAAAGACTGGTTGTTATAGGGTGGGTTAGGACCTCAAGGCAACTTTGGGTCCTTTGGAATGCCAGGAAAGGTGCCTCTGGCCCGGCCAGCTTGGATTCCTGAATTACAAATGCCATAGTCTGAGCTCTGTTGGGAGGGCCTGCACTGGGCATTAGGGAGCTATCTGCCATTCCTTCTCAGGCCCTAGGCCTGATCAAAACATTGCTAAGCCAAGCCTCGGCCCTGGCTTGTGTGGAATTTGTAGGGACCATGCATCCACAGTAACACCCCAGGACCATTCTGGTGGTGGTTGCAGTGATCAACAGGGAGCTTTGGTCCTCCTTAAGTTTACAAAGTTTATCGAACCTCTGCTCTGTGATGAATGAGCCTTCCATGATGGGCAGGTCATTTACTGGAGGCTCTCAAGGCCTCCCTGGTGCACAAACACTGGTTGGAAGGTGTTTCTTCCAACCAGAAGGAATGATGGCACACATGGAGAACAGGGCAGTGAGCTGTGAGCCAGGCACTGTGTTCAGTCCTCCCCTTCCCACACACTGGCTTGTCGCATTGTCACCCTCTGTAGAGAGAGTCTACGCATCAACTGTCAATAAAAAGGAAATAGCCAATGAGCTGAGGCAAGAAATAGGAGGTGAGACATCCGGCAGGGAGAGAGAATTCTGGGAAATAGGGATGAGGGAGATTCGCCCAGGGGACACTGAGGAACTGGACAGATAGGCGGGTACTGACACACCAGAAGGGCAGACTTTGTGATGTGGCACACACACCAGGACAGCTAAAACTACATAGAGAGAGCCTGTTAAGACAGACAGACAGACAGACAAAGAGAGAACCTTTAACACATTGGTGGTAGTCCAGACTAGATTGCCAAAAATAGATTTTATTCCTGTGTGATGTTGCCCACATAGACATGACTAGATGGGATCAGGGATTAGCTGTGACTCACATCACTGAGTACACCGAGGATGCTTTACCCTGTTGTCTATGAAAGGATCTGGGGAGACTGCTTGGTAGGTAAAGTACCTAACACACACACACACACACAGACACACACACACACACACACACACATACACACGGGCCCAAGTGACAGCACCTGGTGACCCACCTGCTCCAGCAGACCCACTGGAGAGCAGGCGTGGATAGAGCATGAAGTTCTGTGTCCTACAGGCCTCTCAGCTGTTCTCTGTCCTCTGGTCCTTTTTCTCAAGGTTCCCCAGAGAAAGTGCCTCCTCTGACCACACACATGTCCTCCTCAGGTTCACCTAAAGCCTGGCTCCTCTCTGAGTTTAGGGTGCTTTCAGGCCCACTGAGGCCACCTTCCAAGCAGAGTGAGAGTTCAGTGACTTTAAGCAGTGCATGCTTGTCATCTTATAGTTGTAGGACAGATGTTACAAGGAGGCAGTCAAGGTGTGGCAGGTACTCTTCTGAAGCCATAGGGAACAGGAAGTCCCTTGCCTTGCTTACGTTCTAGAGATCATCCCAGGTGAAGACTTCTGAGCTCTGTATCTCCGAGACTAGCAAGGCTGTATGTATCTCAGCCCATTTTTCCTGGATACATGTCTCCACTGCCTTCTTTTGCCACTGTCCCACACTGGGCTTGTGATGAGTTTACACACACCCAGGTAACTTAGGTTCTACCCATCCCCACATACAACCTGCATGTTCTCTTCTGTGGACGAGGAGGTGGACATGTTGAGTGGGGATGGCTAGTGGCCACTTACCTGAATTCTTACATGGCTTTTTGGCTTTCTCTTCTTCAGGTACCACACCGCATCTTAGTGATCCTCTGTCTCCTTTCTCCTGGATACTAGCCTCATCTTCCTTTGCCCAGTCATTAGCCACTGGCATCTTTATTGATCAATCAAAAACCAATTGGAGACAAGGACCTTTAGCATTTGGTTCTTTAGCAGATTCCCAGTTGGATCAAAGCATTAGAACCAATCTCCAATAGTGGCCACGTGTATGGAAGGTAAAGGTAAGTCAGGAAGCAGGCACTCCAGGGAAAGTCTAAAGTAGCAATGTGGTTAACTCTTGCTTGGTCCCAGGTATTCTCAGGTTTAGCTATCTCAGCTATGACATGAAGGTGACAATATCTACTTCCTGAGATCTTGGGGGATTCTGAGGGCAGTGGAGCCCTGAATGTTGCTCAGCACACAGTAGGTACTCCCTGCACCTACATAACTACACGGAGCCTTACTGTGATTCTCGGTCCCCTCAGGCCTGGGTGGATTAAACAGATGTTCACAAACTTCACATCCATCACCTTGAAGCTGGTCCTGAAGGGACAGGTAGGTGAAGGGCACTAGTAGGCCTCAGCGTGGCGAACATGGCATAGACAACTCTTGGATTTCCCCCCACCCCATTCCTCTCCGTTGCTAAAACCTTTACATTCCTAAAGCTAGCTTCAGAGGTCCATTCCCTTATTTGGCCACCGACTCACTCCTGAGACAAAACACCATGGTCCAACCACCAAAATTTATTATTTGGCTAACATGTCCAATCAGCATTTACTAACTCATCCTAGCACAGACTTCTCCCTTTTCTCCTTAAAAACCCACTCCTGCAAAAATCTGCTTGCTTGCTTGCTGCTTTCTGTCTGCCTTTACGGTCACTACCCCCTCTTCCCCCTCCAGGGTAATAAGTCTCCTTTATGCTGAGAATTTCTTCTCTGGGTGTGCCCTGTACTTATTTCAAGGACAAGTGTCCTGCCTTACAAGAGCCATGTCCAGGAGCAAGCATTCTTCTCTCTGGACTCTTCCTTTCCTGTAACCATTCCCAGTGGAACCCTCCAGACATAGATAGAGGCCCCAGATGCCTCTGCTCTGGCCTCCTTGCTGACAAACAGCTCTCTACTGCAGGTTGCAAGGAAATCAACATCATCTCCAACATCATGGCTGACTTTGACCAGAGAAGCGCTGCCGGGTTCTGTCTTCACGGTTTACTGTGTAACATTAAGACAGCCACTCCCTTGCGTGGCTTCTGCTGACCTGGGAGTCATTTCCTCGTAGAGATCAAATAAGGTCAAATAAGTTGACCTTGGGCAAGACACCAAACCTCTGAGTCTTAGTTTCCTTGTTGGTTACAAAGAGGTGACAAAGCCCCTTGTGTCCTAGGCATACAGTCATTACTTAGGCACTGATTTTCTTATCTCTTTAACTTGCAGTGCTAAGGATCGAACCCAGATCCTTTTACTTTTAACATTATTTAACTCATTCCCGAATCTCTTATCTCTGCCCCTTCAGTGCTACCACCCCACGATGGCTCTCATTACTTAGTTGCTTTTAAATCTTGTCCTCTCTTTAGGCTGTTCTCAAGTCTTCAGCTGTTTACCCTCTCAACTGGTTGTTTCTGGCTAGCACTGCCAGTGGTGGCCTCCCTGTGTGGTAGTCATTCTTTACCCCTAACGTCTCTTTTGGTGGAATTTGGATCTTCTGTGGATAGACTCTGCTCCCTAGATGGACTACATTCTCTAAGAAGAGAGTTTTGCATTTATCTGTGGCAGGGATAGTAAGACATTTGGTGGCTTGGTGTGTTTTTATGTTAAACATTCATCTGGGGAAGCTCTGCACCATGTCAAACTCAGTTCTAAATATACCCCCCAGTCCTGGTGTTCACAGATTGGTTCCTTGCTCACTTTAATGTCGCTGCTATCGTTGCTGCTGTTGTTTGAAGATGGGACTTCACCCTATGGCTCATGCTAGCCTCAGATTCTATATGTAGCCCAGGCTGCCTACCAAGCAGTGCAAGTATACCTAATCATACTTGGGTCTTTCATCTACTCCCCCCAACCCACCCCAGACCTCCTTGTGGCTTCCTTTGGTGAGGGTAGTTTTTGGTATTCTTCTCACAGACAGGAAATGTCTTAGTTTTAGCTGTATACCTGGCTGGTTTCTGAGGACATGAAAGCACAGAGATGTGCGCCTCGGTGCTACATCTGCTCCAGTTTCTCAGAGGCTGCAGCGTATGGTTTCACATCTTAACTGCTCTCCAGAGCCTAACATTGCCCATTTCTTTATTGAGGCACTCACTGGCTGAGCGGTGCAGCTAGAAGCTGCTGATCCAGTCCCACGGCTGTAGGTCCTGCAGCTGGGCCTAGGTGACCTGCCACCTACATTCCTTGTGTGGGCTAAACCCCGCCCACGGGGCCTTGGCTCACTCTGTTTTCTCCACCCAAAGTCTTCCCCCACCCTCTTCTCCATCTGACCCTTTTCCATCTTCAGGGTAGGTCTCTCCCACTCCTGGTCTGCATCAGGCCCTCTGCCTAGGACTCTAGGGCTCTAGTTTAGTCTCTCCCCTTTTCACATACTCTCTGGTTTGCTGTTGCGCCTTTTGTTTGGGGATTCTCCAATGGATGATGAACTTTGCTGGCAGAGACCAGGTGTGCTTGGCTTTCTACTGAATCCAGCTCCCGGTCAGAGTTGAGGTTAGTAATGTCCCCACAAGTATCATTAGAAGCAACAACAGGCTATCAAAATCTCTATCTCTGTCCCCACCCCCTTCGCTCTGATGTGCCTGTGCACGCATGTACGTGTGCATGTGTCTGCAATTGTTTTTGTAGCCCTGGCTGTCCTGGAACTTGATCTGTAGACCAGAATGGCCTTGAATGCCTGCCTCTGCCTCCTGAGATTAAAGGATGCAAAGATATGAACCACCAAGCACAGCTAAAAAAAAATTCCTCTATTTTTATACCACTTCTTCTGGTTCACCATAGTGTAGGACCAGCTCTCGGCTCTGCATGTGGGAGATCTCACTTATTCTCACTGTCTCACCCCATTTCACAGACCAGGAAAGTGAAGCCCACAAAGCTAAGTAAATGAAAGCAACTATTTTGCTGTCCCCAACCCAGATGACAAAACTGAGGGCCTGGGGGGCGGGGAGAGATTCAACTTCTTTTTAATTTTTTATGTTTATTTATTTTTGCATGTAAGTGTTTTTCTTGCATGTTTGTATGTGCAACATATGTGTGCCTGGTGCCCATAGGGTTCAGAAAAGGGAGTCGTGTCTCCTGAAACTGAAATTACAGACTATTGTGAACTACCATGTGGATGAGGAATCAGGTCAGGGTCCTCTGGAAGAGCAGCCAGTGCTCCTAACTGCTGAACTGTTCTTCAGCCCAAGTCCTAACTTCTTCCTACATCCCTCTTAAGTTAGTGTTGGGTTACAGCCCAGAACCTGAGCCACTGATCCAAACTGCTTCTTGCCCACCAAGGACTCCAGCCAGCCTGGTCCCACCCATATCTCAGGGCAGTGGCCCCAGCCCTTCTGATGGCCACTGTCTCAGTCACATCATCCCTGTCTC